>NC_133326.1:657221269-657831269 GCF_042186555.1 Aquarana catesbeiana
TCACTAGTTTGCTGGGCGTGTAAATTAAACCTTCACTTGGCTCATACTGCCGAATTACAGGTCCCCCTCATCGTAGACCTCTTCAAACCTGTTTATTTGCATCACTTGTTGCATATTTTTATAATTTATACATACAAATAAGTTCCTTAAATATCTGAAGTTATTCAATGATATAAGAAAAGAAAAAACAAACCCACAAAAGAAAAAGGGGGGGGGGGGGACATAAACCAAACAAACTTTGTACCTCCTTGTCTCAAATTCACTTACCCCGTTTCCCTGAAAATAAGACCTAGCGTGATTGTCGGTGATGGCCACATTATAAGCCCTACCCCCCAAATAAGCTCTAGTTAAAGTCCTTGTAGGTCTTATTCTTAGGGTAGGGCTTATTTTCGGGGAAACAGAGTAGGGCTTATATTGTAGCCATTGCTGACAATCACGCTAGGTCTTATTTTCGGGGAAACAGGGTATCATATAATAACTAGAGCATAAATACAGTCTACTAATGAAGTTAAGCTCCTATAATATCAGTCGTCAACTATGGAAGCATCCTCCTTTCAACTTTAATATCAATGGTGAAGTATTGCAGCATACTGTATCTGTCCATGATACAAGGGATGACTGGATGACCGTGTTTGGGTCTATGAGAATTCAAACCTGGTTTTCAACCTACATGTAGAAGTGAAAATGCAGGCGTTCAATGCATGTATATTGACCATAAACTGTTGCAAAATCGGGAACAGCTGCATGTGGTGGCTTTTGTGGTTCCTTCATGTCCATCTTGCTATGACTGGTTTTGGTTTACTTCTGGCCATAAACAATTTTGCTAAAAGGCAAAGAGAATCTAGGTGTGTTTTAGAATGCTCCTTTTTGTAGTGTCTGGCTGAACCGGTTTTCTTTTGTGGTCAAAACTCTGGTTCGGAGTGTGGTTAAACCCAGCAGCTCTTGGTGGTGGTTTTTTTTTTTTTTTTTCTCAATGTTTTGCTTTGCTGTCAGTCTGGTGAGTGTGCAGAGACCTGAAGAGGAACTGAAATTCTCCAGAAACTTTTTTTACACGCAATTTCTATCTTGGGCTGTGGTTGTGCATACCCACTATAGTGAGATCATTGATCAGTGACAAATTCCTCCTAGAATATTTTGCTTCCTCCACTATTACAGTTTAAAAAAAAAAAAAAAAGTACCTGCTCTGTGCAGTGGTACAGGCATACTCCACTTTTAGCTACACAACAGGACCAGAGCATGTATGTAAAATGAAAATGTACTTAAAGTGAAGCAATACAATTTTTACACTTCTGGTGTGTGTGTGATGGGTCAGTGAGTGTGTTTCCAAGTAGCTAGGAATCTGAACGATCCATGCATGGATTACTTGGCTGCAGCTTTACCTTGAGAGCCACTTTCCATACACTCGCGGGTATGTCCGTACTCACGAGTGTACTTATAGTGGGGTATGCCTGTATCGCACAGAGCTGTCCCTTGCTGGTGTTCTCCGCTCCTTACAAATGCCCCCATAGCAGTCTGTGCCCCTCGGCATCGGCCCTTTCAGCTCTTCAAAAGGACGGCTACCTTGTTCAGGCGTCAACCAGGGTCAGCATCTAGCAACTTGCTACACAAAGTTGGGCTCGGTTCACACTTGAAATCCTACTTGTGAGACCCCAAGTCGCATGACATTTAAAAACCCATGTTAGTCAATGAGATCTGTCTTAATTGGCATGACTGACGTTGCTCCATTTTTAGAAAAGGTTCCTGTACTACTTCAAAGCAACTTCTATCCAACTAGTGCCCATAGACTTTAATGGGAGTCGGATCCTTTTTATTGATGTGATTTGGATATGACCTTGCAGGAAGATTATCCAGTTATTCCCTGAAAGTTGCGTCACTGTCAGGTCGCAGTAATGTGAACTGAGCCTTGGACTGTTGCATTGAGGTGAAGGTGAGAAGATGGAAGAAGTTCTTTCTCCTGCCTGCAGCAGACAGAAAACATTTCATTTTAGGAGTAGAGCTCAAGGATGGGGTTTTTTTTAATAGGTCTGAATACCGGTAATTTGTATAATGTGACCTGGTTGGGAATTTATGTAGAGTTGGGACCTGTTCACAGCATTAGGTGCTTGTCATAATTCTGTGTAGCTTAGTCCCAATGCAAGACCAGGCCATTTTTGCCTTGTTCACAATCTGCTCAGTACTTATTTATTCTCTCACCGAGAGTTTTGTGAGGACATGGATAATTTGACCCTACATTTTAAGGCACAGTCAGACTAGCCATTTCTCAGCAGCAATGGGAAAGTAATCGGCAGAGATTAGGTCCTAGCTGTGATTTAATAATAGGAAAATCATGAACGCACTGGCTAGCTGGCTCCTGGGATTGATCCAGACCTGGCATAGATGCAG
Organism: Aquarana catesbeiana; assembly: GCF_042186555.1. Lineage (NCBI taxonomy): Eukaryota > Metazoa > Chordata > Amphibia > Anura > Ranidae > Aquarana > Aquarana catesbeiana. The sequence goes on from NC_133326.1 coordinate 657,223,652, forward strand.
CTCTTTATTTTCTCAGAATATTCTTCCCATGAATGTTTTATCGCATTGATTTTTTTTTTTTTTTTTTTTCTGTGCACAAGGTTCAAGTGATTTGTTGCCTAATGAGCTGGCCTTTCTGAACAAGCTGTAGCAATACCGTAACAATAGCTAGGCGTCTACCCACTGTCACTGGATTTGGCCAGTTACTTGGCAGCATTGCACAGCTTCTTCTAATAACGTATCTTCTGTCTGTCTACCCAGCAGCATGCTGATTGGACAAAGAGGCAGCAGACTGACTTTGTGCTTGCCTCCTGTCAATATGTTCTTTGTTGGGAGTGCCTGATTGGCTCCTAGTCTGAGCTCTTCTGTACATGGTAAGACTGAAATCAAGATTGCATAAAAAAACAATCACATTCTTTGTGCTTAAAGAGAAACTGCAGTCTGCTCACATAATTTGTAATAAAAACATCTTTGCCACTCTGAAGCTTCCCTCCAACCACTTTGCATATGTTATATATACGGTGATCCTGTACTTGCCAAGTATGCTGCAGGAATCTCCCTACAGAGTCTGGCTGCAACCATTTTAACACCCCCCCCCCCCCCCCCAGCAAATGCTCACAAGAGAGCTGTGCATGATGTCATAAGCCTAGGCTAGTGACCAGACAAGAAACAGGAAGTGGGCTGTATAAGGTATTCACTGGCAGAAAAAAATGTTTTACTATCCAAAGTTAAAACCACAAGGGCAGAGGATTTAATGGATGGAAAGATGAAAAAAAAAAGACTGAAGTTCCACTTTAATGAGATTCTTGCATTAGCAAACCTGGAGACGCAGGCAGGCTGGCCGGCCGGCCATACACTATACTTTTATTTTATTCTTTAGCTTTACCTTCAACTTTGTAGTGCAAGGGCTTGCCTGATTGCATATGGATGAGGGGTGTGTAACCTCACATTCCATGGTTTTGGGAAGTGGTTTTTTTTTTGGGAAATTCTACAAGAAAATTGTATGTGTGGCCAGCCTAAGCCACACTTTGTAGGTACTTGGAGATCATAAGAGGTGGAGGAAAGGCATAGCCTATAGCGAGTGTTCGGGGGATAAGTTGGGGCATCTCCCCTGAGCCTCCAGGAATTTTACACACAACATACAGCACTAGCCCAGAATAACATGATCTGGTTGTCTACCTCTGTGTTCAAAGCCCATTTGTTTTTTGTTCACCCAGGTTCTACCCTAAGGCAGTCAACCTTGGTCTGCCTCCTTCTCCAAAATTGGTTTAGGATATCCTATGAAGCTTCCATCATGGAATCTAAGGTGAAAGGTGCTTGTTTATGGCTTTCTACCTAAAGCTAGAATACCTCACCACCAGAGACCACTAACGGTCAAGCTGCATGTGTGTCTTGTAAATACTTCTTCTTCTTCTCTGGGATTTGGCTGAAGTTGGGCTTTAACTTTTTTTTTCTCAGTTCAACCTGACCTAATAGGGGATCAGTCGGCAATTGTGTTCCATGTGTCCTGCTGGTCAGTAGTCCATGTGTACACATCCAGAGACAAGTACAAGTCAGCCTGGTAAGGCTGTTCTCTCCTCTTGGTGTTCTCAGACAGCTGTACTAGGTGTAGGTGCGTAATCTAGAATAGTTTATCACCTATTGTGCTAAGATGATGGTATATGAAGCCACAGCAGTAACCATTATGGTGACATGCGTAGCTAGTACTTGTATTGCTGGAAGAGGTTCCCTGCATACTAGACAATACTTGGTAAACTGTACTGCTGTTAATTATGAATATAGTTGTACATGTTTTGGCCTTTTAACTGGTCTTGTCCCACATCCCACCTATGTCATTCTAACCAGGCTCCTGTGTGGTAATCTCTCTTCAGATTACGTGTTTGGTGATGGAGAGTAACAAACCTGGCAATCCCAACTGAGCAAAGTACACTCTGCCTCAGTCTCATACCTGTTGCTGCATAAGTAGAAATTGAACAGTTGAAATCCATTGTTGGCTGCAGCAGGGTGGGCAGAGCCCCCACCTGAGCCTTCCAGAGATGTACAAAAGCAGCATGTCAGTCAACTGGAAAGGGTATAGCCATAACGACATATCAGTTATGAGTGGATTTTCCCTTTTTAAGGTGGGGAGCCTTAGTTTGTTGTCTCCATCCTCTCAATCGAACAGTAAAAAAAAAAAAAACTTGACCTACACCATACATGTTTCGCAATATTTTAATTATATAAATTTGGTACCAAGTCGCATGTCTGCACCCATTCCAACCAAACATCTTCAAAGTCCCCTTTGCTGAAAAGACAGATTCTTCTTTTACTCGTACGTTATTTATAATTTTCAAGATTAGCAGGATTAGCCTGCAGGCACAATCTGTACATATTCAATTATTAATGCCTGTTATAGACCAGCATGAGAACTACATGACTCAAATCCTTCACAGGTTTATGTAGTACTTGTGGGGACACAAGTCAGCATGGAAATACGTCAACTGCAGCTAAAAAAAAATGTAAGGAATATTTCATCAGAATATGAAATGCAGGGAAAGATGGGGGTAACAACTTTTGTCTTATGCTGAAGACTCTTCTTTCTTGGTTTGGAAGGGTTAATGTGAAGAGATCATTGAGCAGGCTTTCTGTAAGCACTTGGTGGCACCTCCCAAGTTGGCCTCAAGCTCCTGATGGCATTTTTGTTTTCACCTGCATTAGTTCTTTAGCGTAGATGGGTCAACTTTCTAAAAGTGTCTGTTGCCAAAACTATAACAATATCCTTCCTATTTTGTTGGTCCATATCTTGAAAGAATTGCAGGAAGTATTCAACCAGTCAACTGGTTCCAATGCCTTTCCCCACTGCACACAATAGTATTTTTTGTTTTTTGTTTTTTTTTTTTTTTCCTCTGTGCTGGCGGCAGAAACCAACCATGGTTTGCGGCAGAGGAGCGGGTGTCAAACGCCAAGCACTGTGGAATACTTGCAGTGGTCAGCAATGAGGAGGCATACTTTCAAAACTTGGCTAGTTGGCGAGGTCAAGTGGTGGGTGGTTTGTCTGGGTGGGGGGGTTGCAGGAGGTGAATTCATTTTGTCATTTGTCTTTTATAGGGAAGATCTCAATTTTTATTTTTTTATTTATTTTTTTTAAATGTAACAAGATGTGAGATCTTTCCAATGTGAGGGGATACTCCCTTCCCTTTACACACTGGGAATAGGTGCCCCCATGGGAAGACTTTCACTCTATTCCTGTTCTGGTGGTAAATTAAACTTTGGATTTACCCTCACATTTATTCCAGGTGACATTGGTTACTTGAATAACAGCCACCTTGAGCTGTGATGGGTAGCATTGCTCAACACAAAGGCATTTTACCCTATTTAGTTTCACACCAATGTCTTGGGAAGTGTGTGTGTGTGTGTGTGTGTATAATATATTTTTCTACAGTGTGTTATGTGCTGCCACATATTATTGTGGTGTCAAGTATATTAAAATGTGCATCAGCTGGGATGAATGGTCCCCTTGCGTGAACCTCCCTAATGGGGACATGGCAATAAAACCTGACACATACTGAGTTTAGAGTGTAGCACTACCTTGTTTTAAAAACCTATGAACCTTTTAATGCCCCCTCTAAAGCTGCCCATTTGTCTACCTCTTCCCTTCATTCAGCTGCAAGATGCCCCATTACACTTGATAACATTTTACGGCTGGGGTTCCTGTCCCAACTTTGTTACATCAGACCTTGTCTGCAGCACTTGCCTTTTCATAATCATTCATTCATCCTGTAGAGCTTACATCACATGAAAGGCAGCAAGGAATCCTTTATTGTACAGTATGACCTCTTCATCAGTTCAATGGTTTCTGATATTTGCACAAAATGGAGTTTTGATTTTGCTTTGTTCTATATTCTGTTTGAACCCATTCAAGATGCAAAGGCTTTATAAATGCCTCCCATTATTGCATGATTGTTGCAGATTGCCATCACAATGGATGACATGCCTGTGTGTATTTGTGATTTTGTGCAAACTTTTTTTTTTTTTTTTTTTTATACGGATGGGTAGTAATCATAGTTTCCTTTTCCCCCACAGGTCTGCAGATCTGCCCCTCACTCTTCCAGAAGTATGGACTTTCTCTGTTGCCGACAGCTGGGGATTCCTGGAGATGGGATTTTTTTGATAAGGCTATAAATCACATTGCCAGGGATTTCCAACTGCAAGCATCGCTATCTACTGAACAGAACGACTCCTAACCATGCCAACAGCTTGGCTTCTCACTTTGGACTTTGGGGCCGCTGACCCAGAATTGTCTTGCAAGTCAGGATTCCTGGTCTGTTTATTTCCAGGTTGGTGATCCAAAAAGGTATTCAGCCCACGAGACCTGCATGTCACAGGCAACTAGCATTTTTAGAGACGGAACTAGAGGTCAACAATGTTTTTTTGTATTGGAACTGATGGCTTTTTTCAGCCCCTCTAACCATTCATAATTCTACAAAGCCTTGTGGTATAATGTGGTCCCTTGCCAGATGAAAGCAAAGCTGCAGAATGGTGGTCAAGTGTTGGAGGTGTAGGGCTTAGCTGCCTTGTGAACATTTAATATATAGGCATGTTCACAGTGGCTAAGTTCCGCATCTTTGCACGGTTTTCATGTTGGATCTGCTGGCATGTCTAGTGCTGGCTGCTGGTGCTGACTCCCGTGCCTACTGAGCTGATTTAGTGGTGCCTAACTATTCACCTGGCTCAGTTCAGCAGGACAGGAGTTGGCGCCAAGACACTTCATCAGAACTGCTATCTTCATTTCCACCTGACCACACACTTGTTCTTTAGGCACTGTTTACACCTGAGTGTTTTTACTGCTTGTAGCTCTAAAATGCTCAACAAGCCAAATCCCATTCGTTTGCCCCTGTTCACACCCGAGCATTCTGTCGCCTGAGGAGAAAACGCCTGTCCCTCAAAGTACTTGCGCTGCTTTTAGTCAGATTGCATGCATTTTTGGCACCATAGACTTCAACAGAACTGCCTGACTTAAGTGTTTTCTGCTCAAATATCAGCTCTCTGCCCCTTAATTTCCTCGTCCTCTCTTTCCCCTAGTGCTTTCTATTGGCTAAACAAAAACGCCCAAAGCTGTAAAATGCTTTTAAAAAAATCCAGTAAATCGGGTGTAAATGGCACTTAAAATCCAGCTACAAATATAGTAAGTCTGGTCAAATAAACGTAATTATATTTATAGAAATAAAAAAAAATTTAGTTTTTGGCAGCCACCTGACTGGTACAATCTCTACACTTGCCAACCAATAAGTAATTCAAGAACTTTCCTAAATGCATTCATTCAATTTATATCAATCAGGTAAGCCCCTGCACTAAATAGTTGATTGTGGCTGTACTATTTGTATTGCAAGGGGTGTGTGTAGTCAACAAGTGTGTTAACGTAAAGCTTGTCTTCTCAGCAAAAAAAGGGGGGGACCAGCCTAGTGCATTATCTGTGGCACCATTTTATAGACATGGTAACACCGTCTTTTATACTCCCAAACCTCAGAGAAATAAATTTGTTGGAAATTGATTTATGGCTGGATTTTCTTTTCTTTTTGTTTCATTGCAATCCATGAGCATGCATATGATTTAAATTTTTATTAAACATGTTTAACTGTGGTATGTGATGTAGGTACACAAATATTAAATTAAAAGTCTGTGGGGAAAAAAAAACTTGTGTTTAACGAATACTTGAGGTGGAGGAGAGGATGAGGGATCACGGGGTGGGGGATTTGGATGAGGAAGGGATAGGAGGAGAAGAGATTCAGATGAGGGATCACATGGGGGGGACGATTTGGATGAGGGATCGAGAGGAGTCCCCTCCTGACATGTATAAGATAGATATTCGGAAGGATCTTCAATTTTGTTCAAACTCTTTTTAATCAAAGATCACATCACAAAATGGTGAAGTGCAACGTTTTGGAGTTGCGCAGGACCCCTTCGCCAGGTATGTGATGTCATTGCATGCCTGACGAAGGGATCCTGCATGAGTCCGAAATGTTGCACTACACCCAGTGGTGGCCCATCCATAGAGGGTGCACAGGCGCTGCCTCCCCTATCCATATGTTTGGCCCCCTGATCTACATATCAGAGCGCTGGACCATGGATTTCAATGCAGCGTGGGTTTTTTTTTTTTTTTTTTTTAAGCACCTGGTTAAAGCCAGAGGCTCTAATTGGCCTCCAAAAAAGGGGTGGCCTCAGAGCATCGTGCTCCGCTCTGTGACGATAGCGAATTCATTTTTGCTATTTTCACATTAAAGTTCCTCCCTGCCAATCAGGAGGCAGTTTGTGAAACCTGTTTCACAATTGGCCGAAGCGTCAGGTGATCCTATTGGATGCTTAATGCTTTGGAGGAAGAGGAGATACAAGCATGAGGAGCGGGCACTGGAGCTGCCGCTACCCGCAATCAAGAGGACACCACAGCTCTGCTACACAAGCGGGTAAGTGACGGACTGCCCGTGCTGTCAGTGTTTGCTGTGCGCCCCCCCGCCAAAAGAAGAACCCACCAGCTTCCACTGACTACACCAGTTTGTGAGGTGATCTTTCATTAAAAACTGGACAAAATTGAAGATCCTTGCTGTGCTGGCGAATATCTGCATTCTCATGCATGTTCCAGTATCCAGCTGGCAGTCACTACAGCACCTGGTACTTTTAATACTCATTCCAGGAACGTGTGTGATTGGAAATATGGACTGTGTGACCACCTGCCCTAATTCGTACTGTAATTTCCTGCAGCCTAGAGTGCAGGGATTTGGTTACTTTTAATGAACTTTCTGGAGTACATTGAGCCAGACCAGCACTTGGGAACTTGTTATGAGCCACTTACCTTGTGCGGTATACCGTGCCTTGAAAAAGTATTCATAGCCCTTGAACTTCCACATTTTGTCATGTTACAACCAAGAACTTAAATGTATTTTATGTGATAGCCCAACACAAAGTGGCACATCATTTGTGAAGTGGAAGGAAAATGATAAATAGTTTTCAAAATCTTTACAAATATGTGAAAAGTGTCGAGCATTTGTATTCAGCCCCCTTTTACTCTGATGCCCCGAACTAAAATCTAGTGGAACCAATTGCCTTCAGAAGTTACCTAATTGGTGTGTAATTTAATCTTCGTGTAAATACAGCTGTTCTGTGAAGCCCTCAGAGGTTTGTTAGAGAACCTTTAGTGAACAAACAGCATCATGAAGGCCATGGCACACACCAGACAGGTCAGGGATAAAGTTGTGGAGAAGTTTAAAAGCAGGGTTAGGTGAGATATATATATATATATATATCTATATCTATATCTATCTCTCCCAAGCTTTGAACATGCTCTGGAGGAGCTGCAGAGATCCACAGTTCAGGTGGGAGAATCTGTCCACGGGACAACTATTAGTTGTATACTCCACAAATCTGGCCTTTATGGAAGAATGGCAAGAAGAAAGTCATTGATGAAAGACAGACCTCAAACATGTGGAAGAAGGTGCTCTGGTCAGATGAGACCAAAATTGAACTTTCTGGCCTAAAAGCAAAGCGCTATTTGTGGCTGAAAACTAACACTGCACATCACCCTGAACACACCATCCCCACCAGGAAACATGGTGGTGGGGATGCTTTTCTTCAGCAGGGACAGGGAAGCTGGTCAGAGTTGATGGATGGAGCCAAATACAGGGTAATCTTAGAAGAAAACCTGTTAGTCTGCAAAAGACTTGAGACGGTAGCGGAGGTTCACCTTCCAGTAGGACAATGACCCTGAACATACAGCCAGAGCTACAATGGAATGGTTTAGATCAAAGCATATTCGTGTGTTAGAATGGGCCAGTCAAAGTCCAGACCTAAATCCAATTGAGAATCTGTGGCAAGACTTGAAAATTGCTGTTCACAGACGCTCTCTATCCAATCTGACAGAGCTTGAGCTATTTTCCAAAGAAGAATGAGCAAAAATGTCACTTTCTAGATGTGCAAAGCTGGTAGAGACATCCCCAAAAAGACTTGCAGCTGTAATTGCAGCCAAAGGCGGTTCTACAAATGCACACCACACTTTTCACAGATTTATTTGTAAAAAAAAAAAAAATTGAAAACCATTTTCCTTCCACTTCACAATTATGTGCCACTTTGTGTAGGTCTATCACATAAAATACATTTAGGTCTTTGGTTGTAACATGCCAAAATGTGGAAAATTTCAAGGGGTATGAATACTTTTTCAAAGCACTGTATATAGTGTTGGACTTAAACCCAAAACCAAATATGTAATATTGCAGCTTACTAGTCCTTCGATGTGGTAGCTGCATTTGTTTTTTTTCTTTGGCTTTTTCCCTGTTTTCACCTGGTGCTCTGGCCAGTAAAACACCACCTCTATTGATGTACCCCCCACTCTGGATGAAGGAACACAGGGGCACCTTTTGGATAGCGCCATGGGATCTCAACCCCAAACTTTCCCAAACAAAACAACAGTATTGCTTGACTAATGGTCAACAAGTATGGCTTGACCTTATTGGTATAAACGGAATTAACTATTTGTTCAACCAATTTTAATCACACCCAGCATAATGAATAAATAATAATAATAAAAACCTGCTTAGTCATAAGACTCAAGCAAATATCATAACTTTTAAACTGTAAGTCCCCCACCAGCCAATCCTGTTGTAAACTGGATTGGCCTACCCAAAAGCCGTGGTCATTTCCACACAAGATTGAAAGCCTAAATTGAACGGGTCGTTCCCCCACTTCAGACAAATGAATGGAGTCAGACCTATACGAACCAGGGATACCACCCTCTAGAGCAGTGATGGCGAACCTTGGCACCCCAGATGTTTTGGAACTACATTTCCCATGATCCTCATGCACTCTGCAGTGTAGATGAGCATCATGGGAAATGTAGTTCCAAAACATCTGGGGTGCCAAGGTTCGTCATCACTGTCCTAGGTCAACGTGATGATATGAAAAACTGCCATTAGAAGGCATAAACTTTTCCAGAGACCTATTGATCCGCCTTTTTGCCTTCTCCAGGGGCTTTAACTAGGGCGAGGCGAACCAGAGAAGACGGGGAACTATCTCCAGAAAAAAAACAAGCGTACAAAATGGAAAAGAAAGTTTTTAAAGCGTTGAAAATCCCGCTTCATTGTGAACATTAAATCAAGAGATTTTTCATGGCCAATATCATTACCTCCTGCATGAATTATGATTACTGAAGGTGGAGGACAGTGTATACAAAGCTGAGATAGGTGAAATGATAATTGACTCCAGCGCAAACCTCTAATACCTTTCCAGTAAATTGAAAATGAGTCTGTGGGAAGTGATAGGTTTTCCGTGTAGCAATGCTGAGATGCTCTCCTATGTGCCCAGAAAACAAAGGAGTGACCAAGGATCCATATGGTCCTGTGTGAACCTGAAGAAATTAAATTGATTTAATGCATATATTTGCCCTAACCTTTCTGACTCCCATCTACCCAATCTTCTTATTACTGCATCATCTAGGCCCATTCTGGCTGCTTCTGTGGCAGCGCCAATGCGGAAAGAATGGGTCGAGAACAAGTTGTCAGGAAGACATATGACCCACAAACCTTTTTTAAACACTGAGGAGAACTGATATTTGGTAAGAGGTAAACCTTCAGGATGTATTAGGAAATTGCCTGACATTCCAGGCCTGATGGCCAAAGGGCAAATTATGGGGTCCCCGCATGGGTATAGCTGAACCCAACATCCTCCTACCTAGTTGATCGGTTTTAGAGTGATGGATAAATAAACAAATGCCAGTACCCAAAACGGCAACATCTTGAAATCCCAACCCAGAAGTACCTGACTTATTAAGGGGTACCACTTCTGAAACTCTAAGCGCGGCAAAAAAGGCCAAACAGAAAGCCGCATGAAAAAAGAAACACCTCAGATTGATTATGGCACACTTGACGTGTAGATAGACAAAGCTGTTTCAGCGGTTCAACAGGGATGGGCCGACGATTGTCAGGGGTGTAAGTGCCTTTTCTAAAGCCTTTCAAGGCTTGATTTACCGAAAAGAATACATTCAATGGTGGTAAGTTATGGAGTTTGAAAAAGAAAAAATCCTGCCAAAATTTTTATTATATGGCCGTGCATCAAAATGCATAAAAAAAGACAACATTGCACCCTCTGAGTGTTGGTGACAATGAAAACTGAAGGTTCTGCAGAACACCAACCAGCTATTCCAAGCAGCCGTATAGTCACACCATGTGTGAGGGGAGAGAGAATTTCTAATCACCATGGTTAAAGCATCTAGATCACATTCCAAAGATGGTCTGGACAAACACATCCCTTGCAATCCGCTTGAGGAAAAAGATAAAGCATCCGCAATTCTGTTAGATTTCCCAGAAATGGCTTGAGCTGTTACCCATATGTTATGTTTTAAACATATTAAATGAATTCGTTATTTTGTATTACTAACAGAGAGGGACTTTGAAGACAAACAATGTATGGCAAAAAGTACTCTGTTTGATTCTTTTGTTAGCGAAATAAGGACTCCAGAGCTCGAACACCTCTACAATAGGAAAGAGCTCTAACAAAATAATGTTTTTTTGTTGCTTTCTGACCAATCCAAGAATCAGGCCAAGAACCACATAGTCAATGGGTGCACCATATGTCCGCAAACCCTTGTGAACCAGCCGCGTCAGTAAAAAGCTCCAAGTCTGCTGCAAAAACGAAATCATCTTGAAAGATCAATCTACCATTGTATTGCTCAAAAAATTGGAACCAAACTGACGAGTCTTCTTTCAGGTCTGTAGATAAGCGGATGTGAGAAAAAGGTGATTTTAAGCCCACCCATCACCAGAGACAGGTGACGGGAGAATATACGACCCACTGGCATGACTCTTGAAGCAAAAGCTAAAAGACCAAGCAGGAATTGAAGTTCCCTCAATAACACTTTCTGCCTGCGAAGCAGGAAATGGACAATTTTAATCTAGCAATCTTGGCTTCAGGTAACCTGAACTCCAGAGCTAAGGTGTCAATGGTGATGCCCAAAAAAATGGAGAGAAACGGACGGTAGAATGGTCTTCTTCTCCACTGCCAAGGGGATGGCGAGAAAGTTAGTGATACTAGTAAAGAGCTTCAAAGGGGGGAACCTGCTGGACCAACAAAGAGGAAATTATCAAGATAATGTATAATACTGTCAAAACCAGATTCAAAAGACACAACCCATTGTAAGGAGGCAAAAGATTTGAAATAAGAGCAAGATAGGTTTTTAAACTAGGTGATGGGGGGGAGGGTCCAGAGACCGTGATAGCCAGCGCGGAAGATATTCCAGAGGGTAATATTGGGGGCATTAGTGATAGGTTAACCAAAGCACAAAAACACAAGGTGAGTATAGTAGCAAGTCCTAGTTGCAATCTTGAAACACCCAATATGAGGACAATATGCGACCGGTCTAAACTATGTGGCATGTTCACCAATGCCAGGAGCATGGCGGACAAGATGGGTGAACTGGAGATACTGTTGTACAAGGAGGATTTGGATTTTGTGGGAATTTCAGAGACCTGGTTCAACAGCTCTCATGATTGGCTGGCAAACATTCAAGGGTACACCCTATACCGCAAGGATAGAGAGGGTAAAAAAGGAGGGGTATGCCTAATATATCAAGAATAATGTACAAGTGAATGTGAGAGATGACATCACTGAGGGAGCTAGTGAGGAGGTGGAATCCTTATGGGTAGAGCTCCAAAGGGATGAAGCTAAGGGGAAAATAATACTGGGAGTATGCTATAGGCCCCCTAACCTGAGGGAGGAAGTGGAGACGGATCTCCTATCACAAATTGGATTAGCAGCAAGGATGGGAAGTGTTATAATGGGGGATTTTAATTATCCAGACATAGACTGGGCAGAGGGAACCGCGCATTCATTTAAGGCTCGCCAGATCCTTAATGTCTTGCAGGACAATTTTATAGGTCAGATGGTAGACGCACCAACTAGAAATAAAACATTACTGGATCTACTGATTACCAACAATACAGACATGATCACAGATGTGGAAATACAGGGCAATTTAGGTAACGGCGATCACAGGTCAATTAGTTTCAGTATAATTCACACAAATAGGAAACATGAAGGGAACACAAAGACACTGAATTTCAAAAGAGCCAACTTCCCTAAACTACAAACCTTGCTAAAAGGCATAAATTGGGATAAAATATTAGGAACAAAGAATACGGAGGAGAGATGGGTTTGCTTTAAGAGCATATTAAATAAGGGCATTAGCCAATGTATCCCATTGGGTAATAAATTTAAAAGAGTGAACAAAAATCCTGGATGGCTTAACTCCAATGTAAAAATGCATATAAAAGCAAAGGAGAAGGCCTTAAAAAAATACAAGGTTGAGGGATCATCCTCAGCATTCAGACTTTATAAAGAATGCAATAAGAAATGTAAGGGTGCAATTAGGACGGCTAAGATAGAACATGAAAGACACATAGCGGAGGAGAGCAAAAAAAATCCCAAGAAATTCTTTAAGTATGTAAACAGTAAAAAGGGAGGACAGACCATATTGGCCCCATAAAGAATGAGGAAGGACATCTGGTTACAAAGGATGGGGAGATGGCAAAGGTATTGAATTTATTCTTCTCCTCAGTATTCACGAGTGAATCGGGGGGCTTCAGTAACCAAGACTGCAGTGTTTATCCTCATGACACAACACAGGAAGCACCTACATGGTTAACAGAGGATGGAATTAAAATTAGACTTGAAAAACTTAACATTAATAAATCACCGGGACCAGATGGCTTGCATCTGTGGGTACTTAGGGAACTCAGTCAGGTGATTGCCAGACCGTTGTTCCTAATTTTTACAGACAGTCTATTGACTGGAATGGTACCAGCTGATTGGAGAAAAGCCAATGTAGCACCAATATTTAAAAAGGGCCCAAAAAACATCCCTGGGAATTACAGACCAGTTAGCCTAACATCAATAGTATGTAAACTCTTGGAGGGGATGATAAGGGACTATATACAAGATTTTAGTAATAAAAATTATATCATTAGCAGTAATCAGCATGGATTCAAGAAGAATCGTTCTTACCAAACCAATCTATTAACCTTCCATGAGGAGGTGAGTTGCCATCTAGATAAAGGAAGGCCTGTAGATGTGGTGTATCTGGATTTTGCAAAAGCATTTGACACAGTTCCCCATAAATGTTTACTGTACAAAATAAGGTCCGTTGGCATGGACCATAGGGTGAGTACATGGATTGAAAACTGGCTACAAGGGCGTGTTCAGAGGGTGGTGATAAATGGGGAGTACTCAGAATGGTCAGGGGTAGGTAGTGGGGTTCCCCAGGGTTCTGTGCTGGGACCAATCCTATTTAATTTGTTCATAAACGACCTGGAGGATGGGATAAACAGTTCAATTTCTGTATTTGCAGACAATACTAAGCTAAGCAGGGCAATAACTTCTCCGCAGGATGTGGAAATCTTGCAAAAATACCTGAATAAATTAATGGGGTGGGCGACTACATGGCAAATGAGGTTCAATGTAGAAAAATGTAAAATAATGCATTTGGGTGGCAAAAATATGAATGCAATCCTATACACTGGGGCGAGAACCTCTGGGGGAATCTAGGATGGAAAAGGACCTGGGGGTCCTAGTGGATGATAGGCTCAGCAATGGTATGCAATGCCAAGCTGCTGCTAACAAAGCAAACAGAATATTGGCATGCATTAAAAAGGGGATCAACTCCAGAGATAAAACGATAGTTCTCCATCTCTACAAGACTCTGGTCCGGCCGCACCTAGAGTATGCTGTCAGTTCTGGGCACCAGTCCTCAGGAAGGATGTACTGGAAATGGAGTGAGTACAAAGAAGGGCAACAAAGCTACTAAAAGGGTCTGGAGGATATTAGATATGAGGAAAGGTTGCGAGCACTAAACTTATTCTCTCTGGAGAAGAGACGCTTGAGAGGGGATATGATTTTAATATACAAATACCATACTGGTGACCCCACAATAGGGATAAAACTTTTTTGCAGAAGGGAATTTAACAAGACACTTGGCAACTCATTAAAATTGGAAGAAAAGAGGTTTAACCTTAATTTACGTAAAGGGATCTTTACTGTAAGAGCAGCAAGGATGTGGAATTCCCTTCCACAGCCGGTGTTCTCAGCGGGGGGCATTGATAGTTTCAAGAAACTATTAGATAAGCACCTGAACGACTGCAACATACAGGTGTATATATAATGTAATACTGACATATAATCACACACATAGGTTGGACTTGATGGACTTGTGTCTTTTTTTTTTCAACCTTGCCTACTATAGACCTTGTCAGGGTAAAGTCGCTCATGGAGCGTATTATGAAAGGCAGAAGAGAAGACTTCTTGGTGCGGTACTAAGATCAAGATTTCTTTATTCTGATAAAACGATAAGCAACTGACATCCAGAAAAAAACGGTGTATTCGATAAGAAATTAACCATGTACTCTTGCAATTTACCATTCCTTTTAGATGTAGACACTTGCTCATGTAGTCTTCTCTGTGGCCAGCAGGTGGTGATATTGTCTTGCACATCAATAGCATTACTACTTTCAACTGTTCAGAAATGAAGCCTGCAGCTTTAGGGCTCATTCACACCAGCTCTGTTAGGGGCCGCCTTGCCCAAGTACACTTCCAGTGCAGTGACCAAAGCAAATTTGCCTTCATTTCCCCATAGTTATAGTTCACAGCAATGGGCTGTTGGTGGGTGACTTGGGAATGGGGATGTGTGTAGTGGGTTTGGTTGCGCTACCACACATATAATTTAACCCCTTCAGCCCCACATTTTTTGCAATTTGGCACTGCGTTACTTTAACTGGTAATTATGCGTTTAAGCGATGCTGTACCCAAACAAAATTTATGTCCCCCCCTTCCCCCCCACAAATAGAGCTTTCTTTTGGTGGTATTTGATCACCTCTGCAGAGTTTTTTTTGTTTTTTTGCACTATAAACAAAAGACCATTTTTGAAAAAAAAAAAACGTATTTTTTAATTTCTGCTATAATACATAACATATCCAGTAAAAAAAAAAAAAAAAAAAAAAAAAAATCAAATTTCTACGTCAGTTTAGGCCAATATGTATTCTGCTACATATTTTTGGTAAAAAAAAAAAAAAAAATCCCAATAAGCGTATATTGATTTGTTTGTGCAAAAGTTATAGTGTCTACAAACTATGGGATATTTTTACTTGTAATGGCGATCAGCTTTTTCTTCTTTTTTTTTTTTCTTTTTTTTTATTCAGGATTGCGGCAGATAAATCTGATGGTAAGTGACGCTTTTTGGGGACCAGTAACACCAATACAGTAATCGGTGCTAAAAAAAAAAAATGCACTGTCGCTGTACTAATGGCAAGGAAGGTGTTAACATCAGGGGTGATCAAAGGGGTTAAATGTGCTCCTATGGAGTGTTTGCTAACTGTGTGGGGGTGGGGCTTTGACTGGGGGAAGACAGAGATCCGTGTTCCTGCTTAGCAAGATCTCCATCTTCCCCTCTGACAGGACAGGGATCTGCCTTGTTTAAATAGGTGGACCCACATTCTGCCTCTCTCGGGGGAGAGCGCCGGGTGCTGTGTGGGGGTGGGGCTTTGACTGGGGGAAGACAGAGATCCGTGTTCCTGCTTAACAAGATCTCCATCTTCCCCTCTGACAGGACAGGGATCTGCCTTGTTTAAATAGGCGGACCGACAATCTGCCTCTCTCGGGGGAGAGCGCCGGGTGCTTGCGAACATCTGTTTTTTTTTTTTTGGTCTAGGATTGAGTGTGCTACATACCCTAAGTCTGGAAATGAGTACTGGGGTTGTACACACGGCCTGGCCACCGCAGCGGCTTGACACTTGTCTTTCCTTTTCTTTTTTTTTTACTCTACAGACCCGGAAGAAGTCTCAACGTGCAGGTATGTTTTGGGCAGCCGGGCCTCCCTGCCGCAGTAAATGTGCAGTAGGTAGTCTGGAACTGGTAAAAAAAAAAAAAAATCTAAAATTAATATTTAGACATGTCAAACCTATGTTTTTTTAAATTTTATTTTATCACGCATATGTTAAACCTTATGAGAAGCCTCAGATTGAAGCTACTGATTTCTGGACTGTCGAGTGTTTTTTGACAGTGACTGCCTCTGGCTTTACTGTGTCCTGGGAGGAGCAGTACACAGCCCGCTATAGGTGTTTTAGCGATTTGTAATATTATGCTTGGTCACCTACTTTCATTTTTCCAGGCTTCAGTGTGATGAGAGGAGGTGGGAGGATTCTGTCTCCCATGCGCCCCAAGTGCTGGACACTGCATAGAAATCCAAGTTGAGGTTTGTCCTGGCATTTGCACCATAGTTCAGTAGTGGTCAATCTAATGGCCTCAAATGTGGCCCCTGACCTCACCCAAGTGCCCTCCCCATAATATACAGTCTATGTAATGCTACAGAAAATCGGCCTGAAACTAGAGCTACTACAAGATGGTCAGACTGCAGGCATATCTCCCAAACTTTTGAGATGGGAATTAGTGACTCCTATTAGCAAAAGTATGTAGGCATTGGAAAACCGCCCATTGCCAAAATGCATCAATTGAGAAATTTTGGGTGAAAGGTTAAGCTCTGGGAAACATGTCTTGGAAGATAAACTGTGTATTTCATTCAACTATATAGATCAGACCAAAATGAGGGACTTGTTTCCAAATCAAGAACAGTATATACAGGATTGGTTGGACAAGGGACATTCTGTATAAAGCCCCGTACACACAGGCCAAATGTCGGGAGACATCGGCCGGTTTCGTCAGAGCGCTGACTGGAGTGTTCTGGCGGGGGCGTCCCCCTGTCGGAACACACCAGCTGAGCGGGAGAGATTGCTGTACTAATGTCACATCGTTAAGGCAGTGACTTTGACAGGAGCTGTCGCTGGATTGAACAAAAAAAAAAAAACCTATTAGTTTGTACCAGGCTTCAGTATGTTAGACCAAAGGTATGTACCAAGAGACTGGTAGAGGTCAATACCTTTTTAGTCAGTGCTCCCTAAAGGCCATATAAAATGTACTGATACCATATTTGATTGTAGTGCTACCCCACTGCCCTGACCTTGGAAACACTTTGACCCTTCTGACACTCTAGGTTCAATCATGAATTTTGCAAGCAAAATCTCCTAACTGTGCCACAAATAATACCCAGCACAAATGAAATGAGAAGACAATGAAGAGGAAGTTCAGCCAACACTATTGTATTGAATGCATTAATGCCACTCAAATTGATATGGGGTGGGGGGGTAAATTCAATGTACAGTAAGCTAGTTTTAGGCAAACAGATCACCAACCACTAGATGGGGCAGCATAGAGTTCTACAGCGATGCAGCACAGTCTGTGCGACAGAAGTCCTGCTACTAACACGTTCAGGCTCCACATAGTCACAATTGCAATGCCTTGAGCTGCCAAGCTTAGCCTGTATGTGATATAGTTGTAGAAGGAATATTAATAGTTGTGTGTTGGCGGAAAAAGAGTAGCACCCCCCCCCCCCCCGCATTGTTAAGTATACATCAAAAATAGTTCTCATTTGAGTTTTCTGCCAGCAATAGTTGGGGCCCTAACAATTGGCATATAGGTGATGATTATGTTTGATCTGCTTGAAGGTCACCAGAATTAGTGGAAGATTTTCCTGCCATTACTTTTCTGGGGACAAATCAAAATTTTGGATTTTCTTTCACATTTGATGATGGTAAACAGGACAAATAGAGAGGGTGAATCTCCCTAATGGGGCCCAGGCAGCAGTAAAATCCATCTCCCCTCTATCCAAAACTCTGAGACAGTAGAATGAAGAATGCACAGAGGCTGTGGTGGAGATGGCAGGAAACACCTGATGATGACAGTCGGTACAGGTGCCTCTGTTTCTTGCTGCCGAATAAGGCTGGGAAGTGTGACTGAACCTCTATCCACTCATACAAGATGGTCACTGCAATGCTGGATGTGGAAGTGTTTTATTGTATCTTTAAGTAGCAGCTGGCTGAACGGCAGTCCCCCTAGTGCACTCTCCAGCATTCCTATGGCAAGAGAGTGAGCCCACCAATTACAGTCAAATTTTATAGACTTTCCCAGAATCCCTGTTCTGGATCACTTGTTTTGGTAGTTTCAAAGCAGCTTCAGTAGGTGTTAGCTGAGAGACTACAAGTCCCAGGATCCTCTGCTTCAAGTCAGGAAAGAACAATCCATCCACTAGAGGCAGGAAGGCGATGCAATGATTCAACCATAGGCATAAGGGGGAAACAAACTGTTTATGTACTCCAATATTGTCTCCTCCACCATTTAGTAGCCTCATACCAGGCTACAAATACCAGAGGGCTGCACATTAGGCACCAGGGCTTTATTTTGTGTTCATCACACCCCACCATTCCCTTGGGTCGGTTAGTGCACAATATGTGGAATGAAAGCGGCGTGCCTGCTTGATTTTACATGCTGTCCTTACTGAACTGTAAATGCTTACTATTTTTTTTTTTTATATACATTAAAGTTAATACTACACCATGAGGAGCTCTGTCTTTCTCTTTGACATATACATTGATTACCTTCATGAATTATTGTCTTCGGGATGGTTTTTCACCATTGGAGATTACATTCCTACACCCATGCTTTGTTATGACTACCTGTCATGGGTGTCATATCCATCTGGTGAGTAGGATGTGTGCCTAGTTATTGGTGGGAGAAGACACCACACTTTACTTCACTGAACCAAGAAAGGATTTCACTTCACTGTTGGACTTTTTTTGGTGGTGGTTTATGGGCTTTATTATTGTGTTGACACATATTTAGGATTTATTGTATAATGGTATGACAAAAAGCGCGATATGGAAAATTCTATTTAATTTTTCTTTTTACTATTAGACCTTCTGGTCTCACTACGGGCTGCGTTTTTGTTTAATTTCTTTTTTCATTTATTATATTATATAATATCAATCTTTGATCCAGGATGTTCAGGTTAAGGGTTTATGAACTTGTTCACAAGTCCTCATTTTTTCACGTGTGTATGTATATCCACTTGCAAAACAAAACCAGAGACATTCCCGGCTTAACTTACTGACCCAGCCTGCAACCAACCGAATTGTCCTGTCTTAACAGTATGCGTTAAAAACAGGGGTTTAGTCTGCACACATTTGAAAATACATGCGTAGGCTACGGAGCCCTGTCAAGGCTCCCCAGTATTTTCTGCAGTCCTAACTCCATATTAAAAGCACATGCATTATAGTGGATGGACAGGTGAGCCGGAGGGACCCCTCCCTAAAGGCACAGGGGTGCATTGGACACCCAGCAAATAGCACAATGGCAGCAAAGGTGTGCAGTGTGCCCCCTCACCTGCCCTCTGCCAGTCCATTATAATGCATGTGCTTCCATTGTGGAGGCTCTCAGAATTTAGAGTTAGGACTACCGAAAGTACTGGGGTGCCTTGACTAGGCTCTGTAGCCTACGCATGTATTTGCAAATGTGTATCCACTTGACCTCTGGAAGATTTACCCCTCTTCATGACCAGGCCATGATTTGCTATACAGCACTGCATTACTGTGACAATTGCGCGGTCATGCAACGTTATACATAAATGGAATATGTCTTTTTTTCCCACAAATAAAGCTTTCTTTTGCTTGTATTTGATCACCACTGGTTTTTATTTTTTTGCACTATAAACAAAAAAAAAATGTTTTCGCTTTCTGCCATAAACAATTGCAAATAAGAAAGGGGGGGGGGGAATAAAGTTTCTTCATAAATTTAGGCCAATATGTATTCTGCTACATATTTTTGGTACAAGAACAAAATTCCAATAAGTGTATATTGATTTGCGTAAAAGTTATAGCGTCTCCAACCTATTTATGTGTGTTTGTGTGTATATATACTGGAATAAAAAAAAAAATTTTAATACTAGTAATGGTGGCGATCAGCGACTTATAGTGGGACTGCGATATTGCCGCAGACAAGCTGACACTTTGGGTGGAACCAGTAACACTGTTTATTTCAGGTACTTGTATAGCGCCATAAATTTACGCAGCGCTTTACATATATATTGTACATTCACAAGGAGCTTACAATCTAAGGTTCCTAACTCACATTCATACATACACATACTAGGGCCAGTTTAGACAGGAGCCAAAAAAGTGTCTGTAGTAACATATGGGATTTGAGGCACAAAGTTTTAGTGAAATTTGTAACATTTTATTTCATTTCTTTTAAAGAAGTAAACATATAATAAACTACAATTATAAAATGTTAATTTTAAACCACTGCAGTGATTTATAACAAGTCTTTCTGCTCAGCGGATTTCATGGACATGGTCCTCTTCAACAGGAGTCAGCAGACTTGAATTGCTGCCATCTAAATAGAGTGACAAAAGTGATCTTAAATGGTCATAGAAATAGTGCATTTTCATACATCATGCCATAATTCCTCCCCATGGACTGCAATAATGGGTATCCTGGGGGGGGGGGGGGAGATTCCCCATCCTGGGACCCCTGTACCACGTATGGTTGAACTGCGAGGAATATCTGGATACCCATTATTGCACTTTTTGCAGTTCGGCACTGCGTCGCTTTAACTGACAATTGCGCGGTCATGCGATGTGGCTCCCAAACAAAATTAACATCCTTTTTTACCCACAAATAGAGCTTTCTTTGGATGGTATTTGATCACCTCAGCGGTTTTTATTTTTTGCGCTATAAACAAAAAAAGAGCGACAATTTTGAAAAAAAACGCTATTTTTTACTTTTAATAAATATCCCCTAAAAAGATATAAAAATTTTTTTTTTCCTCAGTTTAGGCCGATATGTATTCTTCTACATATTTTTGTTAAAAAAAAAATCGCAATAAGCGTTTATTGATTGGTTTGCGCAAAAGTTATAGCGTCTACAAAATAGGGGATAGATTTATGGCTTTTTTAAAAATAATTTTATTTTACTAGTAATGGCGGTGATCTGCGATTTTTATCGTGACTGCAACATTATGGCGGACACATCGGACACATTTGGCGCTATTTTGGGACCATTCATATTTATACATCGATCAGTGTGATTAAAAATGCACTGATTACTGTGTAAATGTGACTGCCAGTGAAGAGGTTAAGTGTGTCCTAGGGAGTGATTCTAACTGTTAGGGGGCGTGGCTATGAGTGACACGTCACTGATCGCTGCTCCCGATGAGAGGGAACAGACGATCAGTGACATGTCACTAGGAAGAATGGGGAGATGTTGTGTTTATACTAACATCTCCCCGTTCTTCAGCTCCGTGACACGATCGTGGGACACCGGCGGACATCGAGTCCGCGGGTCCCGCAGGCACGATCACAGAACTTGCGGCAGGGGCAAGCACGCGACCACACGGCGGCAAATTTAAAGGGACGTACCTGTACGCCCATTTGCCTGTCTGTGCCATTATGTCGACGTATATCTACATGCGGCGGTCGGCATGTGGTTAAGGTGGTTGTAAACCTTAGGACAAAAAAAAAAACAAACCTGCAAGACAAAGGCATAATGAGCTAGTATGCATAGCATACTAGCATACCTGAGATCGAAGCCCCTGCAGCCATCCTCATACACCACTCTGGTGGCCGACATCGCTCCCGGAGTTACTTCCGGGTATCGCGGACTCCGGCGCTGTGATTGGCCTGAGCCGCGATGACGTCACTCCCACACATGCGCGTGGGAGCCGCCGGTAACGGCACACTCACTGAAGCACTGGCACGTACGTGCCAGTGCTTCAGTGCGCATGTGCTGATGACGTGCACATGCAAATACAGGGGATATCTCCTAAACCGTTCAGGTTTAGGAGATATCCAGGGTAGCTACAGGTAAGCCTTCCTATAGGCTTACCTGTAGCAAAAAGTGTGTTGTAAGGGTTTACAACCACTTTAAAACTATTGTTTTATTATATGTTAACTTCTTTAAAATAAATGAAATAAAATGTTCAAAATTTCACTAAAACGTTGTGCCTCAAAAGTTCCATATGTTACTACAGACACTTTTATGATACACCAGATTTAGGGATGTGGCATGCAAATTGAATTATCTTTGATCATCGATTTAGACAGAAGCCAATTAACTTACCAGCATGTGTTTGGAAGGAAACCGGAGTACCCGAAGGAAACCCATGCGGGAACATGGAGAGTTTGGGATTCGACCCTTTTAGCTGCAAAGTGCTAACCACTACACCACCGTGCTGCCCAGATACAGTGATCAGTGCTTAAAATACACACGGTCACTGTACTAATGACACTGGCTGGGAAGGGGTTAACATCAGGGGCAATCGAAGAATTAAATGTGTACCTAACGTGTTTTTGTGTTTACTGTGAGCTGCTTTCATTATGGGATGTGCTGGATTGTATTCCCTTTGCAGGAAACCAAATCCAGCACATCCACAGTGACAGGACAGAGTTCTGCCTTGTTTACATAGGCAGAGCTCCGTTTTGTCTTTTTCTCCTCACCAATCAGTGGGTGCCGGCGGACATCCATTGGCCGGCACCCACTGATCGGCCTGTGCTGTGACTAATCGCAGCACACCCCCTACTGGGAAGAGAAGGATCACACGTTTTACATATGTGATTCTACACAGCCGGCCCACACTGTCGCAGTAGGTGTACAGTGCGCGGTTGGCAAGTGGATATACAATCCCAAAAAAGTTGAGACGCTATACAAAATCTTCACAAATACAGAATGCAATGATTGGCAAATCTCATAAACCCATATTTTAGTCACAACAGAAAATATATCAAATGTTTAAACTGAGAAAATTTACCATTTTAAGAAAAAAAAAAAAAAAAATATTGAAATTGATGGCAGCAACTTGTCTCAAAAAGTTTGGACAGGGCCATGTTTACCCCGGTGTAGCATCTCCTCTTCTTTTAACAGCACGCTGTAGATGTCTGGGCACTGAAGAGACCAGTTAATGGGGTTTTGGGAAAGGAATGTCTCATTCTTGCCTGATGTAGGATTCTACCTTCTATAGGAGGCTACCTTCTCTAGGAGTCTACCTTCTCTAGGAGTCTACCTTCTCTAGGAGACTACCTTCTATAGGATTCTACATTTTCTAGGGGTCTACCTTCTCTAGGAGTCTACCTTCTATAGTATTCTACCTTCTCTAGGGGTCTACCTTCTATAGGATTCTACCTTCTATAGGAGGCTACCTTCTCTAGGATTCTACCTTCTATAGGAGGCTACATTGACACTCCAGCTGTGTGGAAACTACAAATCCCATCATGGCCAAGGTGGTGCTTTTATGAATGTCCTTCATAAAGACCAGTTAATGGGGTTTTGGGAAAGGAATGTTGTCTCATTCTTGCCTGATGTAGGATTCTACCTTCTATAGG
Organism: Aquarana catesbeiana; assembly: GCF_042186555.1. Lineage (NCBI taxonomy): Eukaryota > Metazoa > Chordata > Amphibia > Anura > Ranidae > Aquarana > Aquarana catesbeiana. Next base: position 657,246,900 of record NC_133326.1, read on the forward strand.
AGGCTACCTTCTATAGGATTCTACCTTCTCTAGGATTCTACCTTCTATAGGAAGCTACATTGACACTCCAGCTGTGTGGAAACTACAAATCCCATCATGGCCAAGGTGGTGGTGCTTTTATGAATGTCCTTCCTATGCACCAGATTGGATATATATATATATATATATATATATATATATATATATATATATATAGATATATATATATATATATATAGATATATTTTTTTTTTTTAATGCATGCATTGTGGTGTGTTATGGATATACTGTACATTGCATGGGGGGGGGTGATCCATGCACACTGAATGGCAATGCACCACCCAGTAGCCATAGGTTGTTGCAATGTATGTTTTAGCAAATGTAAATAGGCCCCTAACATTAACTTTCAGCGGGAAAAAAAAATCTGCTTTCTTGTCCTGACAGATAGAGCTGTATATAGCTCAGACCTGAATGGGCAGATACACAAAGGCTTTATAAAGCTTCTCCTGTATATTGTCCATCTGTACAGCTTTAACAATTCTTCCTTCTAAGGCAGGCCTTGGGCATCCTACACATGAAAGCTGCATGCAGAATTACTGTGCACACCCCAATGAGAAGATTATGTGTAATACAAGAGGATGTAGACTACATTGTGAGGCCCTATAGAGGACACAGTCCATGTTCATTTTAATGCAAACAACCCCATTCTCTATACTGAGCCCTCTGGCAATGCTCTTGCTCACCTAAGCCTCAGTTGTATTAGTCACTCTATACAAAGCCTTTTCGTGCCCACTGATACTAGATCACCAATAGGAGACAAAGGCAAATCTTCATGTGTATGGCCACAGCTGCCTGAAGGTGATTAGATGCTTGCATCTCCAATGGCCACCTATTGTATATTGTAAAGGTCCTCTAAAAACTACAATAATAGTTTCTGAGTTAGGCTGGCCATACACTAGTAGAAGTTCATCCAAAATGTTTCATTTATAAGAAAGTTTGTTCAATTTTCTGTTAGCGGGTCAAATCGATGCTTCTGCCTCTATAGATGCGAGATCATCATCAATCCAGACAAAAATGATGGTGTCAGGGATTCAGCACACAATGTAAGATCAGAACAGTTGTCACATTGGATCATAGACAAAAAGCTTTGTGCCATGGCATGGACTGCTCTGCCATCTGCTGGTGCTTTGTGGAACTTACATATCCCCTTTCATATTTGCTGCCAAAGATCCCACATTATACTACAGCTTGGAATAAATGCCTCTATTGTGGAGCTGTATCTGTACTCTAAAGCAGCAGTTCTGGTAAAGGAGTGATATGCCGATATGACTACAAGTTGTTTGTGACTTCAGCTTCATGTCTCAGACATTATTGGAGCCTCTTCACACTATGTGCTGTTTACAGTGCACATGCCATGCATTGTGGTGCACCATGTTAATGGGTCGTGTCTACTTTGTCATGTGTTAAAGCCTACCCCGCCATGAGACCATATTCAGCATATAACATGGTTGCAAGCAGAGGTTGTTCTCCCCAGTGGTAGTGTGATTTGTAGCTCTCAGTGGAACACAAGTGCGATTATTGAGGTTGCAATGCTTTGTAGGCTCACATTCTTACAGACACGCTCTAAAGTCTTGTAGGAAACATTCCCAGAAGAACAGAGGCTCTTATAGCTGCAACAGGGATAGAAGAAGTATGTTAATGCCCATGGTTTGGGATGGGAATGTCCAACAAGCCCATAGAGGTGTTGTGATGGCCAGGTGTACACCATTTGATAATTTGCCTCATTGGCTGTTTAAAGCAGTAAAATAGAAGGGCCACTAAGGCTTGGTTCACATTGCCACAACTTGGGATCTGAAGATTGCCAAGACCCTGAAACTGAGCCGTAGCACGATGGCCAAGACCATACATCGGTTCAACAGGACAGGTTCCACTCAGAACAGGCCTCGCCATAGTCGACCAAAGAAGTTGAGTGCACGTGCTCAGCGTCATATCCAGAGGTTGTCTTTGGGAAATAGACATATGAGTGCTGCCAGCATTGCTGCAGAGGTTGAAGGGGTGGATGCCAGCCTGTCAGTGCTCAGACCATACACCGCACACTGCATCAAATTGGTCTGCATAGCTGTCGTCCCAGAAGGCGGCCGCTTTTAAAGACGATGCACAAGAAATCCCGCAAACAGGTTGCTGAAGACAAGCAGACTAAGGACATGGATTACTGGAACCATGTCCCGTGGTCTGATGAGACCAAGATAAACTTATTTGGTTCAGATGGTGTCAAGCGTGTGTGGCGGCAACCAGGTGAGGAGTACAAAGACAAGTGTGTCTTGCCTACAGTCAAGCATGGTGGTGGGAGTGTCATGGTCTGGTGCTGCATGAGTGCTGCTGGCACTGGAAAGCTACAGTTCATTGAGGGAACCATGAATGCCAACATGTACTGTGACATACTGAAGCAGAGCATGAACCCCTCCATTAGGAGACTGGGCAGAAGGCCAGTATTCCAACATGAAAACGACCCCAAACACACCTCCAAGACTGCCTTGCGAAAGAAGCTGAGGGCAAAGGTGATGGACTGGCCAAGCATGGCTCCAGAGCTAAACCCTAACATTCACCAGCTCCGTGATGTTGTCATGGAGGAGTGGAAGAGGACTCCAGTGGCAACCTGTGAAGCTCTGGTGAACTCCATGCCCAAGAGGGTTAAGGCAGTGCTGGAAAATAATGGTGGCCACACAAACTATTGACACATTGGGCCCAGCTTGGACATTTTCACTCAGGGATGTACTCACTTTTGTTGCCAGCGGTTTAGACATTAATGGCTGTGTGTTGAGTTATTTTGAGGGGACAGCAAATTTACACTGTTATACAAGCTGTACACTCACTACTGTACATTGTAGCAAAGTGTCATTTCTTCAGGGTTGTCACATGGAATGACATAATAAAATATTTACAAAAATGTAAGGGGTGTACTCACTTTTGTGAGATACTGTGTGTGTATATGTGTCAATTTGGGCATATACCCCTGCATGAGAAAGTAGCACAGAAAGTAATTTACTACATAGGGAAATATAACAACCAAATAAAAAGTGAGTCAAACAATTTTCCAAACTCAACTCTACCGATAGTTCCTGCTAAGTATAGCACCTTTTAGTCCATGGCATCCTAGGCTACACATCTACCTCCATTTTGAACCCTGGGCGAGGAAGAAGTCACCCTTTTCAGCAAGATCCTGGGGGATACAGAGCCAAAAATTGGAATGGAATATAGTGGGCCTGATTAGACTGTGCACTTGGCTCCAGAGCTTAGTAAATGAGGTAAAGCTTCACTTTGTGTTCTTTTTTTTGTTTTCCTTTCATGTAATTGGGTATTCTGTGCAAAGTGAAGCTCTACTTCATTTACTAAGCGCTGGAGCCAAGTGCGTGGTTTATTTGCCTTTAGTCATAGATATGTGCATCTCAAAACACACATGCCTTTCTCTGCAGCCTCAAATGCACTGTACTGTGAATGAGTGGGAAGTGCTCTATGCTGAATGACTGCCTGTTCTTCCCCAAACTGAAGCATAGTAAATCCAGTTTACTACACTTCAATTATGAATGGACACAGTAAGTGTTTACACCATGTTCATTTACGGGGGGGGGGTGGAGAGTTCAGCACCCGATGTAGTGATTAGGCCCCGGCACACACTTATGTCTTTAGTAAACCAACCTCAGTCTCCTCACCTGCTCTGCATTCCTCAGGAATATTCCCAAAAAGGATGGTGGCAACAGGGCCTGGGATGCAAAAAAAAATAACAGTGGGGGGTGGGTGCGGAAATCTTCTTAACAGTAGGGGATTTGTAAATGGGAGGGGTCCAGGCAATTTGACAGGGCCACTACACCAGCCTGCACACTACAACACATGCATGTTGGTGTGCATAGTGTACTAGTAGTGCAAAGGCGGATCCAGGAGGGGGGGCAACAGGGCAATTGCCCCCCCCTACCGGAAAATACCACACGGACATGTCATGTTGTCACTTGCCTCTGCTCGAGTGTCTCTCTCTCTCTCACATCACCCGATCAGTGGCGCCAAGATAGAGACTCGTCTAATGTTATTAAGCCGCTGCACCGCACTGACCAGGAGCCGGAGGAGCCTCTTCCCTGCACTCGTTGCTAGCGCCTGGGCCACCTGGCGTCTAGCAACGAGTGACGTCAGTGAGTCACGTCGGACTCGAGTCTCAGACGAGTGACGTCAGTGAGTCTCAGAGCTGACGTGACAGGAGCCTCAAATAAGGGAACAGTTAATGCTGCAGTTTAGACAGACTAGTTAAAATGTCCAGCGTCCACTGTCAGTGGCAGAGCGCCAGCATTCTTTCTTCTCTGAGTGAGTGTTGGCTCCACCCACCTCCTCCCTCCATCTTCTCCACCTTGCAGTCTGCAGAGTGACATGGCAAGTGGACAATCTGCAGCTTGTGGCAAGTGACACACTCGGGGCTCCCACTGATTCTGCATTATGGTGAGTTGAACTATTTAATTCTATATTACAATGTAATAATAGAAATAATGCGATACAATCATCCTGACACCATAACAACTATGGTGCCATGATGATAGAAGAGCCAACACCAGCCATTTCCCTGCCTGCAAAAAAAAAAAAAAAAAATAATATCATATTTTCTGGCAGTGCCCCTCCCGAGCCTAGGCTCTGGATCCGCCCCTGGAGTAGTGGGATGTGTGGTTATGGTATGTTTTAATATTTAATATTCTGGCCAAGGGAATGAATGCCCAAAAAATATTTGCACAACACAGCTTTAGGCATGCTTTTCCTGACAGGAGCAAAAGGCATTCAAATTTGCTGGGCAAACACCCATTGTGCATGAGAACATAACATCAAAACACTGCATTGAGGTGTTGTGTAACAGGAATACATAGACAAATATTTTTCTATGCAGCTCAATGCACATGTGAATGAGCCCCCAAAGCCACAGTAAGGGGGGAAAAAAAAAAAAAAAAAAAAAAAGTATTTGGATTATCTGCTGATTTTGTACATTTACCCACAGACAAAGATATTATTAGTCTATAAATTTTAATGGTCAGTTTATTTTAACGTAAAAACTGTGTTAGAAAGTAATCCAAAATTGGACTAAATCATTGCACTAGACAGCGCTAATGTTGAGCAATTGAAATATGTGGCCAACAGCACATGCAAAGGAAAATCCTATAACAGAGAAGTCCCTTATATAGGGTAGTGATGTAAAGTTCAGGGTGTAGTTCAAAAAAAAAAAAAAAAAATAGATGATTACTTTAGCCGATATTGATGATTTTTTCTTGAACCTCCATGGAAATGGTAAACCATTGTTTTGGGGGATAGAAGGCTTGGTTCACACTTACATGTTTCATGCTTTTTTGCAGAAAAGCACTAGTCCATTTACCATAGTTTCCTATGGGACACATACAAAAGTAAACCATTTCCATGGAGGTTCAAGAAAAAATCATCAATATCGGCTAAAGTAATCATCTCTGTGTTCTCTGGGGCAGCGCTGGCGTTACAGGTGATCAGGAGCCCTGAAAACCTGTGACCCTGCATGAAGTGATGTTGACAACAAACTGCTGGCAAAGAGTGATTATTCTGAATGCTCTATTACTCCCCATTTCTGGTGAGTGTAACCCCCTAAGGGGAGAGTGTTTTTGCACCGGGTGGATTTCGGAGTGATCGGTGGAAGGTGCATGCGGAGGATTGATTTCATGATCACCTGATTTTTATTTTTTTGAACTACACCCTGAACTTTACATCACTACCCTATATAAAGGGACTTTCTCCTAAGGGACTTCTCTGTTATAGGATTTTCCTTTGCATGTGCTGTTGGCCACATATTTCAATTGCTCAACATTAGCGCTGTCTAGTGCAATGATTTAGTCCAATTTTGGATTACTTTCTAACACAGTTTTTACATTTACGTATTTGATTTGAGACAGCTGCTTCACATTTTTTTTTAGGTCTTCTCTCTGCTTAATAGGCAAAGTGGAGTCTAATTTCATTTATGTGTTTATGAATGATTTTATAGTCGCATATCGATGTTTATTCACATTTATGCACTTCTAAATGTCCAATAATATTTTTTTTATTTTGGATCAGTATATAGTGACCTGGCGCTGAGTAGTGTTTCTGCAGGTCTGGTGAAACACTTCTATTTTTGTATTTCTTAGTTTATTTTAACAGTGAGAGACAGAATAACAAAAATATACAAAAAAAAAAAAGTTGTCAAATTGATTTGCATTTTAATGAGTGAAATAAGTATTTGACCCCTTCGCAAAACGTGACTTCGTACATGGTGGCAATCAGAGGTCAGACGTTTCTTGCAGTTGCCCACCAGGTTTGCACGCATCTCAGGAGGGATTTTGTCCCACTCCTTGCAGATTCCTCCCCCCAAGTCATTAAGGTTTCAAGGCCGACGTTTGGTAACTCGAACCTTCAGCTACCTCCACATATTTTCTATTGGATTAAGGTCCAGAGACTGGCTAGGCCACTCCAGGACCTTAATGTGCCTCTTGAGCGACTTTTGTTGCCTTGGCCATGTGTTTTGAGTCATTGTCATTCTGGAATACCCATCCGTGACCCATTTTCAATGCCCTGGCTGAGGGAAGGAGGTTCTCACCCAAGATTTGACAGTACATGGCCCCGTCTATCATCCCTTTGATGCAGTGAAGTTGTCCTGTCCCCTTAGCAGAAAAACACCCCCAAAGCATAAGGTTTCCACCTCCATGTTGGACGGTGGGGATGGTGTTCTTGGGAGTCATAGGCAGCATTCCTCCAAAACACAACAAGTGAAGTTGATGCTACAGAGCTTGATTTTAGTCTCATCTGACCACAACACTTTCAGTTCTCTGAATCATTCAGATGTTCATTAGTAAACTTCTGAGAGGCATGTCCCTTTTCTTTCTTGAACAGGGGGATCTTGCGGGTGGTGCAGGATTTCAGTCCTCCACCGCATGGTGCGTCACCAATTGGTTTTCTTGGTGACCATGGTCCAAGGTGCCTTGAGATCATTGACAAGATTATCCCGTGTAGTTCTGGGCCAATTCCTCACCATTCTCATGATCATGGAAACTCCAAGGCAAGATCTTGCATGGAGCGCCAGACGGAGGGAGATTGAGTTATTTTGCGTCTCTTCCATTTGCAAACAAGTGCACCAACTGTTGTCACCCTCTCACCAAGCTGCTTGGCGATGGCCTTGTAGCCCATTCCAGCCTTCGGGCTAAAATCTTGTCCCTGACATCCTTTGACAGGTCTTCGGTCTTGGCTATGGCAGAGAGATTGGAATATGATTGCTTCTGTGGAAAGGTGTCTATTATACAGGTAACAAGCTGATATTAGGAGCACGCTTAAAGGGAGTGCTCCTAATCTCAGCTTGTTACCCGTATAGAAGACACCTTGGAGCCAGAACTCGTGCTGATTGATAGGGGATCAAATACTTATTTCACTCATTAAAAAGCAAATCAATTTATAAAATTTTTGAAATGCCTTTTTCTGGATATTTTTGTTGTTACTCCGTCTCTCACTGGTAAAATAAACCTACCATTAAAATTATAGACTGATCATTTCAGTGTCAGTGGCCAAACATACAAAATCAGCAGGAGGATCAAATACTCTCTCTCTCTCGCCCTTCCCCTGTTTTAGGCAACAGGGACGTAGATAAGTTTCACAAAGCCAGGCTTTATTCACCCTCCATTGTGCTTCACAGAGCTGCTGTTAATCATCCAGACACATGGATGAGGTGGAACAGATACCCTTGAATTGTTTTGGGGGATAGAAGGCTTGGTTCACACTTACATGTTTCATGCTTTTTTGCAGAAAAGCACTAGTCCATTTAACATAGTTTCCTATGGGACACATACAAAAGTATTAGGGCACCTGCCTTTACACGCACATGAACTTTAAAGGCGTCTTAGTCCGTAGGGTTCAATATTAAGTTGTCCCACCCTTAGCAGCTATAAAAGCTTCAACTCTTCTGGGAAGGCTGTTCACAAGGTTTAGGCATGTCTATGGGAGTGTTTGACCATTCTTCCAGAGGTGCATTCATGAAGTCAGGCACCGATGTGGACAAGAAGGTCTGGCTCGCAGTCTCCACTCCAATTCATCCCAAAAGGTGTTATATTGGGTTGAGGTCAAGACTTTGTGCAAGCCAGTCAGTCAATTTCCTAAACCATCATCCATATCTTTATGGACCTTGCTTTGTGCGCAGTCATGTTGAAACAGGAAGGGGCCATCCCCAAACTGTTCCCACAAAGTTGGGAGCGTGAAATTATCCAAAATCTCTTGGTATGCTGATGCCTTAAGTGTTCCCTTCCCTGGAACTAAAGGGGCCAAGCCTAACCCCTGAAAAAAAAAATCTCTCTCTCAAAGGCCCATTAAGGTTGGGCCAGCCAACTCAATATTGAACCCTATGGACTAAAACTGGAATGCCATTAAAGATTATGTGCATGTAAAGACAGGTGTCCCGATACTTTTTGGTAATGGTGTATATGCTTTTCTTTAAGTTGCTGCGTTTTTGGAAAGGGTCAGACTTTTTAAAAAAGAAAAATGGTGCAACAGACTTCAATGGAGAACCATGTAGTGTGTTTTTGCTCAGATTTTAGCACGATTTGCATAGAGAGGGAAAAAAAAAACAAAAAAAAAACAAAACAACCCGACTCAACAAAAATCGGCTAAAAATATATTAAAAAAAATGTGTGCAAAAAAACCCCAAAAAAGCACTGCAGAAAAAGGATCAAAAGCAGACGGCATAAGTGTGAACCAAGCCTAAGTGCCTATTAGTCAAGTTAGGGGGAGATTTACTAAAACTGGCACACAGAATCTGGTGTAGCTGTGCATAGTAACCAATCAGCTTCTAACTTCAGGTTGTTCAAATAAGCGGATTGGTTATAAGGCACAGCTGCTCCAGTTTTATTACATCTCCCCCATGGAATCAGCTCTACCATTGCTTGGAAACTTAGATTTCTTGGAAAAATTCAGCAGCTTCATCATTGCACTATACATAAAGATCATCACGGAGCTTTTCAGCAGAAGCACAAAATCCACAGAAATCACAAGTCAGCAGAACACAGGTTTTCTTTAAAATGTATTTGTCGTCATTAAAGTATTACAGAGCAGTCAATAAATAAAACAGCAATAAAGTCATCATTTTTAATAGATCAGCTCCCTCCCCGACAAAATTATATTAATCAGTGAGTCGCTTTCATATATTAGGGGATTTAAACCTTCATTTGAGGGAAACTTGGGGGAGGGCAGAGAAGTGTAGAAGCCCTCCCCCGAGGAATGGAAGGAAAAAAAAAAAAAAAAAAGAAAGCAGAGTGCAGCGCTGTGGAGATACCAAATGGACAGCTTGTATTTTCCTGAGTTATATCATCAGCGACATATTATATCTAAGCGATTTGGAAATGAGAGGAGGATGTTGAGGTATTAAGCAAGGTCACCCCTCCAAAATCAGTTCTTTCAGTGCTACCGAGACTAAATTAGCTAGTCTCCTGTGATTTCTCCCTACCCTGGACAGTCTAATAACATGGGGTAGTTCCGTCAGTGTTAATACATATACATACACACAGAGTAATATACACAAAGTATACACAGCAAGCTGACCACCAGAAATACCTTCACAGCAAATTTTGGTCAACCATCAATCTCCGATCTACTGCCACTCCACGGAAAACACAGGCTGATCCAATACAACGGGAAGGACAGGAATTAGGAGGAGATCACCTTAGGCCTACTGTCAATGGATGGCAGCCATTATGTCCCACAAAATGGCCTGTCACTGACGTATACACCCAAGATTACTTGGAATGACAAGTTTACCTTACTACAAGGTATTCTACTTTTTTGGTCATTTGTTTTAGTTTTTCTTCAAGTCTAAATCGAACATAAGTGGCTACTAAAGAAGAAATATCAAAACATTCTGAGTTGCTCCTGTCCCCCCATGTGGCAAGGTGCAAGTAGGATTTTGTCCTCATCTTTCTAGGCATGTTAGTCCGAGATAGCATGATCAACAGTGCTCTACCCCCTCCCCCCCGCCCAATCACTGTCTGCCCATGCACCCAACAGGAAAATATTTTTTGAAAGACGCTCGTCTCGGGCACCAGGCGCTTTTCAGTAACACAAGCCGTTACTAGGAATGCAGGGGAAGGAAGGTTGTCGGTTCTCCTGTTACACCCCCTAGTCTTTTCAAGCAGCAATAGGCTCAGCTGATCCATCACTTGGCAAGCCATCTTCAGTGGGTGCTAGGAATGCAGGCAGCAAGGCCTTACAGTGTCCTTGGTTGCTAGGATGCAGGCAGTGTCTCCATGGTGTGGGAGGCCTGTCCTCCTGCATCATAGCAACCAATGACACAGCATAGATCAGCTGCCTGCGTCCTAGCAACCAATAAAGCTGGATTGCCAGGTGGCAAATCCAGTCAAGCCTGCTTGAAAACAGACAGGAAAGGTGGAACAGTGCTCCCGGCAGGTGCACCCACAGAATAGGCTTTAGTAACACTCCCAAATTGGGATTCTGTCAGGGAAGGAGTTGGAAAGCCTAAGATTTTCTTTACATTTCGATAGTGGTTCAATGGAGAAGCCAATACAGATGTTTAGACATGAATGTATAATCGTTTTAATGCTCATGAGAGTTCTTCTTTAAAAACCAGACTCTTATCTACACCCAAGCATCAGTGACCATTTTGTGGGCTCAGGCTATATCCAGCACATCTGTGAAGGGATAACTAAACATGACTCACAATATAGCCAAGCTACTTCATGTTTAAGTGACAAAACTAAATGGGAAACGACCAGTGCCCATACCCCTCTATTAGTATTAGCCGCTCCTGTTTTTGCGTGAAAATAACAAAAAAAAAAAAATCAAAGCCAGCGTCATACAAAATGGCTGCCTTTGGCTTAATACTTGGTTCAAGCCTGTTAAAGCTTAGCTACGCTATAGATCAGCGGCAGCGTTTTGGAGTTAAGCGGTGGAGATGTTTTGCATCCAACACGTTGGAAAAAAAAAAAAAGATGCCCGATTAGATTACAAGTCAGACTTAAACATACAAAAAAAATATATATATTAATAAGTTAATACAGAGATTCCTTCAGAAATAAATATATAAATTCTGCTCTTTGCAGATCGCTCCGCTGTCCCGCACACGAATGCGCCCACCTCCTGTGCTGTAGGGTACACAGGATTTCTATGTTAAATACATAAAAATGTCAAAGTGGGCCACAGACTGTATTAAGTTCCTGCAGTTGGGAAGAGGAGAGGTTTCACCAATATTATAAATAAATATAAGTTATTTATAAAAAAAAAAAAAAAAAAAAAAAAAGCACAACTTCACCCGGAAATCCCAGGCGATTTTCTTCAAAATTAAGTTTCCTTCAAATAACTAAATCAAAAATGTCTCCACCTGCAGGAAGGGCTGTCCAATGGAGAGATGCGAGGTATGGGGAACCTCTCCCCTACTCGTTTATCTGGACCCTTGGTGGGGGAGCAGCAAGTCTTTATTTATTATTTTCTTATTATTTTTAAAACGGTGGAAATCGCCTTCATTGTTTGTTCAGCCAAATCTTTCTCTTACCAAAAGCATTAATTTTTTTTTCCCCTTGTAAGTCTGCTTAAGATTATCCAGAAACTGGGAAAACTGCCGGTGCCCATCTGGTGCCAACATGAAAGTGTCTCGTGCCTTGGCCAGGAACTCTATAAATTCGCCATAATGGCGCGGGCTGATGTGTGTAAGACGGGAGTGTGTGGTGCTGATGTACGCTCCAACGGCGGCTTCCAGAAGCTGGCAGAGGGGGGGCTTATCAGCCCGGGGTCCGGTTCCTCTGCCCCGTGAGGCATTAGAAATAGAGAGAGACTGGGCTAAGCCAGGAGGGGCCAGGCTACAACGCCGTAGTATGTCAGAGAGGACCGGGGCGCACTGTACACTTTTGATCACTAGGGGCACCACGGTGCTCAGCTCCACTTTACCCAAAGAATGCGCCAAGGAACAAGCCCACAGGACGTCGCTGACTGCCGGATGGGAGTCCTGGCTGAAGCCAATGTTTAGGTTGGATAGGGCCAGCGTTGCAAGGGTAAACGCCCTCATGGGCAGACCACGGTGCTCCATGTAACGGGCAACGGTGAAAAGGTGAGAGTGGGCACCAGGGCCAGAGCTGGCACTGTCCAATACGATTTGGTAGGCTGCCTCAAATGATGTGTGGTCCTTTTCGCATAGAGTTAGAGCAGGCAGTGCGCAGCTCTGCGGGTCCTTCATGGCGCACTGTAGGGCGAGCGCCCGGGCACACGAACATAGTTCTTCTCGTTGTCTGGGGTCCGTGCTGAAACGGAGGAGCGTGGCGGGGGATGTACAGGACACAGCGACGATACTTGTGGCTTCTATGGGAGTGAAGAGGGTATACCAGTTCTGCATGATGCTGATTAGAGCCTGTGCCCCTGGAGAGAAGACATGGAGAATAAGGTGTCAGTTATGATCATGGCACTGAACATAAAAAGGTAAAGTCATACACAAAAACCATTGTAGCCTCTTACCAATTTCTGTGGCACACGACACCAGCCAACGCACCATTTCCCTTCGCCTCCATGTCAGAGTGGTCAACGTCATCCTCATAACCTGAACGGGACAAATCTCTTTAGTATGCAGTCTATTTAGCTTAAAGAGCATTCTTATAACATCGTCGCTCTGGCCACTCACACAGCCCGAGTCCGCGAACCCGGAAGGAAAACCGGGTGAAGATGGAAGCGCCTTCAGCGGTGACAGCGCGTCTCTAGAGGACTTCGCTTTAGGGCAAGTTTCACATAATGTGCTAGTATGTGATGCATACTAACACATTATGACCTTGCCTTGCAGGATTTAAAAAAAAAATAAAAACAAACACACACACACACACACACACACACACACACACACACACACAGCAGTTTACTACTGCTTTAAGGAGTTGATTCAGTTCTTGTATTTTTGAGACATCAGTCTCAAAATTACTCCAAGCACTCTACTGCTCCCCAGATGTGTTAGCACTGCGGTTTGTCCACAGAATAGGTGTATGCGCGATTTTCGTGCGTTTTAGGCATGGTCTCAGACTTTTAGGTCATGCATTTTTGCCACGTTTGAAAGAGCAAAGATGCAGCGTGCAGGACTTTTGGTGCACTTTCAGAAAACGGGTCACACAACAGAAAAAGTCTATGGGACTGTGGCTAAAATGCACAAAAATGAAACCGCAGTGCACCACGCCTTACACTTTAATAATGGATACCACTACCCCAAAATTTGAGTATTTAGGCCCCTTTCACACAGACAGACCAATCAAGTCCGCCTGCCAATTTTTCAGGCAGACCCTATATTGCTCTCTATGGAGCAGCTGATGTCAACGGACAGGCATCCTTTGACACCCACCGACATCCAATTGGATAGGCGGTCTGTTTCCATACGACAACCCATAGAGGAGAATGGGCTGTGTCAGGGTCTACTCTGCATCAGCAGAGCAGGCACAGACCTGTCAGCCACCTACTCAGTGGGGGATCAGCAAAGAGATACCCTGCTGTGCTGGCAGGCTCCGCCAGTATGAAAAGGACCTTATGTGTTGCTTTCTACACCTACTAAGTGGATAGCTTGGGAAAAAAAAATATTTTATAAAAAAAAAAAAAATTATATAGAATCTATATCTCTCCTGGCCATCTCTGAAATATGGAGTCACCAGTCAGCAATTCTGAAAGCATAAAAGCCTTTGAATGAGCATAACAGCCAGGCAACTGGTATTTTTCAAATATGTGTGAGTTCAAATATGGCAGTCTACTGATTACTCTCAACACGTGTCTTTTAAAGGCCTTTTGCTTTGGTACCTTCATTTTGAAGAAACAGAATACATTTCTGAATCCACCATAATTTTAGGACTACCATAGCTACTACAGTTCGAGTTATTTTACACATGTGACATCGCTGCTCCATAGTATATATCCTGATAATTCTCTCGCCTTCAGAAGTTTTGGCCTCTCACCTGTAATCCCAGCTCCAGAGAGATGTTCAGCAGGGTGGTATCAGGAGGAGAATTGGGGGGTGTTGCAGTCTTACAAGCGTCCTGGGCCAGCTTGAAGAGCAGAGCTGGGGAGTGGATGTGTTGCTGGATGGAGGCTAGGACTGTGTGAAGCCACTTAGGATCTCCTATGGAGGAGGAAAGAAGAGAATGAGCTACTGATTGACAGTTATGTAAAAGCATCACTAAAATATAAACACACCTGGCAATGACCAGCAGCATGCCTCATCAGTTCAGTTCATCAGACCACACTGCTAGTTAAAGTGGATGTAAAGTCTTACACATACCCAGTGAAGGGACTATCCTCAGGTGATACAGAGATGAAACAAATCCTACACAAGTTCTGCCAGTTTATCTGCAGTCTTAACTTCTCTACATACGTTCAAAGTACTGAATTTATAAAGCTTGTCTGAGCTTCCAGAGAACAGGGGGCGGAGAGCTGAAGTTACTCTCCAGATCTGACAGCTGATTGGAAGCAAGGCACACAAATAACAAAAAAGGAACAGAGCTAAGGCTGTCAATCTGCTGGAGATCCCTCCCGTCACCTTTTATCACTTGGTCTCAGCAAAAATTGTCTGACGTAATTCATGGTGATAGAGGAACGAAGTTGCAGACAGAATGACACTTAGTGCTTTTATTTGAGACAAGCACACACTATAGAAGACTATAGAGGGATATTCTCTTTGTTAAGATTTCATGTTTGGAGGTTTATAACCAAAAATAGTGGGATTTTAGCTCACGCGTGGATATCGATCAGCGAATTTACCTTTTGCGGTAGTCAACATGGCTGACGCCAGCTCACACTGGCGTGTCTCCAGATGGCCCAAAATAAACCAGCGGGGAAAGCGACTGGTCAGCATGGAGTCCAACGGCATGATGTCCGAACCATGAGGAGGAAGAACTGACTCCAGCACAGGCAGCCTTGAACAGAGAAGAGACCATTAAAATAGAACAACAATCACATGAAAGGACTAGCAGTGAAGGACAGACTAGAGTCACTGTTCGCGCATCAACTCACCTCATAGCTCTTAAAGCAACGCGATAGGCCAAGTCAGAGTCATGCGGAAGTAAAGCAGTAAATAGAAAGCGAGCAAATGTATGCATGGGAACGCTCTCTCTATAGATCACTTCACCGAAACCACTGAATGGACCGCCTTGGGACAAAAAAAAAAAAAAAAGTGCACATTAGTATGCTGTAAATGCATTCAAACAAAGCAATATAATATAAAAAAAAAAAAATAAATAAAACCTGGAAGCTGATTGGTTTCTATACAGAGCTGCACTAGATTTTACACTCTCCAGTTTTAGTAAATCAACCCCATAATAATGGCATAATGCATGTAGAAAGGCCCACACAAAAAAAAAAAAAAAAATTCCCCTCGTAAAGATAGACTTTTTTACCACTGTTTTATACATACCTTCTAAAAGCAGCATTGCCTGCTTCCGTAGGACTTGCACCAGCCTCTCTCCCATTTCCAATGTTCCCAGCAGGCCAATGATCTGTTCTTCACTTCGCACCAGCTTGTCCTGTGCGTATAGTCCTTCCGGCATTGCTCGTTGCTGCCCCAAGCCCATGAGGGCCACTTCCAGTGCCAAGCAAAGCAGAGACTCTCCAGACTGGGATCCTCCAAGAACTGGGACATGTTGGTACATAACCTTCCTCTGCTCCCCGCCTATTTCTGCAAAACAAAAAAAACAGTGTCAGAATGCTCTACAGAATGAAGATGCATGAAATCTGTCCGATACCAGCCAACTCAATTCTATTTATCTGAGGTCACAACTCCATAAAAGATTTATGAATTTTATCATCTCATGGAAACACTCCAAAAACTACCTACCTGGGAATGGGGCTGGTGCTTCATCTTCGGGCAAACTGGCTTCTAAGAAGGTCTTGCAGAGACAGCCGATTGGATCCAGTGGGTGGCCAATCCACCCCTCCAGATTGGTAAGAGTGGTGCTACCTTTCATCTGCAGTTCTAAAAAGAAAAAGAAGGTGATCAGAGGTGGACCTGAGAAAAAAGTATGGTTTTCAGAAACCGAAAGTACCAGTAGAGGGCTTGCAATCAAAATGAATTGAACCACTTCCTCCAAATCTCAGAATATTCACTGGAAACCCATCACTATATCATGTATAGCAAATGGTGCTCATTTTCAGTGTATCAGGAACTTTATTAATGTTCCTATACCAGAAAAAAAAAAAAAAAAAAAAAACCCACCACAAAAACTGCCCAGATTACGCTTTCGATCAGCATATTCCCCAATCCACACAAGTGAGGCAGAAAGAGGAATCCTCCCCATTATATTCTGACAGCAGGACTTCTCCACTGTCAAGACACTGATCAGCGGCTGCAGCCACCGATCGACAAATTTTTCCCCAACATTCCTGTTCGACAGAGTTAGATTGTCAAGCAGGAACAACCTTACATGGATCGAAATTCGTCTGGTCCCTGCTCAACCAGTCGGATTTTGATCAGTCTATGGCCAGATTAAAAAAAAGGAATGGACTGTAGACAGAACCCACAACTTCAGTTTTCTGAAACCTCCCAAAAATTGCCTTCTGTGCATCTGCTCAGACAAAATCCATTAGAGAGTGGAGGTTGGACCAATCCCCAATTGGTGTCATGGAGGAATTGTAACAAAGTAATGTATACTGATGGTGTTTTTGCAAGATGGCATGATCGGCTTATGAGGTGCAACATGGGAAGACCGAGGCATGAGGTCATTGTAAAACTAGAGTCAGTTCAGAAGTGTACCCAGTGTTTAGTGCCATGTCAGAATTACCATCCATTGTTCACTCCCTCTCACCTTTCCTCTGCTGCTTCAGCCCCTCCATCTGATGCTGCCGTTGAAGCCTCATGGTGTTCACCACAGAGACAGCCAGCCTCAGAGCCGGCTGCGGATAACCGTGGGACCGAAGTGCGTCGACCCGAGCGCAGGCCACAGGGAAATGGTCTCCGAGCCATAACGGACGCCCTTGAGGGTCATAGGACAGCTTGTCAGTGTTGTTCTTTATGCCGGCTCCTGAAGAGGCGGTCTCTCCGATCAGCACTTTCTGTAGGTGGGGATCATTCCAGCGCAGCTCTCCAGCCTTGAGAGCCCGGGCAAAGACAGTCTGACGGGGTCCCGGAGCTGCCGGCAAAGACACATGGGGTAAAACGAACTGCAAATGGTCACTTCTAGGCTTTACCCAATCTTTAGCCTTTAAACTTCTCTAGATATACAGTCCTGTGAAAACATAACTGCCTCTGTCCTGATGACCCAAATAGGGGGTGCCGCTCAAGGCGCCAGCCTGGTTCTTTCCTGTAGTACACCTCAGAGTGCTGGCAAAGACAGAGCTCATCCCAACTCCAATTATACAACAAACAAGGCCCTATGCGCCACACATCATTGCAAGACCCTGGGGATATGTGAAATGACAGCCTCAACCCAGGATCCAGCCAAGCCCCCCCCCCCCCAACAGGGGTCAATTCACCCCTAGGAGGTGAATCATGGGCCTCTATTCTGAACTCAGTATTAAACATTGAATTTGGTTGAAAAAAAAAAAAAATTATTATACACACATACATATACCTCCTTTTTGAGGGACAGTTAAATATGTAAATTTATTGCAGTCTTCTATATGTCCAACAGATGGCGATCTAGTCTTTTACTGTTGGTGGTTTACAGAATTCCCATAAGTCAGAGCAGTGAATCCACCCTTGTCAGAAAGCAGCTTTAGGTTTCAATCCATCAAGACTCGCTGCAAAGCAAGCTGCGCCCCAAAATAAACCCAAACCAATTCGGATATAAAATGACCTCTAAGATTTTGTGACCATCCTGTGCCAACTTTTACTGCACACCACGATTAGATCCTGCACACATCCTCCATGTAGAAATACCTTGTCCTGCAGTTGAAATCTGAGGCATCGTTTGTGTTCCTGGTCCATCCAGGGAATAGTTCCCCTCTTCCAGAGGACAAATGTCAAGCGCGTTCCATCGTCGGAGCAACTGCAACCAAGACTCCCTCTCCTCTGGGCGGCAATGTGGGCTGAGAACCACACAAACCCACAATGCACCTGACAAAGGAAAAAAAAAAATAGTAAAAATTAATGCAATGTTCACAAATACATAATGCAAACAAACATGTAAAGGGTATACAGTATGCTGAGCGACATAACCGGAATGCATTTGCCATTGTTAACTGCAGCCTTAGATCTGCCATCATGAGCCATTCTATAGCTATAGAAGACAGACCCACAGATAAAAGGGTTGGTTCAACTTTACAAAAAAAAAAAAAAAAAAAAAAAAAAAAAAAGTGTCTAGTACCCAGTTAGGACAGGTATTCCAGGTCCCATCTCTACCTGCTGCCGCCTAGACTCCTCCTTCTCTCCCACTCATCTTCTGGGACATGTCACAGGTCCCAGATTTGCTGGGCCATTCAGGACAGCGCAGCATGGCTCGCGCATCGCGCATCCAGGTGTGAAGCCACAAGCTGTCACAGCCAGGTGCCCACACTTGCAAGCTCGGCACCACAGAGAGGAGCGAAGCTTGAAAGGCAGCCGCATCGCTGGACGTGGGTCAGGCAAGTGTGCATTTATTAAAAGTCACCAGTTACACTTTTTGTAGCTGCTGACTTAAAAAAAGAAAAGAAAAATAAAATAAAAAAAAAAAAAAAAAAAAAAAAAAAAACAGTGGAACTCAGCTTTAATCCAGGTGTACTTCAAATAGCCTGGCTGAAAAATTCCCAGAGAAGGCATTGTCTCGTCCTGCCTAGTTGCTAGGACATTGCCAAGACACTCCCAAATAAGTCAAACCCCGCCCACATGCACTCCTTTTCCCTGCTGCAGTACCTTTGAGCTCTGTGATACTGCGACTAGGGAGTTAGTGGAACACACACACGTGGGGGGTTGAGAGCTCGTTCCTGAGCAGTAATGGCCGAGAGTGTCTTCACAAGGCCGGTACAGGAAGATGCAAACTCTGGGATTTTTTTTTTTTTGGGCCAGGCTTCAGGAAGAATGTAAATGGCCTACACCTATAGAAAGGACATTATTCAGGTTTAGTCAGAGCTGAACACTTTTTGTTTTCATCTACAGACACCCCTTATCTGCATAGGCAGTTATTTGGCAAGCCCTGGTTCACACTGCCGCAACTTGTCATGTGACTTGAGCATTCAAAGTCACATAACAAGTTGCGCCCCATGAATAGCAACGGAACCATTTTAATCAGAACTTCCTGCACTACTTTTGGTGAGGCTGCAGCACGACTTGCATTGACCTCTGTTAAAGTGGAGTTCCATCCAAAAATGGAACTTCCACTTTTCGGATTCCTCCCCCCCCTCCGGTGTTACATTTGGCACCTTTCAGGGGAGAGGCGGAGCAGATACCTGTATAATCCAGGTATTTTCTCCCACTTCCGGACATCGCCGTAATATTAGCGGCTATCTACACAATGTCGGGCCTCTCCCGTCCCCGTCCCCCCCGCTGTCTTCTGGGAGACACACAGGTCCCAGTGAGATCGCACAGCATGACTCGCGCATGCGCAGTAGGGAACCAGGCTGTAAAGCCTCAAGGCTTCAATTCCAGATTCCCTTACCGAAGATGGCGGCACCTCCACCCGGGAGCTGAGGGACAGATTGGCTTTGGGTGAGGACATCGCGGGCGCCCTGGACAGGTAAGTGTCCATATATTTTAAGTCAGCAGCTGCAATATTTGTAGCTGCTGACTTATTTTTTTTCTTTTTTCCCCCTGCAGAACTCCGCTTTAAAGAAGTCGTATGCAAGCCATGAATAAGTCGTGCAGGGATGTCAGATTCAAAGTCACGCAGAAGTCACGGCAGTGTGATCCGGGGGCTAAAAAAGGTGAACTAACCCTTTTAAAGGATTTATTGCTGATGTGTATGGGATAAAATGTAAAAAAAAAAAAAAAAAAAAAAAAAGGGGAGGCATTTCTGATAAGCCAAGACTTGAGCTGCATACCCATACCTATGCAGAACAAACGTATTTGACAATGGCGGGAAGGAGGGCTGGCTGAGTGGGTGAAAGATGAAAATCTGTAGAGGGTTTCCTATTCACATCATCAAACGATTAAACCGTGGAATAAATAGAGCTACATGTAGAACACACAAATCCTTTAGGTGAAACGACTGCATAAAATCCAGCCAAACCCGGATCATCGTCCATTCCAGTGCATTTAGACCCCTGTAGATGGTGCACAACTCACCTAGTTCATCCCATAGCTGCCGACATTTGTCAGTCATGCCGGCTCCCTGCTGCCTCCAGAGTGCCAGACGAGGGTCCTCCAAAAACTGTTCTGTCATCAAGATGAGCATGCGTGCTCCATTGGAATCTCGCATCCTTAACATCTCCCTTACCTGGTGGAAAAAGGAATAAGACGTTATAAAACTCAACAGGACAGGCGAAAATCTCCACATCAATGCAGACCTATAAAATGTCTGACATGTCATATTATACAAAACAAAAAAATAAAAACAAACACCAACACACACCCTACACACTGATCAACACACTTTTTCTAAAAGCTGCAGCTCCCTCTCCCAATCTGAGCACTAACAGCGCTCAAGTTAGAAGGCAACAGCAGGATGGGCTGATCTGCGTGATGCTTTATCATCCACACCCCAGAAACTCAGTTTTATCAACTTTTTGCTAGGCAACAGTATAAAAATTGGTCTACAAAAGGAAAATTTGAGGAGGATACCTAGACCACAAATGGTAACGCTCACCTTATTAAACATAGACTGCAGCTGCTTGCTGGCTCCATAATACCCTCCATTAGACAGAAGCTGCTTCACTTGCTCCTGAATTTGTTCCTCATCTAAATGCCAACAGTTATCGTCTTCTCGACCTGCACCAGCAGTGGGGTCTGGGGCTCCTGAAAAACAGAAAAATGATTGAGTATTAGATAAACATGAAAACTGTTTTCCTGGATTATAATAACACCACACTCAATAAAATGTTGGTCATGATCATTCCACAGAAAATTCCTGTACTGATTGCAAGTCCTAAAGGGCCACCGCAGCAAAACAAGGAATATTTTTATTCTGGTACCTGTAGTGTGTATGCATACATACATTATTTTCCCCCAGTACTTTATAAAATATGAGTTATTCTCCACCTTTACATTTAGGTCAAGCTGTCCAAAAAAAAAAAAAAAAAAAAAAAAAAAAAAAAAGTGATAGTTCTACTGTATAACATGCTTTAAAAAGGAACAGGATCCATTTTTTTTGTTAGGGTAACACGCTTTAATTTAGGAATACAAAAGTACTACCCAATCTCAACTGGGACGTCATTTGTTCTAAATACAGAGCAATACAAATCACAGCGGAAAAGATAGAGTCTCTCTCATTAGATTTTTATGAAATATATATGAAAATGCCACAAATCCTAAAATAAATA
Organism: Aquarana catesbeiana; assembly: GCF_042186555.1. Lineage (NCBI taxonomy): Eukaryota > Metazoa > Chordata > Amphibia > Anura > Ranidae > Aquarana > Aquarana catesbeiana. The sequence continues at coordinate 657,268,290 of NC_133326.1, forward strand.
AAGATCTAAATCTGCGTTTAAACCATTTGGAGAAATAGTGTTGAAAAAAAATGTATCCACTGTACCTCTCTCCTAAGGGTACGTTCACCATCGCCACCTCTCCTATTTCTTTCAATGCCGTCTAATACCATGTATTTTAGTTGCAAGACTATGTCCTTGTTCTACAAAGTGTCGGGCAAGTGACAACCGTGTTAATTTGCCCGAGTATTTATGTCTGGTGATTCGATCTTTCACCAATATATACTAAACCACATGGACACTTGATAGCGTACACTACAAACGATGATTGGCATGTGTAATGTCCCTTAATAGGTAGATTAAAACCTCTGTGGGGATGTGAAAAAAATATTTACCCCTTATCATTGAGTTACATTGGATACAAGATAAACAAGCATAAGATCACGTATTTTTTGGTCCCAAGAATGTTATTTTGGGAGCAGGTGGATAAAATTGGTCCTATTTCACCAATCGATCTCGGAGTGTTCTACCTTTCCTATATGAAGACATAGGCAGACTCCAAAATTCTTCAATAGTGGGATAACTTGCCCTAAGTAAATTCCAACATTTTTTGATAGAATTAAAAATTATATGTGGAAATGGATGAGATTGTACGACAAAGGGAATTTACTGTTTAGACCTAGTATTGCCTAGATCTGATCATCTTTTTTTAATTAATGCTTCAGGATATCTCCTATTTATAAGTTTCTTTTCCATCTCATATGACAATGTTGAGAATCATTGACAATTCTTTGGACCCTCATTAATTGACTTCTCGGAATGGAAGAGATAGATAGGATAGATAGATAGATAGGATAGATAGAGGCGAGGAGCTGGTCTGCCTGGGAGTTAGCACTGCCATCAGATGGGATGAATGGGAGACATTCTCCCAGAATAAGAGTGTGGAGGAACAGAGAGGGCGGCCAGATTATAGCAGAAGAGAGCGTGGAGGAAGAGGCAAGCTGGCTTGATCACAGAGCGGGGTTTACCTGCTGTAACAGCTTACATTACAATTGCAGTCTGTGCACCGTCACACACACAGACCCCACCCTCCTGACCCCCGCACCTGTGTGTGACGGTGCACAGACTGCAATTGTAATGTAAGCTGTTACAGCAGGTAAACCCCTCTACACAGGTGAGGCCGCAATGTTGGACACACAGGTGAGGCCGCAATGTTGGACACACAGGTGAGGCCGCAATGTTGGACACACAGGTGAGGCCGCAATGTTGGACACACAGGTGAGGCCGCAATGTTGGACACACAGGTGATAAAGTTGTTATTTATTTGTGCAACTTAATTCTGCATAAAACATTTAAGTATCATTTCATGAGAATTTATGAGGGCGTGTATAGGGACAGGGCAACTGGTGGCAAGTAACCCTTAAGGCCTGGCTAGTAGCTCAGGACTTGAAAATTTGAGCCCTGTGTGTACATACAGAAAAACAGGGGCTGCTGATGTTTTAGTCATAAGGCTTTAGATGCAATTTAAAGGGAACTGCTAAAGTGGTCATTGCTTGACTTTGATGATGAAAAGATGAAGGCTTCAACGTTGTGATCCTTCAAGTGGCAGCGTGGCTTTTTTTGGTCGACTGCACCCCCTACCAGCACTTACCACATCTAGGTGGTGGGCGGGCTCCTGTGTCCTCTGCTTCAGCGGCAGGTAGCAGCTCCTGTGTCCTCTCCTGCTTGGCTTCAGGGGCGGGTGGGTTGCGGGCAGTGGCTCCTGTGCCCTCTCCTGCTTGGCTTTAGTGGCGGGCATGTTTGAGGGCAGCGGCTCCTATGTCCTCTCCTGCTCAGCTTCCTCCATACGGCTCCTCCCTCCTCCTAGGCATCCAATAGGATCGCCTGTCCTTTCAGCACCTGTGATACCCTTAATAGATGGGCCGCCGCTGGATCCTTCCTTCTACTTAGTCACCTACCGGGAATAAGTAGACGGCCAGGTTAGGTCATCTGGATGCATGCTTTTCCAGGGCAGGGACTCCCTAACCAACGAAGTCAGAATTGAGGCGAGGGCCTCAGAGCCTAGGCCTTTAAAAACAAGCCAGTAAACGGCAGCTCTAATATATTGCAAGCTCTTTTCAGAGAGCCCAAGAGCAAGTCCCATTCAGACTAACGCAAGACCTGTAGGAGATTGTGACCTTTTGAAAACCCCCTTTCCCTGCAAGGAGCTACCAATCTTACCATGCACTCTGTTTATCTCAGATCCCAGCTGAAGGATCTCATCTGCTAATCGCTGGGCAGTTGGCAGCACCTCTGTATGATGTTCACTGATCAGGTACTGCACAAACTTTTGAAGCTGGTCCCTGTTCATCTGGGACAGAGTCTCCGAGATAGGAAGTCTCAGCTCCACCCCTCTTGCCCGCCGGATGCGGTGAAGGGACAGCGCCACCACGTGCGCGCAGTAGAAAATGTCTCTGTTCTCGCAGCCGCAGCTGACCGACGTGATCTTGCATCTGTCAAAACTGATGGATACTTGATAGGTGCGCTCTGGTTCTCCTGCTTCTGTGACCGATCCGCTGAGGTGAAACCCTGCGAGAAGAGAGGAGACAGAGGATGCCAATCATTAAAATAAAAATAAATAAAAAGGGAGAATCATGTTATTTTCACTAGATTTTTAACTACCCATTTTCGAAGGACTTGTGTTGAGTGGGTGTCAATTGGCTGCACATGCTGATCGAACACAAAATTTTCCAATAGTCCCTTTCGAGAGGAGTCAATCCACCAGGCTGACCCTTCTCGAACAGGAATGGCCAAAGATGGCTCAAAATTCAGCCAGTTCCTACAGAATCTCGATCCATCCATGACCAGCTTAAGTTTCAAACCCAAAGTCAAATCTAAACAGGACTACAAATGCTTTATATGCAAGTGAATACAACAATAGGAGCGAGGAGAAAAGACCATTTGTTTGCTGGTTATCTGTCCCCTCCCTAATCTTCTGTCTCATTAACCTCCCATTCAGCAGTGTTGAGCTTCCCACTAGCATAATCTAATTACTGGATTGGTGAGAATTCACATCCATAAGAGAAATCTGCCCCTGGTAAATACAACAACCCCCCCCCCCCCCCCCCCCCCAAAAAAAAAAGTCCTAAATTAGGAGACAATTGTCCCTTCACTGTAGAACACATACACTTTAGGCACTGCATACAAATGCAGGTAGGTCTCAAAAGTCATAGGGCCCTTAGAAACCCCAGGCTTGCCATCGACATACAATAAACTATAGAATAGGTAGACATATTGGGCTGTGGAGGCACACAGATGGACTCCTGATTATGATCAGCAGAGGGAGGAGTCATGACACCAATTTTATCATCTCGCTACAATAACAGCAATGGGGTCAGTACGGTGCAACCAACCTTCCGCTTCCCATCTGTTCACAAGCTCCCCCTAACCTAATTCTCATGCACACGGAGAGGGGAGGGGGAGGGGCCAGGTAATCAGGACCCCTCTATACAGAACAGAGCAGGCTCTGGTTGCCATGTGAGATAATCAGGCAGTTAATGCATAAGGGACACAAGAGGAAGAAAAAACACACACACACACACACACACACACACACACACACACACACACACACACACACACACACACACACACACACACACACACACACACACACACACACGCACACACACACACACACACACACAAAAATAGTGCAAGAGCAGGCATTTACCCTGAGCGGAAAAGAGATCTGCCTATGCAGGGCTAAACAAGGGCAGATTTGTCCCCCCCCCAAGAGGAAGTATAGATAACTATTGGGATACTGGGGAACTGGAGAAAGTGCAGAGAAGGGCAACCAAACTGATAAGAGACATGGAGCTCAGCTATGAGGAAAGATTAGGAGGAACTTAAAGCGGAGTTCCACCCAAAAATGGAACTTCCGCTTTTCGGGATCCTCTCCCCCCTCTGGTGTCACATTTGGCACCTGACTAATCCAGGTATTTGCTCCCACTTCTGGGAAGAGATAGCCACAGTATCCGCAGATATCTATGCTATATCCGGCCCCCCCCCACCCCCCCGCCGCCTTCTGGGAGACACCAGGGACCTGTGGGATTGCACAGTGAGACTTGCGCATGCGCAGTAGGGAACCAGGCTGTGAAGCCGCAAGGCTTCACTTCCTGATTCCCTTACCGAAGATGGCAGCGCCTCCACCCAAGAGCCAGACCATATCACGGGCGCCCTGGACAGGTAAGTGTTCTTATTTTAAAAGTCAGCAGCTGCAGTATTTGTAGCCGTTTACTAAAAAAAAAAAAAAAAAAAAAAAATTGGCAGAACTCCGCTTTAAATTTTATTTCCTCTTGAGGAGGAGATTAAGGGGGATATAATAAGATCAACATGTACAAATACATATACATAAGGAGTTCATTTAGTGAACTTTAAGGTCATCACAGACATGGGGGCACTCTATGCCTAGCGGAAAAGACATTTCGCTCTAAATACGGAAAGGTTTCTTCACAGTAAGAGCTGTAAAAAAAGTGGTATAGACTCCCTCAAAAGCTGATTCTGGCCAACTCAGTAGATTGCTTTAAAAAAAGACCTGGGTTATTTCCTAGATGTACATAATATAACTGGGTATTAACATTTATAGGTAAAATTTATCCAGGGAATATCAGATTGCCTCTTGGGGGATCAGGAAGGAATTTTTCCCCCTGCTGGAGCAAATTGTACCATGCTTTGCTGGGGTTTTCACCTTCTCTGGATTAGGGTATAGGATTGTGTGTTTTTTGTTGGTTGAACTGGATGGACTTCTGTTTTTTTTTTTTTTTTTTTTTTTTTTGCAACCTGACTAACACTGAACAGTTTTCATATGATCACAGAATATCCAGAGAATACATGTTGGAGCTGGATGGACCAAGTCTTATGTGTATTGGACTCTTCCACACAAATCGTGTCAACCATGCAGTTTGGGGGGGGGGGGGTGTCCTTACTGTCCATCTTAATGGATCCTGGATACTCCTATATGATTTTTCCTTTACATTTTTATAATTTGAGAATGCGAGCAAGGAGGACGACATAATTGGGGGGCACTACTAATAGACCAGGGGTCTCCAAACTTTCTAAACAAAGCAAGTTTACGGTCCCTCAGACTTAAGGGGGGGGGGGGGGGGGAGACACTGGTCATTGGGAGTAGAAAGTCCCGAAGTCAGTGGGAATAAATAATGCCCCATCTTTGGTGTCAAGTGAGGACTCCCTCTTGTTGGTGTCATTGGAAGGAATTGTGCTCCATCATTGGTGCCATTTGACCCTCATTGTTGGTGTCATTGGGAGGAATTCTGCCCCTTCATTGGCATCAGAGAGAACATGCCTCAGTGTTGGCATCAGTGGGTGAAAATAGTGCCCAAGAGCCGCAGTTTGGAGACCACTGTATTAGACCAGTACTAATAGGCCATGTTGAGATGGTGGACCTACTTCACCATGCCGACCTTGATCACAACAGGATCAGGAGACAAGGACATCAATGGGCATCATATAGCTACCAGGTTCCAGCACCAACATCTTCTACAGCTCTGAAAATGTCAAGTGACTGAATGCATAGATCTACAAAAGGAAGCCGGTTCTGGAATGTGAGAAAAAGGGGGTCACAGTAAACAATGTTCTTTAGAACATCCTGTCCAACCTTGGTTGAAACCCAACATAATGGGCACAGAGTCGGGAACTCTGCACAGAAATCTTAGGAAAAAAAAAAAAAAAGTATATATTAACTACTGCTGATAACTAGCCAGCCAGTGCTCATTCCAGGGTAATATAACCCAGGCAGCGATGTGCGCAGGCTTGCTGGGCCCTCAATAAAGCCATTGAGGGCTCTCAGTCTGTCTCAGGTCTCCACGGTCAGGACATGTGTGGGATCCGTGACGCATGACGGACTGGGTATCAGCCTGGTATTGTCCTCAGTCACACGCCTCGGGCCCCTCTCTGTCAATGAGACTTTTATCTGCTGTATACAAAACACAATCACGAACGAGGGAGGGGCTCCCTGGGGGGGGTCCATGCAGAGAACAGGGAAACAAAACAAAAAAAAGAATAAAAAAGGATTAGTCTTTCAGGTTTGATATCCTAATAAAGAGAATTATACCCAAATAGGCAGGGGATAAGGGGGGGTCTGGCATCTTCATAGATTTGCTGACAATGGGGAAACTGCCTTAACAAAAAAATGCTGCAGGCCAGTCTAATATAAGCAAATCTGTCTCCTCTGTCCTTAGGGTGAGAAGAACTACCTGCCACCTTTTATCGTCCACCATCAGGTGATACTTCTCCAATAGAAAGAAAAAAAAATGTATAACAGCTGTGGCATGATAGCTTTTAAAGGAACCTGTCAGGTTACAAAAAATAAAATAAAAAATTAAAATGATGGCGTTTGATGCCAACATACCCCCACCACACAATATGGTTCCACCCTCTAACATCACGGCTGACTTCTCTAGACCTGTAGGGGGTTAGAGAATAGCACTACAGCGTGTGGCAGGGGATGCAGGTATTTGACACTCCCAAACTGTAAAGACAGGAGACTGATGGAAGCTGCTGAACTGGAACTGGGGACAAAGTAGGAGGCATGGCAACCAGAATAAAAAAAAAAAAAAGTGTTTTTTTTTTGGAACAGGTCTCTCTACAAGGAATTGTAGTATACCGCCTGTAAGAACACATTTGCAGTTTTTAAATATTTACCCAAATTCTCTGATGCGACTCTTACACTACTAAATATATATATATACACACACACACGAACTTGAATTAATATGAATTTATTGTCTGCAAATATTGGCACCTTTAGCACAAGAAAAGCCCTTTAAAAATTCTATAGTCTGTTGCACTTCTATTGTGGTTAAAATCCTGCTTGCTGCATTTTTGGTCAGTTACAAAATTAAAAAAAACCTCCCCGTTGAAATGCACTGAAAAAAGCAGCAAGAATGCATCAATAACACACGTTAAGTTTCTTGATGCAGTTTTTTTCTTTTGAGTCGCATGACCTATGAAAAACACCATAAGCATAGTAAAATCGCAGCAAAATCGCGTGCGTTTTTCAGTGCCATTATCGGCAAAATCCCGATCGCACCATTTTCAGTCGATCACTTTCAGCTGCTGAAATTTTGGCGCATCTCTAGTATCATGGTGTATTTTTTTTTTTTTTAGAATTGTAAATCCTAAATGGGTCCGTTAAACCTCCCTCTAGTGGCCATCTGTATATCAGCAGTACAAATATCAGCCTTGCTGAACAGTTGGAGCTGAAATAACAGGCCAAGTCACACTGGCTGGTTAATGGGTGGTTATAGGGGGCCCAATCATTTCTAGCAAAGTTTGCAATTCTGGAGTATTACAATTATTAGGCTGAACTCCTAAAAAGGGTGATATTGAGTGTCTCAAAGGCACCAATTTGTACAAACATTTGGCAACTTGAATGAAATCTCCCTGAGTGTGCGCCAGGCACACCATGAAAGAGGAAAGGTCAACGTACTGCCAATGGCACCCATTAATCAAGGTTAGATAGTTCCCCACCTGTCACTTTCTAGGAAACACCAGCAAATCTAAGGCCACTATAGAGCTAAAACCAGTCATTTAATTTTTTTTTTTTTTTTTTAAATTCTGGTAAATTTAAAAAAAAAAAAAAAGATTTAAAAAAAGCCATCAGCTGTGGGAAAAAATAAAATGGATGAAATACAAAAATCACAACCAGATTGCTTTAAATGCATTTTTTTTTTTTAATTCTCAACCATTTTCAAGTAAGAGTAAATCTATTTGATCAGAGTTAGAGATTGAAAATTGGCTAGTCGATCGAATTTGCTAATGGCGAGCACTGTTCTTTCAAAATCAATTTCAATTGCATTAGCAACCAAAAGCTGGCTGAAAAAGGCCTCACGTACGGCAAGCATAACAGACTTGCAATGAGATAGAAAACAGTAAGGTCCAAATCACTGCACTATACAACTAAGGGGCCCAAGAAAGCCTTGTAATTGGCGTGGCTGCTGATGTGGCCAGGGAAATTTTCCCCTTGTATCTTATTAGAGTTCCGTTGGTCTCGGAATGTAAAGCGCTGTGTCATTGGACGGTGCTATACATGTACCAAATAATAATGAAGTCAAACAGAGCCTCCATAGGTTGGATGCATTTACACCAACATACTATACATAGGATTGAGGTTTTTAAAACCATACTGTGTGATTCAGAATGACAGGCATGCATAAGAATAGCACAGAATTGGTATTTAAATACGCAGAACAAACACGGATGGTACATTTTCTGTTGGGGATTCAGAAACTGCCACAACCTGTGTGACCGGGCTCTTCAAAACACACATCACGTCTAATCTAGGCAGATTGTATTTTGGGTTCCTGCAGAGCTCTGGCACATGCACAGACGTGCCCACTGACTAAATACAGGGCAACAGGCCTGGGCAAGCCACAGCTCTCAGGCCACTGAGTCAGACGTCCAAAAGGGAAAAAAAAAAAAAAAAAAAAAAAAATTGGTGTGATGTGATAATTGTCACCAACTGTCACCTGCATGACAAGTCGCTGCCTGCAATGTCAGGTGTGGACAGTTACAGGTGAAACCGTCTGATTCCTCCCGAAATCACAATAAATAAATCTACGAGTGTACACTGCATCGCGTTTCACGTGTTGTGGTACCTGAACTATATAGGAGCATCCATTCTTCAACCAGACTTCCATGGAACCCCGGGGTTCCTCTGGAGGATACTAACCTAGAGTCTAGACCAGTGGTTATCAACTCCTGTCCTTGGGACCCACCAACAGGCCAGGTTTGCAAGATAACTGAAATACATCATATCATTTGCTGCTCAGTGATTGCAGTATTCTAGTCTGCCTCTCCAAGGTAATACTTAAATTCTGGCCTGTTAGTGGGTCCTGAGGACCGGAGTTGAGAACCACTGGTCTAGACTCTAGAGCAGGGATATGCAATTAGCGAACCTCCAGCTGTTGCAAAACTACAAGTCCCATCATGCCTCTGGGTGTCATGCTTGTGGCCGTCAGTCTTGTTATGCCTCATTGGACTTGTAGTTCTGGAAGACAATATCCTCTAGAGCAGGGATATGCAATTAGCGGACCTCAAGCTGTTGCAGAGGAACCCCAGGGTTCCAAGGTATTCTGGTTGGGTTTCCTTAACCTCCCATCTGATGGTGCCTACATAGTTCCTGGTTCAATGCCACTTGGCAGAACCTGCAGCATGACACAAATTAACTTGTTAGCCATTTGTAGTGGTGGCATGCTGACCAACATAAGTACATCATGGGAGGCCAATCTTCCACACTGGCCACCTACATCATGGGAGGCCAATCTTCCACACTGGCCACCTACATCATGGGAGGCCAATCTTCCACACTGGCCACCTACATCATGGGAGGCCAATCTTCCACACTGGCCACCTACATCATGGGAGGCCAATCTTCCACACTGGCCACCTACACCATGAGAGGCCAATCATCCACACTGACCAACTACGAATTAACTTTAAGCAAGGGTTCCCCAAGACCTGAAAATGTCAAGAGTTCCTCTAAGGCAGAAAGGTTGGGGAAAGGCCATCATAGAGCCTAAAGGGCCTGCGCACACTGGTCACATGTCCCCTGCGATGCATTGATAGATCACCGTAAGGGCAGATAGTAAACAATTGCTTTCCTAAATATAAATTCAGAGAGGTATTCAGGGACGCAAGGTTATGCCACATCCAGGAGATTGGAAATTTAACGTGTGCCTTGATCACACCATACTTATGTACTGCGTAAAAATCTAGCATGTTAGCATTTGTACACAACTCACTGCTGTAACCTATAAATGCATGGAATTGAATGAAGGGTCATGCTTTGACACGTCAATAAAAGTTTAAACAAAAAAAAAAAAAAATGGATTATTAATAAATGAGTGTTCTAATGTGCTGTAATAATGCATTGAACAACCCCTACACAACACACACCAGCGTGAAAACTATAGTCCAAAATCCTAAGTGCTAATATTGCTTTAGAAAATGAACCTGTACTTTGCCAACACTGGGCAATTCAAGTAAATTTTAAGAGTAAGAATAAGATTTCCTCTCACTTCCTGTCCTACAGACAACATGAAGTTAGAGACCATCTCTACAAAAGTAAATGCCCTCAGATGTAGTCATTAGGACAAGTGACACCGTTGGAAGAATTCCTCTGTTCCTGTTCTGGTGACATCTCAACTGTTTGGATTTTCTCTAACTAGGACAAAGTGGGACACCCCCCCACTCCCCCAAGCAGAAGCACAGATAGCAAGAAAAACATGACTGGGGTTTTATTCCCTTCTACACATCACCCAAAAACCCCAAATGAAGGTTTGCCTTTAAATACGCATTAAAAAAAAAAAAAAAAAAAAAAAAAAAAAAAAAAAAAAAGGAGCAGTCATCCAGGCAGTACTACTTATTGACTGGTTCTGAACGAACCCATAAAGCACGGAAACCTGGAAATTCTTAATGCTTGTGCTGTATACATGTCTCTGAAGGAAGACAAAGTTCTTGATGTCTACAGCAACCCAACTATCCCAATAATACTATCCGTGCAAAGTGCCAAACCAACACCAAAAAAACAGACCACTAAAGGCAACAGCAACTGCTCAGCCTTCTTCAGACACTTATGGTTCCGGCCTATTGCTCTTGGCTGTCAGGGTGTTGCCCTGAACCAAAGTGGGGCCCTAAGATCCGACAATGCAGTTCATTCATAGAAGCGTCAAGCATCTCAGCATTCTGCATGTGAATAAAAGCTGCTTTAGTGTACATACGCACACAGACAGACAAAACTTGGCACCTGCTATGCAGAGGCCTATGTTTGTGTTCAAAATAATTCTGTTAAACCTGATCAGCAAGCATGGCTGGGCCCCTTAGGGACATGCAGGCATGGTGAATGCTATCTAAAGCCCGCACAATAATAACAGATTGTACTCATTGTACACCAGATAAAAGCCTAGTCACTGAGGCAGGGGGCAGCGAACACAGGATCAGGCAAGAACAGGACTTTCTGGCAGGCTTGTGTCAACACTTACCGACTTGTAGCACTCGCTGCACCGCTCCGGACTGGAAGAGCTGCAGGCCGCGGTTAAAGGGCACCCGAGAGTCACGTTCGCCGTCTGGAGGGTGGTACCCCAGCGAGGAGTACATGCAGATCTCCTTCTCGCTGCGTGGGAATGACCAAAAGACGATCCGTTTCTGGACGGGTTCTGGGACCCTGGAAAACCGTTCTTCCACCTAGGGAGATGCAATCTTGATTAGTAAACAAGAATCCTCTATAGATAAAAACAAAAAACACACACACACACACACACACACACACACACACACGAGGAGAACCCCCCCCGTGAGCCACAATATGTCAGTTCTGATCACTGGGACCCAATTTGTCTGCAACAAAACTAGTATGTGGTCCCTGGTGGTTCCCAGGACATGACAAGAATGTGATCCTAGGGGGTTCCCAGGACATGACCATTATGAGTATGTGGTCCTGGGCTCTTTAAACATGATGACTCTGGTGCTTATTTCCCTTCACGTTTTTTTCTGGTTCAACAATAGCCAGTATCACTTATTTATACCACTTGTCTATATTCACTTATGGCACATTGCACTTTAAATTATATTCAAACAGTAAACATTGTAAATACAAATAATTAATGGTTTGTATAATCAACTAATGATATTGAGCGCCCTCTACACCCTATCTAATCAGCATTTTGAGTATCACTACTTAGAAGAGCAGATGTTTTTATTAAGCTTGTTATATTTCACAGATTGTTAATTATTTTGGTGCAGAGTATATTCACCATTTTAATTTTTTTCACACATACTGGTCATGTCTGGAGAACCTTGGGACCGCATACTGGTCATGCATCAGAAGCACCAGAGTCGCATACAGATCATGTTTCAAGAGCCCCAGGATCACATTCTTGTCATGTCCTGGGAACCCCCCCTAAGATCACATTCTTGTCATGTCCTGGGAACCCCCCCTAAGATCACATTCTTGTCATGTCCTGGGAACCCCCCCCCCCCTAGGATCACATTCTTGTCATGTCCTGGGAACCCCCCCTAAGATCACATTCTTGTCATGTCCTGGGAACCCCCCTAAGATCACATTCTTGTCATGTCCTGGGAACCCCCCCCTAGGATCACATTCTTGTCATGTCCTAGGAACCGCCAGGGACCACACATTCTTGTCATGTCCTGGGAACCACATACTAGTTTTATTGCAGGCAAATTGGGTACCAGTGATCAGAACTGACATATGGTGGCTCACAGGGGGGGGGGCAGTATGTGGTGCCAGAACTTCTGAGACATGTATTGCTCTAAAATTCAAAGTAAACCCTTCATAAGAAAGACAGGGGCAGGGGCTTCCACTGTTGTACCTGAAAATGCTACCCGACTGGCTGTTATCCTTACCCTCCAACTTCCGATCTTTTACAAGTTCACTGGCTGAAATAAGTACACAGATAAGTTCTAACCCAGTATGTAATCTTTGGTTTTGGATAGCAAGTGGAATGGCTCTGATCTCTGTTGAGTTTTAACGCCGTTTATGCCCTTGCTGGAGAGATATATCACCCTTCTTTTCCTGCTAACCAAACATGAAGGGCCCTCCCTTTTATGGACACCAGCAATAATAAATAAATAATATATATATATATATATATATATATATATATATATATATATATATATATATATATATATATATATATATATATATATATATATATATATATATATATATATATATATATCACTGAGCAGTTGGCGTTACTACAGTAATAACCTTGATCTTTGGGTCCTGGACACACTGAACACAGGAGGTCACTTACTTGGCACTGCGATCATTTAGGAGCAGTGGTCGCCAAAATACAGCCCTTTGCTTTTACCTGTCCCTTGGGGAACAATTTTCATCCACTGATACCAACGACGGGGCACAATTCCTCCCAATGACACCAACAATGGGACACTATTCCTCTCACTATTCCTCACACCAAAGATGGGACAATTGTTTATTCCCACTGACATCAAGATTTTCAACTTCCAATGGCCACAGCCTGGCCCCCCTCAAGTCTGAAGGACAGTAAACTGGCCCTTTGTTTAGAAAGTTTGGAGACCCCTGATTTAGAGCATACCTTGTATTTTATTTTATTTTATTTCAATGAATAAAATTCATGACTGTTAAAAACAATTCATGATTGATTCACTCTGTCCTGCTGAATGTTATGGGCACAGGAAGTTCGGCGGGGGGGGATCATTGCCATCATGGGAGATTGGTTCTCACTTCCTGTTTCCTGGGACAGGAAATAAGGGGGGCAGCCCTGCTAATTGGTCACAGCAAGAACAAAAATAAGTAATAACCTGACAACTGTTTAACCATGGTTTGCTTTGGATACACATTAGGCAAGGCCTTTGATCATTGTATCTCACTTTCAGAAAGTAAAGCATTGTGCGTCACATTAGCGCGCATGCTAGTTTTCCAAAAACAACGTTATCCAGTATAACTCCATTCTCTATCTCAAATTTACTGATGTCCAACAAAAATGGGGCAGAAAACATACTCGCACTGATGTTTTGGGGCGCCACTGGACCCTTTTCTCAAAGTGATAAACTGACTCAGGAGTGGCAACGTTCCTCATTAATTGTGCATGGCTCACGTAAAGCCGTGTCTGCGGTGCTCAGTTTTGGCAGTACTACAGGTCCTTTTATGAAGGCTGCCAGAAAGCCCTCCCAAGCGCTCTAAAAATTCAGCCATTGCAGCCTGACAGGGCTGTACACATGCCAGGAATGCATTGCTTTGCTTCACAGCAATTATAACTTGGCTTTCAGAGTACGACAGGCATCACCACCTGTCAGATGGACCATTGGGAGCAAATAGCAACCATGAGCTAAACGCTTGACTCACACTTTGGTGAGGTATTTCTATACAAAATCCCCATTGGGATGAAAAAAACAAACAAACAAAAAAAAACACTATAGTCATTCATTTAATTTTTATGTTGTCATTTTTTCTTAACATGGCGTACCCTCATTTAAGGTCCCACTAAATTCCTCCTATCTACCATAGTCATTCAAGAAGCAGCAGACGGTCAGGTTGCTTTTCATAGGGCGGTAGACACTTTCACTAAGGCTCCATTCACACTCGCAAGACTTCAAAGTTGTGCCGACTTTGAAGTGCAACCTTGACACAACTTTGGATAGGTGCAACTTGGATACGACGTTGGCTTTGACCAGCGATAGACAACTGTTGCATTGTATAACATTCAGGTACATTTTTCATGCATCTTTTGAGGGTTAACATTGAAGTCTATGGGCCTCAAGTTGCATGAAAGGGGGACCAAAGTAGTTACTGCACTACTTAGGTTGCACATATATATGGAATAGTCATTTAAAAACCTGGGGAACAACTTGTCATGAGACTTTGATGTCCAAAGTTGCATGACAAGTGTGAATGGAGCCCTAAAAGATGTGCAAGTGTAAATGTACATTTTTTATTATACATTTTTTTCCTCTCTCGATACAAAAACAGGGGTAGGGGGGATATACGTGAAATAAAAAATTGGTATTCCGATTTAAAACCTCAAATCCCAAATTTTTTTTTGACTGAACAAAGGGTGAGAATGTTTATTGGCTTCTTTATTTTGTCAGTGTTCTCTTTGGAGATTTATAGTCTCTACTTGTCCTGTGACAGGAAGAGAAAGTGACAGGAAATCCAAAGAGGTTACATTTTCTATTGGAATAGGAAGTGGCGGGCAGAGTCCCGATGGGGACACCTGTTGAGGAAAGGATTTCCCTTCACTTTGTAGAGATTTCCTCACTTCCTGTTGTGTGTCCAGAAAAGGAAATGGAGGGAAACCCGATCAATGATTCACCGACTGGCTAAAACAGGAAAAAAAAAAAAAAAAAAAAAAAACACCCGTCGGGGATAGTAACCTATCCCAAGCTAAACAAGCTTGGCCTTGACTATAATTTAGGTTTCATTTGTTAAGCTGGTATATCCAAAAAAAAAAAAAAAACTGGGCAATTTCTGTCTGTTTCACAGCAGTTTGTGAAAGGTTTACCTCAAAACAAAGAACAGGTCATAGCTGACCAATCAAATCCTGGTCGCCAGATTTAGCGCAGGCCAATTTTGGATCTGCAATCTCCCCAATATGGTGAAATTGCCCTGCAGCGTCCTTACAGGTGTAGAGGAAGGCGACAGGTGACAGACACTCCCGAGGTGATGGCATGCCGGGAGAGTCCGGGGAGGGTGGAGCGTTATGAGGAATGGTGAGGTCACGACGATACTATGATCAACACAATGACATGAACAAACACATCAATTCACTAAGACGTCTCAGCGTGTGGAAATAGCACACAGGACACACATTACTCCCTGCCGAGTGTCACATTCTAATCTACACCATTGTATAGAGAGAAGGGGGGGGGGGGGGGGGGGAATCAGCACCTGCGAGCCTGGGCTCCAATGAAAGATTACATGATCCGATTGATGTGTGATTTGATCAAGATGATCAGAGCAAATAGTCAGCCATAACTTCCCCTCCAATTGATTTAAACCGGATTTGATCAAACTGAGTCGACTGATGGAATATGATCAATTGCTTTGTATCAAATCGGCAGAGTATTTTGATGGGATCACATGGTGGAGACAGACGCGATCAATGACTTACAATAGTCGTTTATAGATCAATTATCCCTAATTGGGGGGGAGATTGATCAACAAAGTCATTGATTTTTTTTTTTTATCAAAGCGTGCATCGCCACCATAAGTAGTGTCAACACATGATACATGCTGACATTCAATACAAAATGCCTGACAACATACATTAACCTCTCCCAGACGAAAAAATTTATAATATATACATACACACATATATATATATATATATATATATATACACACACACACACACACAGCAGAATCTGATAAAAGTGGTCCCAGTCTGATTCGCCACGGGACCACTTTTATAGGCAGCGAGGCGCCCCCCCCCCCCCCCCCTCAATTCCCTGGCTTACCGGAGCAATCGGTAAAGGGAGAACGATCTGATCCCCTGGAGCGATGAGCAGGAAGTCGAGTGAGGGTAAGATGGGCTCAACTATGCCCTTGGAGGACTGGAAACTATGTCCAACATCACTTCCCCCTAACAGCCTTGAAGGACCAGTTTGTTTTTTTAGTAAGTGTAAAAATTACTTTCTTTTCTTTTGCTTTTAAGTGTAAATGAGAGAGTAGGGTCTTTTTGATCCCAAATCATAAAATAAAGAGGACCTGTTGTGCTTAATTTCTATTACAAGGGATGTTTACAAAAATACAAAAAAAAATAAAAATTCTAAAGTGCATCAAACGCATACACAAGTTGCACCCACATAAGCAAGCGGTGTTCAAACCAAACGTGAGGTATCGCTGCAATCGCTAGAGCAATAATTCTAGCACTAGACCTCCAACGCTAAACAAGTAACCTGTAAAATTTTTGAAAGTGTCGCCTATGGAGATTTCTATGTACCATAGTTTGTCGCCATTACACGAGTGTGCGCAATTTTAAAGTGTGACATGCTAGGTCTCTATTTACTTGGCATAACATCTTTCACATTATAGAAAAAAAATTGGGCGAATTTTTCTTCTTCCCCCCCCCCCCCCCCCAAACAAAAATTGCGTTTGTAAGACAAAATTGCGTTTGTAAGACTGTTGCGCAAACACTGTAAAAAAAAAAAAAAAAAAGAAAAAAAAAAAAAAATTAAAATTGATCTTCATTTTATTCTCAAGTGTCTCTGCTAAAATTATATATATATATATATATATATATATATATATATATATATCTATATATATATATATATATATATATATATATATATATATATATATATATATATATATATATATATTTTTAGCAGAGACCCATGAAAAATAAAATGGAGATCATTTTAATATTTTTTTTGTCACACCGTGTTTGCCCAGCAGACAGACATACATACATACATACCTCTTGAACATACTGGTCCATGGGTTACAAGGGTCCAACTTCTACTCACAAAGCTCCCACACCAGGAGACAGAGTGACAGTTATTGTCAGTGGACTCCAATGAGGTGTGAAGTGACAGTCACATGTCTGAAATAAGATTACTTCACTTTTTGTTGAGGATTTGGGAACTGAGCCAATTCTCTACAATGTAACAAATGCTGCCAACCCATCCATGTGTATATATGTATTGTTACATAGTCACTGACCCTGGCTAGATAGAAGTCATAAAACTGTCCCACATACAATGTGATGTATCGATATTCGTTCTTTATTGATCACATGATCAACGTCCAAGCTACACATACTATTTATATACCTCTATTAGCACTTGTAGTAAATACCATTAACTTAGATGTAGAGTACATAATTATTGTAACTATTCATTTTTTTTTATAATAAGGAAAGTACATAAATATTCATAAAATCTATTACCTTTATGTAGTGTAACATCAAATATAAGATTTTATATTTTAAGAGATTGTACTAGTTCTTCATGGATCACACGATGTTGTCATCCTGTATCTGAACTAGATAAAACATCTCTATATAAAAACTAAATTTTTATTAAATGTTACACTACATATTAGGAAATATCTATCTACACAATCATACACACACACACACAACTAACAACCAACACCACCTCCTATTCAATTAGGTCAATAATACTACCAATACTACCACAACCTCCAATAATAATACCAATAATAATAATTACCAATAATAATAATACCAATAATAATAATAGTGGTAGTATTATTATTGGAGGTTGTGGTGGTATTGATGTTGTTGTTAATAATAATAACAACAACACCACAACCTCCAATAATAATACTACCACCACCACTAGTAATAATAATAATAATAATAATAATAATACCACCACAACCTCCAATAATAATACCAGCAATAATAATACTACCACCACTAATATTATTATTATTATTAACAACAACATCAATACTACCACAACCTCCAATAATAATACTACCACCACTAATATTAATATTAATAGTAGTAGTAGTATTATTATTATTGGAGGTTGTGGTGGTATTGGTAGTATCGTTATTATTATTAGTGGTGGTAGTATTATTATTGGAGGTTGTGGTGGTATTGGTATTAATATTATTTATTATTATTAATAAATAATAATAATAATAATAATAATAATAATAATAATAATAATAATAATAATAATACCACCACAACCTCTAATACTACTGCCAATAACGGCACCTATACCACTACTACCACCAATAAAAATAGCACCTATATTAGTGCTGCTAGTGGTATTGACTGGAGTAATATTGTTAGTAGTATTGGTGGTGGTAACGGCCAGAGTAATATTGTTGGTAGTAGTGGTATTCATCCTATACAGCACGCCAAACCCGGTGCGATTTTTGCCACAAAGGTCATGTGAAAAAATGCACAAGAATCGTGGCAAAAATGCGTGTAAAAAAAAAAAAAAAAAAAAAAAATCATGCCTGGCTCAGGACTAAAATTTGGTCTCCGAGGTTTTTTTTTTTTTTTTTGGGAACAAATGTACATAGAGCATCCTACTAAAGTAAATGGACAGTCCTGTGAGCAACAAGCGGCATTGTGGGGGAAAAAAAAATAAAATAAAATCACACTCACAAAAACACAAGGAGGAACACTTCTCCCTGATATGTGAATGGGGCCTTCGTATTACTACCATCATCTCCAATATGACTCCCCCCCCCCCCCCCCCTTCTCTCTTAGGACTGTCACCTATATGTAGACATTATTGTAACAGTCAAAAATAATTAGTTTAAGGTAAATCCGTACAGAATACAAAAACGTTACAAATTAATTATATACAAAAACGAGAGAGACATATATATATTTTTTTATATTAGTTTTCGGTCACATGACACCCTCGCCCCCCCCGTCTATAATGAATGTGTGATGTCCGATGTGACACATATATATATATATATATGTGATGGGGGGGGGGGGGGTACACAGTACGGACGATGATTGATCGGTTGGTGTCATATCCGATCCACACATCGTCCGATCTGTGATGTCACCCTCATCACCCCCTCGTACAGCCGATCGCCGCCCCCGGGTGTCTTACCTGCTCGAAGGCCCAGGTCTCGGCCACTTTCTTGGCACTGAGATCCAGCAGGGAGTCGGGCTTGTAGCGGGGGCTCAGGCCGGAACACCTCCTCTTAGCGGCCGGCGGCTCCATAGTCCGGTATATGCGGTGTGTCTCCCCCCACCCCCTACCCGGGATCTTCAACCAACGTCGCTGCTTCACCCAATGACAATCCACTCGAGCGAGGCCTACTCCCAAGTGCGCGATCCCCGGCCTTTCCCACGGGGTGCGGCCGCCTCCTGCGTCCCTCCGCCCGGCCTCTCTCTCTCGCGCTGGCCTCGCTCACACGGCCCCTTTAAATCTCCTTAACAATGGGGAACGCGAGCTTTATCCCAGGAGCCGCGGACACGCCCCCGCCCGGCGGCAACCCGGTCGCCTATTGGGCGGCGGCGGCTTGTCTTTTTTTTTTGTTGCATGCGCCCCGCCCCTTTTTCTTTGATGTTGGCGTGGAACGAGGAAGTTAGCGGTCTGTCAATCAGCGGCGGCCGGGCCAATGGGGTGGCGAGCTGAGGCTCTTTAACTGAGCGGATACTCCATACAAGGGAAGGGTGGGCGGGGCCGGTGGCTGGGAAGTTATTCATTCATGTGGTTGCCCAGAGGTCAAACTGTCACATGTGTGTGTCTGCAGGGACAGGTTCCTGAGTGCACTGCATGGACTGCTATCAGTACAGGATGCAGGAAAGAGCATGGCCCAGGCCGCATGCACACGCCACTTGCGCTATGCTTTGCGCATGAACACGCGTTATCCATTGATGTGCAATTTTTTTATTTCTTTTTTCATACTTTATTTTTTCTTTTATATATATATATATATAATTTTTTTTTTTTTTTCATATATATATATATATATATATACACACTTTTTACATTTTTTAATACCTTTTAAAAATATTTTTTCTTTTATTGCAGGCCATTGCAATGCGTTTAGTTAGAGCACAATCCATTTGCACCCAGCGCATTGCAATGTCATGAACCACGCCTATTTGAGACAACGGAATTGGGCTCCACCCGGTGATCACAATTCGTGGACCCGTTTAAAATACATTGCATTAAATTTAGATTGTAAGCTCCACGAGCAGGGCCCTCCTGTCCCTACTGAGCTGTATTGTAATTGTGCTGTCCTCCCCTCTACATTGCACAAACTGTTAGCGCTATATAAATCCTGTATAGTAATAATAAAATAGTATTAAACCCTCAGAGTGTTTTAGCTGAACACATCAAGTAAAATAACAAAAAACCTTACCTCGTAAACTATTTGGTAAAATTTCTACCCCCCAGCATTTACAGTTTACAATGTCCAATGCTCCTGCTCTCTCAGTGCTGCTTCCCTGAACTTCCTGCCTTCACAGGAAAGAGATGACAGTCTGCAGCCAGTCTGTTCACTTGGAGGAGGTTGGAGCAGGGGAGTGCCTTGCTGTCCTTGGTTAAAGGGCCGGGTGTTTCTATTGGTGCACGCAGTGTAAGGTAGTGCTTGTCGACTTTGGGCCGCACATAATGTTATAGATCAGGGATATGCAATTAGCGGACCTCCAGCTGTTACAAAACTACAAGTCCCATCATGCCTCTGCCTCTGAGTGTCATGCTTGTGGCTGTCAGTCTTGCTATGGCTCATGGGACTTGTAGTTCTGCAACAGCTGGAGGTCCGCTAATTGTATATCCTTGTTATAGATATATGGTCTTGGGAAAATGGCTAATTGGGCCCAATTTGGACATTTTCACTTAGGGGTGTACTCACTTCTGTTGCCAGCGGTTTAGACATTAATGGCTGTTTGTTGAGTTATTTTGAGGGGACAGAAAATTTACACTGTTATACAAGCTGTACACTCACTACTTTACATTGTAGAAAAGTGTCATTTCTTCAGTGTTGTCACATGAAAAGATAATATAAAATATTTACAAAAATGTGAGGAGTGTACTCACTTTTGTGAAATGCTGTATATATATATATATATATATATATATATATATATGCACATATATATTTATACACATATATATTTATTAATTACAGGTACTCATATAGCGCCATCAATTTACGCAGTGCTTTACATACACTATATTACCAAAAGTATTGGGACACCTGCCTTTACACGCACATGAACATTAAAGCGGAGCTCCACCCATTTAAAAGTCAGCAGCTACAAAAAGTGTAGCTGCTGATGTTTAATAATCAGACACTCACCAGTCCCACGGTCCAGCGATGCGGGCACACAAAGCCTCGCTCATCTCCCCCTCCTCTCCGGGATTCTAACTGTGGGCGCCCAGGCTGTGGCTTCACAGCTGGGCATGCACTGCGCATGCACGGGCCGCGCTGCACGCTGTGAATGGCCGGGCAATCTTCTGGGATCTGTGACATGTCCCAGAAGATTGCAGGGGGGAGGGGGGAGAGGTGATCTTCCTTCCAGCTCCACGGCACCAGGGGGGGGGGCAGTGGGAGCTGGGTGCTTGTGAAAACAGGGTACCAGCTCCTCCCCCCAAAAAATGATATGCCAAATGTAGCATGTCAGGGGGTCACCAGCAATTTTTGGATGGGACCCTGCTTTAATGACAGCCCAGTCTTAGGCTCCATTCACACTAGCGCGTTTTTTGATGCATTTTGCATTTTGCAGAAATGCACGGGAATGTTTTAACATGGGTTCCTATGGAACATGTTCACATCAATGCCTTTTTGTTTCTCTGCATTTTTGGAAAGGGTCAGGGACTTTTTTTCATGCAAAATGCAGCGTTTTGCATGTAATACAATTCAATGGACAAGCATCAAAAACGCAAAAAGTGCAAAAAAAAGTGCAAAAAAAAAAACGCAAAACGCAAATCGCGGCAAAAACGCCGCTCAAAAACGTGGCAAGCATGAAAAAAAAACCTCCAAAAACGCCCAAAAGCAACATGCATAGGTGTGGATCGAGCCTTAAGGCCCGTACACACGATACGAAAATCTGATGGAAAGATTTATACTATGAGCTGTCTGCCGATTCTCAGATTGTTAGTACGGTGCTTTCGACAGCCGATTTCGCTTTTTGGTCAGACAAAAGCTGGATATGCAAACTATAATATTCCTGTCATACGTGAACATAACGTCCGATTTTCGTTTCATTAGTACGGTTTTCATTTTTTAAAAATCGTAAGAGCAAGACTACGCATGCTCAGCAACGAAAGAACACATACAGAACTATTCAACACATTACGTCACTTGTGACGTTGTATTCTGTCATACGAAAATGTTCATATTGTGAGTAACCTCTTCACTTTTGACATGAGACTAGCATGCCACAACGTTCGGTCGTCCGAAAATCTAAGCGTGTGTACGAGGCCTTACTCCGTAGGGTTCAATATTGAGTTGGCCCACCCTTTGCAGCTATAACAGCTTCAACTCTTCTGGGAAGGCTGTCCACAAGGTTTAGGAGTGTGTCTATGGGAATGTTTGACCATTCTTCCAGAAGCGCATTTGTGAGGTCAGGCACTGATGTTGGACGAGAAGGCCTGGCTCGCAGTCTCCACTCTAATTCATCCCAAAGGTGTTCTATCGGGTTGAGGTCAGGACTCTGTGCAGGCCAGTCAAGTTCCTCCACCCCAAACTCGCTCATCCATGTCTTTATGGACCTTGCTTTGTTCACTGGTCCAAATCATTTGGTGGAGGAGGGGGGGGGGGGGATTATGGTGTGGGGTTGTTTTTCATGGGTTGGGTTTGGCCTCTTAGTTCCAGTGAAGGGAAATCGTAAGGTATCAGCATACCAAGACATTTTATACAATTTCACGCTCCCAACTTTGTGGGAACAGTTTGGGGATGGCCCCTTCCTGTTCCAACATGACTGAGCACCAGTGCACAAAGCAAGGTCCATAAAGACATGTATGAGCAAGTTTGGGGTTGAGGAACTTGACTGGCCTGCACAGAGTCCTGACCTCAACCTGATAGAATACCTTTGGGATGAATTAGAGACTGCTAGCCAGGCCTTCCGGTCCACATCAGTGCCTGACCTCACAAATGTACTTCTGGAAGAATGGTCAAACATTCCCATAGACACTCCTAAACCTTGTGGACGGCCTTCCCAGAAAAGTTGAAGCTGTTATATCTGCAAAGGGTGGGCCAACTCAATATTGAACCCTACGGACTAAAGCCCCGTACACACGGTCAGATTTTCCGACGGAAAATGTGTGATAGGACCTTGTTGTCGGAAATTCCGACCGTGTGTAGGCTCCATCACACATTTTCCATCGGATTTTCCGACACACAGAGTTTGAGAGCAGGATATAAAATTTTCCAACAACAAAATCCGTTGTCGGAAATTCCGATCGTGTGTACACAAATCCGACAGACAAAGTGCCACGCATGCTCAGAATAAATAAAGAGATGAAATTGGCAGTATTGGCTACTGCCCCGTTTATAGTCCCGATGTACGTGTTTTATGTCACCGCGTTCAGAACGATCGGATTTTCCGACAACTTTGTGTGACCGTGTGTATGCAAGACAAGTTTGAGCCAACATCCGTCGGAAAAAATCCATGGATTTTGATGTCGGAATGTCCGATCAATGTCCGACCGTGTGTACAGGGCATAAGACTGGGATGCCATTAAATTTTATGTGTGTGTAAAAGCAGGTGTCCCAATACTTTTGGCAATATAGTGTATGTAATGCTTGATAGGACTATCAGAAACTGCAGACCTAATAGGGGCAATGAGGGTCAGAGAGTGTGGACTGGATACATTGTTGGCTGGGGATATGATGCAGAGGACAATACCAAACAGGGAACATGTTATATGAGGCTAGTAGAGGGGTCAATGCTATTCCAGCGCTGGCGAACCCTGGAACCCCAGATGTTTTGGAACTACATTTCCCATGATGCTCTGGCACTCTGCAGTGTAGTTGAGGACCATGGGAAATGTAGTTCCAAAACATCTGGGGTTCCAAGGTTCTCCATCACCAATGTTCCTGCTACAGACAGCTGCGGTCCGAGAGCCATACATCATATACCAAAGGGCTGCATGCGGCACTTGGCTGCAGGTTGAAGACCAGGGGGTGTAGGGAGGCACAACGCTAATTCCTGCATGCAAGGGTGACTCCATAGGATGCTGCCAAATGCTACTGATTTAAGTCAATAGGGCTGCGCCGCAACCATGTGCAATGCCTGTGGTTGTGGCGCGGGGCTTAAAACAGGTGGTAAATAGGTGACATATCGCCTGCTCACCATCTGTCAAACACCTTTAAAAAGCAATCCACTGCAGATCGCTTTTTCAGAGGGGCAGCAAGTTCTGCTGCAAATGTAAACTTGGCCTAAAGGAAGGTTACAATCCCTGTCAGTTTTTTTTTTGTGCATAGGGTTATAACCACTGTCAGTTTTTGTTTTTTTTTTTGCCATCTATCCCATTGTGGAAATTTCCCTTCACTTCCTGTCTCATTACCAAAACACGAAGAGTGAGAGCAAAATCCCTCCAAAGAGGGTGAATCCCTGGTTGTCACCAGAACTTGTGTCCCCATTGGAAGATTTCTCTCTTTTCCTGTTCAAAATTTGGGATTTCCCTTCACTTTCAATGATAATGTTAAACAGGACAAATAGAGAGGGTGAATCTCCCTAACGGGGGTGCAGACAGCAATAAAAACTGACAGGGGGTCCAATCCTTCTCCACTCTATCCAAAATGACCCCCCCCCCCCAAAAAAAAAAAAAACAAAGTTTTGTCTTTAGCTCCACTTGAATGTGGACTCCTGACATTGGCCCTAGAACTACACCCGATAATCCCGCCATCCTATGATGTTTATGACAGCGGCACCCATGTACAATGCTTCCTATAGAAGACCTCAGTAAGACGCAGCGGGAGGTCCAGACATGCCTCTATTACAGAGGGAGCTTACAGTGTAATTGGGTAATGGCTGACTTATACAGACAAATGGGAGTGTAATTAGTCCTCTAAGTAGCAGGGCTGGACTGACTGACAAGTGGATGCAGGCTCGGCGGAGTCATCTCATTTCTGCTTCTACAGCTCAGATCTCTGATGAATATGAATACTGTGCTCAGCCACACTGCACCGGACGACTCCGTCCACAACTCAGTGCTATGAGCGGCCATACTGGTCACATGACCCCAATGTGTGTCACCAGTGGGATTTGTAGTGTGTTTGCTGAAGATCAACAACGTACAACAATCCATTTTACATTACTTTCTATGGGGCCTATTCACATCTATGCATTTTCCTGCAGAGCATTTTTTGGAACAGGAAGGTGCAAATCTCTCTTAGTGCAGGAGGGTGCGACTCTCTGTTAGTGCAGGAATATGCGATTCTCTCTAACTGCAGGAAGGTGCGACTCTCCCTTAGTGCAGGAAGGTGCGACTCTCCCTTAGTGCAGGAAGGCGCAACTTTTTGTTAGCGCAGGAAGGCGTGAATCTCTCTTAGTGCAGGAAGGTATGACTCTGTTAGTGCAGGCAGGTGCGAATCTCTCTTAGTGCAGGAAGGTGCGAATCTCTCTTGGTGCAGGAAGGTGCGAATCTCTCTTGGTGCAGGAAGGTGCGATTCTTAGTGCAGGAAGGTGTGATTCTCTCTTAGTGCAGGAAGTGGCGAATTTCTGTTAGTGCAGGAAGGTGCGATTCTCTCAGTGCAGGAAGGTGTGATTCTCTCAGTGCAGGAAGGTGCGATTCTCTGTTAGTGCAGGGAGGTGCGATTCTTAGTGCAGGAAGGTGTGATTCTCTCAGTGCAGGAAGGTGCGATTCTCTGTTAGTGCAGGGAGGTGCGATTCTCTCAGTGCAGGAAGGTGCGATTCTATGTTAGTGCAGGATGGTGCGATTCTCTCAGTGCAGGAAGGTGCGATTCTCTGTTAGTGCAGGGAGGTGCGATTCTCTGTTAGTGCAGGGAGGTGCGATTCTCTCAGTGCAGTTAGGTGCTATTCTCTGTTAGTGCAGGAAGGTGCGCTTCTCTCTCAGTGCAGGAAGGTGCGCTTCTCCCTCAGTGCAGGAAGGTGCGCTTCTCTCTCAGTGAAGGAAGGTGCGCTTCTCTCTTAGTGCAGGAAGGTGCGCTTCTCCCTCAGTGCAGGAAGGTGCGCTTCTCCCTCAGTGCAGGAAGGTGCGCTTCTCCCTCAGTGCAGGAAGGTGCGCTTCTCCCTCAGTGCAAGAAGGTGCGCTTCTCCCTCAGTGCAGGAAGGTGCGCTTCTCTCTCAGTGCAGGAAGGTGCGCTTCTCCCTCAGTGCAAGAAGGTGCGCTTCTCCCTCAGTGCAGGAAGGTGCGCTTCTTTCTCAGTGCAGGAAGGTGCGCTTCTCTCTCAGTGCAGGAAGGTGCGCTTCTCCCTCAGTGCAGGAAGGTGCGCTTCTCCCTCAGTGCAGGAAGGTGCGCTTCTCCCTCAGTGCAGGAAGGTGCGCTTCTCTCTCAGTGCAGGAAGGTGCGCTTCTCCCTCAGTGCAAGAAGGTGCGCTTCTCCCTCAGTGCAGGAAGGTGCGCTTCTTTCTCAGTGCAGGAAGGTGCGCTTCTTTCTCAGTACAGGAAGGTGCGCTTCTTTCTCAGTACAGGAAGGTGCGCTTCTCTCTCAGTGCAGAAAGGTGCGCTTCTCTCTTAGTGCAGGAAGGTGCGCTTCTCCCTCAGTGCAGGAAGGTGCGCTTCTCCCTCAGTGCAGGAAGGTGCGCTTCTCCCTCAGTGCAGGAAGGTGCGCTTCTTTCTCAGTGCAGGAAGGTGCGCTTCTCTCTTAGTGCAGGAAGGTGCGCTTCTCTCTCAGTGCAGGAAGGTGCGCTTCTCTCTCAGTGCAGGAAGGTGCGCTTCTCTCTCAGTGCAGGAAGGTGCGCTTCTCTCTCAGTGCAGGAAGGTGCGCTTCTCTCTTAGTGCAGGAAGGTGCGCTTCTCTCTCAGTGCAGGAAGGTGCGCTTCTCTCTCAGTGCAGGAAGGTGCGCTTCTCTCTCAGTGCAGGAAGGTGCGCTTCTCTCTCAGTGCAGGAAGGTGCGCTTCTCTCTCAGTGCAGGAAGGTGCGCTTCTCTCTCAGTGCAGGAAGGTGCGCTTCTCCCTCAGTGCAGGAAGGTGCGCTTCTCTCTCAGTGCAGGAAGGTGCGCTTCTCTCTCAGTGCAGGAAGGTGCGCTTCTCTCTCAGTGCAGGAAGGTGCGCTTCTCTCTCAGTGCAGGAAGGTGCGCTTCTCCCTCAGTGCAGGAAGGTGCGCTTCTCCCTCAGTGCAGGAAGGTGCGCTTCTCCCTCAGTGCAGGAAGGTGCGCTTCTCTCTCAGTGCAGGAAGGTGCGCTTCTGTCTCAGTGCAGGAAGGTGCGCTTCTCTCTCAGTGCAGGAAGGTGCGCTTCTCTCTTAATGCAGGAAGGTGCGCTTCTCTCTTAATGCAGGAAGGTGCGCTTCTCTCTCAGTGCAGGAAGGTGCGCTTCTCTCTCAGTGCAGGAAGGTGCGCTTCTCCCTCAGTGCAGGAAGGTGCGCTTCTCTCTCAGTGCAGGAAGGTGCGCTTCTCTCTCAGTGCAGGAAGGTGCGCTTCTCTCTTAGTGCAGGAAGGTGCGCTTCTCTCTCAGTGCAGGAAGGTGCGCTTCTCTCTTAGTGCAGGAAGGTGCGCTTCTCCCTCAGTGCAGGAAGGTGCGCTTCTCCCTCAGTGCAGGAAGGTGCGCTTCTCCCTCAGTGCAGGAAGGTGCGCTTCTCCCTCAGTGCAGGAAGGTGCGCTTCTCTCTCAGTGCAGGAAGGTGCGCTTCTCTCTCAGTGCAGGAAGGTGCGCTCCTCTCTTAGTGCAGGAAGGTGCGCTTCTCCCTCAGTGCAGGAAGGTGCGCTTCTCCCTCAGTGCAGGAAGGTGCGCTTCTCTCTCAGTGCAGGAAGGTGCGCTTCTCTCTCAGTGCAGGAAGGTGCGCTTCTCTCTCAGTGCAGGAAGGTGCGCTTCTCTCTCAGTGCAGGAAGGTGCGCTTCTCTCTCAGTGCAGGAAGGTGCGCTTCTCTCTTAATGCAGGAAATTGCGCTTCTCTCTCAATGCAGGAAGGTGCGCTTCTCTCTCAGTGCAGGAAGGTGCGCTTCTCTCTCAGTGCAGGAAGGTGCGCTTCTCTCTCAGTGCAGGAAGGTGCGCTTCTCTCTCAGTGCAGGAAGGTGCGCTTCTCTCTTAATGCAGGAAGGTGCGCTTCTCTCTCAATGCAGGAAGGTGCGCTTCTCTCTCAGTGCAGGAAGGTGCGCTTCTCTCTCAGTGCAGGAAGGTGCGCCTCTCTCTCAGTGCCGGAAGGTGCGCTTCTCTCTCAGTGCAGGAGAGTCAATACTACTAATTACAGACCAGCTCGGGATGGTCCGGTCTTGGCTATAACATGAGCCTTTCCTCTTTGTTTTCCACATCCAGACATGATAACACATTACAGTACTAATCCTTCAGAGATGGTGTTAACATTTCTATCTTTATTAGGTAGGCAACTTTACCATAGAAGAAGTGATAGGTAATGCTGCATGAAGGATATCATTGTGTGTATGTTGAGGCATGTAATTTATTATGGGGAGTCATTGCATTCAAAAAGGTCCCAATGATGCCGGTGTCTTGCCGAGAAAGTTCCCCCCGGCGGATAAGGACCCCCCTGTACTGGGCAGCCGCAGCGTTTGCGCAGTACGAAGGACTATGGAGATGCCGAAAATAGCCGAAGCTGAAAACCTTGAGTCAGCTGTACACGGCGCCTGCGCCCTGAGTCCAGGTTCAAGCCCCACCATCCAAGTGGACATAGAGGTAGAATAAAAAAGTGCCAAGCGAAGCGAGGCCATGCCCGAAGCGTGGCGAGCGTAGTAGCGAGCCCGGGAGGTGCCATGTTACAGGCGCCGTGTACAGCTGATTTACAGCTATTCAGCTTCGGTTATTTCCAGCGGCTTGTACTGTGCAGTACAGGGGGGTCCTTATCCGCCGAGGGGAACTTTATCGGCAGAACACCGGCTCTAAAGTAAGAAACATTGGTAGGGGCCAGGAGCTTCACATCTGAGAAACACTGGACCTTGGGTACGCCACTTTTCAGGATTCTAATTAGAGATGACATATTCAAATATACAGATCAGGGCAGGGTAGGGTTGCCACCTCATCCTTTTAAACCTGAACACATATGAATTACACGGGTTCTGTGGCTAATTTATTGTAGGTAAGGCACCAAGTGAGTTTAATTATCACCTTAATCACCCTCAGAACCTGTGTAATTAATATGTGTTCGGGTTTAAAGGGATGAGATGGCAACCCTAGGGCAGGGTGACATTCAAATATACAGATCGGGGTGGACGCTTTATTTGTACAGGCTCAAAGGTCCTTGTGAGGTTTTAGGCTGGATTCACACCTATGCATTTTTTGTGCTTTTTGCATTTTGCAGATTTGCACTACAATCCATTCACCATGGTTTCCTATTGAACACATTCTGTAGTGCAAATCTGCAAAATGCAAAAAGCACTAAAAATGCCGTAGGTGTGAATCCAGCCTTAGAAGCCCATTTATATTAGAGGTGGGTCAGACAGGTGCTGGGACTACCTCCCATAGATCTGGACATTGCTCCTTGTATGGTTGAAGGCATTCCTCATGATTCCCTTTCCTTTCAACTGGAGTGGTGAAGGCCAAATCGCATTTCTTTCACCGTCATCCTCCTAGGCATAGAAGATGTGTGTGTATTAGGGCAGTAGTTGACTTGGGGGGAGACATGCAAATCTACAATGAATGGGTTTGGGTTTTGGAGCTCCTCACCAAGCAAAGGACATGGTGCCTAGACTAGACTGTATGGAAAATGTCATTGTTGAAATGTGTATTTATCAATCAATATACACAATGAAGATACACACCCAGCAGGGGGGGATCTCAAGGACGCATGCTATAGATATCATGTGCACAGACCTGGCAAGACATCGGCCAGCCCTTGAACTTACCGTTTTGGCTGGTAGGTGTTGGCTGAGTACATGGGGTGAATTTTTCGTTCTCATTTTACCATAAAAAAAATAAATAACTGCATTCTGTCTGTGATAATAAACAAAACTAAGGAAAAGGTTTTGACCAGAGTTGGCCTTTTATTGTTGTAACCCTTGAGAGGTAACCCTTCTCAACGTGTCCCCAGAACAGGAATAGGGGTAGGAAATCGTCCACGAAGGGCACCTCACATTGGGGGATTTCCTCGAACTTCCTGTTCCCTACTCTATCTGAAACTTTAAAATAGTTTTGGTTATACTTAGACTTTAAGCCAGGGACCTCCAAACTTTCTAAACAAAGGGCCAGTTTACTGTCCTTTAGACTTTAGGGGGACCGGACTTTGACCAATAGAAGAAAATGCCCTGGTAGCAGTGGGCATAAACAATGGCCCATCCTTGGTTTAACTGGAAGGAATGGTACCCCATTGTTGGCTTCACTGGGAAGTATAGAGCTCCATTGTTAATATCAATGGGAAGAATAGTGCCCCATCGATGGCGTCAGTTGGTGGAATAGTGCCCCAAGGGCTAAATAAAGGCATGCCAAAGCCCACATCCGGCCCCTGGGCCATAGTTTGGAGACCACTGCTTTAAGCTAAACCTCATATTTCCTAGTTCTTACGCTAACCTAATCCTTACACTTTTCCCTAAGATGGGCTTCAAACCTTGGTGGTACAGTGACGTTCTGTTGAATATGTGAATGCAGATCTGGATAGAGCGGTGAGGGGTTAGAGTTCTTTCAGGTTTTTATTGCTGTCTGTGTCCCTACTGGGGGGATTCATTCTTTCTTTTTCCTGGCGGCCAATGTCACCAAGACTGGAATGGAGAGAAACTCGAAAAATTCTGTTGTCACCAGATCAAGAGTAGAGGGGAAATCATCCAATGAGGACACTTGTTTCAGTGGTTACCGTTCAAAATGAGAGTTCTCTCACTTCCTGTTCTGTTTCCAAGACAGGAAGTGAAGAAAAATCTTCTCAATGGGATAAAGACAGTAGAAAAAAGCCCATAAAAACTCATCAGGGACTTTAACCATCCCAACTCTAGCTAACCAACTTTGGTTTCAGATATATTTTAATTGCCTGTGTGAAAGGGGCCTTATGTGTTTGTGGTGAAGTTGTGTTGTGCTAATTGATTGCAGCCTTTTCAGATATGTTTTAAATCTGAACTCCAGCCTTAAGCAGCCCATAGCTGATTTGATTTTTTAATTAAATGTTTATCATTTTTTTCCCACAAATAGAGCTTTCTTTTGGTGGTATTTGATCATCTCTGGCTTTTTTATTTTTTGTTAAAAAAATTAAAAAAGACCGATTTAAAAAAAAAAAAAATACAAAACCGTTTTATATTTGTAAATACATTTTGCAAACAGGTCATTTTTCTCCTTCATTGATGTACGCTGATAAGGCTACACTGATGGACACTGATAAGGCGACACTGATGGGCACTGATAAGGCGGCACTGATGGCACTGATGAGGTGGCATTGGTGGGCACTGAGAGGTGGCACTGAAGGGCATTGATAGGTGGCACTGAAGGGCACTAATAGGTGGCACTGATAGCTGGCACTGATACCTGGCACTGATGAGTGGCAGTGTTGGGCAATGGTAGGTGACACTGATAGGCAGCACTGATGAGGCAATGATTGGCACCACTGGTGGGCACTGATAGGTGGCACTCGTGAGCATTGATAGGTGGCACTGATTGCTGCCACTTATGTACTGGTGAGCACTGATTTGTGGCACTGTGGGCACTGATACGTGGCACTGGCAGGCGGTACTGGTGGGCACATATGAGGCAGCTTCGCCTCTTCCTCTTAGGGACCGATGTCCCTTGCACTGAAGCCTGCGATCGGCTTTTTTTTTCTCCTCATGCTGTCAGCGTGAGAAGAAAAAAAAAAGATTACCGATCTGCTGTTTACATCACGTGATCAGCTGTCAATGGTTGACAGCTGATCACGTGGTAAGGGACCGGGAACGACCCCTTACTCCGATCTGTGATCACCTGAGTCTCATTGACTCGGGTGATCACAGCGCGCGATCACAGCCGGGGGCGTGGCAAGCGTGCAAAGGGGAGGACATCTATTGACGGCCTCCCGGCAAAGCCGATCCGCACTGTAGCTGTTATTCGGCTATAGCGCAGATCTGAAGGGGTTAATTAGGTGATTCTGCATGTAAATAAAGCCTGCCTAAAAACAGCCACTCCTCCAGACTGACACCAACCCGTCAAGACATTTTGATATTTGCATATAAGACCCAACCCACTCCTTGCTTCAGGACTGGGGGAGCTCTTGGGGATTCTGAGGCATGGCGCTTTGCTGTTTTCAGGAAGGTATGTACAGCATCCCGCCGGCCCCTCCCACCATTCATGATCTGCCTGCATTGCATAGAGAAGCACTGAGTCCCCGCAATAACATCACTGGGTCTAAAATAAGGCGTGTAATAAAACTAGAAAGGTTTTTTTTAAATAAATAAATTCATCATTTGATAAAAAGGGAGGGGGGAGAAAAAGAATGAAGGCAAAGTATAAGCAGATTAAACTTCAGCTTGTTAATGATGGCTTCATTGAACGCATCACTTTTACAAAAGCCCCATCAGATATGCTTTAAATGCTGTTGAAAAGTGCAGCCGGGACGATTATCGGGAATGATCAAAGCCGGCCTGCGTTGGTGGGGCCACAATGAGTGTAACCCTCCTCCAAGCAGAGGTGCGTCTGTGGCCTTGTTTGTAAGAGTAACTTCATTTGAAACTTTGCATATTGATGCAGCTGT
The DNA here is from genome assembly GCF_042186555.1 of Aquarana catesbeiana. Classification (NCBI taxonomy): domain Eukaryota; kingdom Metazoa; phylum Chordata; class Amphibia; order Anura; family Ranidae; genus Aquarana; species Aquarana catesbeiana. The sequence continues at coordinate 657,300,995 of NC_133326.1, forward strand.
CGGCACCCCGAACAAAAGGCTCATCCCCCTTGTGAAAGCTGCAGGCCTCACAGAAGATAATATCGGCCAATGTACTTTAGGATTTTGAAGCTTTGAACTTCATGGTCACCAGCATGGATCCCATTTAAAGATTAGCGCTGTGCATAATTCTCTTTGTCACCCCCTGAAAATCTTCTGTTTTATCGGCTTATCACGTGCTCTGGTGGTGCCATGTGTAAGCTGTAACACCTGGTTGGGTCTAAGCGAACTCATTCAGTGACCATATCTTTAGAGTAAATATGTTTTCACTTAATTTGATTAGCATGGAGACTCAACACTCATGGTTCCTCCTCTGACCAGCAAGCAATGTTCATGTCATCTGTGATAGTGTGATATAGGAGTAAAGGTGTCTGTGGGTCCTGTAAGACCTGGCCATACAAACTCTGACCCACCAGTCTTGAAGGCAGAGGGCGTTCTCCAGATTTGATTGCCTTGGCCGACAGTTTCTGCTCTTATAAGATTAGGCCAGGGACAGGGTGGTCCGCACAACCCTCTCTACCATTACAAGCCTAAATGTTTATACCTGATCATTCTATAGAATAATCACTGTGGCTGGATCTTCTGGCCCTCCTATTATGCTCATGAACACCCTATAGAGCAGTGGTTCTCAACCTGGGGGTCGGGACCCCCTCGGGGGTCGAATGATGATTTGCCAGGGGTCACGAATCCTGGGCTGTTCCTGAAGCCCGCACCGCTCTCCCAGTCTTTTTGCGACCACCCAGCAGGACTGTCCCTGGAGCCCGCGGCCACCCACTCAGTTCACGGTATGGCTGGGAGCGCAAAGACTAGAGGTCAGCTGACTGGCGAGGAATGTGAAGTGGGAGGGGCTGGAGGAGACCCTATCTCCTGATGTCGGCATAGGTGTCACTGCTACGAGACACCACAAAGTCAGAGACACAGTGAAGCCGGAGACACAGTGAGTAACACTACCTGTGATTAGAGTTGCCATTAAAAGTCCCCACTACAGTTCTCAGATCAGCAGATGACCTGATGATGATCCAGAGCACCTAAATTGGCTGATCAGAACTCCCCCCAGCACTGCCACTCATCCCAATTCTCCCATCAGCACTGTCACTCATCCCATTCCCCCACTAGTACTGCCACTCATCTCATTCCCCGCACCCCCCACCAAGGAGTAAGCGAAGGAATAAAAATAGAGACTACATGGAAGGGAGAGTAAAAGAGGGGGGGGGGAACAAAGAAAAAGGGAGAGACATAATAAGAGAAAGAACAAGAAAGACGGCTAGATAGAGGGATTGGGGAAAAACAAGAAAGTAGGACAGAGATAGATAAAAGGGAAAGAAAGGCAAACAAAGAGAAAGAGTGGTACATCCTAAAATGTACCATAAGGGGAGTCCTAAATGTCCATGGATTAGGGGCGCAAATGACTTGTCTTGCCTTGGGTGCTGACAACCCACGCTATGAAAATAATTTTAATGTTAGGGGTCCCCACAACTTGGGAAATTTTATCAAGGGGTCACGGCACTAGAAAGGTTGAGAACCACTGCTATAGAGCAAGTGTGCCTCTATCATTTTGTACATGTAACATACACTATATTACCAAAAGTACACGCATATGAACTTTAATGGCATCCCAGTCTTAGTCCGTAGGGTTCAATATTGCGTTGGCCCACCCTTTGCAGCTATACCAGCTTCAGGCTGTTAGGGTGGCCACCTCATCTCTTTAAAACCGAACACATATGAATTACACAGATTCTGAGGCTAATTTAATTCGGATAAGGCACCAAGTGAGTTCAATAAGAAAATGGGGAGAAGTTGGGACTTTGAATGAGGCAGAGACCAGGTGGGGTCTCATGCCTCCATTCCTGCCAATATGAAAAAGGGGAAAAGATGCCCCTTGGGGAGCCTCCAGCTCTCATTGTTGCACCTCCTTTGCATGGTAGCTGTGAGTATTTTCTTAAACAGGGTTTATCCCCAGTTACATTTTTCTATTTCTTTTCAAAAGCATTGACCTTGATACTTAATATGTTCTATTTCAGATACACACATTGTTGCTCCTGAAGAGTGGATACAAATACTCCACGAAACGCGTAGAGCCTCTGTATATACAATGTGTAATACCAATGTAATATAGATTTATGTAATATAGATGAATTACTGTGACCTATGTACCAACTTGTATGGAATCTTTTATCCTGTTATACAATAAATATACAATTTCCTGACCCCTCACTGTTGACTGTGCGCTTCATTTAAAGTCCCGCCTTTTTCCCCTTATTCCAAGTGAGTTTAATTACCACCTTAATCAGCCACAGAACCTGCGTACTTAATATGTGTTTGGTTTTAAAGTGGTTGTAATGTATTGCATTACAACCACTTTAACCTACAGGTAAGCAAGAAATATCTCCCAAACCTAAAAGATTTAGGAGATATTTGCAGAAATAGCGGCACTGATGTCTACGGCGCATGTGCCGTAGACATCGGGCACAGGCGCACCGAGCGTGCCGTTTCTAACGGCAATCGTGCCGCTAGTGGGGGCACCAGCGTGCATGCGCGGGAGTGACGTCATCGCAGCTCCGGCCAGTCACAGCGCCGGAGCTGCGATACCCGGAAGTCACTCCGGGATAGATGGTGCGTCGGAGATGGCGAACGAGGGCTGATGCGGGGGCTTCGATCTCAGGTAAGTAATTCATAATGAGCTGGTATGCTATGCATACCAGCTCATTATGACTTTGTCTTGCAGGGTGTATTTTTTTTTTTCAGAGGCTTTACTTCCTCTTTAAAGGGATGAGGCGGCAACCCCAAAGGCTGTCCACAAGGTTTAGGAGTGTGTCTATGGGAATGTTTGACCATTCTTCCAGAAGCGCATTTGTGAGGTCAGGCACTGATGTTGGACAAGAAGGCCTGGCTCGCGGTCTCCGCTCTAATTCATCCCAAAGGTATTCTATTGGGTTGAGGCCAGTCAAGTTCCTCCACCCCAAACTCACTCATCTATGTCTTTCTGGACCTTGCTTTGTGCACTGTGCAGTCATGTTGGAACAGGAAGGGGCCATCCCCAAACTGTTCCTACAAAGTTGGGAGCATGAAATTGTCCAAAATGTCTTGGTATGCTGATGCCTTAAGAGTTCTCTTCACTGGAACTAAGGGGCCAAGCCCAACTCCTGAAAAACAACCCCACATCATAATCCCCTTTCCACCAAATGATTTGGACCAGTGCACAAAGCAAGGTCCATAAAGACCAGTGTTGCCAACCCCCTGAAGTGAAATTGACTTGCAGGATGCCAAAATTTACAAACGGCACCAGTTTTTGTTCTGGCAAAAAAATCATGAAATTTATTGACAGAGCCACATTTTTTACTGACACTGCAAAAAGGTACCTAAAATGACCGTTTTCAGTGCAAACAGTGCAAATATCAATATTTAAACTATAAACTTATAGCTAGTGCTATTAGCAATGTGTTAAGTTAAACAGAAGTAAAAAAACAACTTTCTCCATTTACATGAAGGTCTGATTACTATAACCCAGCCAGCACAGAGTTCCCCCTTACATCAGAGTCTGCAGGATTCCCCCTTACAGTGAAAGGGGGAACTCTGATGTAAGGGGTGGCTCTGGTGACCACAGATGACTTTATAGCAGAGTCCACTGCATTCCCTTTACATCAGAGTTCCCACATACATCAGGGTCTGCAACATTGCCCTTCACTGAAAGGGGGGAACCTTGCAGACTCTTATGTAAAGGGGAATGCCAGTAACTCTGATGTGGGGGCACTCTGGTGACAAGAGACCACCTTCCGCAGAGTGAATACACTAAGGTAAGGGGGGATTACTAATATGGGGGAACCTTTTTACCCGTGCCCCCTCCTCACATTAATGTATTCACTCCCCTATTACATCAGCAAGCCACCCCCCCCCCAGACTGGCCTTGCGGCGCTGTCACTGACTTCCTCTCAGGTGCACCATGCAGGGCTTAGTCAGACGGCCCCAGCTTGCTGGCTCTGGTTTTATCCCATAGTCTCCTCTCCACGGTCCATACACATCTGACTTCTCCCGTGACCCCCATCCCGGCGGTGTTCCCACTCTTGACTCCTCTCCAGACTCCCCCTCAGAGACTGCAAACATAATATAAGAGATGGCTAGAGACTGCAGAGATGATACAGGAGGTGGTCAGAGGCTGCGGACAGAAGCTGTGGAAATGATACAGGAGGTGGACAGAGGCAGCAGACATGATACAGGAGGTGAACAGAGGCTGCAGACATGATACAGGAGGTGAACAGAGGCTGCGGACATGATACAGGAGGTGGACAGAGGCTGCGGACATTGTACAGAAGGTGAACAGAGGCTGCAGACATGATACAGGAGGTGGACAGATGCTGCAGACATAATACAGTCAGGAGGTGGACAGAGGCTGTGGACATAATACAGGAGGTGGACAGATGCTGCAGACATAATACAGTCAGGAGGTGGACAGAGGCTGTGGACATAATACAGGAGGTGGACAGAGGCTGTGGACATAATACAGTCAGGAGGTGGACAGAGGCTGCGGACATAATACAGGAGGTGGACAGAGGCTGCGGACATAATACAGTTAGGAGGTGGAGGTGGACAGAGGCTGTGGACATAATACAGGAGGTGAACAGAGGCTGCGGACATAATACAGGAGGTGAACAGAGGCTGCGGACATAATACAGTCAGGACAGAGGCTGCGGACTTAATACAGGAGGTGAACAGAGGCTGCGGACATAATACAGGAGGTGCACAGAGGCTGCAGACATAATACAGAAGGTGAACAGAGGCTGCGGGCATAATACAGTCAGGAGGTGGACAGAGGCTGCGGACATAATACAGAAGGTGGACAGAGGCTGCGGACATAATACAGTCAGAAGGTGAACAGAGGCTGCGGGCATAATACAGTCAGGAGGTGGACAGAGGCTGCGGACATAATACAGAAGGTGGACAGAGGCTGCGGACATAATACAGTCAGGAGGTGGACAGAGGCTGCGGACATAATACAGGAGGTTAACAGAGGCTGTGGACATAATACAGTCAGGAGGTGGGGAGGTGGACAGAGGCTGTGGACATAATACAGGAGGTAAACAGAGGCTGTGGACATAATAGAGGAGGTGAACAGAGGCTGCGGACATAATACACTCAGGAGGTGGACAGAGGCTGCGGACATAATACAATCAGGAGGTGGACGGAGGCTGCGGACATAATACAGTCAGGAGGTGGACATAGGCTGCGGACATAATACAGTCAGGAGGTGGGGAGGTGGACAGAGGCTGTGGACATAATACAGGAGGTGAACAGAGGCTGTGGACATAATACATGAGGTGGACAGAGGCTGCGGACATAATACAATCAGGAGGTGGACAGAGGCTGCGGACATAATACAGTCAGGAGGTGGACAGAGGCTGTGGACATAATACAGTCAGGAGGTGGGGAGGTGGACAGAGGCTGTGGACATAATACAAGAGGTGAACAGAGGCTGTGGACATAATACATGAGGTGAACAGAGGCTGTGGACATAATACATGAGGTGAACAGAGGCTGTGGACATAATACATGAGGTGCACAGAGGCTGCGGACATAATAGAGGAGGTGAACAGAGGCTGCGGACATAATACACTCAGGAGGTGGACAGAGGCTGCGGACATAATACACTCAGGAGGTGGACAGAGGCTGCGGATATAATACAGTCAGGAGGTGGACAGAGGCTGCGGACATAATACAGGAGGTGGACAGAGGCTGCGGACATAATACAGGAGGTGGACAGAGGCTGCGGACATAATACAGGAGGTGGACAGAGGCTGCGGACATAATACAGTCAGGAGGTGGTCAGAGAGGCTGCGCGGACATGGTAGTTTCCTCCTCTGTCCACCTTCATATCACCTCTCCACATCAATATCCTCCCATGTCCATTGCACCCCTCCAGTCCACAGGAACATCAGCATGACAGTGTCCTCCTCCTCCTGTACCCCTTTCACCTCTCCACAGGGCAAGGCACATCAGTGTCCTCCTCTGCCGTGCCATTATCACCAGAATATCCAACTTACTAACTGGAGTGTAATCTGATCTCACTACATAAACATTTGCCTATTCATTGCATTCTTCCACAAAGAACCCCCTGAAGAAGACTTTCTGTAGTCGAAACGTTGGGGTATCAATGTGATGTTATGTTGAATCTGGAGAGGATATGTCAGTACTTTTTCTGTAGTTTGAACCTCATTATGTTTTATTCTAACCCAATTTTAACATGTTTATTGAATTAAAAACTTTTTATATATTCAAATGCTATAGTGTTTGTTGTTGCCTTTTAAAGTCCCTTCCCTTATCCAGTTTGTTCTTTGCATACATCGGGATGTGGCAACTGTGCAGACACTTGAACAGTTAGGCTTTTGATAAATAATTTGTAAATAGTCAAACATTCCCATAGACACACTCCTAAACCTTGTGGACGGCCTTCCCAGAAGAGTTGAAGCTGTTATAGCTGCAAAGGGTGGGCCAAATTAATATTGAACCCTCCGGACTTAAAGCGGAGTTCCACCCATTTAAAAGTCAGCAGCTACAAAAAGTGTAGCTGCTGACTTTTAATAAACAGAAACTCACCTGCCCCATGGTCCAGCGATGCGGGAGCAGGAAGCCTCGTTCCTCTCCCCTGCCTCTCCGAGGCGCCGGCATTCTAACAGTGGGCGCCCAGCTGTGGCTCCACAACTGGGCGTGCACTGTGCATGCATGAGCCACGCTGCGCACTGTGAATGGCCTTGGCAATCTTCTGGGACCTGTGACGCGTCCCAGAAGATTGCAGGGAGGGAGGGGGGAGAGGTGATCTTCCTTCCGGCGCCGCAGAGCAAAGGGGAGGAAGTGGGCTGGGTGCCCGTAAAAATAGGGTACCCACTTCTCCCCCCAAAAAATGACATGCCAAATGTGGCATGTCAGGGGGTCACCCGCACTTAAAGCGGAAGTTCCATTTTTGGGTGGAACTCCGCTTTAAACCCCATACTATTACATACCATATTTCTGCAGATTTTTGTCTTCGGATTTACCAAAACCATATAAAACCTTGAGAGTTTCAATTTGTATGCAATCAGGCAGGCCCTTGCACTACATAGTTTTGGTAAATCTGAAGACAAAAATCTGCAGAAAATCGAATAGTGTATGTGCGGTCTAAGACTGGGATGCCATTAAAGCTCATGTGCGTGTAAAGGCAGGTGTCCCAATACTTTTGACAATATAGTGTATTTGCTTAATTTTTTATCTTCTTCTGATTCGATCTGATTGGTGTGTCTGGGGCGGGGGGGGGGTGCAAGGACAGAAAAATACCTGTTGATCCTTTCAGAATTACAGTGAGCTCCTAACTTCCTTAAAGTGGATGTAAACCCTCACATATACCCAGTGAAGTGACTGGCCTCAGATGATCTACAGCTGTTCAAAGTCCAGAATTGATAAAGTTTGTCTGAGCTTTCAGAAAGCAGGTGGTGGAGAGTTACACACTGCAGAGCTCAGTGAGACACAGGAACAGAGCTGAGGATGTCAACCACAGGCTGTGTACTGGAGTTCCTCCCCTGTCACCTCTTTTCTCTTGTCAGAATTGATAAACCGCTTGGCGACCAGCTGCCGTCATTTTACTGCGGAAGGTTGGCATGATCCCGCTAACCATCGTAGCTATACGTCGGCTTGCGGGATCGGGATAGCAGGCGCGCGCCCGCTGCACAGCGTGGGTGCTGATGCTCGTGGCCGACGGTCATGATCACCGCCGGCCACGAGCGATCGTAGACACGAGAGGCAGAACACGGAAATGTTCCTGTTCCTGTTCTGTGAGGCGTGACAGATCGCGTGTTCCTATCGTGTGTTCCTATTAGCTAGGAACCACGAACCGTCACTTCCTCTAGGTCAGTCCCCTCCCCCTACAGTTAGAAACACACCTAGGGAACACAGTTCACCCCTTGATCGCCCCCTAGTGTTAACCCCTTCCCTGCCAGTGACATTTTTACAGTAATCAGTGCATTTTTATAGCACTGATCGCTGTATAAATGCCAATGGTCCCAAAAATGTGTCAAAAGTGTCCGATGTGTCCGCCATAGTGTCGCAGTCCCGATAAAAATTGCAGATCGCCACCATTACTAGTAAAAAATAAATAAATAAATAAAAATGCTATAAATCTATCCCCTATTTAGTAGACGCTAAAACTTTTGCGCAAATCAATCAATATACGCTTATTGCGATTTTTTTTTTCTTTACCAAAAATATGTAGAAGAATACATATCGGCCTAAACTGAGAAAAAAAAAAAAAAAAATGAGGATATTGGTTATAGCAAAAAGTACAAAATATTGTGTTATTTTTCCAAAATTTTTGCTCTTTTTTTGTTTATAGCGCAAAAAATAAAAACCGCAGAGGCGATCAAATACCCCCAAAAGAAAGCTCTATTTGTGGGAAAAAAAGAACATCAATTTTGTTTGGGTGCAGCGTCGCACGACCGCGCAATTGTCAGTTAAAGCGACGCAGTGCCAAATCCCAAAAATGGCCTGGTCAATTAGCAGCCAAACCTTCCGGGGCTGAAGTGGGCTGAAGTGGTTAATGCTGATAGAGGAACGAAGCAGCAAGCAGAAATGACACTTAGTGCTCTTAATTGAGACAAGTACACACTATAGAGGGATATGTTTTGTTCATAAATGAGAAGTATGGACTTGAAAAAGATACATACTTACCTCAATGCTGCAGCATCGGTCTGATGCTGGAGCTGTCCCAAGGCCTTTCAGACTGAAATATGACCACTGAAAGTTCTCGGTCTGCTTAGAGCGGAGAGCCGTAACGTTAGCTACCACTCTCTGCTCTGCTCCTCCAGCGCTCACTGGAGTGCAGGGCTGGAGAGGGGGCAGGTGCAGTTGGCTCTAGGTTTCAGCCATGCTGAGAACTGGACCCAGCTGTTAATCAGCCAGCTGGGAGGATCCCGACAATATGGTCGGGATCCTTCCAGAGCCCGGAGCGCCTCTGCTATTTGAGCTGAGAGTGAGCGTTAGCCTGATGTTGGCTGATTCTGGCTCACAGGAGTGCAAAAAGAAAGAGAAGCCCGTAGCTGAGCAGGAACGTAGTCAGCGAAGGGGGACATGACAGGGTGTTAAGGCAAACCAGCAAGGTCAGGGTTAAAGGTGTGGCATAAAGGTGTGGCATATAGTCTTAATTAAGTGGTCATTATTGGACGGAATTTGGTGCAAAGGGGGGTAGCTAGTAGCTAATAAATTAATGTGAAGAGGGTGGGGCTGTAACAGTTCTTGTGGAACCTGTTGAGAGCATCATCTTTTAGGTGGAGTTCTACTTAAAACCATGAGCGAACTTGAGCAACTTTTAGCCCAGCTCAGGGCTGCTGCTGGGATCCATGGAGCAGATTGGATCCAGAGACAAGTGACAGCGTCTTTACAAGGGGTCCAGCAGGGTCCTACACAACCAGGACCTGCTCCAAAGCGTGCTAGGTCTAAGCCCCCTGAGCGGTTCACCCCTGACAGGACTCCTCAGGCTCAGCGCCGCATCGGGAGCCCGCTTGCGGAACCTTCAAGCCCCCCTGCCAAACGATCGCGTGTGTTGGACAGGGGTGAGCCTGGGAGGAATCCCCACCCTAGGCGGAGCCTGCGGGGGATGGGATCTCCTAGGCGGGCTGCGTCTTACCCATCTTCCTCCGACCAGATTCAGGATCGAGCGGCTGGCGTGGATGGCGATGTCCCTGTCGGCACGCCGGCCCGGCGGGGAAGAGAGGACGGAGCGGGCCTCGGCCCGGATCGGGAGGCAGCCGGTGGCTTTGTCAGCCGAAGGGAGGAGCGGCGCTGCGAGATGGGCACGTCTGCCCGAGGGAGAGCTTCGGCACCTGCGCGCACCTCCAGGCCACAGGTGGTGCCTGCGAGCCCGGGTAAGGCCGGGGGCGCAGGAGGATGACGTCAGGGCGGTCGGACGTTCCGAACGGCGCAGGCCGGCAAGCCTGTCGGCGGCAAGAGGATCGGCAGCGGCTGAGGGGGAGAGAGGACGGCCAGCACACAGGCGGCTTGCGGTTCCCGGGTCGCCAGCGGAGAGACAGAGAGCGGAAGACAGCAGCGTGGAAGAGGGAGAATTAGAAGAGGATGTCGGTGACGCCGTGGGGGAAGTCGGTCCGGCGGCTGGAGGGGTTCCTGGCCCCATGCAGCCTGGTGAGTGCAATGCTGCTATTCTTCCTTTCATTTCTCCCTCTGTATTGTCGGGTTTGGGGGCCCATGGTCAGGTTGGGGGGACTTCTGGGAGTGTGGGGTCAGAGGTGCTTACGAGGGAGGTATTGCTGGGGTTAAGAGAGTTGCTGCAAAGGCTTGGCAGTGGGGGGGGGGGGGGGGGGGTGCCAGGGGGGGGGGCTGTGGTGGGGGACAGTTCAGGGAGACAGGTGCAGCCAGTGGAAATCCCATCTGCCCCTCCGTCTGTAGTAATAGCGTTGGATGTGCCACAAGGAACGAGTGGAGAGGCCTCGGGGGAGAAGCCGCCGGACAATAGTGACAAGGAGGTGGATAAGGTAAGATTGGCGGACGCAGCGAAGTGCGAGGTATATGTATGCTTCGAAGGCCCTTTGGGTGCGCACCTCAAACAGGAAGTGAGGGACCGTATTTGGAAAGGGGAGTACGTGGAAATATTTTCCCTGCTCCCCCTTGAAAAATTTAATTTAGATCGCGTTAAACGTGACGAGAGTAAGAAGGAGGACAAGGAAAAAAGGCGGTATCGCCTTTTGCAATCCTGAATGCTCAGGATGCGGGGGCAGTCATTCCTTCATTAGGTGTTTCAAGGCGGGAAAAAACAAGGCGGGAGATGGGTCTGGAAAAAGGGAAGACACCAGTGATGGTGGGAAAGATGTTTCCTTTCCTAAATAGGTATCCGGACCAGGAGTCGGCTCGACTCCTGTGGGAGGGATTCTCGGTGGGTTTTAGAATCCCGTGCTCTTTGACTACGGTTCCGCCGATTTCCGATAATCTGCAGTCAGCTCGCCTTTTCCCGGAGGTAGTAACGGAGAAACTACAGAAGGAAGTTTCTTTGGGTAGGATGGGCGGTCCGTTTTCTTCCCCGCCAATTGAGGGTTTAATTGTGTCTCCTCTGGGTGTGGTGCCCAAAAAGGAACCTGGCAAGTTCCCTTTGATTCACCATCTTTCTCATCCTAAAGGGGCATCGGTAAATGATGGTATTGATCCACAGGCCTGTGCGGTCACCTACACATCGTTCGATGCCGCGTTAGCATGGGTATGTAGGTACGGACGGGGGACTTTGTTGGCGAAAGTTGATGTGGAGTTGGCTTTTCGTCTGCTCCCGGTCCATCCGGATAGTATGCACCTCCTGGGCTGCAGGTGGCAAGAGTCGTATTTTGTCGATCGTTGTCTGCCGATGGGGTGCTCCATCTCGTGCGCGCTGTTTGAGACCTTCGGTTCCTTTGTGGAATGGGTAGTGCGGGATGTGTCCGGTCTAAATTCCGTCATCCATTACTTGGATGATTTCTTGTGTATAGGCCCTTCGGATTCTAACGCGTGTGCGGTGCTGCTGGGCACGTTACAGCACGTAGTGGATCGTTTTGGAATTCCCTTAGCACCGGAAAAAACAGTCGGCCCCACGACGGAATTGGTTTTCTTGGGGATAATGATTGATTCTGTAGCCATGGAATGCCGTTTGCCGGAAGCGAAGCTGGTGGCCTTGCGGCATGAAGTCAAGGATATGGGGGGCAGACGCAAGGTTCGGGTTAGGGAGCTGCAGTCCCTGTTGGGCAAATAAAATTTTGCCTGCAGAATCATCCCAATGGGCAGGATATTTTGCCGACAGCTTTCGTTGGCCATGGCGGGGGTCAGCAACCCCAGACATTTCGTTCGTTTGACCCGGGATCACCAAGCTGATCTTGGGGTCTGGGATGATTTCCTGGCAACTTACAATGGGAGGTCGATGTGGATGTCGGGCCCCGTTAGCAATGCGGACATGGTGTTGTTTACGGATGCGGCCGGGTCCGGAGGATACGGAGCGTTCTTCCAGGGTAAGTGGAGTGCCGGTGGTTGGCCCAATACTTGGAGGGAGGCCGGGTGGTTGTGTAACTTAGCGCTTTTGGAATTGTTTCTGATAGTGCTGGTGGTGGAAATTTGGGGTAGGGCGTTTCAGAATAAAAAAGTGCGTTTCCACTGTGACAACTTGGGAGTGGTCACTGCCATCAACACCCTGTCGGCCTCCTCCCTTCCGGTGGTGCGCTTGTTACGACATTTGGTGTTGTTATGCCTTCGCCTGAATGCTTTTGTCTATGCAGTGCACATTCCGGGGGTTTCTAACAGGATTGCGGATGCCTTGTCTCGTTCGCAGTGGAAAGAGTTTTGGATCTTGGCGCCGGACGCGGAGCAACGTGGTACCCCCTGTCCTCCAGGGTTATGGACGATCGCATTGGAGTCGCCGCAGGATTCATTCGCAAATCCCTGAGTGAGGCAACATGGGGCGCATACGCTGGTGTGTGGAGGGAATGGAATGCTTTGCTGGAGGAGGTAGGGGGGCTTGAGCCCCGAGACGACGTGTCGGCCTTGGTCCTGTACTTCATTGTTCAAAACTTTCTGCGGGGGGCATCTGTGTCTTCGGTGGACCGCAAGTTAGCGGGCTTGGCCTTTTGGTTTAAACTACAAGGAGGTAAGGATGTCACGAAATCTTTTATCGTAAGGCAGGCTATGAAGGGATATCGTAGAGGGAGCAAGTCCAGAGATTTTCGGCGCCCGGTTTCCTTCGCCACTTTACGGCTGATTATGGCTAGCATTCCGGGTGTGTGTGGGGACGGGTACGAACAGATCTTGTTTCAGGCGGCTTTCCTGTTGGCCTTTTTTGGGGCTTTACGTATAGGGGAATTGGTTAGCTCTGCCAAGCATGTTGCTGGGGGACTCTTCAGAGAAGATGTAACTGTAACAGAGGTGTCAGTAAGCTTAGTGATTCGTAAGTCTAAAACGGATCAGGCTGGAAAAGGTGTAATCCTGGAGTTGTTTCGGGGTGAGGTAGCCGGGCTGTGCCCGGTCTCGGCGGTATCCTGACTTATTGCGGTCAGGCCTGATAGTGCAGGACCATTCTTGATGCACAAGGATGGCTCGTATTTATCGCGTTTTCAATTCATTGCGTTTTTTCGCAAAAGTCTGAAAGCGGCAGGCCTGGATCCCAGGCAATTCGGTTCACACTCTTTCCGGATAGGAGCCGCAAATGAGGCGTCAAGATGGGGGTTGGGTGCGGAGATGATTAAACGTATCGGCAGATGGGAGTCAAATCGTTTCAGGCTGTATGTTAGACCTCATTTAGTGTAAGCATGGGGGGGGGGTCTTTGTCGTTATGTTTGTGGTGACACTCATGCTAATTCTTTTATCTGTGTTGGTCTTATTTGTTCTTGTTGTTCTAAGTCCAGGTTGGTGGGGCAATGTTTTTCTTTATTTGTTTCAGGTCACAGATGCCTAGTGTGGATCCTCGGGCATTCATTTGTTTATTGGGGGGCCAGGAGGGCTGAAGTTAGGCCCGATGCTAGGCAGTTAGGTTTACCCTGGGAAGAGGGTAGTGTTCGTTGGATAGGGGTAAGGGGCATGATGTGGAGCAGGGTTGTTCCCGAAGTGCATAGATTTGCACGCTGGGACTGGGCCCCAGATATTATGGTGATTCACGCTGGGGGAAATGATTTGGGTGTCAGGCGTTCTAGAGAACTGATCAGAGACATTCGGTTCGATTTCCTCAGGCTTCGCTGTGACTTCCCGGGCACTGTTTTTATTTGGTCAGAGATCGTGGCATGCACTGTTTGGAGAGAGTCCAGATCTGTGGATCGAATCAATAAGGCCCGGGTTAAAGTCAATAAGGAGGTGGGGAGGTTCTTTGTCAGGAATGGTGGCCTGGTCATTAGGCGTCAGGAATTGGAGTCCAAGACGTGGCGGTTCCTTAGGGGTGATGGCGTTCACCTCAACGCAGTTGGGATGGATATGTGGTTTTTGGGCTTAGAAGATAGAGTACAGAGGGCTCTTCGTGTGTGGCGGAGCGCTCAGGTATAAGGAGTCATACCTGTGCGCTGTGGCATTTTAGGATCCTTGGCGGTGGTAGAATGTGGTGCATTCTGGGTAAGCGGTGGGGAACCATCAGGTATGGTATCCTCGAGTGGGAACGGTTCACTGGCTAGTGACCGTGCAGCTTAAGGACCCTGGGGTGGCTGAGGTTAGCTGGGTTTAGGCCCTGAGTCTTCATAAATAGCGGCTGGGGTGGCAACTCAGTTAGATGTGCCTCTGACACAAATAAAGAGGGTAATGGTTACATTGGTACCGCCTTGGATCTTAAAAGATATATATATATATATATATATATATATATATATATATATATATATATATATATATATACACAGTTTAGTTGAAATAGTGTAGTTAGGTGGGTTCTTACAGTGTGTGTTGTTAACAAAAGTTGTTTTATTAATAAAAGGCCATGTTGGCCATTTAACCCACCTTAGGTGTTGTGTGCTTATTTTAATAGGCAATTGGGTTGTGTTTTTACTGCTTCCCGACTGCCTATCAAAGCAACTCACAAATGTTAAGACAGGGAGCATAGAGGTGTACAAACCATAGCTTTAATGTTGCCTTATGTCTCAGCGAGGCAAAAATAGTGCTGCCTGCAGAGTTGGCGGGTGTTGACACTCACAGCTGGGTCCTAGAATACTGGGTGCTCATTGCAAAATTTTGACGGGGCCCCCTTTATAGTGAAATCTCAGTGGCAACTGGTATTTTGCATGTCCCCTTACAGTGGTGGCCAGAGGGCAGAAGAATGCCCTATTACATTGGCGGTCAGTTGGAAAAATGACTCCTTACATTGGTGGTCAGCAAGAAGAACAATGCCCCCCCATACTGGGGGGTCAGAAAGCAGAAGAATGCCCTTTTACAATGGTGGTCAGTGGGAAGAAAGGCTCCTTACAAATGTAGTCAGTAGGAAGAAGAATGTCCCCTTGCATTGCTGGTCAGGAGGCATAAGAATGCCCTGATACTCTGGTGGTCAGGAGGCATAAGAATGCCCTGATACTCTGGTGGTCAGGAGGCATAAGAATGCCCTGTTACGCTGGTGGTCAGAGGGCAAAAGAATGCCCTGATACTCTGGTGGTCAGCGGGCAGACAAATGCCCTGACACTCTGGTGGTCAGCGGGCAGACGAATGCCCTGGTACACTGGTGGTCAGCGGGCAGACGAATGCCCTGATACTCTGGTGGTCAGCAGGCAGACGAATGCCCTGATACTCTGGTGGTCAGCAGGCAGACGAATGCCCTGATACTCTGGTGGTCAGCAGGCAAACGAATGCCCTGATACTCTGGTGGTCAGCGGGCAGACGAATGCCCTGATACCCTGGTGGTCAGCAGGGTGAAGAATACATTGGAGGTAATTGGAAAGTAGAATACCCCCTTACACTGGTGGTTAGCATAAGAAAGAAAACCCACTTACACTATATTGTCAGTAGTATTGGGACCCCTGCCTTTACACATACATGAACTTTAATGGCATCCCAGTCTTACTCCGTAGGGTTCAATATTAAGTTGGTCCACCCTTTGCAGCTATATCAGCTTCAACTCTTCCGGGAAGGCTTTCCACAAGGTTTAGGAGTGTGTCTATGGGAATGTTTGACTATTCTTCCAGAAGTGCATTCGTGAGGTCAGGTCTCCACTCTAATTCATCGTTTACTTGTAAATACTTTATGGAATGATATTTATTGCAATGTCTTTTATATATGTGGTTTATACCGACATGATTGTGCATTTCATTACGATCAATAAATATGTTTTTATCCAGTCATTTCCACAGTGTCCATAACCTCATTTCAAAGTCCCAACTTTCCCATTTTTAGTCTCGAATTTAGGGATGGAGGCACACCACATATGTGCCTCATTTAAAGTCCCAATCCCCCCCCCCCCCCCCCCGCTGCTGGTTGCTTTAGGGATGGAGGTTTATGGACTGGGTTGGCAGTGTTCCCCTGCCACCCGAGTGGGAATTTTCACAGTAACCGGGAGGGTGATGTGCCACGTTCCGGTTCCTGTGTTTTTTCTGGATGCATGGTTTTGCTGCGCATGCGACCATGCAGCACAGTGGCGCGGTGTCACCGTTTTGGGAATATGATGCGGACCTTTTGTTGGTCCCGGGCCATTTTTGTGTCTGACACCCGGGAGCTGCGATGCACTCTGGGTGTCCCCTCACTTCCCCCCTCCTCCTGTTTGCCCTGTTTGGGACAGGGGGAGTGCACTGTCAGGTGGGGTGGGCGGGCACCCACGGCGCATCGGCGCCACACTCCCTGCCTCACGTTTGACGACCTATGTGGCGTCATGACGCTGAGACAGGAGTTTTTTCCATCTTAGCCGGTGTTCTGCCATATAGTGTCCTCGTATCAAATAGTGTCCGCCTCGTACTGCGCAGGCGCAGCGCCTGCGCAGTACGGAGGAGCAGGAGATGCCGAAAATGCCCGAAGTTGATCAGCTGACCATCAGCTGTACACGGCGCTCGGGCACCTGTTAGCGATGGCAGTGTAAGAGGGCCCCTCGCGGGCTCGCTTCGCTCGCCACGCTTCGGGCACGGCCTCGCTGCGCTCGGCAAATATTTATTCTAACTCTATGTCCACTTGGATAGTAGGGAATGATCCTGGACATAGGGTAAGAATAAATGCGCAGGCGCCGTGTACAGCTGACGATCAGCTGTTGAACTTCGGAGACTTTCGGCGTCTCTTTTGTCCTCCGTACTGCGCCTGCGCAGTACAGGGAGGACACTATATGATAGGGGACTGAATTCGATAAGACACCGGTCAGGTGGGGAATAGGGGTGTTCCCAACAGACGGCGTCTGCCGTCTGTGTCAGAGCCCCGCCCCACCCCTTGCCGTGCTTGTTGTGATGCTGGTTGGGGGTTTGGCGTGCACGTGTGCGGGCTGTGTATATATTGACCCCCCTGCCACAGTCTGGGCTGTTATGGACAAGATATGCTACACTTCATTACAGCGCTCCTTTCGGGGCACATGTAAGTCATGATTAGGTAATTTTTCTTTTTGCTAGCCAGTTTCCCTCTTTTTTTACTTGTTTTACTTTCAGCAAACGGAACTGTCTCTGCAGCTATGTACATATATTTTTTACATCAGACTTTACCATGTTTTGGGTGTGATTATACTTCCACTCCAATTTTTTGCCATCTGCACAGACGTCCATTTTGCAATATTGTCTTAGTTAGAGATCTACTCCTCTTCTCCCTTTTCTTTCATTTATTTTATTCAATATATATATATATATATATATATATATATATATATATATATATATATATTTTTTTTTTTATTCCTAGCATGACTGACATATTTATTATGTCCTTTTCATTCTAGGCAGTAATTACTGGCGCATTATTATCATCTTTTTTTACCATGAATATCAGCAGCCTGGGCTCTGGGACCAGTGGTGGCTTATGTGCATTCCACCTGCACGCTACCCCAGAAATACCTCAGCTCCCGGGTCAGACATGCTCCTGGACCCTGGTACCACACCCGCTATACCTTTTATTACATGTAAGTACTCAGGGTGGGCTTTTCTGCCCTCCCCTAGTATGACTAGATTTACCCAGACTAATTGCACCTTATGATTTTTTCTAGATGTCCCTGTGCTATCGCCCCTGATGAGTGTCCTTCACACGAAACGCGTCGGACATTGTGGGATGCATATATATGTCCTTTGTATACCTCCACTCCAGAACCATTCTATTTGTAGTATGATTGTATTGTCACACCTTATTCCCGGTGAAAGTGCTGCTGTAACATCACATGTACATATATGACATTTTCTGTTTTGTCTGTACAATTTATCAATGGTCACCACTATATGGCACCAAGTGGGTATATATTTGATGTACTCTTGATGTCTGTATTACGTTTGCACATACATATGTGCTTGTAAATACTTTATGGAATGATATTTATTGCAATGTCTTTTATATATGTGGTTTATACCGATATGATTGTGCATTTCATTACGATCAATAAATATGTTTTTATCCAGTCATTTCCACAGTGTCCATAACCTCATTTCAAAGTCCCAACTTTCCCATTTTTAGTTTCTAATTCATCGTTTAGGTGCAGGCCGGTCAAGTTCCTCCCCCCAAACTCGCTCATCCACACTATATTGCCAAAAGTATTGGGCCACCCCTCCAAACTATTTGGTGGAGGGGGGTTTATGGTGTGGAGTTGTTTTCCAGGGGTTGGGCTTGTCTCCTTAGTGCCAGTGAAGGGAACTCCTAAGGTGTCAGCATACCAAGGCATTTTGGACAATTTCATGCTCCCAACTTTGTGGGAACAGTTCGAGGATGGCCCCTTCCTGTTCCAACATGACTGTGCACCAGTGCACAAAGCAAGGTCCATAAAGACATGGATGAGAGAGTTTGGTATAGAAAAACTTGACTGGCCTGCACAGAGTCCTGACCTCAACCTGATAGAACACCTTTGGGATAAATTAGAGTGTAGACTGCGGGCCAGGCCTTCTTGTCCAACATCAGTGCCTGACCTCACAAATGCTCTTCTGGAAGAATGGTCAAACATTCCCATAGACACTCTCCTAAACCTTGTGGACAGCCTTCCCAGAACAGTTAAAGCTGTTATAGCTGCAAAGGGTGGGCCAACTCAATATTGAACCCTACGGACTAAGACTTGGATGCCATCAAAGTTCATGTGCGTGTAAAGGCAGGCGTCCCAATACTTTTGGCAATATAGTGTAGACAGGTGTACCTTCCCCTTTCACATTACAGTTGTGTGGGCTGTAAGGTTAGTAGTTCTGTCAGTAAACCAACATTTACCTTTATAGTAACACAGGGTGGAAGGGACACTTGTGTAGGTAAGCTCTTTTAGTACATTTGTCAGAACTCACCTCTGTCAATGCTGCTCATTGTTTCTAAGTTCCAGGGCTCATCCCATTTATTGAACAGTTGTACCTGGGAATATGATAGATTTACTACAGAACAGCTATCATAAAATACCTCTCTGTGTTGTTTTTATCCATTCACATTCCATTGGACTTTTTATTTTAAACACTGTTCATAAATGATTATTCCTTAAAATTTGCACCGGGGGAATTAGTTTTGGGGGGAGGTTGGGTGTAAGAGCTCACTTCAGGGGCTAGGTTAAGTGTTTGGGTTAAGGGCCGGGGCAAGTGTATGGTAATTGTTATTTGGCAGGGGTTAAGTGTTATTGTAGAGGTCAGAGGTCAAGTGTTACACTAAGACCCCTTTCACACTGGAACGTTTTTCAGGCGCTTTAGCGTTAAAAAAAAGCGCCTGAAAGAAGCCTCACCTGCAATCCCAGTGTGAAAGCCCGAGTGCTTTCACAGTGAGGCACTGCGCTGGCAGGGCGTCAAAAAAAGTCATGCAAGCGGCTTCTTTGCAGCGCTTTAGGCCTCTTTCACACTGGGGCAGTGGGGCGTCGGCGGTAAAACACCGCTATTTTTAGCAGCGCTTTACCGTCGTTTTAGCGGCGGTATTCGGTCGCTAGTGGGGCGGTCGCTAGTCGGCCGACAAAGGGTTAAAACCTCCCATAAAGCACCGCTACAGCGGCGCTATGCCGGCGGTATAGCCGCCCTGCCCCATTGATTTCAATGGGCAGGAGCAGTGAAGGAGCGGTGTTAGAGCTTGACAGTTTAGTGTTAGGATAAAAGTCAGGGGCCAAGTTCTATGTTAAGGGCTTGGTGTCAGGAGTCAAGTGTTTTGGTGAAGGTTAGGTATGAAGGGCCAAACGTTAGGGTAAGGTTACATGTCGGTGATGTAATATTAGGGTGAGGGTTATCTGACAGGGGTAAAGTGTTAAGGTGTAGTTTGGGTATCAGTGATCGAGTGTTAGGTGGAGGATGAGTTGTCAGGAGTCAAGTGTTAAGGTAGGGGATAGGTGTCAGGAGTCAAGTGTTGGGGTGGGGGTTAGGCATCAGGGTCAAGTGTTACGGTGGGGGTTAGGTGTCAGGGACAAGTGTTAGGGTGGGGGTTAGCAGTTAGGAGTCAAGTGTTAGTGAGGGATTTGTATGAGGGTCATGTGTTAGGGTGAGGGTTATGTGTTGTGGTCAAGTTTTAGGGTGAGGGGTATATGTTGGAGTCAAGTGTTGGGGTGAGGGTTTTGCATCAGTGATCGAGTGTTAGGTTGAATATTATATGTTGGGGTCAAGTGTTGGGGTGAGGGTTATATGTTGGGGTCAGGTGTTAGGGTGAGGGTTTTGTGTCAGGGATCAAGAGTTAGGGTGAGGGTTTTGTGTGAGGGGTTAGGTGTTAGGGTGAGGGTTTTGTGTTAGGGGTCAAGTATTAGGGTGAGGGTTTTGCTTCAGGGATCAAGTGTTAGGGTGAGGGTTTTGTGTGAGGGGTCAAGTGTTAGGGTGAGGGTTTTGTGTGAGGGGTCAAGTGTTAGGGTGAAGGTTTTGTGTGAGGGGTTAGGTGTTAGGGTGAGGGTTTTGTGTGAGGGGTTTAGGTGTTAGGATGAGGGTTTTGTGTGAGGGGTTAGGTGTTAGGGTGAGGGTTTTGTGTGAGGGGTTAGGTGTTAGGGTGAGGGTTTTGTGTGAGGGGTTTAGGTGTTACGATGAGGGTTTTGTGTGAGGGGTTAGGTGTTAGGGTGAGGGTTTTGTGTGAGGGGTTTAGGTGTTAGGATGAGGGTTTTGTGTGAGGGGTTAGGTGTTAGGGTGAGGGTTTTGTGTGAGGGGTTTAGGTGTTAGGATGAGGGTTTTGTGTGAGGGGTTAGGTGTTAGGGTGAGGGTTTTGTGTGAGGGGTTTAGGTGTTAGGATGAGGGTTTTGTGTGAGGGGTTAGGTGTTAGGGTGAGGGTTTTGTGTGAGGGGTTTAGGTGTTAGGATGAGGGTTTTGTGTGAGGGGTCAAGTGTTAGGGTGAAGGTTTTGTGTGAGGGGTTAGGTGTTAGGGAGAGGGTTTTGTGTGAGGGGTTTAGGTGTTAGGATGAGGGTTTTGTGTGAGGGGTTAGGTGTTAGGGTGAGGGTTTTGTGTGAGGGGTCAAGTGTTAGGGTGAAGGTTTTGTGTGAGGGGTTAGGTGTTAGGGTGAGGGTTTTGTGTGAGGGGTTTAGGTGTTAGGATGAGGGTTTTGTGTGAGGGGTTAGGTGTTAGGGTGAGGGTTTTGTGTGAGGGGTTTAGGTGTTAGGATGAGGGTTTTGTGTGAGGGGTTAGGTGTTAGGGTGAGGGTTTAGGTGTTAGGGTGAGGGTTTTTGCTTCAGGGATCAAGTGTTAGGGTCAGGGCCGTCTTTAATATTGATTGGACCCTGGGCAAAACTTTTCTTGGGGCCCCCCCCATGCAGTTTTGCTCTCCACCTGCTCTGGTAGACATACAATAAATAGCAGCTAGACTCAAAATCAGTTTACTGAATAAGATCAGACAGCTATTGCGATTGGTTGCCAGAGGTTACAGTATATCATTACCGCTCACTGACTGGTTGTTAGAGGTTACAGCACACATTATGGCTCACTGATTAGTTGCTAGACGTTACAGCACATGATTTCTGCTTGTTGATTGGTTGCTAAAGATTACTGTGGATATGACCTCAGGGGGGCATGATATACATATTAATGCCGCTGGCTGCCGCTATTTACATATGAATGCCACCACTATTTACATATGAATGCCGTTAATTTACATGTAAACACAGTGTCTGCAGGTGAGTCATCTGTACACAACAATAGGGCAGAGCTGGGCAGCATTAGTAGCAGCATTTCACACTGAGATATTGGGACACAGCACGGGACTAAAACCTCAAGGGACGAGGTAATTTAAACCAGGATAGTTGGCAAGTATGAGGCAGCTGCTTTGGGCCCCACAACAATGACAGGGCCCAGGGCAGCTGCCCCTTTTGCCCTGCCTTAAAAACGGCCCTGGTTAGGGTGAGGGTTTTGCTTCAGGGATCAAGTGTTAGGGTGAGGGTTTTGTGTGAGGGGTTAGGTGTTAGGGTGAGGGTTTTGTGTGAGGGGGTCAAGTATTAGGGTGAGGGTTTTGCATTAGGGATCAAGTGTTAGGGTGATGGTTTTGTGTGAGGGGTTATGTGTGTGTGTGTGTGGGGGGGTCAAGTGGTAGGGTGTCAAATGCCAGAGTAAGGGTTAGGTGTCGGGTCTAGTGTCAAGGTGTTAGCAATAGGTGTTGGGGTAAAGGGTTTTGAATAGGTGTCAGGGTTAAAGGGTTAGAATGGAGATTAGATGTCAGGTGTAAAGTATTATTATTATTATACAGGATTTATATAGCGCCAACAGTTTGCGCAGTGCTTAACAACATGAGGGTAGGCAGTACAAAAACAATACACTTTAATACAGTAGGAATCAGAGGGCCCTGCTTGTTAGAGCTTACAATCTAAGAGGGAAGGTCAAGAGATACAAGAGGTAATAACTGTGGGGGATGTGCTGATGGAGAAAATGAATGTACAAGTTTTTTAAGTGGAGATAAGCTTCTCTGGGGAGATGAGTTTTCAGAGATCATCTGAAAGTAGACAAAGCAGGAGACATCCGGACGGATTGGGGTAGAGAGTTTCAGAGGATGGGAGAGGCTCTGGAGAAGTCCTGGAGGCAGGGGCATGGGATGAGGTGACAAGGGAGCTATAGAGCAGGAGGTCTTGGAAGGAGGAAGAATTTGGTTGGACAACAGTTCCCTTTGTGTGTCTGGGTTGGTTTATATTTAGGACATTGGTTCCGGGTTCTGATGGGGGGATAGTTAGAAGATAGAAGAATTGTGGGGAATTATTGTTTGGGACACTGTAACATAGGAACACTGGGGTGAGCTTCAGGATGCCCATATATTGACCAAACCGAGAGCCTTGTGCTGAAACCAACAAGGTCAAGCTGTCAACCCCCACAAACTAAACTACTGTTATTTTACAGCTCAGTAAGCATGCAATATTTGGTTATATAGTGATGTGGAGCCTTTCCAAATAAATAGGTGTATGATGAGCATACATCGGGGCTGGCTTAGTACAATTTTACTCCACTTAACCGTGTTCATTATCTAGCCATGGCCAAAGAAAATCCTTTTAAAATTCCTTCGCAGATGATTAGACAATCGCAGGGAACACAGGCTGACATAGCTAAGTGAACAATGTAATGTTGTACAGCAGCCAAAGGTTCGCGGGATTTAATTTACACATTACCAGCTAGGCATTATGTGGGATGCCTCAGATGCCAGATGCAGGCTACTATGTGTGCTTTACTATGGGGTTGATTTACTAAAGGCAAATAGATTGTGCACTTTGCAAAGTGTAGTTGCTCCAGAGATTAGTAAATGAGCAGAAGCTCTGCTGACTTTCATCATCCAATCATGTGCAAGCAAAACTGCTGTTTTTTCATTTTCCTTGCATGTGATTGGGTAAATGAATCTTTCCTCAATTACTAAGCATAGCGCCCACCGAGTGAAACCCATTCAAATTGGAACTTTAGTCAGAAAATGAAGTCCTGCTACATCACTTCAGGCTGGCCCCTTTTGCATGTAAAGCTATGTAAAACATTACAAATAAGCGTCTTTGCTGTTTAAAATCCAGTAATAAACTGTCTCACCCTGCTCTGCACATGCTCAGTTGCTCTTTATTTTTTAGGCACTGTGCCTAAATCTGTAGAGGCCAATCTGCCGACAGCCTAAAGATTTACTGCTGCTCAGGGGCTCTGGGCTTCAGCAAAATGGCAGCATCCAGCAAGAATAAACAGGAGCAATGCTGGAGGCAATTTACAGCACACAGTAATTTTGGTAGCATAATTATTAATGTGGAATTTATGTTTCTTGCTAAAGAACATTATTTGAAATGACTTCAGGTCCGATTATAGCAGTTTTACTGCTACAGGACAGCAGCACCTGTGCACCAGATCACATATATTTGTGATCCAGCTCTTCCCGGTAGGGGGCGTGCCACCAGCAGCCCGCTCCTGCTGTGATTACACAC
Organism: Aquarana catesbeiana; assembly: GCF_042186555.1. Lineage (NCBI taxonomy): Eukaryota > Metazoa > Chordata > Amphibia > Anura > Ranidae > Aquarana > Aquarana catesbeiana. The sequence goes on from NC_133326.1 coordinate 657,324,904, forward strand.
AGTGGGAGCCCAGCGGCAGGTACCACAGACTCGATGTCCACTGGCACCTGCCAATCATCGAGCAGAGAGGCAGAATGGTGGTCTGCCTATGTAAACAAGGCAGATAGCCGTTCTGGCAGGAGGGATGGCATAGATCCTGTGTCTCTGCAAAGCGGGGACAAGGATCCATGTCTTCCTCTAGTAAAAGCACCTCCCACAGTGTAGTAAAATACTGGCTAGGCACACAGTTAACCCCTTGCTGATGGTAACCCCTTCCCAGCCAGTGTCATTAGTACAGTGACAGTGCATATTTTTTTAGCATTGATCACTGTATTAGTGTCACTGGTCCCCAAAATGTGTCAAAAGTGTCAGAATGTCTGCTGCAATATCGCAGTCCTGGTATAACTAGTTTTATTAGTAATGGTGTTTTTTTTTGCCGCCATTACTAATAAAATAAATAAAAATATCCCATAGTTTGTAGACGCAATAACTTTTGTGCAAACCAATTAATATACGCTTATTGGGATTTTTTACCCATGTGTAGCAGAATACATATTGGCCTAAATTGATGAAGAAATTTGATTTTTTTTTTCAGTTCTTTTTATTGGATATGTTTTATAGCAGAAAGTAAAAAATATTGTTTTTGTTTTCAAAATTGTTGGTCTTTTGTTTATGGCGCAAAAAAAAAAAAAAGGCAGAGGTGATTAAATACCACCAAAAGAAAGCTCTATTTGTGGGGAAAAAAATGACATAAATTCTATTTGGGTACAGTGCCGCATGACCGCGCAGTTGTTATGGGCAAAGTTCCAATTTAAGTGAGGGTCTCTTCTGCCATAAAAAAATTCTACCTGTCAGCGTTTTTCATTTTTTATTTTAAAATGTAATATTACTTTAAGTTACTCTTATAAAATGGTTGCTCTAATACTGACAAGGGAGTTCCTCCAGAAAACCCCAAAGGTCAATAGCAGAGGACAGAGACACTGCCAGGTCTGAATTCACACCGGAGCTGTAATGTAAACAAGGCAAGCAGATACAAAATGGCCGCCACCTTTATAACCATTTGCGTGGAAATCTTTGCGGCTGTGTATTACACAGGATATGGGAGAGCTCCACTAAGGACCACTCATTAGTGAATAAAAGAATACCCCCCCTCCTCTTCACCGGCTCATTTACATGAGAAGTCCCCAAGGGTGAATGGAAAATTCACATACAAGCTCATTGTCTGAGGCGGCCCTTTGTAAGGCCTAATTAATCACTTTATGTGTGTGGAGACATCACACACAATACACAAACACATGTGTACACAGATACACAAAACCCACAGACAACACCACGACCAAGAAAAGACCAAGCGCACCGCTCGACGCTGCTGTTGCTGAGGAGATGGGGAGTTGTTCTAAAGCAAAGAGGGAAGGATGGGCGACTTCCTGACAGAAATCCCAAAACAATGATGGACGACACAGGGGACAATCAAGGACAACGATCATGCCAGGGGGCAATGTCTATGTAGGCTCAGGCCTAGATCCAGCTGGTGAACTACAAGTCTCAGTAATTTCCTACTATCTGGAGCTTGCAGCATTGCAACAGCCATGACAGGAATTGATCTTAAGGGGCAGCTTACACTGGTGTTTTTAACGCATGCGTTCCAATGAGCCAAAACGCATGTGTAAAGGCTCCCCGAAAGGCTTCATTCACACCTGCGCGTTTTGTGAACACCTGGAAAATCGCACGTTTTTACACAAGTTTACGAAAGGCGCTAAAAACACCTTGTCATGTTTGCAGCACCACTCCTTGTTAATGGCACCCCGAACTTGGCAAACCGACAAATGCAGTAAAACGCACGGTTAAAAACGTGCAAGGCTCAATGTGGCAAAAGGCTATATGAGCTACTTTGCTGCGCTTATCAGAGTAGGGCTGCTCATTGCAATGAATGGGCTGCTCTACGTGTGTCGCGCGAGAACGCACAAATAAAACATACAAAATGGTCAATGGCAACAGATCTAATTGTGTATTACATGCGCAACCCTCCATGATGCCATGATGCCTAGCCATTGGGTATTAACAAGCCTTAGTCAATGGCTGCTAATCCTATCCACTGAAAATTCTATGTTGAAAATGTGCATCAAAACGCATGTCAAAACACCTGTCTAACGCACTTACAGGCATAGCTCTAGACCAGGGGTCTCCAAACTTTCTAAACAAGGGGACGGTTTACTGTCCTTCATGCTTTAGGGGGCTGGACTGTGGCCAGTGGGAGTAGAAACATCCCTGGCATCATTGTCAGTAAGTTATGTCCCATCATTGATTTTAGAGGGAGGAATAATGCCCCATCATTCGAGTCAGTTGGAGGGATAGTGCCCCACCATTGGTGTCAGTTGGAGGGATATTGTCCCGTTGATGGTGTCGGTGGAAGGATTAGTGCCCAATCATTGGAGTCAGTTGGAGAAATAACGTCTCATCTATGGTGTCAGTGGGTGGAATGGTGTCTCATCACTGGTGTTTGTTGGAGAAATAATGTCTCATCTATGGTGTCAGTGGGAGGAATGGTGCCTCATCACTGGTGTCTGTTGGAGAAATAATGTCTCATCTATGGTGTCAGTGGGTGGAATGGTGCCTCATCACTGGTGTCTGTTGAAGAAATAATGTCTCATCTATGGTGTCAGTGGGTGGAATGGTGCCTCATCACTGGTGTCAGTTGGAGAAATAGTGTTTCATCTACGGTGTCAGTGGGAGGAATGATGCCTCATCACTGGTGTCAGCCTTGTTGATGGTGTCAATTGGAGGAACGGTGCCTCATCATTGGGGTCAGTTGGGGGAATAAAGCCTCGTCGATGGTGCCCCATCATTGGTGTCAGGTGGAGGAACAAGGCCCCTATTGATGGTGTCCGTTGAAAGAATAGTGCCTCATCTATGGTGTTAGTGGGAGGAATGGTGCCTCATCATTGATGTCAGTCGGGGGAATAAATCCCCATTGATGGTATCAGTGGGAGGAATGGTGCCCCGTCATTGGTGTCAGGTGGAGGAATAAAGCCCCTATTGATGGTGTCAGTGGGAAGAATGGTGCCCCATCATTGGTGTCAGTTGGTGTAATAAAGCCCCGTCAATGGCGCCCCATCATTGGTGTCAGGAGGAGGAATAAAGCCCCTATTGATGGTGTCAGTTGAAAGAATAGTGCCTCATCATTTGTGTCAGTGGGAGGAATGGTTCCCCATTATTGGTGTCTGTTGGAGGTATATTGTCTCATCTATGATGTCAGTGGGAGGAATGGTGCCTCATCATTGGTGTCAGTTGGGGGAATAAAGCCCCATCGATGGTGTCGGTGGGAGGAATGGTGCCTCATCATTGGTGTCAGTTGGGGGAATAAAGCCCCATCGATGGTGTCAGTGGGAGGAATGGTGCCTCATCATTGGTGTCAGTTGGGGGAATAAAGCCCCATCGATGGTGTCAGTGGGAGGAATGGTGCCCTGTCATTGGTGTCAGGTGGAGGAATAAAGCACCTAATGATGGTGTCAGTGGGAAGAATGGTGCCTCATCATTGGTGTCAGTGGGAGGAATGGTGCCCTGTCATTGGTGTCAGGTGGAGGAATAAAGCCCCTAATGATGGTGTCAGTGGGAAGAATGGTGCCTCATCATTGGTGTCAGTGGGAGGAATGGTGCCCCATCATTGGTGTCAGTTGGAGACATAGTGCCTCATCAAAGGTGTAAGTGGAAGAAATGGTGCCTCATCATTGGTGTCTGTTGGAGGAATAGTGCACCAGGGGCCAGATAAAAGCAAGCAAATGGCCACAGTTTGGAGACCACTGCCCTAGATGAAGGCCGAGAGAAGTCAATAGCAGTTCACTGAAACGCATGTAACATGCACTTTCATGTATTGCCATCAGGTATTAAGAAAGCTTCATCAATGGCTGTTAACCCTACCCACTCCAAATTCTAAATTAGGAACCACGTTGGAAGCGTCCATCAAAACGCACCTGCCTAAAGCACTTATATGCAAGGACCTAAATGAAGGCCTGCAGAAGTCAACGGCAGTTTATTAAAACCAATATAACATGCGCTTTGATGCTTTGCCACCAGGTATTAACAAGGTTTGGTCAATGGCTGTTAACCCTAACCACTCCAAATTCTAAGGTAAAAACCACATTGAAAACACGCATCAAAATGCATGCCAGTGCAACTGACGCATTACAATGCACCTTCCAGAGGCACTCTACAAACACATTTCAATGGACCTTAGGCTAAAGCAGCCCATACATGATCCAATTTTCTTTCTCTTTATCACGGGTGGAGGGAAAGAAAATGGTTCAATTCCCCATCACCACACGCAGTGTTGATGGTGGAGTGCCTCCCGCAGCGCTATTGTGTTCTGCCTGTGGGTGGGGGGGGGGGCACAGGGAACCTTCCTGGTTGGCAGGACACAGTGATTGCTGCTAGCAGCTATAGCTGCCGGCAGTAATCGCATGTAAGATATCCGACAGTTTGGTTGTACCCAAGTTGATCGAATCAGCCTGGCCATTGATGGATCAAATCTCAGCCGGTCCCTGTTGAACCGGACGACTTTTAATCCATGTATGGCTTTCCGGATGACTTTTGGTCCATGTATGGCTGGCCTAAGTTCACATGGGCAGTTGGGGGTATGGAAGGTGGTATAAACAGGTGGTTGATCTGCGTTTTTACTGCTCACCTGCAAGTGAATATAGAGGCTGCTGAGGTCTGCTTGCTTTGCTGCAGATGTTCTGCTTTGCAATGTGGCAATTATAACCCAGCTTGTTGAGTTTGACAGGTGGTGCTGCTTGTCAGACTCTCCCATTGAAGTTGATGAGACTGAGACGCAAATGCATTTCAGACGTGGGTAGATCCAACAGTAATCCATGTTAATTTGGAAATGCCCTCTCCTTGTTCCTCCAGTTATTGGGTGCCCACCTGAGAGTGCTTCCCTGTTCTACAAGCGTCAAGAAGAATAAGCACACCAATGACATCACCAGTGCTAAAACGGTTTAATCCGGTAGCACAAGTTCACAGCATGGCTTCCTAACTGTCATCCCCCTGACTGACGCGTTTCGTTCAAGTAAAGGTCTTAACCATGAAGACATAGGTGAAAAGCATTTGAGCGGGTGGTTAACAGAGGGAAAGTCATGCTGCAAACTTGTGTTACCAGATTAAAGAGCTTTAGCAATTTGGATGTCATTGGTGTGCGTCTTGCCTATTTCTCTTGACACTTGCAGAGCGGGGAAGCACTTGTTTTCCACGTTTCTCGCACTCATGGCAACCCACTGAAATAAATAGGCTACCCTACCAGGGACATGCAGTCAGGGAAGGCAGGTGAAGCAGAGCCATGAACATAAAAAAAAAAACAAAACAAACAAACAAAAAAAAAAAAACGATTGAGCTTCGAGGGTCCTAGCTCGGTGACCTGGGGTCACAGAAACCCCAAATTTGGAGGGTAGGTAGCTGAAGTCCTACCCCACCACTGGTCAAAGTTTGGGGCTCCTATAGTCCTGGAAATAAGGGGCTTCTTGTGCAGCCTGTCAGAAGCTACATACAGGGCGGCCAGTTTAACCGCCTGCCGACCGCCGGCCGTCAATTGACGGCCAGGCGGCGCAGCTCTCGTTGCGGGCGGACGTCATATGACGTCCTCGCTTTCTTAGGCCACCAGGGGGCGCGCGCGCGCCGGCGATCGCGCGCGCCCGCCGTGACACTAGGCACCCGGTGCGCGTGCCCGGCGGCCGCGATGTCCGCCGGGCACCCGCGATTACCGGTAACGCAGCAGGACCGTGGATCTGTGTGTGTAAACACACAGATCCACGGTCCTGTCAGAGGAGAGGAGACCGATGGTGTGTTCCCAGTACAGAGGAACACCGATCGGTCTCCTCCCCTAGTGAGTCCCCGCCCCCTACAGTTAGAATCACTCCCCTAGCAACACAGTTAACCCCTCGATCACCACCCAGTGTTAACCCCTTCACTGCCTGTCACATTTATACAGTAATCAATGCATTTTTATAGCACGGATCGCTGTATAAATGTGAATGGTCCCAAATATGTGTCAAAAGTGTCCGATGTGTCCGCCGCAATATCGCAGTCACAATAAAAATCGCAGATCGCCGCCATTACTAGTAAAAAAATAAAAAAAAATAAAAATGTTATAAAACTATCCCCTATTTTGTAGACGCTATAACTTTTGCGCAAACCAATCTATATACGCTTATTGCGATTTTTTTTTTACCAAAAATATGTACAAGAATACATATTGGCCTAAACTAAAAAAAAATTTGTTTTAAAGAAAAAAAAATTGGATATTTATTATCGCAAAAGGTAAAAATTATTGTGTTTTTTTTAAAACTTGTCACTCTTCTTTTGTTTATAGCGCAAAAAATAAAAACCGCAGAGGTGATCGAATACCACTAAAAGAAAGCTCTATTTGTGGGGAAAAAATGATAACAATTTCATTTGGGTCGAGTGTTGTATGACCGCAAAATTGTCATTCAAAGTGCGACAGCGCTGAAAGCTGAAAAATGGCTTGGGCAGGAAGGGGGCGAAAATGCACTGTATTGAGGTGGTTAAATACAAGCTGGCACATTCTGTTTGCAGCAGACTGAGAGGATGAGCCCACAGTGCCTCTCCTTGTCAGAAGCACTGAGCTTAATGGACAGCTTGGAGCCTTGGACCAATGGTAAAGCGCCATTGGAACAAGCTGTCCAATAAAAATGCTGCAGTGGAGGCACGCCTCTCACTGCAGTGTCATAGAAGGGGGCGTGTGTCTAAAAGACAAATGCTCCCTTCCAGCCCAGCCCTCTTAACTAGAAAGAAAAAGCATGGGTTTTTGGGTATAAGATTTACCCACAATTCCATGTTTTCTCACACAGTTAAGAGGGAGAATAAGAATATGCTGCTGCTGCTGAAAGGGTACTGTTTTAATCAAGCTAAATCATATATTATTATGCTATATGATATGGTATAACATAATAATTTATTATTCATCGATTTACTGTGAAATTACTGGTTAGAAGTTATATCTTCAAACTTCAGTAATTTGTCTGTTAAGGCACCTGCTTGAGTAAGGCTTTTGAAAATATAGTAAATTACCTTAAAAACAATATATAATAATTATTTGTATATTACTTACTTATCGTAATCAACCCCTTGCCACCCAGGCCAATTCTGACACGTCTCTCCTACATGTAAAAATCATTTTTTTGCTAGAAAATTACTCAGAACCCCCAAACATTTTATATATATATATATATATATATATATATATATATATATATATATATATATATATATATATATAGTTTTAGCAGACACCCTAGGGAATAAAATGGTGGTCGTTGCAATTTTTATGTTACACAGTGTTTGCGCAGGAATTTTTCAAACACTTTTTTTGTAAAAAAAACTGTTTCATTAAAATAAAATAAAAAAAAAATGACTAAAGTTAGCGCAGTTTTTTTGTATAATGTGAAAGATGATGTTACGTCAAGTAAATAGATACCTAACATGTCACACTTCAAAATTGCGCACACTTGTGGAATGGTGCCAAACTTCAGTACTTAAAAATCTCCATAGGCGACTCTTTCAAATTTTTACAGTTTACATGTTTAGAGTTACAGAGGAAGTCTAGGGCTAGAATTATTACTCTCGCTATTATGATTGCGGTGTATGTAACCTGTGTGTATCTGGCTCTGATACTAGCCAGTGCCTCACCAGCCACTGACCTCACCGCACGTCCCTGTGCCCTACATGTGACATATGGGAATGCATGCACACTGTTGCACATGTTTGGTGTGAACCTAGCCGAATATTTTCGATAGTACCGTGGATCTGGTAGAACAAATCAGCAGACTGATGAGTGAATTGGATAACGGTATATAAGGTGCCATGTGTGGCAACAATTGACAACTATTTGCTTGTTTTCATCTACGGGATTACTGGACCATGAATCAGATCCGGGGTTTAATACCTTTTTTTTTTTTTTTTAATTTGCCAATGTCGTTACTTTTTTTTACGTGTCCTTTCATAAATGTTACGAAAACTTGTTTATGAAGATATGTATTTCTTTATAGTATCAATAGATTGGTTGCTTGCCACCCATATGTGCAAACTGTATTGTAAGAGATATCTGTATTAGCATTGATAAACCACAGCCTCTTCTGGACATCACTGGTAAAGAAGATTAATTAGAGGACAAGGAGATTAATATTACAAGGATGAAACAGAACAGCCTATCATCTAGGAAACTGGATAAGGGACATCCAATATGTTTGTGCGGAGCCCCCCTCCAGCCATTCTTCCTTAACAAATGGAGGAACCGTGATTGGAAGCCATCTGCTATGTCAGAGGTTATCAGTGGGGAAATTGTAGGGAGGAATGCCTTAGAGGGCCACACAACACCACAGCTTTCATCTCGACTTCTCCAAAAATCAAGAACAGATACATCTATGTCTCTATCTATCTATTCATCTATCTATTGATTATCTTACAGGGATCACCAGCTGGAGGAAAGGTTTCCCTGCATGGGTGCCATGCACACGGGCGCTTTTGGGCATTACGGATATATTTCCACGCTCAGAATACACAACTGCTGTGTACTTCCCATAGTAATGACTGACCATATACTGGTGTACACCATCCCTTGTCTAAGCCCTATCTATCTATCTATCTATCTATCTATCTATCTATCTATCTATCTATCTATCTATCTATCTATCTATCTATCTATCTATCTCTTCTTCTATCTATCTATCTCTCTTTCTATCTATCTATTCATCTACCCTATACTATATTACCCAAAGTATTGCCACACCTGCCTTTACACTCACATTAACTTTAATGGAATCCCAGTCTTATGCCCCGTACACACGGTCGGACTTTGTTCGGACATTCCGACAACAAAATCCTAGGATTTTTTCCAACGGATGTTGGCTCAAACTTGTCTTGCATACACACGGGCACACAAAGTTGTCGGAAAATCCGATCGTTCTGAACGCGGTGACGTAAAACACGTACGTCGGGACTATAAACGGGGCAGTGGCCAATAGCTTTCATCTCTTTATTTATTCTGAGCATGCGTGGCACTTTGTCCGTCGGATTTGTGTACACACGATCGGAATTTCCGACAACGGATTTTGTTGTCGGAAAATTTTATATCCTGCTCTCAAACTTTGTGTGTTGGAAAATCCGATGGAAAATGTGTGATGGAGCCCACACACGGTCGGAAGGTCCTATCACACATTTTCCATCAGAAAATCCGTCCGTGTGTATGGGGCATTAGTCTGTAGGGTTCAATAGTGAGCTGGCCCAACCTTTGCAGCTATAACAGCTTCAACTCTTCTGGGAAGGCCGTCCACAAGGTTTAGGAGTGTGTCTATGGGAATGTTTGACCATTCTTCCAGAAGAGCATTTGTGAGGTCAGGCACTGGTGTTGGACGAGAAGCCTAGGCTTGCAGTCTCCGCTCTAATTCATCCGAAAGGTTTTCTATAGGGTTGAGGTCAGGACTCTGTTCTGGCCAGTCAAGTTCCTCCACCCCAAACTCGCTCATCCATGTCTTTATGGACCTTGCTTTGTGCACTGGTCCAAATTATTTGGTGGAGGGGGGATTGTGATGTGGGGTTGTTTTTCAGTGGCCCCTTAGTTCCAGTGAAGGGAAGACATTTTGGACAATTTTATGCTCCCAACTTTGTGGGAACAGTTTGGGGATGGCTCCTTCCTGTTCCAACATGACTGCACACCAGAGCACAAAGCAAGATCCATAAAGACATGGATGAGTGAGTTTGGGGTGGAGGAACTTGACTGGCCTGCACAGAGTCCTGACCTTAACCCAATAGAACACCTTTGGGATGAATTAGAGCGGAGACTGCGAGCCAGACCTTCTTGTCCAACATTAGTGCCTGACCTCACAAATGTGCTTCTGGAAGAATGGTCAAACATTCCCATAGACACACTCCTAAGCCACACGGACAGCCTTCTCAGAAGAGTTGAAGCTGTTATAGCTGCAAAGGGTGGGCCAACTCAATATTGAACCCTACAGACTAAGACTGGGATGCCATTAAAGTTCATGTGCATGTAAAGGCAGTACCAATATTTTTGGTAATATAGACTACCTATCTATGGGCAGCACAGTGGTGTAGTGGTTAGCACTTTTGCCTGGCAGCAAAAGGGTCGCTGGTTCGAATCCCAACCACAACACTACCTGCCTGGAGTTTGTATGTTCTCCCTGTGCCTGTGTGGGTTTCCTTCCACATGACAAAGAAATGCTGGCAGGTTAATTGGCTCATGTCTAAATTGGCCCTAGTATGTGTGTGTATGAATGTGAGTTAGGGACCTTAGATTGTAAGCTCCTTGAGTGCAGGGACTGATGTGAATGTACAATATATATGTAAAGCGCCATGTAAAATGACGGCGCTTTATAAGTACCTTAAATAAATAAATCTCTCTATCTATGGGGTTGTTTTACTAAAGGCAAATAAGCTGTGCAATTTGCAAACTCTGCAAGTGCAGTTGCTCCAAAGCATAGTAAATGAGGTAAAGCCTCATTTTCCACGTATACGCAAGGAAAATAAAAAAAACTGCATTTTTGTTTGCACATGATTGGATGTCTGATGGAAGTCAGCAGAGCTCCCCCTCATCTATCTATCTATCTATCTATCTATCTATCTATCTATCTATCTATCTATCTATCTATCTATCTATCTATCTATCTATCTATCTATCTATCTATCCTATCTATTCTATCTATCTATTCTATCTATCTATTCTCTATGAGGAAATAAATACATTGCAGATATTGTATGTGCACTTCCTGGTTCCTGGAATTTGGAAAGTTAAAAAGAGGGATAAGAAGAACAAAGAATTTACAAGAAAACAAAAGGGAAAACACACAAAAAAGAACAACAAAAAGAGCTGTGAGAAATTCACACACCCTCTTTTGTTTCTGAGATTTAGGAAATAAAAAGCAAATGAATGTGAATTGCGCAATATACAATGGATACTCCTGGGGAAGGAGAAAATATATTGGATACTCATAGGGAGGGATAAAATATAAATAGATATTCTTGGGAATGGATAAAATATTACGGATACTCAAAGAGAGGAATAAAATATAATGAATACTGATAGAGAGGGATAAAATAAAACGAATACTAATAGAGAGGGATAAAATATAATGAATACTGATAGAGAGGGATAAAATATAACGAATACTGATAGAGAGGGATAAACGATAATGGATACTCATTGAGAGGGAAAAAATATAATGGATACTCATAGAGAGGTATAAAATAAAACGAATACTCATAGAGAGGGATAAAGTATAGCAGATATTCTTAGGGGTGGATAAAAAAATAACGAATACTCAGAGAGGGATACATTATAAAGGATACTCGTAGAGAGGGATAAAATATAACTGATACTCATAGAGAGGGATAAAATATAACGGATACTCATAGAGAGGGATAGAATATAAGGGATACTCATAGAGAGGGATAAAATATAATGGATACTCATAGAGAGGGATAAAATATAACGGATACTCATAGAGAGGGATAAAATATAAGGGATACTCATAGAGAGGGATAAAATATAACGGATACTCATAGAGAGGGATAAAATATAAGGGATACTCATAGAGAGGGATAAAATATAAGGGATACTCATAGAGAGGGATAAAATATAAGGGATACTCATAGAGAGGGATAAAATATAAGGGATACTCATAGAGAGGGATAAAATATAAGGGATACTCATAGAGAGGGATAAAATATAATGGATACTCATAGAGAGGGATAAAACATAACGGATACTCATAGAGAGGGATAAAATATAAGGGATACTCATAGAGAGGGATAAAATATAATGGATACTCATAGAGAGGGATAAAATATAACAGATACTCATAGGGGTTGATTTACTAAGGCAAAAAATATGTGCACTTGGCAAAGTGGAATTGCGCTCTGCAAGTACAGCTGCTCCACAGCTTAGTAAATGAGGCTTAGCTTTGCAAAGAATATCCAATCACAAGCAAGGAAAAAACCCCCAAAAAACAGCATTTTTGTTGCACATGATTGGATCATGAAAGTCAGCAGAGGTTCTACTCATTTTCTAAGCTCTGAAATAACTGATCTTGCAAAGTGCACTGTCTATTTGCCTTTAGTAAATCAACTCCATAGGGAGGGATAAAATATAAAAGATACTCATAGGGAGGAATAAAATAGAATGGATATTTTTGGGGATGGATAAAATATGACGGACACTCCCGGGAAGAAATAAAATATACCGGATACTCCTGGGGAGGGAGAAAATATAACGGATACTTATATGGAAGGATAAAATAGAACAGATATTTTGGGGGATAGCTAAAATATAACAGATACTCTCGAGGAGGAATAAAATATGACGGATACTTCTGGGAAGAAATAAAATATACCAGATACTCCTGGGGAGAGCTAAAATATAATTGATACTCCCGGGGAGGAATAAAATAGAAGAGATATTCCTGGGGAGGAATAACATAGAAGAGATACTCCTGGGGAGGAATAAAATAGAACAGATACTCCTGGGGAGGAATAAAATAGAAGAGATATTCCTGGGGAGGAATAACATAGAAGAGATACTCCTGGGGAGGAATAAAATAGAACAGATACTCCTGGGGAGGAATAAAATAGAAGAGATATTCCTGGGGAAGAAGAAAATATAAAGAGATATTCCCGAGTCCCAGGCAGGAGTTTGTTGGTATATCAGACATTGGTGGCCGGGTGCTCGGGGTATAGCCACAGGCCCTGAGCAAAGGGGGTGGGGTGTAAAGAAAGAAGAACTGTACCCTCCATTGGGCTGAAACACAAGAAAAGTCTATTGTCCCCGGGAGACAATGAATGGTGAGCGGCTGGGCAGATGATGCTACACAAAGTCTATTGTGTCTCCCTTGGCCTGCAGGCTGGGGCTGCACACAGCTTATTGAAGGTAAGCAATTGATTCGGCCCAGGGACACACACAGCAATGGGATGCTCCGCCCCCCTTGGCTGTGGGCTACTGTCCCTTTATGTAAGTATGCATGGCCGCATCTATAATAGATGGGTGACAATCCACGTGCAACATCTCAATGCTTGCATTGTGCTTGAAGTGAGATACAAACAGTGGAAAGCATGGGGGGCAGGTGGTGTGTCTGTTAAAATAAAATTGCCTGTATGCTGGAAATTGTATAACCAGTGGAAACCCATCCAATAGGGGCGCAGGGGCGCTGCCCCCCCTATCCATGCGTCCGGCCCCCTAATCTACATGCAGGGTGCCAGACGCATGCATTCCAATGGAGGGGGGGTGGTGGTGAAGCACGTGATTAGAGCCCGAGGCTCCAATAGGCTTCAAAAATGGGTGGGCTCGGGGCACAGAGCACTGCGCTCCAAGCCTCCCAGTTGTGTGACAATAGCGAATTAATATTTGCTATTGTCACACTGATCCTCCTCCCGGCCAATCAGGAAGCAAAAGGACAGGCGATTCTATTGGACACCTAGGAGGAGGAGATGCCCGGTGGAAGCCGCCATGATGCAGAGGAGGAGACGCGATAGAAGCCACCGCCCACAGGAGCCCGCCGGCAACCTATATGGGGTAAGTGCGGGGCTGGATGACCAACCGACCAACAGCGAGACCCCCCCTGGTGGTGGTTTGCCGCCACCCCCCCCCCCCCAAAAAAAAAATCACCAGCCCCCACTGTATATAACACATTATAGCTCCACCCTCATTCCACCCTTTATTATGTATATAGAAATGAATCGAATATTTGAGGCTTTGCCAAAGGCAATCATATCATGATTTTAAGGCTAGGTTCACGCCTTGCCACTGGGGTCCATTCCGTTAACGTTTTTTATTTTTTTTAAACCAAATTTTATTTAAAGCTTTTTTTTCTGTACAAGTACAGAATAACATAAGGACAACCTATCACACAGAATAAAATAATTAAAAAATGAAAATAAATCAATAAAAATATATAAAAATATAAAATGTATAAAAATATATATAAATAAATAAAATAAAAAAGCAACCCGTTCAATTAGTATCCAATCAGTAAATAGATCCAATAGTACTTGCAGTAAATAGATCCAAAGGAGATCGTACACTCAGATTGTATAATGCACGGTCAGCCTATGGATAGCTACACACACTTCAATCTGATTGTACAATCTCATTTAAATTTAGCACCAGGCCCCTTACCACGTGATCAGCTGTCTGCCAATGACAGCTGATCACGTGATGTAAATAGAAGATTGGTAATCGTTTTTTCTTTCTCCTCACGCTGACAGCGTGAGGAGAAAAAAAAGCCCATCACCGGCTTCTCTGTGCAAGGGACATCGGTCCCAAAGAGGAAGCGGCGAAGCCGCCTCATCTGTGCCCACCAATACCGCCTTCCAGTGCCCAAACAGTGCCACCAATCTGTGCCACCTATCAATGCCCACGAGTGCCACCTATCAATGCTCACCAGTGGTGCCAATGAGTGCCTCATCAGTGCCACCTAGCAGTGCTGCCTATCAGTGTCACCTACCAGTGCCCATCACTGCCACCTATCAGTGCAACCTATTAGTGCCTTTCAGTGCCGCCCATCAGTGCCACCTATCAGTGCCACCCATTAGTGCCCACCAATGCCACCTATCAGTGCCCATCAGTGCCAGCTCATCAGTGCCCACCAATGCCGCCTATTAGTGACATCAGTGCCACCTTATCAGTGCCCATCAGTACAGCCTCATCAGCGTACATCATTGAAGGAGAAAAATTACCTGTTTGCAAAATTTATTACCCAAAATATAAAACGGTTTTGTATTTAAAAAAAAAAAATTCGGTCTTTTTAAATTTTTTTAACAAGAAATTAAAAAACGCAGAGGTGATCAAATACCACCAAAAGAAAGCTCTATTTGTGGGGAAAAAAATGATAAAAATGTCATTTGGGTACAGTGTTGTATGACCGTGTAGTAGTCATTCAAAGTGTGACAGTGCTAAAAGCTGAAAATTGGTCTGGGCAGGAGGGGGGTTTAGGTGCCCAGTAAGCAAGTGGGTATAATATGCACTCCCAGGGAATAATTTGCCTCCCAGGGGAGTGGATTTTGAGCAACAGCTAAAATACGATCGCAAGTTTTCCAATAGTGTCTGTTTCCACCGTGTAATCTCCTAATCTGATCGATCGAAATATGATCATATTCATGACCAAAGTATACTCAGTGCTGCTGACTGATGTAAAATGATCAATAATATTCCACCCTGGCTGATTGACACATTATAATCAAGTCTGATGAAATCGATTTGAAGGGACGTTATGGCCATTCAATTCAGTTTGCAGATTCAATCGTGTAATAAAATCATGAAGCATTGAGGCCACCATAGAGCAAGAGTATCAGCAAAGCATTACCCTTCTGCAACACTACTAATCAGGAGACATACTGTATGTATTAATAATAAATATGTCTGCCTCCATGTACATTGAAAAATGACAAACTATACTCGTTCGCTCTAAATTCTGCACCCCGGTTCAGGATTTGATAATAACAAATGCCATTGTGCTCTACCGCGATTAATCTCTATCAGGTCACTACCCCGTGTACAGACAAGTTTTGCATTTAAAGGGACAAAATCAGATTGATTTAATTTCCACCCATGTTTAATGAGTCATATGAAATCGCCTTTAATTGCCTTAATCACTTAATTAAGTTTTTTGGATAGTTCTTGACTTTGTTATGTCTTTTTGGCTCCACCCACTTTTCCCAATTTTTTTTTTTTTTTTTTGAGTTGCCATGTATAAATCTCTATGCACATGGCGCCCTCTAGGTGTAACTGCTGGAATTGCCATAACCTGATTGTCACTTGTGATCTGTTTTACAGCCCATTCACACGGCTGTTTAGAAGTGTATTTTGTACAGCCTGTACAAATGAAAGCGGTATTAACCTTTTTTCGCTGCCAGAGACGTTTTTGCATTTTTTTGCACACATGTAAAAATTTATAATTTTATCATTACACAAAACACCCCCAAACATGATATATTTTCTGAAAGCAGACACCCTAGAGCTGGGGGGTATGAAACTGGTGGCCCTCCAGCTGTTGTGAAACTACAAGTCCCATGAGGCATTGCAAGGCTGACAATTACAAGCCTGACTCCAACAGGCATGAGGCATGATGGGACTTGTAGTTTCGCAACAGCTGGAGGGCCACCAGTTTGACACCCCCTAGAGCAGGGATATGCAATTAGCGGACCTCCAGCTGTTGCAGAACTACAAGTCCCATGAGGCATAGCAAGACTCTGGTAGCCACAAGCATGACACCCAGAGGCAGAGGTGTGATGGGACTTGTAGTTTTGCAACAGCCGGAGGTCCGCTAATTGCATATCCCTGCCCTAGAGGATAAAATAGTGGAAGTTCCAAATTTTTTTATGCAACGTGAAATAACCACAAAGGTGAAAAAAAAAAACAAAATAGATTACCCACATTTTTGGTAAAATATAAAATATGAGGTTGCGCCGAGTAAATAGATTTGTTAATTAGGAAATTGGAAAATTCTAAAATCAAAAATTTGTAAATTCAAAAATTCGGAATTTCAAAATGTGAAAATTCGGAAATTCGGAAATTAGACATGTGCAATTCGTTTAGTTCTGAATTAATTTTTTAACGAATTTAGACAAATTTGTTAATTAGGAAATTCGAAAATTCGGAAATTCGAAAACTTGGAAATTCAGAAATTAGACATGTGCAATTTGTTTAGTTCCGAATTTGTTTTTTAACAAATTAAGACAAATTTGGAAATTGGAAAATCCGGAAATTGGAAAATCTAAAAATAAGAATGAAAATTCGAAAGAACCAAAATCCAAAAATTAAAAAACCCAAAAATTCAAAAATCTGAAATAATAACTATTACTAACTATTAAATGAACTATTAACCACTTACGGACCGCCCGCCGTCGTTATACGTCGGTACTTTGAAGAGGTGTATCGTTGTTATGGCAGCAGCTATCTACCATAATCCGGTATCCTCTTCTTCAGCGGGCGGTCCGGTTTCCGATAATAGTGGTCTCTGCAGCAGATTCGTCGCGAGATTACTTTTATCGGCAGCGGGAGAGGGGTCCCCCTGCTCCGCACTCTGGTGCCCTCTGCCGCTTACCGGAGCCGCCGGCAGCAGCGGAGGCGATCGCGTCCTTCTCCCTGTTAGGTATAGAGATAAGTGAGGGGAAGATGGCCCCACCCATCTCCATATCATTGCAGGGCAGAAGCGACGTCAAAACGTCACTTCCGCCCATAGCTCTAAAAGAGACCTTTTTTTTTTTTTTTTTTTTTCAAATGACTTTTTTTTTTTTTTTTTTAATTTCATTTTAGTGTAAATATGAGATCTGATGTCTTTTTGAACCCAGATCTCATATTTAAGAGGTCCTGTCATGCTTTTTTTCCATTACAAGGGATGTTTACATTTCTTGTAATAGGAATAAAAGTGATATTTTTTTTTAAAAGAACAGTGTAAAAATAAAAGGAAAAATAAATAAGAAAAATAATTTTTTTTTAAACGCATCCCATCCCGCTAAGCTCCCATGCAAAAGCGAGCGCATACGTGAGCAGCGCCCAAATATGAAAACGGTGTTCAAACCACACATGTGAGGTATCGCCGCAATCGGTAGAGCGAGAGCAATAATTCTAACCCTAGACCTCCTCTGTAACTCAAAACATGCATCCTGTAGAATTTTTTTAAACATCGCCTATGGAGATTTTTAAGGGTAAAAGTTTGTCGCCATTCCACGAGCAGGCGCAATTTTGAAGTCTGACATGTTGGGTATCAATTTACTCGGCGTAACATTATCTTTCACAATATAAAAAAAATTGGGCTAACTTTACTGTTGTCTTATTTTTTAATTCAAAAAAGTGTATTTTTTCCCAAAAAAGTGCGCTAGTAAGACCGCTGCGCAAATACAGTGTAACAGAAAGTATTGCAACAACCGCCATTTTATTCTCTAGGGTGTTAGAAAAAAAATATATAATGTTTGGGAGTTCTAAGAAATTTTCTAGCAAAAAAAAAAAAAAACAGTTTTTAACTTGTAAACACCAAATCTCAAAACGAGTGGTTAAACTTGATCTAGTGATTTAGCCTCTTTTTCAATAGAAAAGCTCTCCAGCAGAATGTATCAGTTTACATGAAGGAGACAAACCACTTAACACTGGCTAATGAGTGATTAAACTGATCAGCTTTTATTTAGTTATATAAAACCTTTATCCCAAAAGGAAAAACAAGACTGCTGTAACTGTTTATTAAGTATTAGCTGGAGTTTGGCTTCAATTTGTCAGTGTATCTAAATCTGCTAATCCAGTTAACACCCCCCCCCCCCCCCAGACTGACAATGCTGCCATCTGCTGTGCCTCCTGTGCCCCTTCTTCCAGAATTGTGTCTCACTAATACAGAAGGTGTGTTACTGGCAAGATTGCCAGGTGAAAACAGAGGGAAAAAAAGCCAGCGAAAAGAAAACTAATGCAGCCACCCCATCTAATGATTGATAAGCTGCAATATATTACAGTTTTGGTTTAATTTTTAATTTTTTGGTGTCTGCAGCTGCCCACATGTAATTGCACATCCATAGTTTTGGATAGCTTGTTGGAGGGTTAGAACCCCTGTCAGGATTCCATTTGCTTGATGGACTGACCCCTATGGTTTAGATACTGATGTAGGACTTTTAAATAGCCTTTCGAAAATTAATTAAAAAGGGATAGTTTTGGGGCTCTTCCTACTGTCCTGACATTTTTATTTGATACGTTTTATCAAAAAACAATTAACAAAATTTAAGAGATTTTATTTTTTTTTTTACAAACTTTTTGTATTATTATTATTAATAATGTTTTATAGTAAAAAATAACCTTTTTGTTAATAAATACCATGAAAAGAATGTTGCAAAACAGAAGATATAAAATTCAAACGGACATCATCCTTGCTCAAGAGAGGATTGGGGAAGTGGAAGCGGGTACATGACAAAAAACAAAAGTACCCTTTAGCTGTACAGTGGAACCTTGGATTACGAGCATAATCCATTCCAGGAGAATGCTTGTAATCCAAAGCACTCGCATATCAAAGCGAGTTTCCCCATAGAAGTCAATGGAAAATGAAGTTCCTCATTGACTTCTATTGCATGCAATACCGCATGTGGCCAGAGGTGGGGGGGGGGCGCTGGAGAGACTCGGAAATACAGTATAATAAATGTGTGCTTTTGGGTTCAGACATGTGCGGCCGCGGTTTCCTGCCTGGGGTCCGGCGCATGTCTGTTCACTGATTCAGGTGCGATTCGGGTCCGAATTGTTGCTTGAATTCGCACCTGAACCGGACCCAAACACACACAGGACCCTTTTTCAATCCAGGCTGCGGCCGCCCCGGAGATATGTGAACCGGTGTCTTGCCGAGAAAGTTCCCCCGGCGAAAAAGGACCCCCCTGTACTGCGCATGCGCTGCGCTTGCGCAGTACGAACGACTACGGAGACGTCGAAAGTCTCCAAAGTTGAACAGCTGATCGTCAGCTCTACACGGCGCCTGTGCACTGAGTCAAGGTTGAAGCCCCACTATGCAAGTGGACATTAGAGTTAGAATAAAACTATGCCGAGCGAAGCGAGGCCGTGCCCGAAGCGTGGCGAGCGAAGCGAGCCCGCGAGGGGCCCTGTTACAGGCGCCGTGTACAGCTGACGCACAGGTGTTCAGCTTCGGCTATTTTCCGCGGCTCGTACTGCGCAAGCGCTGCGCCTGCACAGGGGAGTCCTTATCCGCCGGGGGGAACTTTCTCGGCAGAACACCGGCTCCATAGAGAGCCGGTCACAATCTCCTATCATGCGAATTGGATGCCGGGAAAACTTACATCCAATTTGCATATGTGTTTACCCAGCCTAATACTGCTTTTAAGGTTATATGAGGATTGAAAGTGCCCTCTAGTGGCTAATCTACAAATCTCTACATTTCATTTCACAAAATGATGGCAGGGCAAGCTTTTGAAAAATAAGAAAGTGACATAAAACATTACGGGCAATTTAACATTCAGCTAAATACTTACCTTCAGCACTGAAATCTTCTATGTGTGGTCCTACTTGACACAGCTTTTCCAAAAAGTCCTGAAGGGCCCTATGCCTTGGCCTCATTTCTTCTTAAAGTGGACCTCCGGTCATTTTTTCATCTTTCCATCTATTAAATCTTCTGTCCTTGTTGTTTTAACTTTGGATAGTAAAACATTTTTTTTTTTTTTTTTTTGCCAGTAAATACCTTCTACAGCCCACTTTCTGTTTCTTGTCTGGTAAAAAAGCCTAGGCTTATGACATCATGTACAGCTCTCTCTCTCTCATGAGAGTTTGCCAGGAAGAGAGGGGGAGGAGTCACAAGAGCCCCTCTAGTGTTAACCCCCTTCCCTGCCAGTGACATTTATACAGTAACCAGTGGCTATTTTTAGCTCTGATCGCTGTATAAATGTCAATGGTCCCAAAAAAGTGTCCAAAGTGTCTGATCTGTCCGCCACAATGTCGCAGTCCCAATAAAAATCACAGATCGACGCCATTACTAGTAAAAAAAGATTAAAAAATAAGAATGCCATAAATCTATCCCCTATTTTGTAGACGCAATAACTTTTGCGCAAACCAATCAATATACGCTTATTGCGATTTTTTTTTTTTAACCAAAAATATGTAGAAGAATATATATCGGCTTAAACTGAGGAAGAAATTATTATATATTTTTTTAAATTTGGGATATTTATTATAGCAAAAAGTAAAAAATATTGTGTTTTTTTTCAAAATTGTTGGTCTTTTTACATCGGTAGAATGGCACTGGTAGGCAAAAGGGCATACAGGTACATCCCCCTTAAGAAGCGGTGTCGTGAGCGCGTGGGAGCCGCCGCGGTCTCCGTGACTCGATGTCTGTGACTCTGTGTCGCTTTAACTGACAAATGGGCGGTCGTGTGACGTTGCACACAAACAAAATTGACACAAATAGAGCTTTCTTTTGGTGGTATTTGATCACCTCTGCGGTTTTTTATTTTTTGCGCTATAAACAAAAAAAGAGCGACAATTTTGAAAAAAAAACACATTATTTTTTTTACTTTTTTCTATATTAAATAACCCCCAAAAATATATAAAAAAAACTATTTTTTTTCTTCAGTTTAGGCTATGTATTCTTCTACATATTTTTGGTAAAAAAAAAAATCTCAATAAGCGTATATTGATTGGCTTGTGCAAAAGTTATAGCGTCTACAAAATAGGGGATAGTTTTATAACATTTTTATTATTATTTTTCTTTTATTAGTAATGGCGGTGATCTGCGATTTTTTATCAGGACTGCGACATTATGGTAGACACATTGGACAATTTTGACACTATTTTGGGACCATTGTCATTTATACATCGATCAGTGCTATAAAAATGCACTGATTACTGCGTAAATGACACTGGCAGGGGAGGGGTTAACCACTAGGGAGCGATGAAGGGGTTAAGTGTGTCCTAAGGAGTGATTCTAACTGTGGGGGGGCTGTGCTTCAACACACATGACAGCGATCACTGCTCCCAATGACAGGGAGCTGTGATCTTTGTCCTGTCACTAGGCAGAACAGGGAAATGCTTTGTTTACAAAGGCACTTCCCTGTTCTACCTCTCCATGACACGTTCGCGGGGATCCGGCGGACATCGAGTCACGGAGACCGCGGCGGCGCGCACGACACCGCTTCTTAAAGGGGACGTACCTGTACGCCCTTTTGCCTACCAGTGCCATTCTACCGACGTAAATTGGCGTGCGCTGGTCGGCAAGCGGTTAAAGGAAAGCCTCAACCAAAAGTGAAGCTGTCTTTTAAGGTACACAGAACAATATGAATTCACACTGTATATATTTACTTAATCACTTGCCTACTGGGCACTTTCACCCCCTTCCTGCCCAGACAAATTTTCAGCTTTCAGTGCTCTCACACTTTGAATGACAATTGCGCGGTCATACAACACTTTACCCATATAACATTTTTAGCATTTTTTTCACACACATATAGCTTTCTTTTGGTGGTATTTAATCACCACTAAGGCCCCTTTCACACTGGGGCGGTGGGGGGCGTCGGCGGTACAACAGCGCTATTTTTAGCGCTGCTGTACCGTCGTTCTTGCAGCGGTATTCGGCCGCTAGCGGTTCGGTTTTAACCCCCGCTGGCGGCCGAAAAAGGGTTAAATCCGCTCGTACAGCACGGCTATAGCCGCGGTATTATCGCGGTATAGCCGCGCTGTCCCATTGATTTCAATGGGCAGGAGCGGTGAAGGAGCGGTGAATACACCGCTCCTTCACCGCTCCAAAAAAGCGGTTTGCAGGACTTTTTTCACCTCCCTGCCTGCGCACCGCTTCAGTGTGAAAGCCCTCGGGCTTTCACACTGAACAAACAGCGGAGGCTGTTTAGGGGCGGTTTTTAGTGGGTATTTTTAGCGCAATACCGCCTGAAAACCGCTCCAGTGTGAAAGGGGCCTAAGTTTTTTATTTTTTGCTAAAAAAGACTGAAAATTTTGAAAAAAAAAATATTTTTCATAGTTTGTTATAAAATTTTGCAAACAGGTAATTTTTCTCCTTAACTGATGGGCACTGATGAGGCTGCACTGATAGGTAGCACTGATTATCAGTGCAGTCCCAACAGTGCTGGCAATCAGGACACTGATAATCGGTGTCCTGATTATCAGTGTCGATGTCCCTTTAACATAAGCCGTCTCTCTTCTTCTATTCTCACGCTGTCAGCGTGAGGAAAGAAAAGCCGAAAACTGGCTTGTGTTTAGATCCTGTGATCAGCTGTCATTGGCTGACAGCTGATCACCTGGTAAAGGACGGATGTGATTGGCCCTTTACCTCGATCTGTGATCAGCTGAGTCTGATGGACTCGGTGATCACAGAGCGCGCTGCAGTCACAGGAGGATGTCCATGGCAGAAAGTCATTAAAGCGAAACTCCTGAATAAGCCGATATTGTCTTAATACAGGAGCCATGTGCATTCTTACCTGAATCTTGGTGTGCTTCGTGTATTTCTTCCAGATCTGTGCAGGGCCGGTGCAAGGATTTTTGTCAACTTAGGCGAAGGTGCATTTTTCCACCACCCCCCTCCCCTCCAAACGCCAGTGTGTAATGACCCCCCCCCCCCCCCTCATCCGGTTGTGCATTCCCCGCTTACCCTCATTGGCTACGGGTAGGTGAGGCAATCTTCTTCCACGCTACACCGGTACAGTGTTCGGGATTGGTGCCCGCTGAACATGGCAGGTGGATCGTGTGGGGTGGTGCACCACATCGCGGCAGTTGTGTTAGTGATCAGCACTTCCACATTGAAAGCCAACAGTTGGCTTTAGGAAAGTACACACATGCCCGGCCACCATAGCATGTGTTAAAATCACATATCTGCAGCAGTTAAAAATCTGAATCCCCAGCAAGTGGCAGGGGATTCAGATTTTAGCGGCCCTCTGAGCTGCTCTAGTCAAAGCTTAAAACAGGACTAAGGACTTGCTCCCTATTCCAATTAATTACCATGTGACAGTGCTGGGCCAATCACCAAGCACCAGAACTGTCACATGGGAGGAAGAGGATTGGCTTTCATGCTCCTTCATACCTGGAAGTACTGGCAAGCTAATGAAGTGGCAGGGAGCAAGTACTGGGAAACCAGGCCATAAAGTGGAACTAAAGGCAAAACTTTTTTCATTTTGGATAGAGTAAGGAAGGGTTATAAACCCTGACAGTTTTTTGCCATTTGATTTCCCTTCACTTTCTGTTCCATAGCCAAAACAGGAAGAGGAAATCCCTCCAAAGTGAGGGATTCCCTGACTGTCACCCACCAGAACTAGTGTCCCCATTGGAAGATTTCCCCAATGTTTCCATATCTCCCAACTGTCCCTGATTTCCAGGGACTGTCCCTGATTTTGAGCAATGTCCCTCTTTCCTCCACATTTGTCCGTCATTTTGGTCTGATCCATATAGTTGTATATAAAATGCACTTTTTATCTTTCAAAAAGTGTTTTCCAGCGCTAAACCTTTCACCCGATTTCTTGCTGCATTTGTAAATTCCAAAAAGCCAATATAAAGGAATAGTAGTGGTAAAAAAAAGCACTTGTGGGTTTAACCAATCTTGTTTTTTTGTACAATTCTCCTTTAAGGGGGCGTGGCAAGGGGTGTGTCCTATGCCTGCATACTTTTGCTGATAGGTGTCCCTCTTTCCCATCTTAAAAAGTTGGGAGGTATGTATTTCTGTTCTGGTGACAACCTAAAATTTGTGATTTTCTTATACTTTGGGTGATAACAGTAAACAGGACAAATAGAGAGGATGAATCTCCAAAACAGGGGCACAGACGGCAATAAAAACTGACAGGTGTTCTAAATCCTTCTCCACTTTATAGACAAAGAAATAATACCATTTCTGGAATATGTGATATAAAACATGACCCTAGATTACAAATTGCCTTGTGTAATGATAGTCAGGTTTCCCATAAAAGTGTAAGTCCAGCCAAAATCTGGGCTTGTGATTGCATAGGCGCTGGTACGGAATAGATAAAGTCATGGATAGAGGGAATTTTTGTATTGCTGATGATCTTCTACTTACTCCTACATATGAGATTCCAAAGGCCTCACTTCATGTACTAAATGTTTTTTTTTTTCTTTTTTTAGTTTTTAGAACTTCTTTTGAGATCTACAGTTATTTGTGGAAAGCCAGCTTAAAAAAACTTCAAGCTAACCAAGAAAATGACTGCGTGTCCTAAACCAGGGCTCCCCAAACATTTTAGTCAAATTGTATATTTTACACATTTTTTTGGGTTGACAAGATTCAGATTATAAATGAATAAGTAAACATGCTCCAATAAATAACTTCACATCATACATACCTCCCAACATTTTGAGATGGGAATGAGGGACACCTACTAAAAAACGTATGTAGGCATAGGACACGCCCCCTGCCACACCCCTTTAAAGGAGAATTAACCAAAAAAAAGGTTTATTAAATCCAGAAGGGCTTTTTTTTAATACTACTATTCCTTTATATTGGCTTTTAAAATGTACAAATGCAGCAATTTAGGAATTGGATGAAAGGTTTAGCACTGGGAAACACTTTTTGAAAGATAAAAAGTGCATTTTATATACAACTATATGGATCAGTCCAAAATGAGGGACAAATGAGGGGAAAAGAGGGACAGAGGGACATTTCTCCAAATCAGGGACAGTCCCTCGAAATCAGGGACAGATGGGAGCTATGCATAATATAAGAAGTCCCCCCCCCCGCCCTCATCACATTAGAACTCCCTCTTCACACCAGAGTCCCCCCTTTCCCTTTAAAGCCCCTTTCACATGAGAGTCTACCTATCATTTCAGGGCCTCTCCTTCACAATAGAGAACCTCTTACACTTCAAAGCCTCCCTTTTCAGATCAGAGATCCCCTTGCACATCAGAGCCTTCTTATACATCAGTGCACCTCTCAAGATAATAGCCTGACACCACAGCACTAAGGAATACTATAGAGACCGGACTGACTGCTAGGGTTGCCACCTTTTCTTCAAGCCAAACCTGAAAAGTTTAGCGGCCTGGGACACCTTTGGGTGCCCCAAGGAGAGTGGTAATGTTGCGGCGCGTAGCTTGCTGCAGCAAACAGTGGGTGTGGCCAATTTGTTCTTGCTGACGTCATCATCCTGCCCCCCCCCAGTGATGCCAAACCTGCCCCCAGACAGCCGCCCGCAGCTCCAGGACTGCAACAGATTTATGCGGGACTATCTTCGCTACTTACTAAGGGAGCCCCGGCCCAGTCTGAATAATGTGTTTGGGTTTCAGTCAGCTTGAAACCCAGACGCACAATTCAAAACCTGGACTGTCCGGGTGAATCCCAGACAGGTGACAACCCTACTGACTATATAATGTTTCTCCAACACCATGTCCTCTAGAATACAATGTGCTTAAATCTTCACAATCAAGTGCTTTTTATTAAAGACAATATCACACTATATTGCCCTTCTGTGGCTCGTTCTTGGGGAGCCCAAATTCACAGATTTCTATGGAAGGAGCTGTGGTTATGCATCCCAGAGTATATTAGTTGGAATATTTGTCTTACATTTACTATTGAAGTGGAGTCTGATTGATCTTCGGGAACAGTCGATTAGAATCGCATGTGGCTTGGAAAAGTTCGATATAAAGGATTCCCTTCATTATATACCTGGTGGTCACTTTGTGGTCGGAGATATCTGGTGAGCACATTTATACGTCACTTCGGGTGAAGCACTTTTTGATTGTGAAGATTTAAGCACATTGTATTCTAGAAGACACTGTGTTGGAGAAACATTATATAGAAGATTTATATAGAAGATTTGCATCACTGCATGATATATATATATATATATATATATATATATATATATATATAGTGCTGGACTGTGCTGACACTTTTTTATGGTGTATCATATTCACTTAATCCTGTGTGATTCATAGTTCTTTGCGCCCATTTGTTTATTATTTCATGTTTCTATTAGTTTATACTAATTTCTGGTGCAGCATTGTAATCAGTTATTCATTCACCGTTTCTCACTGTTTATATTAACCCTACTAACTGCCTGCCTGCCGCCGGTGGTGACCATCAATGCCAAAACTGGACTAGTGCATGAAGCCGATTCCTCCCTCCTGGGGTCGGGGAATCTTGCAACTGCACAAAGAAATAGAGCAAAAGGGCACAAAGGCCCAGTGCATCACCCACAACACTTTATTAAATTATAAAAGAGTACATACTCAAAAACTCAACGAATATAACAATGATGTACATAGACTACAGCACCCAAAGATCATGAAATCCATGCAGTACAAACAAACATTGTATACTAGCTGACACATTTCGGGGGTTATACCCCCTTCTTCTAGGAGTCAGTCGGGTCTGTAAAGATAGAATGAATAGGGCGTTCATGTGGGAAAAGGCAGGGAGTCAACCCACCAAGACCTGGCCGCAAAAGTCCCAGTCTTACCTTCCTCCTGGTTGCCATTTACGACCCCCCTGGAGAAAGATATCCGCTGTGCTCACTAGTGGGCCGGGGCCCAATAAATGAGCTCCCCAACCCGGAAGCCGTACACACACTGCCTGGCGTAATCGGGTCTGGCTCCCCGCAGTGCGCGGGTGCGCGATACCACACTACTGCGCAAGAATTCTCCAGGGTCTTTGCTAAAAAACATATATAATGCTTGGGGGTTCTGTGTAATTTTCTAGCAAAAAAATGATGATTTTTACATGTAGGAGAGAAATGTCAGAATTGGCCTGGGTGGCAAGTGGTTAATAAAGTGCTGCGGATACTGGACTAGGCCTTTGCGCCATTTGTTCTATTTCTTTATCGGTGCACCTCTCTCACATCAAAACCTCACTTTCACATCAGAGTCTTCCCTTTATATCAGAGGACCCACATTACGTACAGAAGTTGCTGGGGGCCGGGTAAAATCCTGTAGCGGGACAGATGTGGCCTGCAAGCTGTAGTTTGGAGCCCTTGGTGCCAAGCATACAGACCATAGGCCTGGGCACACCCTAATCACCCTGTGTGGTGTAGATTTCCCGTTTAACCGCTTGCCGACCGCCGCGCACACATATACGTCGGCAGAATGGCACAGGCAGGCAAATGGGTGTACAGGTACATCCCTTTAAATTTGCTGCCTTCCAGGGGCGCGCGCGCCGCGGGAGCATGCCCACGGGTCCCGGGAATGCGATGTTCACCGGCAGCCCACAATTGCGGTGTGGAGAGGTAGAACGGGGAGATGCCTATGTAAACAAGGCATTTACCCGTATTGCCTAGTGACATGACAGAGATCTACTGCTCCCTGTCATTGGGAGCAGTGATCGCTGTCATGTCAGTGGTAGCCCATCCCCCCCACAGTTAGAATCACTCCCTAGGACACACTTAACCCCATAGCTCCCAACTGTCCCTGATTTGGAGCAATGTCCCTCTTTCCCTCTTTCTCCCTCATTTTTCTCTCATTTTGGTCTGATCTATATAGTTGTACATAAAATGCAGTATTTATCTTTCAAAAAGTGTTTCCCAGTGCTAAACCTTTCATCCAAATTCTAAATTTCTGCATTTGTAGATCTTAAAAGCCAATATAAAAGCATGGTAGGGGTAAATAAAAAGCCCATTGGATGTAACTAATCTTTTTTTTAGGTAATTCTCCTTTAAGGTGGTGTGGCATGGGCGTGTCCTATGCCTACGTACTTTTGCTAGTAGGTGTCCCTCATTCCCATCTCAAAATGTTGGGAGGTATGCTTAACCCCTTGATCGCCTCCTAGTGTTTAACCCCTTCCCTGCCAGTGTCATTTACACAGTAATCAGTGCATTTTTATAGCACTGATCACTATATAAATGACAATGGTCCCAAAATAGTTTCAAAAGTGTCCGATGTGTCGGCCATAATGTTGCAGTCATGATAAAAATCGCAGATCGCTGCCATTACTAATAAAAAAAATGAATAATAAAAATGCCATAAAACTATCCCCTAATTTGTAGACGGTATAACTTTTGCGCAAACCAATCAATATACACTTATTGGGATTTTTTTTTACCAAAAATATGTAGAATAATACATATAGGTCTAAGCTGAGGAAAAAATTTGTTTTATTTATACATTTTGGGGGATATTTATTATAGCAAAAAGTAAAAAATATTGCTTTTTTTTGAAAATTGTGGCTCTCTCTTTTTTTATTAGTGCAAAAAATAAAAACCGCAGAGGGGATCAAATACCACCAAAAGAAAGCCCTATTTGTGCGAAAAAACAGACATAAATTTTGTTTGGGTACAGCATCGCATGACCGCGCAATTGTCAGTTAAAGCGACGCAGTGCCGAATTGCAAAAAGTGCTCTGTCAGGAAGGGGGTATAATCTTCCGGGGCAGAAGTGGTTAAATCCCTGATATTTCACCAAAGTGGGGGCTCCTAAAAAATTGATAAAAACTAAATAAATAAAATTGTAAAAAATAATACAAATAAAAACTACTGACACCATCCACTGCCCGTATATATACACATGGGCGCACACACGTGTTTGAGCTTTGAGGTGCACACCCTAATGCAATAGACTGTGATACAGACCAATACACGCCTTGTGCAACAGTGTGCAGGGAATCACCCGGTACATAAAGTAGATTCTTTGGAATCTTACATGTAGGAGTGAGAAGTACATTATCAGCAATACAAAAATGCACAGATCATCCCTATATCTGTTACGATATCTATTCCGTACCAGTGTTGCTGCATTCACAAGCCAAAAAAACAAGTCTTGTGTATTTCTTTCCATTGAGTGACACAAGGCATTTAGTATAATTGGACTGTGAGGGTTGCACACTAGTGCCATTCAGGGTCCTTTTTATAGTGATTAGTTGCACAATGGCTTTGTGTTCTGAAGAGCTCACAATCAACTTATGGCGTGACTGTCTTCAGGAACAATGGGCCTAATAACATGTCTCTGATATGATTCACTCCACAGATACATTTCAAAGTGGCCTGATGGGAGCAACCTCAAACAGTCTGCTATCTTCTTGTATCTTCCCCTTATTATATAGACCAGGGGTCTCCAAACTGTGGCCCTGGGGCCAGATGCGGCCATTTGCTTGCCGTTATCCAGCCCTTGGGGCAGTATTAGATCCACTGGACACCAACAAAGAGGAATCAATCTTGTTGCCGACAACAACAAATGGGGCACTATTCCTCCAACTGACACCATCAAAAGGGCACGGTTCCTTCTATTGACACCAACGATGGGGCACTAGTCCTCCCGCTCACACCAAAGATATGGTACTGTTTACTTTCACTGGACACTTTCTACTCCCAATGGCCACAGTCAGGACCCCCCCCTGAAGTCTGAAGGACAGTAAACTGGCCCTTTGTTTAGAAAGTTTGGAGACCTCTTTTCTAGACATACAATTCACACACTCGCTACCCACACTAGTCTTCCCTAACCTCTCTCTATGGACCCGCTGGCAGGACAAAAAAATAAAAAAGAGGCTCAAGTTACAATATTCACCTTTTAGGCTTCGTTCAGATGGGGTGTACTATACCGTACATCCGTGCAGGGTCGTGTTTACCTGCTAGTCCCAATATGACATTTAAATGGGTGCGTGTCCCCAAACGCAGATAGTGTGACTATAAGGGGACATGCACCCGCGCCCACATGGATGTCATATTGGGAGCAGCGGCTGTGTCTGAGGACTGCTGGCATGGGGATGAACTGAACACTTGTGCATCCCCAATGCGAGTAACCATGGCCCTGCACCGCCATATGGTATGTGAATGAGGTCTTCATTTCAGAGTTGTCCTCTGTTGTACTACTATCTAGCAAAAGATGCCCTTAGTCTTCCAGGTTGAAGGAGCTTGCCCAGCTCCTCCAACCGGGAAGACTGAGGGCATACTATGGCTGAATGATTGTCATGATGCCCTTCATTCATAGTGTATTGAAGTAGTCACTTCAGTGCCACTCTCTGTATCAGCATAGGACTGCCTTGGGCAGAAGAGGCAAAGTGAAAGAAGACCTGTATACCTGGTGATCTTGCTATGAAGGTCCTTATTTGGGCACTTCCTATGTTGGGGTGACAACTGTCTACTAATTGTGGTCCTGCATTGTCGCTCAGTTGCATGCACCCACAATGGATACTATAAGTGGCCAGCCATTTTGCCTACTCCCCCCTTGCTGTTGGTTGCTAGGACGCTGGCAACTTTGGTCACAGAGACATTGATTGCTAAGACACCTGGGCCTCAAAATGTCATCAGGTGGTAGTAAGCGGGCAGCTGGGCTGCACAGGGTCATTAGTTGTTATGGGTGCTGAGAATTCTTGGAAGATGTTCTATTGGGGGACAAAAGGGAAAACAAATGCAGCCACCGCATTTAAAGCGGAACTTCAGTCATTTTTTTTCTTCATTTTTTCATCTATTAAATCTTCTGCCCTTGATGTTTTAACTTTGAATAGTAAAACATTTTTTTTCTGCCAGTAAATACCTTATACAGCCCACTTCCTGTTTCTTGTCTGGTAGTTTGCCAGGAAGGGAGGGGGGGGGGATGAGTGATAAGAGGGCCAATGAGAGCTGCAGAGCTGGAAGTGTGCCTCTGTGTAAATCCAGGAAGTGAACAGGCAGCAGCTTCAGCTGCCCACAGTTAAAATGATTGCAGTCAGACTCAATGGAGGGAGATTTCTGCAGCATATTTGGCAAGTACAGAATCACAGTATATACTGTATAAAATAATATGCAAAATGGTTGGAAGGAAGCTTCAGAATGGCATAGATGTTTTTATTACAAATTATGTGAGCAGACTGCAGTTCCTCTTTAAGAATTGGCAATTTACACTACATTACGTTTTTGTTTGCTAGTTTAATACTGTTTAGCCACTTAAGGACCGGAAGGATTTACCCCCTTAATGACCAGGCCATTTTTTTGAGATCCAGCACTGCATCGCTTTACCTGACAATTGCGCGGTTGTGCGATGCTGCACCCAAATACAATTGATGTCCTTTTTTCCCCACAAATAGAGCTTTCTTTTGGTGGTATTTGATCACCTCTGCGGTTTTTATTTTTTGCGCTATAAACAAAACAGACAATTTTGAAAAAAAAAAAAACAATATTTATTACGTTCTGCTATAAAACATACCCAATAAAAAATTAAAAAAATAAAATTTCTTCATCAGTTTAGGCCTGTGTGTATTTTGCTACATATTTTTGATAAAAAAAATTCCAATAAGCGTATATTTATTATTACTTTTTTGGGACCAATGACCTTATTACAGTGATCAATACTAAAAATATGCACTGATCACTGTATAAATTACACTGGCAGTGGAGGGGTTAACATCAGGGACGACCAAGGGGTTAATTGTGTTCCCTGGGTGTGTTTACTAACTGTATGTCAGGGCTGGGCTCAGCCCTTCCTTCTCTGAACTGGCCGGCTCCCATCTTTCTCCACAGTTACTCAGCTGTTGATGATCCTGCTCGTCAGTCGTGTTTAAGCTGTCCAGTCCAGAGGAGCTCTGCCTTCGCCTTGGTCACATCACAAGAAACTATCTCCTGCGTTCCTGTTAAAGACTGGCTTTGCTGACATCCCTTCTGGCTCCAGATCCTGCTTGCTGTTCCACTACTTTGATCCCTGACTTCTGGCTTGGCTGACTATCCGTTCCGGTTACAGAACTCTGGCTATGTTTTGACTACATTTGTTCTTTTTACTTTTATTATTAAACAAGTGTGATTTAACTGTACTTCTGTCTCGATCTGATTTCATGGTTTCTGACACTGTATGAGGGATGATCTGACTGAGACAACACAGAGATACGTCAAGACAAGATCCTGTGTCGTCCTGTTAGGGCGGAGATGCGCGCAGCCGAGCCACCTTGCTGCAGTGTAACTGCGGCGGGTGGTCGGCAAGTGGTTAAAGGTGTAAGGCCAAAATACTCGTGTTTGGCTTTTGAATGCAGCACTATTGGTACAGAATAGATAAAGTAATGTACAGTTGTGCTCAAAAATTAGCATTCCCTTGGAGAATTGGTAATATACAGTATGTATCATTTTTAACCACTTCAATACCAGGCACTTTCTCCCTTCCTGCCCAGACCAATTTTCAGTGCTGTCACACTTTAAATGACAATGGCGCGGTCATGCAACACTGTACCCAAACAACATTTTTATCACTTCTTCCCACAAAATAGAGCTTTCTTTTGGTGGTATTTGATCAGCACTGGGGTTTTATTTTTTGATAAACAAATAAAAAAAGGAAACTTTAAAAAAAAAAAAAAAATTTTTTCTTTGTTTTGGTTAGACAATTTTGTAAATAAGCAAGTTTTCTCCTTCACTGATGAGTCGGCACCAATGAGGTAGCACTGATGGACACTCATAGGTGACACTGATAGGTACTTATGGATGGCACTGATGGCCTCTGATAGATGGCACCGATAGGCATCACTGATGAGGAGGCACTGGCAGGCACTACTGATGGACACTGATTGGCATCATTTATGGGCACTAATTGGCATCCCTGGTGGTCATGGGTGGGCATACCTGGTGGTCATGGGTGGGCATCCTTGGTGGTCCTGGTCCAGCTCAGACTCCCCCGTCAATAGAGCAGCCGAACGGCTCTCCTCTGCGCGTCTGTCAGACATGATAGAGGAAAAGCCGATACACGGCTTTTCCTGCTTTTTCTGTTTACACTGTGATCAGACACAGCAGATCAGGTGGTAAAGAGCCTCCGTCTCATCTCCATCAGAGGCTCTTTACCTAGATTGGACTCGCAGCGTGTCAGACTGACACACCACCAATCGCCGCGCTGTGTGCCCTCGGCGGGCGCATGCGCGCTGGCTTGTTATCCTGCTGGACGTCATATGGCGCCCAGTCAGGATAACGGAACCACTTCCTGGCTGTCATTCTGCTATAGGCCGGGCAGGAAGTGGTTAAAGAAGAGTGAGCAGGCAAAACACAGTTCTTTTATTTCTTACGGGATTCACATTGAACTGTAGGTGATAACAGAATAGCACAATCATAAAAAACAAAACATGACAAGTAAACACACGAAATGACCCCTGTTTAAAAGTCTGCCTACCCAAAGTTTTTAATACTGTGTATTGCCCCCTTTAAAATCAATGACAGCGTGCAGTCTTTTGTAATAGTTGTATATGAGGCCCTGAATTCTTGCAGGTGGTAGAGCTGCCCATTCATATTGGCAAAATGCCTCCAGGTCATGCAAAGTCTTTGGTCATCTTGCATGAATTGCGTGTTTGAGATCTCCCCGAAGTCGGTCGATCAGGGCCGGATCTAGCCTGTCTAATGTGGGGGTGCAGTGAAAGCTGTAAGGGGGGCAGAGGATGGGAGGTCAGTATGG
Organism: Aquarana catesbeiana; assembly: GCF_042186555.1. Taxonomy (NCBI): domain Eukaryota; kingdom Metazoa; phylum Chordata; class Amphibia; order Anura; family Ranidae; genus Aquarana; species Aquarana catesbeiana. The sequence goes on from NC_133326.1 coordinate 657,358,696, forward strand.
CAGTGTACAGGGGGTCAGTAGGGCAGAGGAGAAGGTTAGTAGTTTGTAGGGCAGTGTATAGGGTCAGCAGGCTGGAGGACAGGGGTCAGTAGTAAGTGAAGCAAAGTTCAAAGGTCAGTAGTAGATGAGGCAGAGTTCAGAGGTCATTAGTAAGTGATGTACAGTTTAAAGATCATTAGTAAGTGACGCTGAGGGCAGATTTTGCCTAATGCCCGGCACACACGATAGGATTTTCCGATGGAAAATGTGTGATTAGCACCTTGTTGTGGGAAATTCCAACTGTGTGTGGGCTCCATCACACATTTTCCATAGGAGATCTGGTTCTCAAATTTTCCGACAACAAATTCCGTTGTCGGAAATTCCGATTGTGCGTACACAATTCCGACGCACAAAGTGCCACGCAAGCTCGGAATCAAGCAGAAGAGCAGCACTGGCTATTGAATTAAATTTTTCTCGGCTCTTCGTACGTGTTGTACGTCACCGTGTTCTTGACGCTCGGAATTTCCGACCAACTTTGTGTGACCGTGTGTATGCAAGACAAGTCTGAGCCAACATCCGTCAGAAAAAAAACATGGATTTTGTTGTCGGAAAATCCTATTGTGTGTACAGGGCATAACAGTGCGAAAAGCTGAAAGGGGAATGATTAAACAGAATCTGTGCCTAGTCACTCTACACTTTTCACACAGTCCTTGTACCTACAAAATACTACTTACTATGTCACAAGCGACAGTCTCATAGACAGACATAAACCTCAGGACAAAGGATAATTTTTAGAAAATGTAAACGTTTCTATCACATATGCTTTTCTGCACAGTTAAAGTGATCACTTTGCCTGTGTAATGTAAAATATAATGTATAGAGTGCAGGAGAGTAAGTAACATGCAACATATAAAGTGCAGCATCAGGACAAACCCACCTGTTCACATCAGATTCCTCCCTTACATCAAGAATCCCCATCAGAGTTCCCCCTCAGAGTCCTCCCCCCCACCCCAAACATCAGGGTCCCCAGAGTCACCCACATCAGGGTCCCTGGAGTCACTCTCATAAAGGAGAGTCCCCATAGTACCCCCTCGTCCATACATCAGGGTGCCAAAAGCCCTCTTAAATTATAGGAAACAAGAATAAAGATAAAAGGAAGGGGGCTCTTCTAAAGCAAGCTGGCCATATATGGATTGGAATTCGCCAGGTTCCAGCTGACCTGGGTGAATTCTGATCCATCTCTGGGCAGGCTGGTTGTACTAAAGTCAAACTATCGATCTGTTTCAGTATAACCAGCCTGTTGGGTTTTTTTCTGCCAGGGCAGCAGTAATCGTATTCTGACAACTAGGAAACCACCCGCTGTCAGAATACAACATAGCGGGAGGGAGGGATTCCCAATCAACACTGTATGCGTTGATGAGGAAATCAGTCGATTTTTTTTTTTTTTAACCTGTGGTTAAAGGGGAAAAAAAATGCTTAGGCAAGCTATAGATTACAGTTAGTGTTGATGGGGGAATCCCTCCCACAGTGATATCATGTTCTGCCGGCAGGGATCCTTGCCGGCCAACAGAACGCAATGATTACTGCTAGCAGCTATAGCGCCCACCATATAAAAAATCCAACAGGCTGGTTGTACCCACGTCGGCCGATGGATAGACTTGGGTACAACCAGCCTGCCGATAGATGGATCGAATCTCGGCTAGTCCCTTCTGAATCGGCTAAGATTCAATCAATCTATGGCCGGCTTTAATGCATGGCCACTCTAAGAGTAGCCAAGCAAACCAATGCATAGTAGGAAAGGGTTAAAGCAAAGTAAACCATCTCACATAATAGAACTTTTACTACTTTGCTGGGCTGACTCTCCAGTCTATGCTGAGTTTTACCAGGTCAGAGATGAAGGATCACTGCACCTAGTTTGCAAAATTCCGTGATAATTAGAAGGGAGCTGCTGATGCTTTCAGTGTGACCCTGCATCTGTCCACTGCTCCAGCACCAGGAGTTCAGCAGCCATCCACATAGTCCGGGGGTGGAGACGGGCTGCTGAATTTGGGGGGGGGTGCTACTGAAAAGACCCTTCACCTTTTTCTGCTGGAACCGCTGGAGGGTCAACTTGGCCTTGTGCTTCGTGTCATTGTCCTGCTGGAAAGTCCTACAGCATCCCATATGCAGCTTTCATGCAGAAGAATGCAAATAGGCTGCATTCAACTTGCCATCAATTTTCACAAGATTCCCATGTCTTTAAAACGCATGACCCCCAAAACATCAGTAAGCCACCACCATGCTTCACAGTGGGGATGGTATTCTTGTCGCTATAGGCCTTGTTGACCCCTCTCCAAACATAACTAATATGGTTGAGACCATAAAGCTGAATTTTGGTCTCCTCACTCCAGATTACAATGTACCAGAAGCTGTGAGGCTTGTCAAGGTGTTGTCGGGCATATTGTAAGCAGGCTTTTTGTGGCATTGGTGGCGTAAAGGCTTCTTTTTGGCAACTCGACCATGCAACTCATTTTTGTTCAAGTATCGTTGTATTGTGCTCCTTAAAAACAACCACACCGTCTTTTTCCAGAGCAGCCTGTATTTTCTCCTGAGGTTACCTGCGGGTTTTTTTCTATGTATACCGAACAATTCTTCTGGCAGTTTTCTTGTTCCAACTGACCTTGGCTTGGTATCAAAAGATCCCCGAATTTTCCACTTCTTAATAAGTGATTGAATAGAAGTGACTGGCAAATTCAAGGCATTGGATATCTTTTTATATCCTTTTGCATCTTTACCACTTAAGGACCAAAAGGATTTGCCCCCTTAATGACCAGGCCATTTTTTGCAATACGGCACAGCGCTGCTTTAACTGACAATTGCGTGGTCGTGTGACTTTATACCCAAACAAAATTGATGTCCTTTTTTCCCCACAAATAGAATTGGTGGTATTTGATCGATCACCTCTGCGGTTTTTATTTTTTGTGCTATAAAAAAAAAAAAAGGAGTGACATTTTTTGGAAAAAAAAAAAAAAAATATATATATTTTTTACTTTTTGCTATAATAAATATACAAAAAAAAAATTCTTCATCAGTTTAGGCTAATATGTATTCTTCAACATATTTGTGGTAAAAAAAAAAAATGCAATAAGCGTATATTTGTTTGCGCAAAATTTATAGCGTCTACAAAATAAGGGGATATATTTTTGGCATTTTTATTAATTATTTTTTTACTAGTAATGGCGGCGATCTGTGATTTTGAGCGGGACTGCAACATTGCGGCGGACGGATCGGACACTTTTGACACATTTTTGGGACCATTGACATTTGTCCGCCATAATGTCGCAGTCACGATAAAAATCGCTAATCGCCGCCATTACTAGTAAAAAAAAAAAAATTATTAATAAAAATGCCATAAAACTATCCCCTATTTTGTAGACGCTATAACTTTTGCACAAACCAATCAATAAATGCTTATTGCGATTTTTTTTTTTTTTTTACCAAAAATATGTAGAATAATACGTATCGGCCTAAACTGAGGAAAAAAAAATTTTTTTTTTATATATTTTTTGGGGATATTTATTCTAGAAAAAAATAATGCATTTTTTCAAAATTGTCGCAATTTTTTTATTTATAGCGCAAAAAATAAAAACCTCAGAGGTGATCAAATACCACCAAAAGAAAGCTCTATTTGTGGGAAAAAAAGTACGTCAATTTTGTTTGGGAGCCACGCCGCATGACCGCGCAAATGCCAGTTAAAGCGTCGCAGTGCCGAATCGCAAAAAGTTGTTAATCTTGTTATGCAGGTCTTTTGACAGTTATTTTCTGCTCCTCGTGGCTCAGTATGTAGCCTGTTCAGTGCATCCACGTGAGAGCTAACAAACTTGTTGACTATTTATACACCAATTACAATTTAAAAAGCCACAATGTGGGATATTAACCTTTACTTGTCATTTTAACCTGTGTGTCACCTTGCGTGTCTGTACCAAGGTCAAACACTCCAGGGTATGTAAACTTCTGATCAGCGCCATGTGGGTGATTTTTGTTATCATTAATGATTTAAAAAGGAGCCAAAGAACTATGTGATAATAAATGGGTTCATGTGATTGCTATCCTTAAAGTGCAGGGGTCTCAAAGTACCAGCCCGCGGACCAGTTACAAATGGCCCGCAGGCAGGGCCGATCCTGGGCGGGTGGCAGTGGCTGGGAGCCCCTCTTTCCTCTCTGATCCTCCCTCCACTGCTGCAGCCCAGCGCGCACAACACAGGACAGCAGAGCAGAGGGAGGATCCGCACATCACCCCTGCCCATCTGTTCTGTCGAGAAATGCCGCCATCGAATAGTGCCTGGGCTGAAGGCGCATGCGCTGTACGTAACATTACAACAGCTGATTTTACCATCAGCTCTTGTGACGGCGAGACGGCGCAGACGCACAATAGCCGTCAGAATTTTTTTTTCTGTCAGATTGTGCTCCGCGCTCACCCGCGCTCCCGTGGCGAGTTCATGTCCATGATGGGTGGATTTCTACACATTTAGGGCGGATTTATGGGCACTTGGGGGCGGAATTACATGGCCAGTGCTGCAAAACTTTGTGATGGGCGGATTTCTACATTTCTTGTAGACATTTTCTGACTGAAAAATGTCTTCAGTCGGCTATTGTGCGCAGGCGCCATCTCGCCAACACAACAGCTGATCGTAAAATCAGCTGTTGTGCTATTACGTATGGCGCATGCGCAGTTCGTCCCGGGCACTTCTTGACAGAACACTGGCCCCGGATCCAGGGTCCTGCTGCCACCTCAGGGTGGAAGATTGTGGCGTTCTCAGGGTGCCCTGCCACTAGGCCTGTGATGAAGCCAGGACCTGACAGGAGGAGAGGACTCGGGAGGCAGAAGATCAGGCCACCAGCTGACTGCCAGGAGGAGAGGTAAGTGAGCCATCACACAGAGGCTGAGCAAAGTCCTTAGTTGCGTGACTGGGGTTAAAATTTGTGAAGAGGGGGTATTTGTGGAGTGTGTGTGTGTGGGGAGTTGGTATTTGTGAAGTGTAGGGGGTAATGCTGGTTTTTAATATTGTGTCCGCTGATGACAGTGCTGGGGGTTAATAGTGCATCCCGCTGACACCAATGCTGGGGGAAAGGACAGTTTGCATGCGACCCCCATTGGATGTGAAAATTTGGCCTGTGGTCCTCAGGTAATTTTAGTTTGAGACCCCTGTTAAAGTGTAATAAACCCAGGACCCTGCATTCACTATATCTGGTCTGCCACAGTACACAGAACATGGAAATGCAATAGTTTTAGTAAATACTTTTTCGGCAGTATATAGCAGTCTTGTGACTTCTATCAGTGTCCGGCCCTGGTTAAAGCTTGTAGGGGGGAGTTTTCATTCTGTGCCAACTTTCCGATGAGGCTGCATGGCCCCTGACTTTCTGCCTGGACAGTGCTGATTGGCCCTGTGCTGATCATATGCACCCCCCAAAAAAAAAAAAAAAAAAAACTCTCTAGCAATACACACCAAACTGAGCATGTGCAGAGTGCCCATAAGGCTCTGTTCTAGTAGCAGATGGATTGGGGGCAGTAAAAGGAGAGGATCAGAGAAGACAGGATCAAACAGCCTTTTTACATAACGCAGAGGATTAACCCCTTAGGTTCCACAGTGAGTATAACAAGCATGCTTTACTGCATATACAGACTGATTTTACTGTTCTGGGTTTAGGAACACTTTAAATAAAAAGTCAGTTTTTGGGCATGATCAGTCATATTTTCAAAACTAATGCCAAAATTTCAGTTTCAGCCAGGGTATGCAAACTTTGGAGAGCAACCGTATACAGGGATGAGCTATGCATTTTTGCATTGCTGACGACCTGACCATTTTCTTACTTCTACACATGAACTTGCAAAAGTTCCGCTTTCATGTACAATTTTTTTTTTTAAAGATTTAAAGTGGTGTTCTGGCCGAAATTATACTTTTTAAATAAAAATACCCCTATAATACACAAGCTTAATGTATTCTAGTAAAGTTAGTCTCTAAACTAAGGTCTGTTGTGTTAGTTTATAGCAGTAGTTTGTTATTTTATAAACTTACAGCAGGCCGTGGCCATCTTAAGTGTGGGCATCTGAAGCCAGACTGTATTTCTTCCTGGATCTCATCCTTGTAGATCTCGCACATGCTCAGTGCAGCACAAGCATTGTAATAGGTTTCAGGTCAGGTTTCCATAGCAACGGCAGTTTCAGAGGAAGTTGCCGCCCCTTCCCAGAAGGCATTGCAAACAGGAAATGATGCGATGGGCCGCGGCCAGGGAGGAGGAAGTGAAAAATGAATACAGCAGATATACAGTAGGTGCTGAGAAAAAAAATGAAAAAATATCCAATTTGTTTACAGTGCACAGTTTAGTGAGGGATGCTGAAGAGTTGTAAAAGTGGGTGGAACTCCACTTTAAGATTTGGATAAGGTGGGGGAAAGGATTAGAACCCCTTTGTGGATTTACTGTTATTTGTGGGATAAAAGTTTAAAAAACATTAAAGATAACCAAGCACGTGACACAACGGTGTGTTCTAAGCATACGGACCAATACACCCCTTGTACATGTGTGTGCAGGGCATCCACCAGTACATGAAGTGGAGCCTTTGGGATCTTGTGTGTAGGAGTGAGAAAATCATCATCAGTAATAAAAAAAAAAAAAAATATCATAGTTTACTCCTATATCTGTTACTTTATCTATTCCGTACCAGTGTCACTGCATTCATAAGCCAGAAGCAAGCCTTGTGTATTTCTCCACATTGTGTGACACAAGGCATGTAGTGTCATTTCCATTGCAATGGCGACACTAATGCCATTCAGGGTTCTTTTTAGTCTTAAGTTGCATAATGACTTTCTGTTCTGAAGAGCTTACAATCAGCTCATGGAATGGCTGGCCTCAATCAGTTTGGTGGCTGTAGGATAGTACATTCAAGGACTAATGGTACAGAGAAACAATTGACCTTTTAATGATTGAAGCAGCAGAAAGACATGTTTGCCCATGTGCCTGGTGCAACAACTCGGATTGTAAAGTTTTCTTAGAACGAGCAAGTCCAGCAAATTTCATTTTTTAGCTGGAGACAGCGTGGGGAATATCTGAGCCCCTATGAGATTTACCGTTATCTGGGTGTCATGAATCTGCAGTAATGTTTCAGGTCTGTCTGCTTACCTCTCTGGTCTGTATCAGCTTAGAGATCGTGCTCTCCTTAAAGTGGGGGTCCTGCACATTTTTATTTTTTTTTTAAAAGGCAGCAGCTACAAATACTGCAGCTGCTGACTTTTAAAATAAGGACACTTACTTGTCCCAGGGTCCAGCGATGTCGGCACCCGAGACCGAACCGTCCCTCGGTAGCTTCCGCCGCCCTCCTTGGTAAGGAAATCAGGAAGTGAAGCGTTGTGGCTTCACTTTCCGGTTCCCTACTGCGCATGCGCGAGTCACGCTGCGCGTCCTAACTGGTCCCCGCCATCTCCTGGGACCCGTGTGTGTCCCAGCAGACAGCGCGGTGGGAACGGTAAGAGGCGTAGATTCCCGTGGGAGTCTATGCCCGGAAGTGGGTGCAAATACCTGTCTTAAGACAGGTATCTGCACCCCCCTCCTCCCTGAAAGGTGCCAAATGTGACACCGGAGGGGGGGAGGGTTCCGAAAAGCGGAAGTTCCATTTTTGTGTGAACCTTCGCTTTAAGTAATCTTCTCTTAACATGGATCCACCCCAGCCTCTAACAGGAAACACTATTCAACCCCGCTCACTGCAAGGCAGCCTTGCCCAAGCAACAGTTGTGTTTAGGCTTCTGTGTAGTGTCCTTCTGCATGTTTATCTATGACTTCCGTGTACCAACCTTGGCGTGTCCTTCCCGACCATCCCTGTCTGCTAGTTGCCCCGACCTTGGCTTGTTCTGACTATCCTGTGTTTAACCCTGTACTGCTACTTCCGCTCTGTCCACCAGCCAGTCCGTGAGTATAAGCTGAGGGACCCCGAGGGCTGCGACCTGGAGTCAGCTGCAGCCAAATTCATCCACTCCACAAGAGGCTCTGGTGAAAACCTGCTGGCTCTTGGATTCGGCGCCCTGGGGAATCTTACGCTCTAGCTCCTGATTTGGTCCGTGTCAGTGTTCAGGTGGAGCTGCTCTCCTGAACCACCCAGAGCTCCATCCGAAGGGTCCACAACCTTAGCAGTGCGCTCCTAACCCCAGTGGTGTACATCTGTCACCTGGCCTCAGGTGACCTGACACAGGAACTTTGTTAGAGAGATTTCCCCTCACTTACCGTGCTGATAGCAGCGGTTTGACCAGACAGGAAAGGAGGAAAAATCTACATCAGGAAATAAGACAGCAATAAAGAGCTGACAGGGGTTCTAACCATCCCCTACTCTAATAAAACCGCAAACTGGAGGGCTCAATTCATGAAATATAATTTACTGCTTTAAGATCTGCAGTAAAATAGCTTATAGCTTTTTCAAAAATTGCAAATTCACTAAAAAAAAAAAAAAACTACCAAAATACTGCATGTGCTGCAGTATTTTAGTAGTGGGAATTTTCGGTATTTTAAAGCCAGGACCCGCCAGCATCCTTAAAGTGGTTCTAAAGGCACAAGGTTTTTTACCTTCATGTATAAAGGTAAAAAACCTGTGTGCAGCAGCCTCCCCCAAATACTTACCCAAGCCCCCTCTTGATCCAGCGATGTCCACGAGAGCCTTGGTACTCCGGGGACTCGCATCCCTGATTGGCTTTTGGCAGCAGAGGGAGCCATTGACTCCTGCTACTGTCAATCACAGCCAGTGAGCCAATCAGGAGACGAAGATGGTGGGGCCGAGGTACGGCTCCATGTGTGAATGGACATACAGAGCCACGTGCCCGCTTGAGTGCACCTGGCAGGAGGGAGGGGCCAGGAGTGCTGACGTGGGATCCAAGAGGAGGAGGATCCGGGCTGCTTTGTGCAAAACCACTACAGCAGGTAAGTATAAACAGGTTTGTTATTTAAAAAAACAAAACAAAAAAAAAAAAAAACACAAAAAAGCAAGACTTTAATATCACTTTAACAACCAGGGAATAGCTGGTTAATAAGCCGGAACCTGCCGAGTCCTTAACAACCATGTCAGCGGGATTCCCTGCTGACAGCAGAATGTAAACAAGAGAGGATCCAAAGTTGAAAAAAAAAAAAAAAAAAAAGCAGGCGAATTGTGGTTAAAAGGGTTGTACACCCTCGTGTTTTTACACCTTAATGCATTCCGGTGAAAAACCTTCTGTCACTCAGCAGCCCCTCGAGCCCCCGTTATACTTACCTGAGCCCTGTGTTTCCCATGACTGGAATGAGCACATCAGCTCCGGCCTGTGTCTCGTGTCCTGATTGGATAGATTGATAGCAGTGCAGCCATTGGCTCCCGCTGCTGTCAAATCCAATGATGCGGGCGCCGCCGAGTCCTTGCTTCTGTGTGAATAGACACAGTAGCAGGACACAGGAGCGCGCCTGCACAGGTATCCACGAAGGAGAGCGCTTCGATGGGGCACTCGAGAAGACGAGGAGCCAGGAGTGCCGCTGAGGGACCCCAGAAGAGGATCATGGTCCCTCTGTGCAAAACCAACTGCACACCAGAGGTAAGTATGACATGGTAATTTTTAAAAACCCTGAACCATTACAACCCCTTTAAGGATGCAGTGGCTGCCAGCTCCTTTAAGCAGAGCTCCACCCAAAAGGGGAAGCTCCACTTGTTTGCTCCCCCCCTCCGCATTTGGCACCTTTTGGGGGGAGGGGGCTGCGGATACCTGTCAAAACCAGGTACCCAATCCCACTTCCGGGTAAGATGGCCCCAATGGTTGTGTGCCGATCTACAAAATTTCCAGCCTCTCCTCCTCCAACCACCCCCCCCGCCTTCTGGGAGACACACAGGTTCAGGAAGTCAGCGGGACCATTCAGAAAGAGCAGCATGACTCTCGCATGTGCAGTAGAAAACAGGCTCTGAAGCCGCAAGGCATCACTTCCCGTTTCCCTTAGTGAAGATGTCGGTGCTTCACCCGGAGTGGCTTGGGCTGCCGACATTGCGGTATCCCTGGACAGGTGAGTGTCCTTATATTAAAAGTCAGCAGCTACAGTATTTGTTGCTGCTGACTTTTAATTTCTTTCTTCCTACAGGGTGGAACTTCTCTTTAACAACCAGCTAAAATTTCATACATTCCTTAAATATCGCATGCCTGGACCACTACGTATTTAAACGCAGGCATTTATTTACTTTAGTGAGTTAACTTTAATGCTATTTGTGGTATTTACAGAGCTATTTTGCCTTTGGAGGTAAATACCGCATAAAGGGATAGTGAATTTACATTTTTAGTATCGCATGAGATATTTGAGAAAAATGTGTCATGTGACCCAAATACCGCACTTTTGTGAATTAAGCCCTAAATGCCCTCCAGTATCTGCTTTAAATCAGATTTGTGGCTATAGGATGACACATACATGGCCTTCTACACTCAACAGAAAACATTTACCTTTTTATGATCGATCAACAGACAGACATGTTTGAGACTTAAACAAAGCATTTTATTAAAATCTGAATTATGAAACAATCAGCATATTTACAAGAAAACAGAGGTGAACGACGACACGCTTTGCCCACTGCACTCTTTTTTTCTACCGATTTCCCTGCTCATGTCTTGCTGGAACCAGCAGGGGCGCTCTTCCCTTTCTTGTCTGTCTTTGCTGGTGCTTTTAGTAGGGCAAGCTTTTTAGGCATGTTGGCGCTGGCTTTCATGGTGACATCATGCTCAATCTTATTTCGGATCTGGACTTCCAGATTCTGTAGATAGTGCCAAATAATAGTGAGTTAAAAATACGTGCATTTAGGATTTTGGTACTCACCGTAAAATCTTTTTCTATTAGTCCACTGAGAGACATGGGAACACATACTGTATGTTGTTATGCTGCCACCAACAGGAGGATTGGACACGGGCAAACAGAAAAAATGCCCCTCTTCGACCCAGGATGCTTCACTTTTGTACCAAGAACAAAATTACTATAAAACACAGAGGGATGGGACCTGTGCCCCTCAATAGACTTCAAGAAAAGGATTTTTTGGTGAGTACAAAAATCCTGCTTACATTCTCTTCAACTGAGGTCCTCAGGAAGTCATATAATAATTGTCAGGATATTCAGTAGTAGTCCAACTGAGAGATGGGCAACTCAACATCTAACAGGCCTTACAAAAACAGAACTGGGGAGGGCCTGTAGCACAAGAACCGTCTGAAGGACCAATTGCCCAAAGCCAAAAACAGATGAGACAAAGTCCACTACTTCACAAGGGAATCTGCTCACAGGACCAGAGGGAGAGAACAGAGAGTCATCCTGAGGCTCAAGGCCAAGATTGAAAGAACACTGCCAGAGGGTGATAACTCCATATGGAAGGGGACACCAACCTGAACCAGCAAAAAAGCTGATGAACCAAAACTGGTGGAACAATAAGGCCCCGTTCACACGAGCGGCCAGGTGGCACTGTAAAAATGTGACCTGGTTTTACTGCCTCCCGACCTCCCATCTAAAGAACATGCTGTGGCTTAGGATTGTTTACATTCTGTGGCAAACCGTTGAATGGGTCGTGTTCAGCAGTGGTACTGCCTGCCGAATGAGGCTCATTCAAGTGTTTTGTCTTTTCAGGGTTAAAACAGGCAGTGAGACAGAGACATGTCACCACCCAGCCGACTATCAACCACCCTCTATAAAATGATCAACTGCAGTTTGCTTTTCAGAGTAGCAGCAAGGGCTGCCGCTTGTCTGAACATGGCCTAAGGGAAGAAGAGACCTACAACCTCATATAGATAACCGGAAAATAGGGCCCCTACAAGAAAAAGGCCTCAAAGTAACACAAAATAAAATAGATCAAAGCAGAAAAACTGCCACTTGCCCAGGCTGTTCCTGGTAGTTACATGTATATGTGGCAGCCTCAGCAAATGCTGCTTTACAGACCACTGCCACTGAGGAATTTCGCCATGCCTATTGGGGCTAGACCTTGGTGACTAAGCCCCCAATGGGCGGTGCAAAACGTGTCAGGGGGCATGGTCAGTGGAGCAGCGTCGGCTGAGGCTGCCACATGTTACTACCAGGATCAGCCCAGGTGAGCGACGGTTTTTCTTCTTTGCTCTCTTCACATTACTGGATGAGTGATATCCTGTGCCAGCACCCCAACTCCTGAACACCAGCAGGACAAGGCATCTCTGCTTGGAGAATCACCATTAGGTTTATACGGGTTACAATAAAACAGGCTAATGATAAAAAGACCAATCAGTCCAAGTGGGAAGGCCCTAAGCCTTTTCACCCCATGATTCTGTGAGATCGAGGAATTAAAAAAAACCCTGTCGAAGATGTTACCTGGCCAGATAACTAACCTGGTAAAAGTAGAACTAAAAAGCAAAACCTCCCCCCCATTTTTGGATAGAGTAAGGGAGGGTCGCAATGAGGAGATTTCTCTTCACTTCCTGTCCAATAGCCATAACAGGAAATGGTCCAAAGTGAGGAAAATCCATGGTAGTCACCAGATCGTGAGTCCTCATTGGAAGACTTTTTCCCCTGTTTCGGTTCTAATGGCCACCAGGACAAATAGAGCGGGTGATTTTTTTTTTAAACTGACCAAACATGAGAACAACAGAAATGCGGCAAGCAGGATTTTTAAACACCCCAACGGACCAGTGTGAAGACATGCATAGAATTTAAAGGGATGCGTTGTCCAAGAGCTTTTCTTGCTCTTTTTTAAATGAAAAAGTGCTTTAAAACAAGCATGCTCAGTGTGAAAGTAGCGTATCGGCCAAAAAGGTGACGTAATGGGGAACAATAAATTCATATTTATTTAAATTCATAATCTTAATAAAAAAGTTGAATACACTACAATTATATACACACCATCTCACAAAAGTGAGTACACCCCTCACATTTTTGTAAATATTTCATTCTATCTTTTATGTGACAACACTGAAGAAACGGCACTTTGCTACAATGTAAGGTAGTGAGTGTACAGCTTGTATAACAGTGTAAATTTGCTGTCCCCTCAAAACAACTCAACACACAGCCATTAATGTCTAAACCGCTGGCAACAAAAGTAAATACACCCCTAAGTGAAAAAGTCCAAATTGGGCCCAAAGTGTCAATATTTTGTGTGGCCGCCATTATTTTCCAGCACTGCCTTAACCCTCTTGGGCATGGAGTTCACCAGAGCTTTACAGGTTGCCACTGGAGTCCTCTTCCACTCCTCCATGACCACATCACGGAGCTGGTGGATGTTAGAGACCTTTGCGCTCCTCCACCTTCCGTTTGAGGATGCCCCACAGATGCTCAATAGGGTTTCTGTCTGGAGACATGCTTGGCCAGTCCATCACCTTTACCCTCAGATTCTTTAACAAGGCAGTGGTCGTCTTGGGAGGTGTGTTTGGGGTCATTATGTTGGAATACTGCCCTGCGGCCCAGTCTCCGAAGGGAGGGGATCATGCTCTGTTTCAGTATGTCACAGTACATGTTGGCATTCATGGTTCCCTCAATGAACTGTAGCTCCCCAGTGCAGGCAGCACTCATGCAGCCCCAGATCATGACACTCCCACCACCATGCTTGACTGTAGGCAAGACACACTTGTCTTTGTACTCCTCACCTGGTTGCCGCCACACACACACACTTGACACCATCTGAACCAAATAATGTTATCTTGGTCTCATCAGACCACAGGATATGGTTCCAGTAATCCATGTCCTTAGTCTGCTTGTCTTCAGAAAACTGTTTTCCGGCTTTCTTGTGCATCATCTTTAGCAGAGGCTTCCTTCTGGGATGACATCCATGCAGACCAATTTGATGCAGTGTGCGGCGTATGGTCTGAGCACTGACAGGCTGACCCCCCACTCCATTCAACCTCTGCAGCAATGCTGGCAGCACTCATACGTCTATTTCCCAAAGACAACCTCCGGATACGACGCTGGGCATGTGCACTTCTTTGGTCGACCATGGCGATGCCTGTTCTGAGTGGAACCTGTCCTGTTAAACCATTATATGGTCTTGGCCACCGGGCTGCAGCTCAGTTTCAGGGTCTTGGCAATCTTCTTATAGCCTAGGCCATCTATATGTAGAGCAACAATTCTTTTTTCAGATCCTCAGAGTTCTTTGCCATGAGGTGCCATGTTGAACTTCCAGTGACCAGTATGAGAGAGTGGGAGTGATAACACCAAATTTAACACACCTGAGACCTTGTAACACCAATGAGTCACATGACATCGGGGAGGTAAAATGGCTGATTGGGCCCAATTTGGACATTTTCACTTAGGGGCCTACTCACTTTTAGTGCCAGCGGTTTAGACATTAATGGCTGTGTGTTGAGTTATTTTGAGGGGGACAGCAAATTATTATACAAGCTGCACACTCACTACTTTACGTTGTAGCAAAGTGTCATTTCTTCAGTGTTGTCACATGAAAAGATAGAACAAAAAAAGGTCACTGCCCCCACCTATTACTGGTCTTCACAGCAAGGAGCACTGGAAGGGCAAACGCATGTAAAATAAAACCAAAGAATTTCCAAGCTCAACTTACCAACCAGCCTGCCACCAATCAAATTAAGCTGCCTAACAGTATGCGTTAAAAACAGGGGTTTAGTTGCACACATTTGCAAATACATGCATAAGCTGCAGGCCACGGCAAGGCACCCTGTATCCTGCAGACCCCAACTCTAACTTTGAAGAGTCTTCACAGTGGGAACACATGTATTCTAATGGAGAGATGAAGGGCGGATGTCTGGAGGAGCCCAACCCTCCTTAAAGTCGCTCCTTCCAGTGCTCCTTGCTGTGAAGACCAGTTATAGGTGGGGGCAGTGACCTTTTTTTTTGTATTGTTGAATTTTCCTGTCTGTCAGTGTCCAATTGTCCTGTAGGCCACAGTATAACAGCAGTATCTGAATTCATGTGTCCCTCAATGGACAAGAAAAAAAAAAATGGTACTAAGAAGGAAACGTGTAGCATGAAGCTACTTATGACAAAACACATTCACCCTCTGACCATACAGGTGATGCTGTAATACTGTCTCTCCAGCACAGTGTACACATTCCAGGTTAGGGAGGTCGCTGGCAGTGAGGCTGAACTGATTCAGCTTTGCAGTGTTGAAATTAGCATGTAGCTCAGAAATTATTGGGTTGACTTGCTAAACCTGGAGAGTGCTAAATCTGGTGCATCTCTGCAGAGAAACCAATTAGCTTCCAGGTTTTTTTTTTGTTAAAGTTTAACTGAACAAGCTGAAGTTAGAAGTTGATGGACTATCATGCACAGCTGCACCAGATTTTGCACTCTCCAGTTTTAATAACTGCGTCAAGAGTGGAGCAACTTTCATATTCAGACCTTCACTTAGCCTATTCAGGGAAAAGAACAGGTTCTCTTTATAGTCCACTCCCTCTGGTGCCAATACTAACCCTTCTTTGTCATCTGTTCATCTGCTATATTCCATGGAAATAGTTTTTTGGGTAGGGTGGACCATGTGACCTTCTCCCTTTCCTCTAACTATGCAAAGAGACTGAACAAGCCAACTGCCAGCCCCAAACAGCGTCACGTGGTTGTGGTGAGATTCATAATAAGTAACAGAAGTTGCTGCTTCAAACGCTACTAAAACGATCGCTAGCATATCGGAGGAAACAGAGCAAATCTCTGCTAGTAGGAGCAGTAAGAAAAGCAACTCCATAGGATAACATAAGCTGCATATTAGAAAGTCTATTGTTGGCAAGATGGTATGGACAGTGGAATCATCCATCTGACATGGGCTTTACAGAGAGGGGAGTGCACAGGGGGAGAGCGCGTCCGTGAGGGGGGGGGTTTGCGGGGGGGATGAACACTCACTCAGAACAGGGCTTGGATAGAATTTACAGGCACTATCCTTCAAATGTAATCACTGAAACTTAACAAATAGAACTGTGTCTGAAAGATAACGATCATCTCAATCTCTCTTTGTGTAGGATTTATATTAGGGGTGCACCGAATGGAAATTTTGGTGCCGAAACCGAAAATGCAGGATGCACTTTGCTGAAAATGACAGTTTTTAAAAAATATTTATATATAATTGTATTCAACTTTTTAATTAATATCATCAATATAAGTTAATATGAATTTATTGTTGGCCATTTTTGGCACCTTTAGTGCAAGAAAAGCTCAAGAAAAATGCAGTCCGCAGTCTCTGACCATCTTTTGCATCATGTCTGCAATCTCTTACTTAAACTTAAACACACTGCTAATAGTATTAGCAAAATTTCCATTTGCTGCACCTCTAGCAGACATGATATAGGACAGTGATGGCAAACCTTGGCACTCCAGATATTTTGGAACTACATTTCCCATGATGCTCATGCACCCTGCAGTGTAGTTGAGCATCATGGGAAATGTAGTTCCAAAACATCTGGAGTGCCAAGGTTCCCCATCACTGATATAGAAGATGGTCAGAGACTGCAGACATGATACAAAAGATCAATGCCTCACCAGTGTCCATCAAGTGCAACCTCACCAGTGCCTGTGGGATGCAGCCTCGCCAGTGATCTCCCGCAGTGTCACGGAGCTGGATTTGAAATTCCCGGCTGCAGTAACAATGTCCCGCCTCCTGTGATACGTCACACTGATTCAATGTCCCGGCATTGGATCAGTGTCCTGTCTATCACAGGAGGCGGGACATTGTTACTGCGGCGGCCCAGACAATTCAGCTCCATGATGCACAGAGACCACCGCTCTGCGAGGAGAGGACAGGACCTTGAGCCGCCAAGATGACACCCCGCAATGGGCAGCACCCAGTGGAGTGAGCCACGCCCCTCTTTTAGGCACCATTATTGGCACCTTTTCTTCCTTTGGCCGCATGCCGAAAGCACTGTTTTCGGGCCGATATGTTTTGGCGGCCGAAATTTATACATATCTAGATAGATAGAGAGAAGAGGTTATACGATGAAGAGCTACATTCCAAGAGCTCACTCACCTTCTTGAGCTTTTGCTGGTGGATCACCCGAGACTTCTTAGGTGCGATCAATCGAGCTAAAAAAAAAAAAAAGGAGGAGACAAATGAAAAAAGGTAAGTGGGTATTTGGAAAACGAACATACGCCACCAGGGGGCAGGCTGATAACAGTCCACAACCACCATGTATACTCAGAAGACTGAACAGGAAGGTGGGACTTTGAATGAGGCGCGAGGTGTGTAGAGCCAAGCGCCTCCATCCCCAATAGTTTGGACAAGCAAAAGGAGACAAAAGTGGGACTTTATGTATACTCGTTCTTACAATCATTCACCTATATTTTGAATTAGCTCAGCGTTGACAGTAATGAACAGGACACTTAGTATTGGACAAGCAGTTACCACTGGAAGCCTGGAAGAGAAGACCTGAAAACTGACCCATCCAGGAGTCTGCTACAGTTTGAAGGCCATCAACCATCTACACTGCGGTCATCTGACAATACGACCATTAGCCCCCTAGAGAAGAACTTCCCAAGAATCTCTCATAAGGAAGAACTCCAAAAATAAAAGTGGTTCAATACTAGTCCTCCTCAGCATATCACAGGTACACATAGAGCAGGTATAACATGTTTATTATTTTAATTGAAAAAAAAAAATAAATAAATTAAAATAAAATAATAGCCTTTAGAAGCACTTTAGGTTGGTTCATTCAAGCTCTGTGAGTGAGGAAGAGGTGTCCTGTGTAAGCTCTACAGCCAGCCATACATGAAATTTCCATTCAACCAGTTCAGCAGGGGCCACACAAATTTTGATCCCCGCATGGGCACTGAGGTGGTACAGAAGCCAATCTACCAATCGACTTCTGTACAACTGCCCTGCCTGGATTTTCCCCGCTGGCTATAGCCTGCAGTGCTGATCAGTGTATTCTGATGGCGGGAAAGTCTCCCAACTGTCAGGATACAATAGCCCAGCGGGAGTGATTCCCCCGTCCACATCCACTGTGTAAATAAGGGGCAACTGGGTCTGTTTTTTTTTTTTCTGAAGGTTGAATGAAAAAAAATGGAATCATCTTTGGGCAACTTAAATCCCTCTTGCAGCTAAGGATCCTCTCCCTGCCCTCATGTGTGAGCGCTGGTCCAATCACCAATCACCGCACTAACACATGAGAGGAAGGGGAGTGCATCACATGACTCCCCATACCTGGGAGTACCCAGTTGTTTGCTGGGCAGTAAAGGCTAAAGCTGGCCATGACAGATTGAAATTCATCCGGTGCAACAGGAATCAATTGAATTTTGATCCATCCATGGGCAGGCTGGATGATCTGAAGTTGATCTATCGATTGACTTCGGTACAACCAGCCTGTCGTTTTTTTTTTTTGGACAATGTCGGCAGCAGTGATTATTGTATTCGGCCGGTGGGAAAACCTCCCACTGTCAGAATACAATAGTGCAGTAGGAGGGATTCCCCCCATCAACACAGACGATCGATTTTTCTTTCCTTCAAACCATTGTTGTGATTCTGCCAGGGTTGTGCCCCGCCAACAAATGACATGCACAGAGGGCTCCCAGATCACCCCACCAACAAATGATGTGCACAGGGGATTCCCAGACCACCCAGGGGCCCCAACAAATGATGTGCACATTGGATTCCCAGACCACCCAGGGGCCCCAACAAATGATGTGCACAGGGGATTCCCAGACCACCCAGGGGCCCCAACAAATGATGTGCACAGGGGATTCCCAGACCACCCAGGGGCCCCAACAAATGATGTGCACAGGGGATTCCCAGACCACCCAGGGGCCCCAACAAATGATGTGCACATTGGATTCCCAGACCACCCAGGGGCCCCAACAAATCACACGCACAGAGGGCACCCAGGGGCCCCAACAAATGGTATGCACAGAGGGCTTCCAGACCACCCAGGGGCCCCAACAAATCACACGCACAGAGGGCACCCAGGGGCCCCAACAAATGGTATGCACAGAGGGCTCCCAGACCACCCAGGGGCCCCAGCAACAAATCACACGCACAGAGGACTCCCAGACCACCCAGGGGCCCCACCAACAAATCACACGCACAGAGGACTCCCAGACCACCCAGGGGCCCCACCAACAAATCACACGCACAGAGGACTCCCAGACCACCCAGGGGCCCCACCAACAAATGACGTGGACAGAGGACTCCCAGGGGCCCCACCAACAAATGACGTGGACAGAGGACTCCCAGGGGCCCCACCAACAAATGACGTGGACAGAGGACTCCCAGGGGCCCCACCAACAAATGACGTGGACAGAGGGCTCCCAGGGGCCCCACCAACAAATGACGTGGACAGAGGGCTCCCAGGGGCCCCACCAACAAATGACGTGGACAGAGGGCTCCCGGGGGCCCCACCAACAAATGACGTGGACAGAGGGCTCCCAGGGGCCCCACCAACAAATGACGTGGACAGGGGACTCCCAGGGGCCCCACCAACAAATGACGTGGACAGGGGACTCCCAGGGGCCCCACCAACAAATGACGTGGACAGGGGACTCCCAGGGGCCCCACCAACAAATGACGTGGACAGGGGACTCCCAGGGGCCCCACCAACAAATGACGTGGACAGGGGACTCCCAGGGGCCCCACCAACAAATGACGTGGACAGGGGACTCCCAGGGGCCCCACCAACAAATGACGTGGACAGGGGACTCCCAGGGGCCCCACCAACAAATGACGTGGACAGAGGACTCCCAGATCACCCAGGGGCCCCACCAACAAATGACATACACAGGGGATTCCCAGACCACCCAGGGGCCCCACCAACAAATGACATACACAGGGGATTCCCAGATCACGCAGGGGCCCCACCAACAAATGTTTACATCACGTGCCCCTGTCTGAGGAACCACATGTCCCAGCATGCTCTGGGAAGCAATCTCTGCAGGCTCCTCTTGTCCACTCACTATAATGTGGTCTCACCTCCTTTCCTTATCGCCGAGGGCTTGTTGGGGGCCTTTTTCTTAGGCTTTGCCTTGAGCTTTAACTTCCCTTGCGCCATGATCACCACAAACTGACTGCGACGGTGCGACCCAAAAGACAAGCAAAACTTGCTGCGGCACCGGAAACACGCGTCAGAACAGAGCGGCCATCTTGGTCGGGGCAGAACGGAAATGAGTCTCTGCTTTGCTAAGCCGTTCTCATGCACGTTGTCCCAACTATGGTCGCGCAGCGCCATCATGTGGCCATATTGGTGTATTGCCGATTATATATTTTTACTAAGAGCCCACGTTAATAAAAAAACTTTTTAAAACAAGATTAAATAAATAAAAAGTACTATTTTTTTTAACCACTTGCTTCCTGGACACTTTCACCCACTTCCTGTCCAGGCCAATTTTCATTTTTCAGCACTGTCGCACTTTGAATGACAATTGCCCGGTCATGCCACTCTGTACCAAAATGAAATTTTAATCTAATTTAATTTTTTTGAGACAGACAATGCTTTCTTTTGGTGGTATTTAATCACCACTGGATTTTTTATTTTTTGCTAAACAAATGAAAGAACATTGAAAAATTTTCCTTCACTGATGTGCGCTGAGGAGGAGCCACTAATATGCAGCATTGATGGGCACTGATAAGCAGCACTGAAGGGCACTGATGAGGCGGCACTGATAGGCAGCACTGATGGGCACTGATAAGCAGCACTGATAGGCACTGATGAGGCGGCACTGATAGGCAGCATTGATGGGCACGGATAGGCAGCACTGATGGGCACGGATGAGGCGGCACTGATGAGGAGGCACTAATATGCAGCATTGATGGGCACTGATAAGCAGCACTGATGGGCAATGATGAGGCGGCACTGATAGGCAGCACTAATGGGCACTGATAAGCAGCACTGATGGGACTGATGAGACGGCACTGATGAGGAGGCACTAATATGCAGCATTGATGGGCACTGATAGGCAGCACTGATGGGCACTGATGAGGCGGCACTGATAAGGAGGCACTAATATGCAGCATTGATGGGCACTAATAGGCAGCACTGATGGGCACTGATAAAGCGGCACTGATGAGGAGGCACTAATATGCAGCATTGATGGGCACTGATAGGCAGCACTGATAGGCACTGATGAGGCAGCACTGATGAGGAGGCACTAATATGCAGCATTGATGGTCACTGATAAGCAGCACTGATGGGCACTGATGAGGCGGCACTGATGGGCACTGATAAGCAGCACTGATGGGACCGATGAGACAGCACTGATGAGGAGGCACTAATATGCAGCATTGATGGGAACTAATAGGCAGCACTGATGGGCACTGATAAAGCAGCACTGATGAGGAGGGACTAATATGCAGCATTGATGGGCACTGATAGGCAGCACTGATGGGCACTGATGAGGCGGCACTGATGAGGAGGCACTAATATGCAGCATTGATGGGCACTGATAGGCAGCACTGATGGGCATTGATGAGCGGCACTGATAAGGATGCACTGATGATGCTGCAGTGATATGCGGCATTGATGGGCACTGATAGGCGGCAATGATAGGCATCACTGATAAACATTTATTGGGAGCACTGATGAGCACTGATAGGCTGCACTGATGGGCACTAGGGATGAGCCGAACACCCCCCGGTTCGGTTCGCACCAGAACCCGGGAACGGACCGAAAGTTCGCACGAACTTTAGAACCCCATTGACGTCTATGGGACTCGAACGTTCGAAATCAAAAGTGCTCATTTTAAAGGCTAATTTGCATGGTATTGTCCTAAAAAGGGTTTGGGGACCCGGGTCCTACCCCAGGGGACATGTATCAATGCAAAAAAAACTTTTAAAAACGGCCGTTTTTTCGGGAGCAGTGATTTTAATGATGCTTAAAGTAAAAAAAAAAAAAGTGAAATATTCCTTTAAATATCGTACCTGGGGGGTGTCTATAGTATGCCTGTAAAGTGACGCGTGTTTCCCATGTTTAGAACAGTCCCTGCACCAAATGTCATTTTTAAAGGAAAAAATCTCATTTAAAACTGCTTGCGGGTTTAATGTCATGTCGGGTCATGGCAATATGGATGAAAATCAGTGAGACAAACGGCATGGGTACCCCCCAGTCCATTACCAGGCCCTTTGGGTCTTGTATGGATATTAAGGGGAACCCCGCACCCAAATTAAAATAAGGAAAGGTGTGGGGCCACCAGGCCCTATATACTCTGAACAGCAGTATACAGGCGGTGCAAACAAGACAGGGACTGTAGGTTTGTTGTTAAGTAGAATCTGTTTGTAATTTTGAACATTTTTAACGTGTTTAGCTCCAGCCAAAAAATCTTTTCTAAGCTTTTTGGAAAACATAGGGAAGGGTTATCACCCCTGTGACATTTGTTTTGCTGTCTTTCCTCCTCTTCAGAAGATTTCACCTCACTTTTTTGTCCCAATGAAAAATGTTTTTTGAAAATTTGGGTTTTTTTGTGGAACAAGGATTGGAAAGCATCAGTGGAAAGGAGAAATTGTTTTCCCATATTAACTCTTACAGGAGAGAATTTCCCTTCCTAGGGGTAGATTTCATCTCACTTCCTGTTGTCTCCTTCCATTTGCAAGTAGGAGTCATTTGTAAGTTAGATGTTTGAAAGTAGGGTCCTGCCCTATATACTCAGCAGAAATTTGGGCCTTAGGTGTTGCTGTGGCCACAACACTGTAAGCCCTCACAGGGCCCTGCTGTGAAATATTAGATCAAGAATTGTAATTACATGCCCCTGTTGAACAGGAGCTGAAAAATTAGGCCTTAGGCACTGGTGATGGTGCCACAACACTGCAACCCCTCACAGACACTCTAGTTGGAACGCAGGAACGAGCCCTGCTGCAAAGTATTGCTTCAAAAATTGTAATTACACGCCCCTGTTAGACAGGGGCAGAAAAATTGGGCCTTAGGCACTGGTGCTGGTGCCACAACACTGCAACCCCTCACAGACACTCTAGTTGGAACGCAGGAACGAGCCCTGCTGCAAAGTATTGCATCAAAAATTGTAATTACACGCCCCTGTTAGACAGGGGCAGAAAAATTGGGCCTTAGGCACTGGTGGTGGCGCCCAGAACCAAAAATGTTCTTACAAGCTATCAGCGTGATGATTGAGGAGGAAGAGGATAATTACTCAGTATAGTCACTCAGCATCAGCATAGGCAGTCTTTGAAGGGATCTGAGATTTCAAAAAAAATTATTCGGTTACATCAGCATCAGGTGCTTGGTAGCTGGTGGTGATCCAAGACTCATTCATTTTTATGAAGGTCAGCCGATCGACCGAGTCGGTGGACAGACGCACCCTGTGATCGGTTACCACGCCTCCAGCAGCACTGAATGTGCGTTCCGAAAGAACGCTGGATGCAGGACAGGCCAGTAGCTCAATTGCATACTGTGCAAGCTCTGGCCAGTGATCCATCCTCAAGACCCAGTAACCCAGAGGATTTTCGGTGGGAAAGGTGTCCAAGTCTGATCTTGCCCCTAGGTATTCCTGTACCAAAAGCAGATTGCCCACAAGTACTTGGCTGTGACACACCTAATTCTACACCTTCATTCCTCTCACTGCAGGTCTCAGAGAGGACTGAAGGTCTAGTGGGGTTGGAAATCTCAGCTGATGAGGAGCAAGGAGAGATCCTCTTTGTTCTTTGGTGTGGGTCTTTTAGATACGCTTGCCAACGAACTGCATGGCAGGTCAACATATGTCTGGTCAAGCATGTGGTACCCAAGCGGGAGATGTTTTGGCCACGCGAGATACGCTTGAGACATATGTTGCAAATAGCAGCGGTGCGATCTGATGCACTCGTCTCAAAAAAGGCCCACACCAAAGAACTTTTTGAATAACGCGCAGAGACTGCAGCGCCCTGCACATGTGGAGCTTTGGGGTGTGATGCAGTCAATGTGCTGCCCTTAGGCTGGCCCCTGGAGGGCATCCTGCCTCGTTGGTGATGTGCCGCCGCCTCCTCCTCCTCCTCCTCCTCCTCTCTCCTATCAGGCACCCACGTTGAGTCAGTGACCTCATCATCCCCTCCCTCCTCATCACTGGAGCAAACCTGGCAGTATGCTGCAGCAGGGGGAGCATGACTGCCAGATTGCTGTCCTTCTTGGGCACCCCCTCTGTCCGTGCTCATGTTACTGCCTTCATCAAGCTCAGTATCGTCATCAGAGCCTTCCAAACGCTGGGCATCCTCCTGGAGCATGTACCCAACACTGTGGTCAAACAGTTCGAGGGAATCCTCATGACATGGTGGAGCTAGGGAAGGAGTCACTGATGACATTGAGCTGAGGGAAGAGGCCGCTGCTTTGCCAGACAAAGCACCCTGGGCATGGGTGAGAGAGGATGAGGAGGATGAGGACGGCTTGGTCATCCACTCGACCAAGTCTTCCGCATGTTGCGGCTCAACACGGCCAGCTGCCGAAAAAAAGGCCAAGCGTGTCCCATGGCCACGTGCTGATGAGGATGCACCGTCTCCACGACCAGCACTAGACACAGAGCCTGCTTGCCCTCTCTTATTGGCTTGTGACTGTCTGCCTCTCCTTCTTGGCCTTCCAGACATACTAATGGCCTGTAGCTGCACTAAGCTGGGATAGAACACCTGTAATTTTCTTCAGGTAGCTTTATATACTGTAACCAGACAAGCCTGCCTGTCAGTAGGAAGATAACAGGAACGGATCTAGCTGAACACTGTGAGCAGGACGCACTGTACTAAATGTAAATAGTCTAGCTGCCTGACCGTGGTACTAATAGGATCAAATAGAACACCTGTAATTTTCTTCAGGTAGCTTTATATACTGTAACCAGACAAGCCTGCCTGTCAGTAGGAAGATAACAGGAACGGATCTAGCTGAACACTGTGAGCAGGACGCACTGCACTAAATGTAAATAGTCTAGAAGATAACAGGAACGGATCTAGCTGAACACTGTGAGCAGGACGCACTGCACTAAATGTAAATAGTCTAGAAGATAACAGGAACGGATCTAGCTGAACACTGTGAGCAGGACGCACTGCACTAAATGTAAATAGTCTAGAAGATAACAGGAACGGATCTAGCTGAACACTGTGAGCAGGACACACTGCACTAAATGTAAATAGCAGGAACGGATCTAGCTGAACACTGTGAGCAGGACGCACTGCACTAAATGTAAATAGTCTAGAAGATAACAGGAACGGATCTAGCTGAACACTGTGAGCAGGACGCACTGCACTAAATGTAAATAGCAGGAACGGCTCTAGCTGAACACTGTGAGCAGGACGCACTGCACTAAATGTAAATAGCAGGAACGGATCTAGCTGAACACTGTGAGCAGGACGCACCGAGCAGGACGCACTGCACTAAATGTAAATAGTCTAGAAGATAACAGGAACGGATCTAGCTGAACACTGTGAGCAGGACGCACTGCACTAAATGTAAATAGCAGGAACGGATCTAGCTGAACACTGTGAGCAGGACGCACTGCACTAAATGTAAATAGCAGGAACGGATCTAGCTGAACACTGTGAGCAGGACGCACTGCACTAAATGTAAATAGCAGGAACGGATCTAGCTGAACACTGTGAGCAGGACGCACTGCACTAAATGTAAATAACAGGAACGGATCTAGCTGAACACTGTGAGCAGGACGCACTGCACTAAATGTAAATAGCAGGAACGGATCTAGCTGAACACTGTGAGCAGGACGCACTGCACTAAATGTAAATAGCAGGAACGGATCTAGCTGAACACTGTGAGCAGGACGCACTGCACTAAATGTAAATTGCAGGAACGGATCTAGCTGAACACTGTGAGCAGGACGCACTGCACTAAATGTAAATAGTCTAGAAGATAACAGGAACGGATCTAGCTGAACACTGTGAGCAGGACGCACTGCACTAAATGTAAATAGCAGGAACGGATCTAGCTGAACACTGTGAGCAGGACGCACTGCATTAAATGTAAATAGTCTAGATAGAAGATAACAGGAACGGATCTAGCTAAACTGAATACAGTGTATATATATATGCAACACCTGGGATGCATATATATACACAATACACTGTAAGTGCAGCTAACTGACTGACTGTTCTGCCTAATCTATCTAACTCAAATCAAATGACACTGTCTCTCTCTCTCTCTATCTCTCAGCACACCGGAACACACACTACACAGGGCCGCCGTGCAGGCGGCCTTATATAGTGTGGGGTGTGTACTAAATCCCCTGAGCCATAATTGGCCAAAGCCACCCTGGCTTTGGCCAATTACAGCTCTCTCTACTGACGGCGCTGTGATTGGCCAAGTATGCGCGTCATAGTGCATGCTTGGCCAATCATCAGCCAGCAATGCACTGCGATGCCGCAGTGAATTATGGGCCGTGACGCGCCACACGAATTTAGCGCGAACGGCCCATATCGTTCGCAATTCGGCGAACGGGCGAACAGCCGATGTTCGAGTCGAACATGGGTTCGACTCGAACACGAAGCTCATCCCTAATGGGCACTGATGAGGCAGCACTGATGGGCACTGATGAGGAGGCGCTGATTATGCTGCACTGATATGCGGCACTGACAGATGGCAATGATGGGCACTGATAGGGAGCAATGATGGACACTGATTGGCGGCACTGATAGGTGGGTGGCAATGGTAGGCAGCTCTGATAGGCATCACTGATAGGCCCTGATTGGCAGCACTGATGGGCACTTATTAGCAGCACTGATGGGCACTGTTGGGGCTGCACTGATCATCAGGACAATGATGACCAGTGCCCTGATTATCAGCGTAGTGGTCCCCTTTCACACTGGCCGGTTACCGGCTCTCTTCTCCTGCCCGGGTGCATGCCTACATCTCTGATGGTATGTGGCTGCATTAGTGTGTATTGAATGGGAAGCTTGCGGATCTGGAAAGGCACCATCGGTGCTGAAAGATATATCCAGGTTTTAGAGCGGCATATGCTGAGTCAAGAATGGGTCAACAATACTTTCCCAAAACGCCAGTGACTGGTCTCCAGAGTGTTGTTAGAAGAAGAAGGGATGGTACACCTTGGGAAACATGATCCTGTCCCAACCTTTTTGAGACATTTTGCTGAAATCAATTTCAAATGTATTTTCTTGCTTCACAAAGGACTGAGTGAGTAGCCTCAAGTTTTCCACACCCTGGAACCTATAGAGGTGATGCAGCCAGGTGCAATACCCAGATAGCTATCTGAAAGGGACAGCTCAAAGCTACTTAGCCTACTACAGCTACCCTACACCTCTACTTGGGGATCCTAAGTTGGAGCCAGGTGCTTTGGCATTTTGAAGATAGAGTACCTGCAATCAGTATTGGAGTTGACTTTGCCAGTCAGGCTGTATAGCTTTTCCCACGGGAACACACTCACAGCCTTGTGATTCCTTGCTAAAAGTCAGAGACAGTTACAGTTTGTCCTCAAGTTCTACTTTTTAACAATTCTGGGCATCCCATACCACACTAACCCCATCCAAGTTGATTCCCCTAATATACTAAAACAAAACAAAGCCCTCAGAATGGTTTTCCGACTACAGTGTGCCTACTGAAAATATCTGTTGCCTGGCTGTGCATGCAAAGGGGGACTCAAAATCCAGCAACCCCCTAGGGGGGTAGCACTACATGGGGTAGACTTTATCTAGATCAGCAGGGGATATGTTCCGCTGATCCCCTGCTGATCGGAGCAGAGCTGGCGGATGACAGGTCCATGTCCACTCAGATTATACACAGAGGACATGGACAGAGCCTGCTCTGCTCTATGAGCAGCCAGGAGTAAACAGATTCTGCTGTCCTTTTACACCGACTGTTCCCCAATCTGATCCACCTAGACAGTGGAGGACTGCTGAACAGATTGGACTTGGAGGTAGGCGGGTGTAAACAGAAACAAGTCTGTTTACACCCGCCGGTCCATAGGGGTAAAAACGACTTTTCGATCAAGTCCACCTGCAGGCATAGGACACACCCCTTGCCACGCTCCCTTAAAGGAAAATTGTACAAAAAAACACGATTTGTTAAACCCACAAGTGCTTTTTTTTTACCACTACTATTCCTTTATATTACATAGTTACATAGTTACATAGTTACATAGTAGGTGAGGTTGAAAAAAGACACAAGTCCATCAAGTCCAACCTATGTGTGTGATTATGTGTCAGTATTACCTTACATATCCCTGTATGTTGCGGTCATTCAGGTGATTATCTAATAGTTTCTTGAAGCTATCAATGCTCCCCGCTGAGACCACCGCCTGTGGAAGGGAATATTGGCTTTTGGAATTTACAAATGCAGAAATTTAGAAATTAGATGAAAGGTTTAGCACTGGAAAACACTTTTTGATAGATAAAAAGTGCATTTTATATACAACTATATAGATCAGATCAAAATGAGGGACAAATGAGGAGGAATGAGGGACAGAGGGACATTGCTCCAAATCAGGGACAGTCCCTCCAAATCAGGGACAGTTGGGAGCTATGGGTACAGAGATGTGCTGGGGGTTGGAGGTGCACAGACAGCGGAGACCAACCAGGTACAGGGGGGAACTCTTGAAGGGGGGGTGGCTGTCTGGGGACCCTGAAGTAAGGGGGGGGGCTCTCTGGGGACCCTCATGTAGGGGGGCCTTCTGGAGACCCTGATGTAGGGGGGCCTTCTGGGGACCCTGATGTAGGGAGGGGCCCTCTGGGGACCCTGATGTAAGGAGGGGCTCTCTGGGGACCCTGATGTAAGGGGAAAGCTCTCTGGGACCCTGATGTAAGAAGGGTCTCTCTGGGGACCCTGATGTAAGGAGGGTCTCTCTGGGGACCCTGATGTATAGAGGGGCTCTCTGGGGACACTAATGTAAGGGGGGGGCTCTCTGGGTACCCTGATGTAAGGAGGGTCTCTCTGGGGACCCTGATGTAAGGAGGGTCTCTCTGGGAACCCTGATGTAATGAGGGGCTCTCTGGGGACCCTGATGTAAGGAGGGTCTCTCTGGGGACCCTGATGTAAGAAGGGGCTCTCTGGGGACACTGATGTAAGGGGGGGCTCTCTGGGTACCCTGATGTAAGGAGGGGCTCTCTGGGGACCCTGATGTAATGAGGGGGGCTTTGGGGAGCCTAATGTAAGGGAGGGATCCGCACTCAGATATGTAACAATATTTTATATATATATATATATATATATATATATATATATATATATATATATATATATATATATACATATATATATAAAAATAGTCAGAAGGGTGAGGTGCACTACAGTCTCAGATGGCCGTGCTTAGCAATCAAGCCCTCCCACAGGCTTCGACATAGAAAAAATCCAAACAAGGGATTACTGCACAAACCGTATTTATTTTGAAATCTTCAAAAGGACATCACCACGACATCCATAAAATCAGGCATCCATGGATATTACATTAATATTACATCACCACAACATCCATAAAATCAGGCATCCATGCCTGATTTTATGTACATACATATATATATATATATATATATATATATATATATATATATATATATATATATATATATATATATATATATATATATATATATATATATATATATATATATATATATATATATATATATATATATATATATCATAAATACATACATACACACACGTATATTATATACATGTGTATACCCGCCCAAGCATATGACTTTCTTTACGTCGCTTTGGGCTCTAGTAGGGATGAGCCGAACACCCCCCGGTTCGGTTCGCATCAGAACCTGCGAACGGACCGAAAGTTCGCACGAACGTTAGAACCCCATTGACGTCTATGGGACTCGAACGTTCGGAATCAAAAGTGCTCATTTTAAAGGCTAATTTGCATGGTATTGTCCTAAAAAGGGTTTGGGGACCCGGGTCCTACCCCAGGGGACATGTATCAATGCAAAAAAAACTTTTAAAACGGACGTTTTTTCGGGAGCAGTGATTTTAATGATGCTTAAAGTAAAAAAAAAAAAAAAGTGAAATATTCCTTTAAATATCGTACCTGGGGGGTGTCTATAGTATGCCTGTAAAGTGGCGCGTGTTTCCCGTGTTTAGAACAGTCCCTGCACCAAATGTCATTTTTAAAGGAAAAAATCTCATTTAAAACTGCTTGCGGGTTTAATGTAATGTCGGGTCCTGGCAATATGGATGAAAATCAGTGAGACAAACGGCATGGGAACCCCCCAGTCCATTACCAGGCCCTTTGGGTCTTGTATGGATATTAAGGGGAACCCCGCACCCAAATTAAAATAAGGAAAGGTGTGGGGCCACCAGGCCCTATATACTCTGAACAGCAGTATACAGGCGGTGCAAACAAGACAGGGACTGTTGTTAAGTAGAATCTGTTTGTCATTTTGAACGTGTACATTTTTAACGTGTTTAGCTCCAGCCAAAAAATCTTTTTTAAGCTTTTTGGAAAACATAGGGAAGGGTTATCACCCCTGTGACATTTGTTTTGCTGTCTTTCCTCCTCTTTAGAAGATTTCACCTCACTTTTTGTCCCAATGACAAATGCTTTTTGAGAATTTGGGTTTTTTTGTGGAACAAGGATTGGAAAGCATCAGTGGAAAGGAGAAATGTTTTTCCCATATTAACTCTTACAGGAGAGAATTTCCCTTCCTAGGGGTAGATTTCATCTCACTTCCTGTTGTCTCCTTCCGTTTGCAAGTAGGAGTCGTTTGTAAGTTAGATGTTTGAAAGTAGGGGCCTGCCCTATATACTCAGCAGAAATTTGGGCCTTAGGTGTTGTTGTGGCCACAACACTGTAAGCCCTCACAGGGCCCTGCTGTGAAATATTAGATCAAGAATTGTGATTACATGCCCCTGTTGAACAGGGGCAGAAAAACTGGGCCTTTGGTGATGGTGGTGGTGGTGCTGGTGCCACAACACTGTAAGTCCTCACTCGCTCTTGGTGGGTGCAGAAATGGGCCCTGCTGTGAAATATTAGATCAAGAATTGTAATTTCATGCCCCTGTAGAACAGGGGCAGAAAAATTGGGCCTTTGGTGGTGGTGGTGCTGGTGCCACAACACTGCAACCCCTCACAGACACTCTAGTTGGAACGCAGGAACGAGCCCTGCTGCAAAGTATTGCATCAAAAATTGTAATTACATGCCCCTGTTAAACAGGGGCAGAAAAATTGGGCCTTAGGCACTGGTGCTGGTGCCACAACACTGCAACCCCTCACAGACACTCTAGTTGGAACGCAGGAACGAGCCCTGCTGCAAAGTATTGCATCAAAAATTGTAATTACACGCCCCTGTTAAACAGGGGCAGAAAAATTGGGCCTTAGGCACTGGTGCTGGTGCCACAACACTGCAACCCCTCACAGACACTCTAGTTGGAACGCAGGAACGAGCCCTGCTGCAAAGTATTGCATCAAAAATTGTAATTACACGCCCCTGTTAAACAGGGGCTGAAAAATTGTGCCTTAGGCACTGGTGGTGGCGCCCAGAACCAAAAATGTTCTTACAAGCTATCAGCGTGATGATTGAGGAGGAAGAGGATAATTACTCAGGGATAGTCACTCAGCATCAGCATAGGCAGTCTTTGAAGGGATCTGAGATTTCAAAAAAAATTATTCAGTTACATCAGCATCAGGTGCTTGGTAGCTGGTGGTGATCCAAGACTGATTCATTTTTATGAAGGTCAGTCGATCGACCAAGTCGGTGGACAGACGCACCCTGTGATCGGTTACCACGCCTCCAGCAGCACTGAATGTGCGTTCCGAAAGAACGCTGGATGCAGGACAGGCCAGTAGCTCAATTGCATACTGTGCAAGCTCTGGCCGATCGATCCTCAAGACCCAGTAACCCAGAGGATTTTCGGTGGGAAAGGTGTCCAAGTCTGATCTTGCCCCTAGGTATTCCTGCACCATGTAAAACAGACGCTGGCGATGGTTGCTGGAACCGATCATACCTTGGGGCTGCGGACCAAAAAATTGTCTGAACGCATCGGTCAGACGGCCACCTTCTCCACCGCTCCTTCTTTGACTGACCGAAGCCTCAGCAACATGTTGTCCAGAAACAGGAGTTTGTAACCTCCCAGTCTCTGGGAACGCGTTGCACAGACCTTTCTGCAAGGCCTCCCGAAGATGTTTCATCCTCTGCTCCCTCTGCGATGGCAAGATAAGGTCCGCAACCTTACCCTTGTAACGTGGATCAAGGAAGGTTGCCAGCCAGTATTGGTCCTTCTCCTTGATACCACGAATACGAGGATCCTTACACAGGCTTTGCAGGATCAGGGAGGGCATGCAGCGTAGGTTTGCTGAGGCATTCGGTCCGGAGTCCTCTGGGTCACTAAGGACGACATGGTCCGCAGCCACCTCCTCCCAGCCACGTACAAGTCCATGTGTTTCTTGGGACTGATCCCTTAAAGACTGCTGCTGATGCTGAGTGCCAGGCTCCACCTCCATACTGACACAATCTTCCTCCTCCTCCTCGTCCTCTTCCTGTGTGATCGGCGGGCATGCAGGAACACTGTCTGGATAAAGGGGGCCTTGAGAGCTAAGGAAGTCCTCCTCTTGCTGCCTCTGTTCTGCCTCAAGTGCCCTGTCCATTATTCCACGCAGCGTGTGCTCCAACAGGTGGACAAGGGGGACAGTGTCACTGATGCATGCACTGTCACTGCTCACCATCCTCGTGGCCTCCTCAAATGGTGACAGGACAGTGCATGCATCCTTGATCATGGCCCACTGGCGTGGGTAAAAAAAACCAAGCTCCCCTGACCCTGTCCTGGTGCCATAGTCGCACAGGTACTTATTGATGGCCCTCTGCTGCGTGTGCAGCCGCTGCAGCATGGCCAACGTTGAGTTCCACCTGGTGGGCATGTCACAGATTAGGCGGTTCTTGGGAAGGTTAAACTCCTTTTGGAGGTCCGTCAGCCGAGCACTGGCATTATATGACCGACGGAAATGCACACAGACTTTCCTGGCCTGCCTCAGGACATCCTGTAAGCCCGGGTACCTGCCCAAGAACCGCTGCACCACCAAGTTAAGGACGTGAGCCAAACAGGGCACATGGGTCATTTGTCCCTGTCGGAGGGCAGAGAGGAGGTTGGTGCCATTGTCGCAAACCACCATTCCTGCCTTAAGTTGGCATGGCGTCAACCACCTCTGAACCTGCCCCTGCAGAGCTGACAGAACCTCTGCCCCAGTGTGGCTCCTGTCCCCCAAGCACACCAGCTCAAGCACCGCATGGCATCTTTTGGCCTGCGTACTTGCGTAGCCCCTTGAACGGCTACGGAGCACCGCTGGTTCCGAGGACAAAGCACAGGAAGAGGCCATGGAGGAAGAAGAAGAGGAGGGGGTGGAGGAGAGAGGTGTGTCACAATCATTAGCATTTTGGAGGCGTGGTGGCGGAACAACCTCCAAAACTACTGCACCTTGTCCTGCATCCTTCCCAGCTGCCAGCAGAGTCACCCAATGCGCTGTGAAACTTAGGTAACGTCCCTGTCCATGCCTGCTGGACCATGAGTCAGCGGTAATATTGACCTTACCGCTGACCGCCCTGTCCAGCGAGGCATGGACATTGCCTTCCACATGCCGGTAGAGAGCCGGAATCGCCTTCCATGAGAAAAAGTGGCGTTTGGGTATCTGCCACTGAGGAACCGCACATTCCACAAACTCACGGAAGGGGGCAGAGTCTACCAACTGAAAAGGCAGCAGTTGAAGTGCTAGCAATTTTGCCAAGCTAGCATTCAACCGCTGGGCATGTGGATGGCTGGGAGCAAACTTCTTTCGGCGGTGCAGCAGCTGGGGCAGGGAAATTTGCCTGGTACAATCTGACGTCGGTGTACCAAAAGCAGATTGCCCACAAGTACTTGGCTGTGACACACCTGATTCTACACCTTCATTCCTCTCAGTGCAGGTCTCAGAGAGGACTGAAGGTATAGAGGGGTTGGAAATCTCAGCTGATGAGGAGCAAGGAGAGGTCCTCTTTGTTCTTTGGTGTGGGTCTTTTAGATATGCTTGCCAACGAACTGCATGCCAGGTCAACATATGTCTGGTCAAGCATGTGGTACCCAAGCGGGAGATGTTTTGGCCACGCGAGATACGCTTGAGACATATGTTGCAAATAGCAGCGGTGCGATCTGATGCACTCGTCTCAAAAAAGGCCCACACCAAAGAACTTTTTGAATAATGCGCAGAGACTGCAGCGACCTGCACATGTGGAGCTTTGAGGTGTGATGCAGTCAATGTTCTGCCCTTAGGCTGGCCCCTGGAGGGCATCCTGCCTCGTTGGTGATGTGCCGCCTCCTCCTCCTCCTCCTCTCTCCTATCAGGCACCCACGTTGAGTCAGTGACCTCATAATCCCCTCCCTCCTCATCACTGGAGCAAACCTGGCAGTATGCTGCAGCAGGGGGAGCATGACTGCCAGATTGCTGTCCTTCTTGGGCACCCCCTCTGTCCGTGCTCATGTTACTGCCTTCATCGAGCTCAGTATCATCATCAGAGCCTTCCAAACGCTGGGCATCCTCCTGGAGCATGTACCCAACACTGTGGTCAAACAGTTCGAGGGACTCCTCAGGAGGACATGGTGGGGCTAGGGAAGGAGTCACTGATGACATTGAGCCGAGGGAAGAGGCCGCTGCTTTGCCAGACAAAGTACCCTGGGCATGGGTGAGAGAGGATGAGGAGGATGAGGACGGCTTGGTCATCCACTCGACCAAGTCTTCCGCATGTTGCGGCTCAACACGGCCAGCTGCCGAAAAAAAGCCCAAGCGTGTCCCACGGCCACGTGCTGATGAGGATGCACCGTCTCCACGACCAGCACTAGACACAGAGCCTGCTTGCCCTCTCTTATTGGCTTGTGACTGTCTGCCTCTCCTTCTTGGCCTTCCAGACATACTAATGGCCTGTAGCTGCACTAAGCTGGGATATATATATATATATATACATATGTACTGATACTGCAGCTAGCAAAATCAACTGCCTGCCTGTAGTATGAGAACACCACCAACCTTCTACAGGTAGCTTTAGCTGAACACTGTGCAGAGCTCGCAAAAAACTAACTTGTAGCTTTTTTAGCTGCCTGTGGTAGTGATAGGATCAGGAAAACACCACCAACCTTCTACAGGTAGCTTTAGGTGAACATTGTGCAGAGCTCGCAAAAAAATAACTTGTAGGTTTAGCTGAACACTGTGAGGTGGACGCACCACACTAACTTGTAGTTTTAGATGAACACTGTGCAGAGGTCTCACTACACCAACTTGTAGGTTTAGCTGAACACTGTGAGCAGGACGCACAGCACTAACTTGTATTTTTAGCTGAACACTGTGAGCAGGACGCACAGCACTAACTTGTAGTTTTAGCTGAACACTGTGAGCAATGACGCACTGCACTAACTTGTAGCTTTAGATGAACACTGTGCAGAGGTCTCACTACACCAACTTGTAGGTTTAGCTGAACACTGTGAGCAGGACGCACCGCACTAACTTGTAGGTTTAGCTGAACACTGTGAGGTGGACGCACCACACTAACTTGTAGTTTTAGCTGAACACTGTGAGCAGGACGCACCCCACTAATTTGTAGGTTTAGCTGAACACTGTGAGCAGGACGCACTGCACTAACTGTAAATAGTCTAGCTGCCTGACTGTGGTACTAATAGGATCAAAATAACACCAGCAATTTTATTCAGGTAGCTGTAAATACTGTAACAAGACAAGCCTGCCTGTCAGTAAGAAGATAACAGGAACGGATCTAGCTGAACACTGTGAGCAGGACGCACTGCACTAACTTGTAGCTTTAGATGAACACTGTGCAGAGGTCTCACTACACCAACTTGTAGGTTTAGCTGAACACTGTGAGCAGGACGCACAGCACTAACTTATAGTTTTAGCTAAACACTGTGAGCAGGACGCACTGCACTAACTTGTAGCTTGAGATGAACACTGTGCAGAGGTCTCACTACACCAACTTGTAGTTTTAGCTGAACACTGTGAGCAGGACGCACAGCACTAACTTGTAGTTTTAGCTGAACACTGTGAGCAGGACGCACTGCACTAACTTGTAGCTTTAGATGAACACTGTGCAGAGGTCTCACTACACCAACTTGTAGGTTTAGCTGAACACTGTGAGCAGGACGCACTGCACTAACTGTAAATAGTCTAGTTGCCTGACTGTGGTACTAATAGGATCAAAAGAACACCAGCAATTTTATTCAGGTAGCTGTAAATACTGTAACAAGACAAGCCTGCCTGTCAGTAAGAAGATAACAGGAACGGATCTAGCTGAACACTGTGATCAGGACGCACTGCACTAACTTGTAGCTTTAGATGAACACTGTGCAGAGGTCTCACTACACCAAATTGTAGGTTTAGCAGAACACTGTGAGCAGGACGCACCCCACTAACTTGTAGGTTTAGCTGAGCACTGTGAGCAGGACGCACTTCACTAACTTGTAGATTTAGCTGAACACTGTGAGCAGGACGCACCCCACTAACTTGTAGTTTTAGCTGAACACTGTGAGCAGGACGCACCGCACTAACTTGTAGGTTTAGCTGAACACTGTGAGGTGGACGCACCACACTAACTTGTAGGTTTAGCTGAACACTGTGAGCAGGACGCACCCCACTAACTTGTAGGTTTAGCTGAACACTGTCAGCAGGACGCACTGCACTAACTGTAAATAGTCTAGCTGCCTGACTGTGGTACTTATAGGATCAAAAGAACACCAGTAATTTTCTTCAGGTAGCTGTATATACTGTAACAAGACAAGCCTGCCTGTCAGTAAGAAGATAACAGGAATGGATCTAGCTGAACACTGTGAGCAGGACGCACTGCACTAACTGTAAATAGTCTAGCTGCCTGACTGTGGTACTAATAGGATCAAAAGAACACCAGTAATTTTTTTCAGGTAGCTGTATATACTGTAACAAGACAAGCCTGCCTGTCAGTAGGAAGATAACAGGAACGGATCTAGCTAAACTGAATACAGTGTATATATATATATATATATATATATATATATATGCAACACCTGGGATGCATATATATACACAATACACTGTAAGTGCAGCTAAACTGACTGACTGTTCTGCCTAATCTATCTAACTCAAATCAAATGTCACTGTCTGTCTCTCTCTCTCTCTCAATGAACGCCGGAAAACACTACACAGGGCCGCCGTGCAGGCGGCCTTATATAGTGTGGGGCGTGTACTAAATCCCCTGAGCCGTAATTGGCCAAAGCCTCCTTGGCTTTGGCCAATTACGGCTCTCTGTTCAGACGGCGCTGTGATTGGCCAAGCATGCGGGTCATAGTGCATGCTTGGCCAATCATCAGCCAGCAATGCACTGCGATGCCGCAGTGAATTATGGGCCGTGACGCGCCACACGAATTTGGCGCGAACGGCCCATAACGTTCGGAATTCGGCGAACGGGCGAACAGACGATGTTCGAGTTGAACATGGGTTCGACTCGAACACAAAGCTCATCCCTAGGCTCTAGCCTGAGATCTTTTGTAGATCTAGCAACGCCCCTGGTGGGGGCCCTTCATGGTTTCTTGCACCAAGGCGATGAAGATTCTAGTTACGCCTCTGGCTGGTTCAATTCCTAGCTAAACCCAAACCCTCCCTGTTTCTTCCATGTTCCCACATGCTATGCTCAAGCTCAGCCGAACTTAAATCAGCTGGCTCCAAAGTGTGATGTCACATACACAGTAGGGTTGGAGTTTCTTAAGGAGAGGCACTTGAAAATCAGCCTGCTCTTTTTGCTGTATTCATGCTTCTTCCAATATGACTTTTGTATGGCCACGCTGCTGATGTCCAGCTTGGGGACCCTCTTTCACCAGTTTAATGGGATACCCCCCAAAGCCTTCTGGATTTTTGTCACTACCTGGGTAAGCTGCTCACCACTCTAAATTCATTGTTAGCAAGCCCTGATGAAGGGGGAGTTTTGTGCCCTGAAGTGTCTTGGCTTTCTACCTTTACATTGTGTCCAATGAAACATTGTTATTGGACTTGATTGGAAGAAAGAAGGTTGAAATATCGCACACGGGAACCCAGCCACTATATAGAGAGAAGATACGGCTTAAACCCAAATTCCTCCTGGCTAGGTTCCTCTGCAATATTTCACCTAGTCTAAGGGGCTTAATCATTAGACATGTGCAATTTGTTTTGGTCAGAATACA
Source organism: Aquarana catesbeiana (assembly GCF_042186555.1). Classification (NCBI taxonomy): domain Eukaryota; kingdom Metazoa; phylum Chordata; class Amphibia; order Anura; family Ranidae; genus Aquarana; species Aquarana catesbeiana. Next base: position 657,396,658 of record NC_133326.1, read on the forward strand.
AATTAGGACAAATTTTTGGTAATACATCCGAATCTCCGAATGAAATAGTAACGAATGGTAACAAATTTAGCTGAAATTAGTTTAGTTTATTAATTTTCTAACAAATTCCAACTTTTCAGAACGATTAGAATTTGGATTGGTCAAAAAATGATCGACCGATTTAAATTATGTGTGAAGAAATAGCTGGTTGTTAGTCAGCGGGCCAGGAAGCCGGCCGCCCGCATCCTTAACAACCATGAGTCAACATCTGTCTACGGGCTCCTGGGAGGCCTCCCGCCATCTGCCTACTGTTTGCTTTGGCAGTTTTTATATAGGCAGGGGGCAGGGCCACCCGGTCACGTCACCTGGTGGCACCTCCCCCTTCTGATGTCACGTGATGGGCACAATCCCTTAGTTCCACTCCCTACCCACCTCCAAGCACTGTCTGTTGGTTCCACTCCCTACCCACCCCCGAGCATTGTCCCTTGGTTCAACTCCCTACCCACATCTGAGCACTGTCCCTTGGTTCCACTCCCCTACCCACCTCCGAGCACTATCCCTTGGTTCCACTCCCTACCCACTTTCGAGCACTGCCCCTTGTAAACTCCGTATCTACCTCCGAGCACTGTCCCTTGGTTCTACTCCCTACCCACCCTCGAGCACTATCTCTTGGTTTAACTCCCTACCCACCTCTGAGCACTGTCCCTTGGTTCAACTCCCTACCCACCTCCAAGTACTGTCCCTTGGTTCAACTCCCTACCCACCTCTGAGCACTGTCCCTTGGTTCAACTTCCTACCCACCTCCGAACACTGTCCCTTGGTTCTACTCCCTACCCATCCCAAGCACTGTCCCTTGGTTCAACTCCCTACCCACCTCCGAGCACTGTCCCTTGGTTCCACTCCCTACCCACCTTCAAGCACTGTCCCTTGGTTCCACTCTCTACCCACCTTCGAGCACTGTCCCTTGGTTCCACTCCCTACTCACCTCTGATCACTGTTCCTTGGTTCAACTCCCTACCTACCTCCAAGCACTGTCCGTTGGTTCAACTCTTTACCCACCTCCAAGTACTGTCCCTTGGTTCAACTCCCTACCCATCTCCAAGCACTGTCCCTTGGTTCCATTCCCCTACCCACCTCCGAGCACTGTCCCTTGGTTCCACTACCTACACACCTCTGAGCACTATCCGTTGGTTCCACTCCCTGCCCACCCCTGAGCACTGTCCCTTGGTTCAACTCCCTACCCACCTCCGAGTAGTGTTCCTTGGGTCCACTCCTCTACCCACCTCCGAGCACTGTCCCTTGGTTCCACTCTCTACCCACCTCCGAGCACTGTCCCTTGGTTTCACTCCCTGCCCACCCCTGAGCACTGTCGCTTGGTTCAACTCCCTACCCACCTCTGGGCACTGTCCCTTAGTTCAACTCCCCTACTCACCTCCGAGCACTGTCCCTTGGTTCCACCCCCTACCTACCTCTGAGCACTATCCCTTGGTTCAACTCCTCACCCACCTCCGAGCACTGTCCCTTGGTTCAACTCCCTACCCACCTCTGAGCACTGTCCCTAGGTTCCACTCTCTACCCACCCCCAAGCACTGTCCCCTGGTTCCACTCCCTACCCACCTCCAAGCACTGTCCCTTGTTTTATCTTGCTACCTACCTCCGAGCACTGTCCCTTGGTTCCACTCCCTACCCACCTCCTAGCACTGTCCCTTAGTTTCACTCCCTACCCACCCCCGAGCACTGTCCCTTGGTTCAACTCCCTAGCCACCTCCGAGTACTGTCTCTTAGTTAAACTCCCTACCCACCTCCGAGCACTGTCCCTTGCTTCAACTCCCTACCCACCTCCCAGTACTGCCCTTTTATAGAAAACAGAACAAAGTAACATTTAGTGGGGCTTAATTTGTATATAATTTGTTAATACCAAGAAAAGCAGTGACATAGATCCCCGGCAGCCAGCAACCATAGACCCTCCTATAGCAAAATACCCCCCCGCAACAATATACCCCCTCCAGCAACAACAAATCCCCTCAGCAACAATAGACCCCCTGCAACAAAATACCACACAGCAACAATAGATCCCCCTGCAAGAAAAGACCCCCTCCAGCAACAATAGACCCCCCTGCTCTTTGAACAATAGACCCCCTGCAACAAAATTTCTCCCCCAGCAACAATAGATCAACTTCAGCAACAATAGATCCCTAAAAGCAACAATATATTTCCCAGCAGCAAGCAACGACAGACCCCTCCCTCAAAAGTAGATCCCTACCAGTAACAATTGACCCCCCAGCAACATAGGACCCCTCTCCCCAGCAACAATAGAACCCCCACCAGCAACAGTAGAAGCTCCCAGTGACAGTAAACCTTCCAGCACCCCTTGCCATTACATACTTTCAGTGCAGGAGGTGCTGGAACGGTGTTTCCCTACATTGCCACCGGAAAAAGCATGGGTTATATGTACAGTATCTCACAAAAGTGAGTACACCCCTCCCATTTTTGTAAATATTTTATTATATCTTTGGATGGCTGAATGTCTGTCGTCCCAGAAGGAACCTCTTCTAAAGATGATGCACAAGAAAGCCCGCAAACAGTTTGCTGAAGACAAGCAGACTAAGGACATGGATTACTGGAACCATGTCCTGTGGTTTGATGAGACCAAGATAAACTTATGTGGTTCAGATGGTGTCAAGCGTGTGTGGCGGGAACCAGGTGAGGAGTACAAAGACAAGTGTGTCTTGCCTATGGTCAAGCATGGTGGTGGGAGTGGCTTGGTCTGGGGCTACATGAGTGCTGCCGGCACTGGGCAGCTACAGTTCATTGAGGGAACCATGAATGCCAACATGTACTGTGACATACTGAAGCAGAGCATGATCCCCCTCCCTATGGATACTGGGCCGCAGGGCAGTATTCCAACATAACGACCCCAAACACACCTCCAAGACAACCGCTGCCTTGCTTAAGAAGATGAGGATAAAGGTGATGGACTGGCCAAGCACGTCTCCAGACCTAAACCCTATTGAGCATCTGTGGGGCATCCTCAAATGGAAGGTGGAGGAGCGCAAGGTCTCTAACATCCACCAGTTCCGTGATGTCATCATGGAGGAGTGGAAGAGGACTCCAGTGGCAACCTGTGAAGCTCTGATGAACTCCATGCTCAAGAGGGTTACGGCAGTGCTGGAAAATAATGGTGACCACACAAAATATTGCCACTTTGGGTCCAATTTGGACATTTTCACTTAGGGGTGTACTCACTTTTTCTGCCAGTGGTTTAGACATTAATGGCTGTGTGTTGAGTTATTTTGCGGGGACAGCAAATTTACACTGCTATTCAAGCTGTACACTCACTACTTTACATTGTAGCAAAGTGTCATTTCTTCAGTGCTGTCACATGAAAAGATATAATAAAGTATTTACAAAAATGTGAGGGGTGCACTCACTTTTGTGAGATACTGTATTTGATAACTGCAAAGTAACACATACTTGTTCATCCGTTGTCCTGTTGTCACCCTGTTAAAGATGGGAAATGATAATTATAATGGACAATGCGCAGCTCCTGCCCTCACATCTATAATATTTTATGTAAGCATTCATTATGCCAAATTTCAATGGACACTGGGGCTGATACGCCAAGCCGTACGCCATCAGTAGAGGTGCACCCCGAGGCACAAAGCACATTTTCATATTTACGAAATGGTACGCCAGGAACAGAGCGCAAATCCCCCATTTACTATAGCTATCTCGGCGCATGGGAGAATGCAATCCCTGCGCCACTATGGACATGGCACACGGCATCTTCAATTCAATATTAACAGAAGATGGAGGTGCCAATATTATGGGGTGATGTGAGGAAGTTTAGTAACAACTGCCCAAGTAAGAAATATGCCCAAAAAAGAATAAGAAAGTAACTTTTTCCGAGCAAGCCTGCTGTGCCTGCAAATACGTTTAGAACTGCGCAAGATCAATGAAAGCACTGCGCATGTGCAAGTGGCTGTTGCGCTCGTTCAAATGCGTTTGTTCACTGTGCGGCCAAGATCTTAATAAATGTCAAGCAACGTACATGCAATTGCGTGGGTTGAGCGGGCGCACCTCTAAACTTGACAATTTTATTTTACGCTGGTTCACCTTTTATGTATTTTTTTAATGATATTTGCACAGAGGTCATGTTAGCATGTTACGTTGCCAACATGTGACATACACCTTGTTAAAATTATGTAAAAAGACTCTCGCTCCTCTAGCACCTCCTAAAAGGGCATTTAACCTTCCCCCTCTGATGCATATGATTTTCTTGGGCTATCTTTTGCTTTTAAAGGGGAACTCCACACTCCATTCTTTAATGCTCCTTGTTTCCTCCCTCTAATCCCTTGGATTTCCATGGGCTAACTTTTTCTTTTAAAGGGGAACTCCTCACTCCATTCTACAATGCTCTTGCCTTCCCCTTCTAATGCATATGATTTATTTTGGCTAACTTTTGCTTTTAAAGGGGAACTCCACACTCCATTCCATTCTCCAAAGGCTGGGAGCTGCCTTCACCAATACAAACCACATCCTTTTTTAGAGCATACAGCAGGGCCAGCTAGGAAAGGGGCGAGAAGAGCGATAGCCTAACCCCCTCCTGAACCATACAAGGCCACATCCACTCAACATAGCTGGCTGCCTTTGGGGCATGTTGGGCTCAGCCCAATACCAGCCACAAAGCACCTTGTACCCACTAGTTTAAAGGCGCTTTCCACATTCCGTAAAGCCCCCTGTCTGTAGCCCCCCACAACCCCAGCCTAGGGTTGTGTGGAAGAGACCCTTGTCCTCCTGAATATGGGAACAAAGTGGTTGATTTTTGGGGTTCCTGAGCCCCTCCTGCCCCCAAGCATACACCCCCCCTTTCATGGGCTGGCTTGCTGTGTGTTTGGCTAGGGGTTTGTTAGTGTTTGGGAGGGGCACAACATTTTTTTACTTTGGGGTGGGATTTTTCAATTGGGGGTTCTCTTTTTAAGCCTTAACAGACCCAAATGACCTTGTATGTATTGGGGGGTGGGGGGGAGGGTGGGGGCAGGCTATTTCTTTTTTTTTATCTTGCAGCTGCAATGAGATTTGTAACTTTTCTCTAAAGCCGTACATCTTTGAAGCAGCATTTTGGATACATGCTACAGACGCACCACTTTACAGGCAGAGTAAGGCCCCCCCCCCCAGTTACTAGCTTTTCATCAATTTTGCGTTTTTAAAGGCACTTCTCCTTGTTTCGTTTTTGGGGTTGTCCAAATTGGTGACATTGATATATGTCTGTCAGGGTGGTACCTGGGCCCCCATACCCATTTTAAGGCCAATAACTAGAAGATAAGCCAGCCAAGTAGGGACTAGCAAAATTAACAAATCAGTTCCCATAGACTGCAATGGTATTTGTTGTATAACTTTTGCCCATGTTAGGCTTTTTGTTTGCCCCCCTGGACCGGGGGGTGTTTGTCCCATCTGTAATTTTGTGGCATGCTGGATGATATGCTTAATTTTGGTGCAAGCTGCAATTGGGTTGGTCTGGGCATGCTCAGGGATAGGGATGAGCTTCGTGTTCGAATCGAATCCCTGTTCGACTCGAACATCAGCCGTTCGACCGTTCGTCGAATTGCGAACGATATGGGCCGTTTGCGCCAAATTCGTGTGGCGCGTCACGGCCCATAATTCACTGCGGCATCGCAGTGCATTGCTGGCTGATGATTGGCCAAGCATGCACTATGACCCGCATGCTTGGCCAATCACAGCGCCGTCGGTAGAGAGAGCTGTAATTGGCCAAAGCCAGGGTGGCTTTGGCCAATTATGGCTCAGGGGGTTTAGAACACGCCCCACACTATATAAGGCCGCCTGCACGGCGGCCCTGTGTAGTGTGTTCCGGCGTGCTTACAGAGAGAGAGAGAGACAGTGTCATTTCATTTGAGTTAGCTAGCTTAGGCAGGACAGTCAGTGAGTTAGCTGCACTTACAGTGTATTGTGTATATATATGCATCCCAGGTGTTGTATATATATATATATATATATATATATATATATATACACTGTATTCAGTTTAGCTAGATCCGTTCCTGTTATCTTCCTACTGACAGGCAGGCTTGTCTTGTTACAGTATTTACAGCTATCTGAAGAAAATTGCTGGTGTTCTTTTGATCCTATTAGTACCACAGTCAGGCAGCTAGACTATTTACAGTTAGTGTAGTGCGTCCTCCTCATAGTGTTCAGCTAAAGCTACAAGTTAGTTTAGTGTGACCTCTGCACAGCGTTCGGCTAAAGCTACAAGTTAGTGTAGTGCGTCCTCCTCACAGTGTTCAGCTAAAACTAAAAGTTAGTGTAGTGCGACCTCTGCACAGTGTTCAGCTAAAGCTACAAGTTAGTGTAGTGCGTCCTCCTCACAGTGTTCAGCTAAAACTACAAGTTAGTGTAGTGCGACCTCTGCACAGTGTTCAGCTAAAGCTACAAGTTAGTGTAGTGCGTCCTCCTCACAGTGTTCAGCTATAACTACAAATAATGCCCCGTACACACGGTCGGACTTTGTTCGGACATTCCGACAACAAAATTCTAGGATTTTTTCCGACGGATGTTGGCTCAATCTTGTCTTGCATACACACGGTCACACAAAGTTGTCGGAAAATCCGATTGTTCTAAACGCGGTGACGTAAAACACGTAAGTCGGGACTATAAACGGGGCAGTGGCCAATAGCTTTCATCTCTTTATTTATTCTGAGCATGCGTGGCACTTTGTCCGTCGGATTTGTGTACACACGATCGGAATTTCCGACAACGGGTTTTGTTGTTGAAAAATTTTATATCCTGCTCTCAAACTTTGTGTGTCAGAAAATCCGATGGAAAATGTCCGATGGAGCCCACACACGGTCGGAATTTCCGACAACACGCTCTGATCGGACATTTTCCATCGGAAAATCCGACCGTGTGTACGGGGCATTAGTGTAGTGCGACCTCTGCACAGTGTTCAGCTAAAACTATAAGTTAGTGTAGTGCGTCCTCCTCACAGTGTTCAGCTAAAACTACAAGTTAGTGTAGTGCGACCTCTGCACAGTGTTCAGCTAAAGCTACAAGTTAGTGTAGTGCGTCCTCCTCACAGTGTTCAGCTAAAACTACAAGTTAGTGTAGTGCGAGCTCTGCACAGTGTTCAGCTAAAGCTACCTGTAGAAGGTTGGTGGTGTTTTCCTGATCCTATCACTACCGCAGGCAGCTAAATAAGCTACAAGTTAGTTTTTTGCGAGCTTTGCACAGTGTTAACCTAAAGCTACCTGTAGAAGGTTGGTGGTGTTTTCCTGATCCTATCACTACCGCAGGCAGCTAAATAAGCTACAAGTTAGTTTTTTGCGAGCTCTGCACAGTGTTCAGCTAAAGCTACCTGTAGAAGGTTGGTGGTGTTTTCCTGATCCTATCACTACCGCAGGCAGCTAAATAAGCTACAAGTTAGTTTTTTGCGAGCTCTGCACAGTGTTCACCTAAAGCTACCTGTAGAAGGTTGGTGGTGTTTTCCTGATCCTATCACTACCGCAGGCAGCTAAATAAGCTACAAGTTAGTTTTTTGCGAGCTCTGCAGTGTTCACCTAAAGCTACCTGTAGAAGGTTGGTGGTGTTTTCCTGATCCTATCACTACCGCAGGCAGCTAAATAGGCTACAAGTTAGTTTTTGCGAGCTCTGCACAGTGTTCACCTAAAGCTACCTGTAGAAGGTTGGTGGTGTTTTCCTGATCCTATCACTACCGCAGGCAGCTAAATAAGCTACAAGTTAGTTTTTTGCGAGCTCTGCACAGTGTTCAGCTAAAGCTACCTGTAGAAGGCTGGTGGTGTTTTCCTGATCCTATCACTACCGCAGGCAGCTAAAGAAGGTACAAGTTAGTTTTTTGCGAGCTCTGCACAGTGTTCACCTAAAGCTACCTGTAGAAGGTTGGTGGTGTTTTCCTGATCCTATCACTACCGCAGGCAGCTAAATAAGCTACAAGTTAGTTTTTTGCGAGCTCTGCACAGTGTTCACCTAAAGCTACCTGTAGAAGGTTGGTGGTGTTTTCCTGATCCTATCACTACCGCAGGCAGCTAAATAAGCTACAAGTTAGTTTTTGTGAGTTCTGCACAGTGTTCACCTAAAGCTACATGTAGAAGGTTGGTGGTGTTTTCCTTATCCTATCACTACCGCAGGCAGCTAAATAAGCTACAAGTTAGTTTTTTGCGAGCTCTGCAGTGTTCACCTAAAGCTACCTGTAGAAGGTTGGTGGTGTTTTCCTGATCCTATCACTACCGCAGGCAGCTAAATAGGCTACAAGTTAGTTTTTTGCGAGCTCTGCACAGTGTTCACCTAAAGCTACCTGTAGAAGGTTGGTGGTGTTTTCCTGATCCTATCACTACCGCAGGCAGCTAAATAAGCTACAAGTTAGTTTTTTGAGAGCTCTGCACAGTGTTCAGCTAAAGCTACCTGTAGAAGGTTGGTGGTGTTTTCCTGATCCTATCACTACCGCGGGCAGCTAAATAAGCTACAAGTTAGTTTTTTGCGAGCTCTGCAGTGTTCACCTAAAGCTACCTGTAGAAGGCTGGTGGTGTTTTCCTGATCCTATCACTACCGCAGGCAGCTAAATAAGCTACAAGTTAGTTTTTTGCAAGCTCTGCACGGTGATCACCTAAAGCTACCTGTAGAAGGTTGGTGGTGTTTTCCTGATCCTATCACTACCGCAGGCAGCTAGATAAGCTACAAGTTAGTTTTTTGCGAGCTCTGCATGGTGTTCACCTAAAGCTACCTGTAGAAGGTTGGTGGTGTTTTCCTGATCCTATCACTACCGCAGGCAGCTAAATAAGCTACAAGTTAGTTTTTTGCAAGCTCTGCACGGTGTTCACCTAAAGCTACCTGTAGAAGGTTGGTGGTGTTTTCCTGATCCTATCACTACCGCAGGCAGCTAAATAAGCTACAAGTTATTTTTTCGCGAGCTCTGCAGTGTTCACCTAAAGCTACCTGTAGAAGGTTGGTGGTGTTCTCATACTACAAGCAGGCAGTTAATTTTGCTAGCTGCAGTATCAGTACATATATATATATATATATATATATCCCAGCTTAGTGCAGCTACAGGCCATTAGTATGTCTGGAAGGCCAATAAGGAGAGGCAGACAGTCACAAGCCAATAAAACAGGGCAAGCAGGCTCTGTGTCTAGATGCAACAGTGCTGGTCGTGGAGTCGGTGCATCCTCATCAGCACGTGGCCATGGGACACGCTTGGCCTTTTTTTCGGCAGCTGGCCGTGTTGAGCCGCAACATGCGGAAGACTTGGTCGAGTGGATGACTAAGCCGTCCTTATCCTCCTCATCCTCTCTCACCCATGCTCAGGGTACTTTGTCTGGCAAAGCAGCTCTTCCCTCGGCTCAATGGCATCAGTGACTCCTTCCCTAGCCCCACCATGTCCTCCTGAGGAGTCCCTCGTACTGTTTGATCACAGTGTTGAGTACATGCTCCAGGAGGATGCCCAGCGTTTGGAAGGCTCTGATGATGATACTGAGCTAGATGAAGGCAGTAACGTGAGCACGGACAGAGGGGGTGCCCAAGAAGGACAGCAATCTGGCAGTCATGCTCCCCCTGCTGCAGCATACTGCCAGGTTTGCTGCAGTGATGAGGAGGGAGGGGATGATGAGGTCACTGACTCAACGTGGGTGCCTGATAGGAGAGAGGAGGAGGAGGAGGAGGCACATCACCAACCAGGCAGAATGCCCTCCAGGGGCCAGCCTAAGGGCAGCACACTGACTGCATCACACCCCAAAGCTCCGCATGTGCAGGGCGCTGCAGTCTCTCCGCATTATTCAAAAAGTTCTTTGGTGTGGGCCTTTTTTGAGATGAGTGCATCAGATCGCACCGCTGCTATTTGCAACATATGTCTCAAGCGTATCTCGCGTGGCCAAAGCATCTCCCACTTGGGCACCACATGCTTGACCAGACATATGTTGACCTGACATGCAGTTTGTTGGCAAGCGTATCTAAAAGACCGACACCAAAGAACAAAGAGGACCTCTCCTTGCTCCTCATCAGCTGAGATCTCCAAACCCATTATACCTTCAGTCCTCTGAGACCTGCACTGAGAGGAATGAAGGTGTAGAATTAGGTGTGTCACAGCCAAGTACTTGTGGGCAATCTGCTTTCGGTACACCGACGTCAGATTGTACCAGGCAAATTTCCCTGCCCCAGCTGCTGCACCGCTGAAAGAAGTTCGCTCCCAGCCATCCACATGCCCAGCGGTTGAATGCTAGCTTGGCAAAATTGCTACCACTTCAACTGCTGCCTTTTCAGTTGGTAGACTCTGCCCCCTTCCATGAGTTTGTGGAATGTGCGGTTCCTCAGTGGCAGGTACCCAAACGCCACTTTTTCTCACGGAAGCGATTCCGGCTCTCTACCGGCATGTGGAAGGCAATGTCCATGCCTCGCTGGACAGGGCGGTCAGTGGTAAGGTGCATATTACCGCTGATTCATGGTCCAGCAGGCATGGACAGGGACGTTACCTAAGTTTCACCACGCATTGGGTGACTCTGCTGGCAGCTGGGAAGGATGCAGGACAAGGTGCAGTAGTGTTGGAGGTTGTTCCGCCACCATGCCTCCAAAATGCCACTACTAATGGTTGTGACACACCTCTCTCCTCCACCCCCTCCTCTTCTTCTTCCTCCATGGCCTTTTCCTGTGCTTTGTTCTTGGAACCAGCGGTGCTCCGTAGGCTTTCAAGGGGCTACGCAAGTACGCAGGCCAAAAGATGCCATGCGGTGCTTGAGCTGGTGTGCTTGGGGGACAGGAGCCACACTGGGGCAGAGGTTCTGTCAGCTCTGCAGGGGCAGGTTCAGAGGTGGTTGACGCCACGCCAACTTAAGGCAGGAATGGTGGTTTGCGACAATGGCACCAACCTCCTCTCTGCCCTCCAACAGGGACAAATGACCCATGTGCCCTGTTTGGCTCACGTCTTTAACTTGGTGGTGCAGTGGTTCTTGGGCAAGTCCCCGGGCTTACAGGATGTCCTGAGGCAGGCCAGGAAAGTCTGTGTGCATTTCCGCCGGTCATATAATGCCAGTGCTCGGCTGGCAGACCTCCAAAAGGAGTTTAACCTGCCCAGGAACCGCCTAATCTGTGACATGCCCACCAGGTGGAACTCAACGTTGGCCATGCTGCAGCGGCTGCACACGCAGAAGAGGGCCATCAATGAGTACCTGTGCAACTATGGCACCAGGGCAGGGTCAGGGGAGCTTGTTTTTTTTTCCCCACGCCAGTGGGCCATGATCAGGGATGCATGTACTGTCCTGTCACCATTTGAGGAGGCCACAAGGATGGTGAGCAGTGACAGTGCATGCATCAGTGACACTGTCCCCCTTGTCCACCTGTTGGAGCACACGCTGCGTGGAATAATGGACAGGGCACTTGAGGCAGAACAGAGGCAGGAAGAGGAGGACTTCTTTAGCTCTCAAGGCCCCCTTTATCCAGACAGTGTTCCTGCGTGCCCGCCGATCACACAGGAAGAGGACGAGGAGGAGGAGGATTGTGTCAGTATGGAGGTGGAGCCTGGCACTCAGCATCAGCAGCAGTCTTTAAGGGATCAGTCCCAAGAAATACATGGACTTGTACGTGGCTGGGAGGAGGTGGCAGCGGACCATGTCGTCCTTAGTGACCCAGAGGACTCCGGACCGAATGCCTCAGCAAACCTACGCTGCATGGCCTCCCTGATCCTGCAAAGCCTGCGTAAGGATCCTCATATTCGTGGTATCAAGGAGAAGGACCAATACTGGCTGGCAACCCTCCTTGATCCACGTTACAAGGGTAAGGTTGCGGACCTTATCTTGCCGTCGCAGAGGGAGCAGAGGATGAAACATCTTCGGGAGGCCTTGCAGAAAGGTCTGTGCAACGCGTTCCCAGAGACTGGGAGGTTACAAACTCCTGTTTCTGGACGTGTTGCTGAGGCTTCGGTCAGTCAAAGAAGGAGCGGTAGAGAAGGTGGCCGTCTGACCGATGCGTTCAGACAATTTTTTAGTCCACAGCCCCAAGGTATGATCGGTTCCAGCAACCATCGCCACCAACTTTCAAACATCAAACTTACAAACGACTCCTACTTGCAAACGGAAGGAGACAAGAAAGGAAGTGAGATGAAATCTACCCCTAGGAAGGGAAATTCTCTCCTGTAAGAGTTAATATGGGAAAAAACATTTCTCCTTTCCACTGATGCTTTATCACCAATCTTTGTTTCACAAAAAAAAACAAATTTTCAAAAAACATTTGTCATTGGGACAAAAAGTGAGGTGAAATCTTCTGAAGAGGAGCACAGACAGAAAAACAAATGCCACAGGGGTGATAACCCTTCCCTATGTTTTCCAAAAAGCTTAAAATAGATTTTTTGGCTGGAGCTAAACACGTTAAAAATGTACCAGTTCAAAATTACAAACAGATTCTACTAAACAACAAACCTACAGTCCCTGTCTTGTTTGCACTGCCTGTATACTGCTGTTTAGAGTACAGAGCCTGTATACTGCTGTTTCCTTTTTTAATTTGGGTTCCCTTTAATATCCATACAAGACCCAAAGGGCCTGGTAATGGACTGGGGGGTACCCATGCCGTTTATCTCACTGATTTTCATCCATATTGCCAGGACCCGACATTACATTAAAGCCGCAAGCAGTGTTAAATTACTTTTTTTCCTTTAAAAATTACATTTTGTGCAGGGACTGTTCTAAGCATGGGAAACACGCGCCACTTTACAGGCATACTATAGACACCCCCCAGGTACGATATTTAAAGGAATATTTGACTTTTTTTTTTTACTTTAAGCATAATTAAAATCACTGCTCCCGAAAAAACGGCTGTTTTTAAAACTTTTTTTGCATTGATACATGTCCCCTGGGGCAGGACCCGGGTCCCCAAACCCTTTTTAGGACAATACCATGCAAATTAGCCTTTAAAATGAGCACTTTTTGATTTTGAACGTTCGAGTCCCAAAGACGTCAAATTTGTACAAATTTTCGGTCCGTTCGCAGGTTCTGGTGTGAACCCCCCTACTCAGGGACTTTGATTTTTTTCATGTGCTTTTTGGTGTGTGAAATGCATTTGGGTTGGTCTGGGCATGCTTAGGGACTTGGCTTTTTTTAAATTCTTTTTGTGTGTGAACAGCACTTGGATGTTTCTGGGCATGCTCAGAGTGTGTTTTTGGTTTAGTAATTTAAGGACATCCTTAACAGGTGTACACACTTTGAATTTCCGTCACTACATTGGGTGAACTTGCATTTTGACTGTGCATGGGTTTTCAATTGCCTCATTAGCACGCAAACCTATGTTATATAAAGCTTGCAGAATGGCATTTGAAATGCCTCTAAACACAGCTTCTGAACTTATTTTTTGGGGTTTCAAAAAAAGCCTCTAAACACAACTGCCTAGAAATGACTAGAAACGACCCTGTGTACATGTACTGATAAAATAACATAGAGGAGAGTTCAGGAGCAGCTGAAAAAAATGCCCAACTGCTCCTAAACGTCCGTTTACCAGCAGTGTACACGAGGCCTTACTAGTATTAGAGACTGGTCACGAGAAGAGGAAGCTGCTAAGATATCTCTTATGCCGCATACTCACGATTAGAATTTCGGGCCGCAAAAGACCGATGAGGATTTTTCATCAGAAAATGCTCCATCGGTCTTTTTCTGGCCGAATTCCAGCCAGCAAAAGATTAAGAGCATGCTCTTAATTTTTCAGTCGGAAAAAGTTCCTATCCGAAAATGCGTTAGTCTGTGGCAATTCCGACACGCAAGATCCCTACTCATGCTCGGAAACAATTCGACGCATGCTCGGAAGCATTGAACGTCATTTTCTAGGCTCGTCGTAGTGTTGTACGCCACCGCCTTCTTGACGGTCGTAATTTCAGCAAACTTTTGCGTGACCGTGTGTATGCAAGGCAAACTTGAGCGGCATCCCGTCGGAAAAGCCATCATATCTTTTTCCGACGAAAAAAACGATCGTGTGTACGTGGCATAACTATACTACACTATTCCAGGTATCTATACTGTACATTGTTTGATGGTGCAATTAATTTACTTGCTCACATGTCTTATTTATTTTGACAAATGTATTTCAGCTTAAATGTGTTACAGACTTATTTTATTCTATTTTCAAGCAAACTTTGCACTAATTGTGTACATTAACTTTGTTCACCATTTGCATTGGAATTTGGTTATTGTTTTGATATTTAATTTTCAAGATGTATCTCTGAAAAATTTATTTTTTTAAATAGGGGAGGTAGGGTGAAAGTCTTTGTGACTTTTTATTGCTCTCTGTGGCCCTGCTGAGGTGTTATATTCTCATTTACTGACCTGGTGAATAGGTGTCACTGGGTTTCTTTTTCTAGATTTTTTTTGGAATATTATATATATATTATATATTATTATATAATATTATATAATATTATATTATAGCAAAATATTTGTTTTGTTTTTTCATTTTAACTTTTTACTCTTATGCCCCGTACACACGGTCGGATTTTCCGATGGAAAATGTCCGATCGGAGCGTGTTGTCGGAAATTCCGACCGTGTGTGGGCTCCATCGGACATTTTCCATCGGATTTTCCGACACACAAAGTTGGAGAGCAGGAGATAAAATTTTCCGACAACAAAATCCGTTGTCGGAAATTCCGATCGTGTGTACACAAATCCGACAGACACAGTGCCACGCATGCTCAGAATAAATAAAGAGATGAAAGCTATTGGCCACTGCCCCGTTTATAGTCCCGACGTACGTGTTTTACGTCACCGCGTTCAGAACGATCGGATTTTCCGACAACTTTGTGTGACCGTGTGTATGCAAGACAAGTTTCAGCCAACATCCGTCGGAAAAAATCCTAGGATTTTGTTGTCGGAATGTCCGAACAAAGTCCGACCGTGTGTACGCCCTATTATAATGCATGTATTATGGAGATGAGCAGAGGCAGTGCTGTGTTTTGGCCTAGGCCAACAAGGCCCAGGCCTAGGGCGGCACTTTGCGTGGGGCGGCAAGAAAGCCCCCCCCCCACAAAAACGGCACCCGTGCCCTCCTCCTGCACAACAGGGCACATCAGGAGAGTACAGCTTAGGAGCGCAGTGGCATCGCGGCTGCAGATGGGACCAGAAAGCAGTTTAAGCAGGAGCCATCAAGCCGCCCCCATAAAGCCGTGATTCTCTCTCTCTGATTGGCCCCCTGCTGTGGCCAATCATGGGGAGGGAAACAGCGGGCAGGAAGCTGGGCGGCAGCGCGGCAAAACCACTTAGAGCCGCTCTATCTTCTCCCTTCGGCTGACAGAAAGGGGAGGGGAGGGGCGAGCGGGGGAATTCTCTGCTGCTGCCGAGTTCTCTGGTAAATGGAGCAGCAGCGCTGTGACAGGGAGAGGAGAGCTGTGGGTTGTCTGTGTATCTCCCCCGCTCGCCTCCCCCTCCTCTTTCTGTCAGCCGAACGGAGAAGAGAGAGAGAGCGTCTCTAGTTGGTTTCGCTGTGCCGCTGCCCAGCTTCCTGCCCGCTGTTTCCCTCCCCATGATTGGCCACAGCAGAGGGCCAATCAGAAGACTCTGGGGGCATCATGGGAAAAGTAGTCCCTGAAGAGTGGCGGCCCCTGTGTGTCCACAGACATCATGCTACAGCCCCCAGCATGCATGCACTCTGCTGGGGGGGGTTACAGGAGGAGAAAAAGAAAGTACTGTGCTGGGGGAAGCCAGATAGGGAGCCACACTGTACCCGCACCACCAGAGCCTTGCTGTACCCACACCACCAGAGAGCCACGCTGTACACGCACCACCAGAGCCACGCTGTACCCACACCACCAGAGCCACGCTGTACCCGCACCACCAGAACCACGCTGTACCCGCACCACCAGAGCCACGCTGTACCCGCACCACCAGAGCCACGCTGTACACGCACCACCAGAGAGCCACGCTGTACAGGCACCACCAGAACCACGCTGTACCCGCACCACCAGAGCCACGCTGTACACGCACCACCAGAGCCACGCTGTACACGCACCACCAGAGAGCCATGCTGTACAGGCACCACCAGAGCCACGCTGTACATGCACCCCCAGAGCCACGCTGTACACGCACCACCAGAGCCACGCTGTACACACACCACCAGAGCCACGCTGTACCCGCACCACCAGAGAGCCATGCTGTACACGCACCACCAGAGCCATGCTGTACCCGCACCACCAGAGCCACGCTGTACACGCACCATCAGAGCCACGCTGTACCCGCACCACCAGAGCCACGCTGTACACGCACCACCAGAGCCACGCTGTACCCGCACCACCAGAGAGCCACGCTGTACCCGCACCACCAGAGCCACGCTGTACCCGCACCACCAGAGCCACGCTGTACACGCACCACCAGAGCCACATTGTACACGCACCACCAGAGAGCCACGTTCCCGCACCACCAGAGAGGGAGACATGCTGTACCCGCACCACCACAGAGAGAGCCACACTGTTCCCACACCACCAGAGAGGGAGCCACAATGTACCCGCACCACCAGAGAGGGAGCCACACTGTACCCGCACCACCAGAGAGGGAGCCACGATGTACCCGCACCACCAGGGAGGGAGCCACGCTGTACCCGCACCACCAGAGAGGGTGCCACGATGTACCCGCACCACCAGAGAGGGAGCCACGTTGTACCTGCACCACCAGAGAGGGAGCCACGCTGTACCTGCACTACCAGAGAGCCACGCTGTACCCGCACCACCAGAGGGGGAGAAAGATGAAGCCACTGCCAGGGTACAGACATGCTACACTACTAACTAGAGTCAGCCTGGGCAACTCAGAGTGAGCGAACATCCAGCCGGAGGGATCACTGTTGCGGTTTCACCGGGTCTGGTAAGAGCCTGTTGGCCATTATCCATTACTGTTCCCAGGGACTGAGCCATTAGGAAATGCCTAACCTGATATCCTCTAGGCCAACCCTAGTGACGCCACTGTCCCGGAGCCCACAACAAGTTCCGGAGCTGAGTTTCAGTACCTGGCCAGACAGGGATGCGCCAGCGTGGGCACCCCGGGACATCTGCCGCCCGGAGTCCCACAAGCGGCGATGTGCTTTCCGTAGCAGCCGACACCTCTCTCCCCACTGTCAGCCACACACACTCCTCGGCTCCTCCTCCCTTCTCCTTCTCGGCTCCAATGTTCTAGTGTACACAGCCAGGAGGAGGAGGTGCCACAGAGGAGGGACACAACTTCAGTGCAAGAGCCTCCCAAAGCACCCAGCACATATCCCCTTACCCCCCAAATGAAAAGATGTAGCATCCCTCACTGTCCTCCTCCCGCGTCTTCCCTCTGTCCTCTTCCCGCTGCATCCCTCTGTCCTCCCATGAAGATGACAGGGCAGATCTTAAAAAGGAAGGGGTGTGGTCTTGACAGGAAGGGGTGGGTCATAGTTAAATTAGGGGGGTGCACGAGCTTAGTCAGGCCTAGGGCAGCACAAAACCTAAATACACCACTGAGCAGAGGGGAATATTGATTTGCAATATTCCAAATCAAAAGAATATAATCTAGGGGGACAACACTGCTCATTTTTAAACATGATAGAGTGAAAGGGTTTTTTCACCCTCGCTTACAAATTTTGCAAGTGGCAGAATCACAAAGTGAAAAAGGAAAAAAAATAGCCTGGAAAAAAATGATTGCAAGAATTACATGAAAGACTTGTTAGCAGCAAAATATACAATTTGGGGTTTATAGACAAAGATGTTTTTCTATTGAGAGCATTTTACTAAACTGTTGGCGCTATATAAATCCTGTATAATAATAATAATAATTTTACGTATTGTCGTTAGATATACAGTACATGTTTTTCTAATATCTACTCTGATTAGCTCTCTATGATAAAAAATATGTGTGAAAAGACATTTAGGCTTATTTGCTAAAGGAGCTGAAAATCTATACTCTATAAATTGCATGAATATTTACTTCAATTATCCAATCATTTCAAAAGTAAATTCATGTTGACTTATTGGCACTTGATTAGTTATTCATAAAGGGCATGAATTTGTTTTATACTTGTTGGAATATTTGACGTGAAGATTCACATACATTTTTAAGTAAAAATTCTCAACTACTTTAGCAAATCAGACTCATTAATTCACTTAAAACCTAATTGAATCTATAAATTAGTCAGTGACTAAAGGCCCGTACACACAATATGAAAATTGGATGGAAAAATTTGTACGACGAGCTGTCTGCCGATTTTTCAGATCGTTAGTACGGTGCTTTCAACAGCCAATTTTGCTTTTTCCTCAGACAAAAGCTGGATATGCAGACTATAACTTTTTTGTCGGATTTGAACTCAATGTCAGATTTTCGTTTCATTAGTACTGTTTTCGTTTGGAAAAAATCATAAGAGCAAGACTGCGCATGCTCAGAAACTAAAGAACACGTGCAAAACTATTCAACACATTACATCACTTCTGACGTTGTATTTTGTCGTACAAAAATTTTCGTACACGTGATCCTTTTGACGTCATCCCGCAGCAAAAAGATCACGTGACCGCGGCGTGGTCAATGTGATATTAGGGAGGACGCACTACCGCCGATTAGAGGTCGAAAGTGAGGCTTGGTTCCTGACCACCTTCAGGGGGATAGGATTGGCTTTCCAAACAACATGTGACCTAGTGGTCACTGATGACGCCGCCCTACCCGGAAGTCATGCCCGGCATCAGCGCCAATGTGATTTTTTTGATTTCTAGTTATAGTATATATAAGCGCAGTGGATGGGGGGCAGATCCATACCCCAGCAGAAGTCTTAGAGGACGAAACGCGTCAGTATCTTATGTATTTACCCCTACTATCACCTACTGCGCAATATTTTAAAATGTTGGTATTTTTTATACTACTTTGAGCTGAGTTTTTACCGCCCAATTTTTGTATTGATTGCAAAAGTTCCTTCTTTTTTAATAAACGTTGTTACGTTTGAGAAAGATTTACACTATGTGGAAGTTTTTTCCTTCTTTTTGCCCATTTACATGGTAACGGTTGCTGATGAAACCTCTTTCACCGTCTGAGGACGTCTGAGGATTGAGACCGACCCGGGATTCCAGCTGAGTCTTGCCGAGGATATACCACTAGATGACATCTGTCGAGCTCTAGAGGCGTGCCATCCTGCGATACCAGGGGAGATCCTATCCGAGACCATCTCACGGGTTTACAGCCCCACACCGCTTGACGGTACAAGCTCGTTTGACTCACCGCCACGGGCCTGTGAGTCCACCTTCTCTGGTAAGGGCATTGTACACCTATTTTTTTGAGCCAATATCACCATATTAGGGGAAGAATTGACCTATGTGCAAGGATACGGCCAACAGTTCCTGCTTTGTCACACTTAAAAGGACTGTCTGCACCTAGAGTGATATGAAATAATCCAGAATCATCCCATCATATGGTGGTGGACTCTAAAAGACATCCTTATATTTATTACCCTGATGGACTTTTAATTTCATATATTTTGGTCTATTTGTAGGGTTGTAGGTTACTTAATACACATCACTGTGTTACTTTTAATTTTTCTATACATTTTGTACCTTTTAACACTCAGGTAAAAGTTGAGTTATCCTATTCAATATTGATTTATTGGATATCACCTCACCTTTTTCACTCATTGTTGCTATATAGTTTGAGTTATATTATTGCACATGTAATTTTACCATTGCTGATTTTTGTTTATAAGATATTTTGGGTGGGGAAGACATCATTCCTCCATACACTTCTAGGATCATCACTAGTATATTTGGTATATCCATGGGGATTACCACCTCCTAATACTCACTTCACCAAACTTTTCTTTGCACATACCCCGGGACTGTGCACATCTACTTATCACTATTGGTATTAATACCTTCCAGATCATATCACCTTTTAGCACCACATTTTATTATTTTCTTATCCAAGGCATTAATCATGGCGTTGTATACCCAAATCATAAGTACCTTGAGCCCTCAACCCAGAGAAGCCATGCCATACCAGCCATAAATAAATTGTTGGCTGCCTTACACTTTTACACTTGCACAAGCCAGATGCTTGCTTTAACTTACCGCACGGTTTCATGCGGTATTTGAGGCAGAATTCGGAAATATAACACATGATTTTAAGGAGAGTTTCTTTGTGAATCAAACTGTTTTTTTTTTTAAAACACTGCGCGTTATTTTACCGCATACTCATGTGCGGTAAAATATCGCTTAGTGAATTGTACCCATAAACTTTTGTTGAACGGCCAAACTGGAAAACTTTTAGCAATATGGTGTGACCAAATCCCCATATTTTCGATAATGTATTTTTGAAAATCTTTAGGTGTTTTTAAACTAGGTGAATGTTTTTTTTGCATGTGTGCACTGTAAAATTTTCTTCTACTGTATGGTCTTATGGCTGCACCAGCTTTAATGAGAGGGTGTGCCCCCCAAATATCTTGTTTGTTACAATGTTGCAGTGACGTGGATTCCTCCATTCACCTCACTTATGTGAAAGGGTGAATCCATTCATTCTTTTTTCATTTAACCAACAAGATGAACAAAAAAAAAAAAACTAAGTGAGTATACTCAGCTTTAGACATAACTGGAAGTTTACAGGTCAGTCCCCCAGTTTTCTTGCTGTAGCACTGTAACATATAAAGGTAACTGAAAACCTGTTGACCTGGTGGAAGGGAGGGTTATAACCCCTGTCTGTTTATTTTTTGCCATGTTTGTCTAATTGGCGAGGTTTACCTTCACTTTTTGTTCCATAGCCAAGTAGGACGTCAGAGAAAATCCCTGCTAATTAAGTGAATTCCTTGGGGATCCCCAGGTCACCAGAACTTGTGTCCCCTTTTGAAAATGTCCCCTCCATTACTTTTCTGGGGACAGCCCAAAATGTGGGGTTGCTTTTACTTTCACTTTCAATGATAATGGTAAGCAGGACAAATAGAGAGTGTGAATTTCCCTAATGCCCTGAACACATGATCGCACATTCCGACAACAAAATCCATGTTTTTTTTCGACAGATGTTGGCTCAAACTTGTCTTACATACACACGGTCACACAAATCTTGTTGGAAATTCCGATCGCCAAGAACGCGGTGACGTACAACGCGTATGACGAGCCGAGAAAAATGAAGTTCAATAGCCAGTGCGGCTCTTCTGCTTGATTCCGAGCATGCGTGGAACTTTGTGTGCCAGAATTGTGTACACACGGATTTTGTTGTTGGAAAATTTGAGATCCAGATCTCAAATTTTGTGTGTCGGAAATTCCGATGGAAAATGTCCGATGGAGCCTACACACGGTCGGAATTTCCGACAACAAGCTCCCATCGAACATTTTCCGACGGAAAATCCGACCATGTGTACGGGGCATTACAGGTGCACAGACTGCTCTAAAACAGTGTTCTCATCCATCTCTGCTCTAAAAGTAAAAAAAAATACTTTGCTTTTAGTTATACTTCGAATAAAAAATAAACTTTTATAATTTAATGACAATTGGATCATTATTCCTCTACATGTCTAGTCATTACTATAAATAACAACTCGCTATGGTCACCATAATGATAAACTATAGTGTACACTTTTACTTATTAATCTACAAATCAGTAAAGTTGTAAAGCTATATATCTCAGTATGTTGGTGATATTACAAATCTGTTTAAACATCTATTTTTATTTTTCATATAGGTAAATTACTAAGCTCAGTTGTAAACCGAACACCTATTGTTGAAAAAAAATTCACAGCTAAACTGATTGTCATTAACACAAGATGAGTCACGTAGGCCTAAAAGGCCAAAATGTTCTGCAGATATTGAACCTTAATCTCACTAAAGTCAATTGTAAAAATTCTGCAGAATTTTTTCAGACCTCTGGAGGGAGGAAGGTTTAGGAGGGGGTGCAGACTTGTATCCCCCTTTCTTGGTCAGCCAGATAACACGTGTTTATGAGGGTTGGGTATATTTTGGGATGATCAACACATCATTTTGTTTTGTGTTGAAGGATCTGAAATGGATTTTGGACTATAGTGTGCAAGCTTATTATTAATATAAAAATCAGTAAAGTTGTATAGCTATACTTCTAAGTCTGTTGGTAATAATAACATCTGTGTAAACATCTCTTCTTATTTTTCATATACAGTCAGGTCCATAAATATTGGGACATCGACACAATTCTAATCTTTTTGGCTCTATACACCACCACAATGGATTTGAAATGAAACGAACAAGATGTGCTTTGACTGCAGACTTTCAGCTTTAATTTGAGGGTATTTACATCCAAATCAGGTGAACGGTGTAGGAATTACAACAGTTTGTATATGTGCCTCCCACTTTTTAAGGGACCAAAAGTAATGGGACAATTGGCTGCTCAGCTGTTCCATGGCCAGGTGTGTGTTATTCCCTCATTATCCCATTTACAAGGAGCAGATAAAAGGTTCAGAGTTAATTTCAAGTGTGCTATTTGCATTTGGAATCTTTTGCTGTCAACTCTCAATATGAGATCCAAAGAGCTGTAACTATCAGTGAAGCAAGCCATCATTAGGCTGAAAAAACAAAACAAACCCATCAGAGAGATAGCAAAAACATTAGGTGTGGCCAAATCAACTGTTTGGAACATTCTTAAAAAGAAAGAATGCACTGGTGAGCTCAGCAACACCAAAAGACCCGGAAGACCACGGAAAACAACTGTGGTGGATGACTGAAGAATTCTTTCCCAGGTGAAGAAAACACCCTTCACAACAGTTGGCCAGATCAAGAACACTCTCCAGGAGGTAGGTGTATGTGTGTCAAAGTCAACAATTAAGAGAAGACTTCACCAAAGTGAATACAGAGGGTTCACCACAAGATGTAAACCATTGGTGAGCCTCAAAAACAGGAAGGCCAGATTAGAGTTTGCCAAACAACATCTAAAAAAGCCTTCACAGTTCTGGAACATCATCCTATGAACAGATGAGACCAAGATCAACTTGTACCAGAGTGATGGAAAGAGAAGAGTATGGAGAAGGAAAGGAACTGCTCATGATCCCAAGCATACCACCTCATCAGTGAAGCATGGTGGTGGTAGTGTCATGGCGTGGGCATGTATGGCTGCCAATGGAACTGGTTCTCTTGTATTTATTAAAGATGTGACTGCTGACAAAAGCAGCAGGATGAATTCTGAAGAGTTTCGGGCAATATTATCTGCTCATATTCAGCAAAATGTTTCAGAACTCATTGGACGGCGCTTCACAGTGCAGCTGGACAGTGACCCGAAGCATACTGCGAAAGAAACCAAAGAGTTTTTTAAGGGAAAGAAGTGGAATGTTATGCAATGGCCAAGTCAATCACCTGACCTGAATCTGATTGAGCATGCATTTCACTTGCTGAAGACAAAACTGAAGGGAAAATGCCCCAAAAACAAGCAGGAACTGAAGATAGTTGCAGTAGAGGCCTGGCAGAGCATCACCAGGTATAAAACCCAGCCTCTGGTGATGTCTATGCATTTCAGACTTCTGGCTGTAATTGACTGCAAAGGATTTGCAACCAAGTATTAAAAAGTGAAAGTTTGATGGATGAGTGTTAATCTGTCCCATTACTTTTGGTCCCTTAAAAAGTGGGAGGCACATATACAAACTGTTGTAATTCCTACACCGTTCACCTGATTTGGATGTAAATACCCTCAAATTAAAGTTGAAAGTCTGCAGTTAAAGCACATCTTGTTTGTTTCATTTCAAACCCATTGTGGTGGTGTATAGAGCCAAAAAGATTAGAATTGTGTCAATGTCCCAATATTTATGGACCTGACTGTAGGTTAATTACTAAGCTCAGCTGTAAATCGAACATCTATTGTTGAGACAAAAAATCACAGATAAACTGATTGACATTAACACAAGATGAGTCAAAGCAGAGAAAATTTGTATCCGTGCTCTGAGTGCCAGAAGAAATTTATTTATAAGTCCAAACTCAATGTTCATCTGAGGATTCACACTGGAGAGAAGCCATATAAATGCTCAGAATGTGACAAGTCCTTCTTACAAAGTGATAATCTTGCTAAACACCTGAGAATTCACACAGGAGAGAAAGCATTTAAATGTTCAGACTGTGGCCATTGCTTCTCACAAAAATCTGATGCCGCGTACACACAAGCCGACTTTTCAACCGGACTGGTCCGACGCAGGGGCGTTTCTAGGTCTACAAAAGATCTGGGGCTAGAGCCCATAGCAGCATAATAAAGAAAGTCATACGCTTGGGTGGGCATACACATGTGTATAATATCCGTGTGTGTGTGTGTATATATCCCCAGAATGCCCCCCTTACATCAGGGTCCCCAGAGAGCCCCCCTTACATTAGGGTCCCCAGAGAGCCTCCCCCTTAAATCAGGGTCCCCAGAGAGCCTCCCCTCCCCTTGGGGACCCCTGCAGAGACTCGGGGCTATGGGCGTCGGACCAGTCCGGTCGAAAAGTCCGCTCGTTTGTACGCAGCATCACTCGACATCAGAAGACTCACATAGGAGAGAAACCGTTTTAATGTTCAGAATGTGGCAAGTGCTTTTCACAAAGTTTTTTTCTTACGATACATCAGAGAATTCACAAAGGAGAAAAACCATTTCAATGTTCAGAATGTGAAATGTGTTTCTCTGAAGGCTATAAACTTAGTATACATAAGAGAATTCACAGAGGAGAAAAACCCTTTTAAATGTTCAGAATGTGGCAAGTGCTTTTCACAAAATTCTTATCTTAATATTCATAAAAGGATTCACACCGGAGAGAAATCATGTAAATGTTCAGAGTGTGGAAAGTGCTTCTCAAAAGGTTTTATAATTAATATGTGTAGCGCTGGTAGATTTATGATCTACCATCTGATAGGTAAATTTAGTGAATTGCTCGTTAGGGGAGTTAGGTTTGCCTCTGTTCCAGCTTGGCTGACGTTGCGTGTGGTTCCTCACTGAGCCGGTGGGTGTCGCTCTTACCATTGGCTGGTGTTGGAAGGGCAACGTGTCGAAGCGTATGGGTGCTCCTCTGTCCCTGAGACAACCCGATGGAGGTGGTCCTCCGAATTGCATTCTGGGAGAGGGTATTTATGGGACAGACGCCATGTTTTGGGGTTCGTTTTACAGCCACCTGCTGGCCCTCCTGGCCGACAGGTATGCGATAGAGTGCTACCTCGTGGTCCTCCGTTCCGGAGGCCCGCACCGCTGCAGCGCGGGGGTGGGCCCAGAAGCATGTCTGGGGCCTACCACAGCAGCCGAGGAATGGTCCTGAGCTGTTTATCCAGAGTGAAGAAGCTGGACAACTGAGAAGATCCCAGGGAGGACCCTTCATGGAAGGATCATGCAGAGTGCTGGTCTGGAGAGGGGCCTGGTGACTCGGTTGGAGGACGTATCCTAAAAGTATTTCTACAGCATAGTACTGCCGGGTTGGCTTAGAGGTCCAAGTACTGTGTCTGACATTCACCGCAAAATTTAATACATCCTGTGGCAGAGGATTGTACGTGTTTATTTCAAGCAAGTCTGTGGCAGAGACTTTTGTTCGTGCTACTTACTGGCTGCTAGGCAAGTGAGAGAGGCCTATCCAGGCGAGCAAAGATTGTGTCCCACCAGGGGCTTGCATCCAATTACAATTATTCAACTTTAAAGGACATTCTCAAGAATCCTAAAGAAAGGTATTTGAGCTTCCCTGCAGCTTCCCTTTTTCCTCTTTCCTGCTACTTCCTTCTTTACTTGGTTTAATAAAGCATTGAAAACGTACTCAAGTGTTGGTGCTTTCATCGTCCAGAGGTAAACTCAACGGAACCCTAGACCCAGTGCCGGTGAAGCTGGGGTGTCGAGAGTGAAGGTAACAAGCCCGTTTAAATCAGCAGCTCCACCGAGAGTTAGTGCTACATGTGGGGGCGTCGTCCGGGATTTGTTGACCATCAATTCTCGCAACCCAGAGAGGTGTTTCACCGGGAGTTTACGGTGAGAGCTGGACTTTGTAAATTTTTTTCAGGTAGAGAAGAGGTTAAAAGTTGCAGGACTTTATTTCTGAGTGCATAGACGGCGGGTGCCAGTAAAAGCCCGGGAGCTACGTGATCAGAAGAACAAGTGGGAGGAGCCTACCCTACTTGATACCGCGTGGGACGCGTGTATGTGTTTGGCGCCAGAGAAGAAGAGAGGCCTCGTGATCGTGCTGAAAATATCAGAGTGTGGCCATGTCTTTTTCGGCGATGCAGCCAATTATGGGACCAAGAATGTTCCATGCAAGCACTGCGTTGAATACTGTGCTGACCGGAACCCTGCTTACAGATACTAGTGTTCGTCTGAAGCCGCAGGGGAGGTTTGTTCTGTATACCTCAGGAGATATTGAGGGACTGGGCATGATTTGCCATAGATGTGAAGGACTGGCCGTACATCTCCGTCCATTTGGTCGATGTCCGCAATGTGGAGAGTATTTGTTTGTGGTGGGGCAACCTACCATGTCGCCCCGTGCTTATCAGATGAATTGGGCAACAGGTATCGCCACAGTAGAAGCTGCTACTACTACGGAGAGAGAAAGCGGCAGGCCGTCACTTTGCCTGTTGTTGCCGAGAATGTTCCGGAGAGAGACACTGCTGTTGCCAACTCATCAAGGGACATTGCTTTGAGTTCTGAATCCACTGTGCCTGTCTCTGTTGTACCTGTACAGAGGAAGATGGGATATGTGAAGGCTTCCTGCGGCCGTGGCAGAGGCCTACCCCCGAGGCTACTTGAACCGGATCCAGTAAAGTCCATGACAGGAACGGGTAAGCAGCTGATGGGGAATGTATCTGGGACTGTAAATAAGTATCTGCCAGCGGAAGAGTTGGGAGATTCGGAAATAGAATCCATGTCGGATCTTTCTGGTGATGATGACCTGTTTGAGACTATGTCACAAGAGATGTTATGGTCACAAGGTGAAGACATTGCCTCTGCTATGACTTTCCCTGAATGGACAGCCCTGAGTTCTGGGAAGACATCACCCTGTGTGGAGCCACACAGCACTGTAAATGAGACTTTGTCAAAAGTTGTTAGTTCACTACAGACACCGGCTGGGTCTATGGTGAGCAAATCCTCGGATTCCTGTGTGCCTCCTGGCAGGGAAAGAACAGATCCTTGCCCAAACTTGCACGTTTGCAGAGAATGTTAAATAAGCGTGTAGCTACGGAGTATGGTTTGGAGTTCCCCTGTGTCCCTCAGGACGTAATGCAAGTGATTGAAGTTAACCGGGAACTTTGGTACAGGGAAGCTGTTTGGGACTACTTGTCTGTGCCTAAGTCTTTCTGAAAGACTGGATGTTCTTTTAAGATGGATGAACATTTTAGTGGATGTTTTATGCACTGGAACTTCGGTCGGCACATCTATGCTGACAAAGTGGTCATCTGCAGGCCCGGAAAAGATGACGTTGTATATTTCATAACCACAGTGGATAAATTGGGAAAGACACTGACCTTTCCGGATCCCCGGTTTTATTGGTAACTATGGACAAAAGAACTTTGAAGTTAGTTAGTTAGTGTCAGTATAAAGAGATCTTCGTGGTCAAGGTCCGGATATTCATCTCAGTGTTTTTGAATCCAAGGACTTCTTTAGCTAGCTGGATTCCTTTCATGTGAAAAAGAAAATTTTATACAGGGATGGACTCCTAAAGATTATTCTTGATAATAGATTATAGGAAGAGAGTCTCATTTCTAAATGAGGCTTTGCTCCTAAAGGTGTACAGAATATATGTGTGTTTAACATGTTTTCCTTTTCAGGAATCATTTGATCTCCTATCAAGTTGGGAGGCTTTTCAGCTAGATAGATAGTGAGGTTATGTACAGTCATAGGATGGTTTTGTTTACGGACGTGAACATATTGTTTTATAGATGTTAATCTCATAATGTCTTTCCACTGTCTTTCCTTCTTCTTTATCTAATCCAAGTTTTAGCCTGGTTTCACACTTGTGCGGTGCGAATTGAAGCTCAGGTTTCACTGGGGAGATAACAATCTCCTGTTCAACGGATTCATTGCGTTTTTGCTCAGGATTAGAGAGCAGGGAGAGGGGGAGGGAGGGGGAGGTGTAGTGAGGAGAAAGAGAAAATCCTTGTTCAGAACGCAATGCATCTGCGAATCAGATGCGTTCCCATAGGATATAATAGGCTTGTAGTTCGCACCGCAATGCCCAAAAAACGCACACGTTTTTTGTGCAATGCGCAGTGCGAATGCAACGCACATATGTGAACCAGATGTATTCATATGAATGTATTTTAAAATGTCCTGCGAATTAGATGCGGTGTAAGCCGCATCTAATTCGCATAGGTGTGAACCCGGGCTAAAGCTCAAATACCTACTCCTAGGCTTGGGAGTTATTATCATTATTTTTGGACAGACGTTGGGGACAATGTCTATTGTAGTGGGGGGAGTATGTAGCGCTGGTAGATTTATGATCTACCATCTGATAGGTAAATTTAGTGAATTGCTCGTTAGGGGAGTTAGGTTTGCCTCTGTTCCAGCTTGGCTGACGTTGAGTGTGGTTCCACACTGAGCCGGTGGGTGTCGCTCTTACCATTGGCTGGTGTTGGAAGGGCAACGTGTCGAAGCGTATGGGTGCTCTTCTGTCCCGGAGACAACTCGGTGGAGGTAGTCCTCCGAGTTGCATTCTGGGAGAGGGTATTTATGGGTCAGACGCCATGTTTTGGGGTTCATTTTACAGCCACCTGCTGGCCCTTCTGGCCGACAGGTATGCGATAGAGTGCTACCTCGTGGTCCTCCGTCCCGGAGGCCCGCACTGCTGCGGCGCGGGGGGGGGGGGGGGCCAGAAGCATGTCTGGGGCCTACCACAGCAGCCGAGAAATGGTCCTGAGCTGTCTATCCAGAGTGAAGAAGCTGGACAACCGAGAAGATCCCAGGGGAGGACCTGTCATGGAAGGATCATGCAAAGTGCTGGTCTGGAGAGGGGCCTGGTGACTCGGTTGGAGGACGTATCCTAAAAGTAGTTCTACAGCATAGTACTGCCGGGTTGGCTTAAAGGTCCAAGTACTGTGGCTGACATACACCGCAAAATTTAATACATCCTGTGGCAGAGGATCGTACGGGTTTATTTCAAGCAAGTCTGTGGCAGAGACTTTTGTTCGTGCTACGTACTGGCTGCTAGGCAAGTGAGAGAGGCCTATCCAGGTGAGCAAAGATTGTGTCCCACCAGGGGATTGCATCCGATTACAATTATTCAACTTTAAAGGACATTCTCAAGAATCCTTAAGAAAGGTATTTGAGCTTCCCTGCAGCTTCCCTCCTGCCTCTTTCCTGCTACTTCCTTTGTTACTTGGTTTAATAAAGCATTGAAAACATACTCAAGTGTTGGTGCTTTTATCGTCCAGAGGTAAACTCAACGGAACCCTAGACCCGGTGCCGGGGAAGCAGGGGTGTCGAGAGTGAAGGTAACAAGCCCGTTTAAATCAGCAGCTCCACCGAGAGTTAGTGCTACATATGCATAAGAAGATTCACACAGGAGAAAAAACGTTTAAAGTGGTTGTAAACATTTTACAACCACTTTAACCTACAGGTAAGCCTAGATTAAGGCTTACCTGTAGGTGCTTGAAATATCTCCCAGACCTGCACGGTCTAGGAGATATTTGCAAATCGATGTGGGGTGATTTCTTCTGCGCATGCGCCGGAGTTAGAAAGGGCACGCTGTGCCGTTTCTAGCTCGGGTCATGCCGTTAAAGTCGGCTCATGCAACGTCATGCGACTCCGGCCAGTCACAGAGCCGGAGTTCACGGCCCTGGAAGGAAGGGCTTCTCCTGCAGGTAAGTGTCACATTCATTCCAATGGGCAGGGCATTTTGGGAGTGCTAAATACAGCGCTCCCAACCCGCCCCAAATATGCTGCTTGCAGGACTTTTCGGAACATCCTGCAAATGTACCGCCCCAGTGTGAAAAGTCCCACTTGAATGAATGGGAAGACGTTTTAAGGAGCTTAGCAGATGCTTTTGCCAGCACTAAAGCACCTAAAAATTGCCCCAGTGTGAAAGAGGTCTAATGGTTTTAAGTGCTTTTTTCTACTGAAATTTCATTTTCTTTTTAAACATACTACAGGTGTGCCATTTTACAGGCAGGTTTGGGGCATCGATCAAAAATGTTTTTTAAAGGTGCCAGACATTTTTAAGGTCTTATTTTAAACCTTAACCCCTTCCCGACCAGCCTCCGCAGTTATACTGCAGCAGGTTGGCTCCCCTGGGTGAACCGTCGTAGCTGTACCTCGGTTCTCCTTTTGACCACTAGGGGGCGTGCGCGCCACCGAAGGGACGCGCATGTGCCCATGATGCCGGACTTGATGCTCATGCCTGGCGGTCGCGATGACCGCTGGTTACCTGCGATCGCTCCATATAGAGACAGAACGGAGATCTGTCAATGTAAACAGACAGATCTCTGTGCAGTCATGGGTGAGGAGAGCGATCTGTTGTTCATAAGTATTACTTTCATACTAAGTATGAACAATGAATCGCACTCCTCACCCAGGCAGTCCCATCCCCCACAGTTAGAATCACTCCCTAGGTAACACAGTTAACCCCTTGATCGCCCACTACTGTTAACTCCTTCCCTGCCAGTGACATTTACACAGTAATGAGTGCATTTTTATAGCACTGATTGCTGTATAATTGTCAATGGTCCCAAAAATGTGTCAAAAGTTTCCCATCTGTCCGCCATAATGTTGTAGTCCCGATAAAAATCACTGATCACAGCCATTACTAGTAAAAAAAAAATAATAGTAATAAAAATGCCATAAATCTTTCCCCTATTTTGTAGACGCTATAACTTTTGCGCAAACCAATCAATATACGCTTATTGCGATTTTTATTACCAAAAATATGTCAAAGAATACATATCGGCCTAAACTGAGGAAAAAATTAGCTTTTTTAAAAAAAAAATTGGGGATATTTATTATATCAAAAAGTACAAAATATTGTGTTTTTTTCAAAATTGTTGGTCTTTTTTTGTTTATAGCGCAAAAAATAAAAATCGCAGAGGTGATAAAATTCCCCCAAAAAGAAATCTCTATTTGTGGGAAAACAAGGACATCAACTTTGTTTGGGTACAACGTCGCACAACCGTGCAATTGTCAAGTAGCCTCCCTGACGGTTTTCCCGAGTGTGGCTCGGGGTTAAAATTCAGTCCCATTAGCGGTAACCCCGAGCCACACTCGGGATTGCATCTCAGGATCCTGGTGCGGTATACTTACCTTGTCCCCGGGATCCTGCGATGTCCCCCCGCGGTGTCTGCGGGCTCTGTCTCCTCTGAAGCCTCACCGTGCCAGGCTCCGTTCCCTGCGAGGGTCGCGATGCACGGGGGCGGAGCCTGGCGGCAAATTCAAAAAATTGTAAAAATCATAACACATACAGTACTGTAATCTTACAGATTACAGTACTGTATGAAATTATTTCACATCCCTTTTGTCCCCAGTGCTTTGGCCCATGCCCTGCATGCAGTTTTATGTGATATATACTGTTCTTTCTGCCTGGAAACTGGAAATTGTCCATAGCAACCAAAAAGTGTCCCTTTACATCCAAAGTGGTTTTAGACCAGCTAGAAAACAGTGATAGTAAATTAGTACACTTGCAGAATTGAGCGATAGTGAATCGTGGGGAAATTTATTTTATTATTATTATATTATTATTTTTTTAAATTATTTATATTTATTTATTATATTATAATTTATGTTTTTGTGTTTCAAACTTTATCATACCCGGGATATCTACTAGACTCTTGTTTGGACAGATTTAAGTGTGTTATTGTTAAGAATTACAAGCCTACAATATAAAACGCCAAATTGCCATGCAAAATAATTGTACCGCTTTCAGCACCTAAAATCCGAAATAATCATACCGCCAGGGAGGTTAAAGCGACGCAGTGCCGTATCGCAAAAAATGGCCATGTCATTGAGCAGCCAAATCTTCTGGGCTGAAGTGGTTAAAGAGCTGATACATGCAGAACGGCATTTTTTTTACATTGGTACATGTTCCCCTTTGCCCAGTTCTCTACACCTATTGTTGTCAATCCCTTGCCTATTAGCCTTGAAAATGGCCAACACTGATTTGCAAAATTCATCCCCGACAGACATCAATAGGGTTCAGATTAACGTTCATAATTTCTGTTTTTTTTTAATCAATTTGGCAAACTCCTTATAAAACACTTATGACTGAGGTGAGGTGTGTTTGGTGATACTCAATATGTGTGGCATGCTCACCATTTTTATACGTACTTGCTGATCTCCCTCCATCCTGACAGCCATCAAGGAGGTCTCAGGCACCCAGGAAAGACAGGTGTTAGTTTGAAGTACAACATTGAGTACAGTATATGTTTTAAAACCTCCAGGCTGTGTTGAGTTGACAGTTGAGTTGCATCTTGATATAGCATGGTCATTTACCCCGCAGGTTCCCAACACGCTTACAAACACATACACACATGCACATACTAGGGCCAATTTATAGACAAGATCTGATTAACCTCCCAGCATGTCTTTGGAGTGTGGGGGGAACCGGAGTACCGGGAAGAAACCCACGCAAGCACAGGGAGAACATGCAAACTCCAGGCAGATGGTGTCGTGGTCGAGATTTGAACCAGCCACCCTATTGCTGCTAGGTGAGTGCTAACCACTACAACCTGTGTGTTCACAGACCAGCTAACACAGCATGTATCCATATTTTTATTTTAGTTTATTCATGTTTTGATAATAAAATACATGGTACATAAAATAAGTATGAACATATCAAAAATATACTACTGATGATCACTATAAATCCTGGGTATTTATTATTGTCAGAATTACTGATGATGAGGGCCCTGATCCATGAAAGGTGTTGAAATGTAAGTGAAACCTGAAATTACTATATGAACAGTTATGATTTCTTTGTAATAAATTATCGTGCATTCTATAGTTATTCATATTCATGTGTCACTAACATTATTTTTAAAGAATTTGTTATGACTAGTGAAAAGTTTTGCTCATATATGTCTTAATTCCATTTGTGACCAGTTTGGTCAAACAGGTCAAAATGTTCTGGATTTGAGAGAAATTGGGCTCCATTCACAGAATGAACTCGCATGAGATATTTAGGTGTCAGGACACATTTTGCCTAAATATCACATGCGATCCTGAAACTGTCAATTCACTAGATCGTTTTGTGGTATTTACCAAGAAACGCTGAAAATGCTTGGTAAATACCTCATGAAAAGGTGTTAAAATCCATTCACAGAAGGAAATAAATCATTAAATGCATGCGAAAATTAAGTAGGGGTCCAGGCATGTGGTATTTGTGGAAAGGGTACTGGTGGTTAAGGAGCGGGCGGCCACCCGCTCCTTAACCGCCAGTAAATCACATGGTTGTTAAAACGGAGTTCCAGTCACCTGTGGAAAAAAATTCAGCAGCTACAGAAACCGTAGCTATTGACTTTCTAAAACACGGCCACTCATCTGTCCCAGGATCCAACGGTGTGCTCACCCCAGTCGGTCTCACCCGCTGTCTTCGGTCCCCGGTGCCGGCATCTTCACTATGGGCACCCGGCTGTGACAGCTTGTGGCTTCACAGCTGGGTGACCACTTTTCATGCGCGAGTCGCGCTGCGCATCGTGAATGGTGGATGCTGTCTTCTGGGATCTGTCAGTGTCCCAGAAGACTGCAGGGGGAGGGAGAAAGAAGAACTTCTGTTTCCAGAAGTAGGAAGCGGGTACCTGTCAAAATCGATACCTGCTCCCCACCACGCCTCAAAAGTACCAATTGTTCAAAAGGAGCAGGGAACAAGTCCTTAAAGCGGAACTTCCCCTTTCGGGTAGAGCTCTGCATTAAGGAGGGGGTGGCTGCCTAGTCCTTGACAACCAATGAGTCATCAGCTGTCAGCAGGGTTCCCCACAGACAGCTGAAAGTAGAAAAAACAATTGCCGGCAATAACAAATTCAGAAAAAACGGCGTCGGTTTCCCACCCAAATCTATACAAGGCCCTTTGAGTCGGGTATGGATTTTGAAGGGAACCCTCACACCAAAATGTAAAAAAAAGATGTGTAATTTGGAGAGATTTTTTTAGATTTATTGGAAGACAAGCAGCAATGCTAATGATGAATAAAATAGATGAGCAAGTTTTATCATAAATGGCATCATAGTGTGGTAGCCAATATGTCCAACATGTCACCTGATTTTCATTGTGACCCTCTGGCTTCAATTATTTGTGCCACTAACCTAGAAAATGTATACAGATTAGAAATTCTGACTTTTATGATTATATATTCACTTGACATTAAGGTTATATATTCACTTGACTAAAGCCAGAGGGTTAGCAAAATGGCCAGGCAAGTGGATCTTTAGAAGGTTTGCAATAGTAAGCTCCGTGTTGTTTTCAACAAAGGTTTTTCTTCATATGTTTCCAAACTAAATCTATTATACAGGATGGGTCCTATATCTGAATGATTTTTCAAGAAGCCATACATTTTTTATGTAAAAGTCTTCCGATAAACAATGAGCTATCTTAGGAAAAGGCCAAAAAGTATCTGTTAAGCATTTCCATTAACAATTAAATCATTGTTTTATTTGATGTTGGTATTCATTGAGCCAATTATCATTCTGCTTAATTTATGGATCCTTCCTGATATATACCCTCCCAGTATTGAAATGCTAATGACTGGGGTGGAAAATTAAGGATAGTTACACTGTTCAATATGAATGTAAGAAACACTCTTTTTGTTAGGAAAATTAAAACTATTAGCAAATCTAACATCACTTAAATGAATTACAAACTTATTTTATGTTATTTTCAAGCAAACGTTGCACTAATTGTTTACATTAACTTTGTTCACCATTTGCAATTAAGTATGGTTATTGTTTTCATATTTAATGTTCAAAATGTTTCTCTGGAGAATTTAATTTTTTAATAGGGTAGGGTGAAAGTCTATGAGAGCTGGAGGGGGATTTGTGATGAGAGGAGAGCTGGGGGGGGGGGGATTTGTGATGAGAGCTGGAGGGGGATTTGTGATGAGAGGAGAGCTGGAGGGGGATTTGTGATGAGAGGAGAGCTGGAGGGGATTTGTGATGAGAGGAGAGCTGGAGGGTGGGGATTTGTGATGAGAGGAGAGCTGGAGGGGGATTTGTGATGAGAGGAGAGCTGGAGGGGGATTTGTGATGAGAGGAGAGCTGGGGGAATTTGTGATGAGAGGAGAGATGGAGGGGGATTTGTGATGAGAAGAGAGCTGGGGGGGGATTTGTAATGAGAGGAGAGCTAGGTAGGGATTTGTGATGAGAGGAGAGCTGTGGGGGGATTTGTGATGAGAGGAGAGCTGGGGGGTGGGGATTTGTGATGCGAGCTGGAGGGGGATTTGTGATGATAGGAGAGCTAGAGGGGATTTGTGATGAGAGGAGAGCTGGAGGGGGATTTGTGATGAGAGGAGAGCTGGAGGGGATTTGTGATGAGAGGAGAGCTGGGGGGGATTTGTGATGAGAGGAGAGCTGGAGGGGGATTTGTGATGAGAGGAGAGCTGGAGGGGATTTGTGATGAGAGGAGAGCTAGGGGGTGAGGATTTGTGATGAGAGCTGTAGGGGGATTTGTGATGAGAGGAGAGCTGGGGGAATTTGTGATGAGAGGGGAGCTGGAGGGGGATTTGTGATGAGAAGAGAGTTGGGGGGATTTGTGATGAGAGGAGAGCTGGAGGAGATTTGTGATGAGAGGAGAGCTGGGGGTGGGAATTTGTGATGAAAGCTGAAGGGGGATTTGTGATGAGAGGAGAGCTGGAGGGGGATTTGTGATGAGAGGAGAGCTGGAGGGGATTTGTGATGAGAGGAGAGCTGGAGGGGATTTGTGATGAGAGGAGAGCTGGAGGGGGATTTGTGATGAGAGGAAAGCTGGAGGGGATTTGTGATGAGAGGAGAGCTGGGGGAATTTGTGATGAGAGGGGAGCTGGAGGGGGATTTGTGATGAGAAAAGATTTGGGGGGATTTGTGATGAGAGGAGAGCTGGAGGAGATTTGTGATGAGAGGAGAGCTGGGGGTGGGAATTTGTGATGAGAGCTGAAGGGGGATTTGTGATGAGAGGAGAGCTAGGTGGGGATTTGTGATGAGAGGAGAGCTGTGGGGGGATTTTGGGGATTCACCTTATGTAATACGCAGTTCTAAACCTTAACTCATTCAAATTTTTTGGTGCCACTGTAAGACCCCATTCACACAGGGGCAACACGACTTGCAGGTCGCCTCAGCGAGGCGACCTGCAAACGACTGCCCGGGCGACTTGCAAAACGACTTCTGTATAGAAGTCTATGCAAGTCGCCCCAAGTCGCCCCCGAAGTCGTACAGGAACCTTTTTCTAAGTCGGAGCGACTTGCGTCGCTCCCCTTAGAATGGTTCCATAGCACAGAATGGGAGGCGACTTGTCAGGCGACTAGGTCGCCTGACAAGTCGTCCCTGTGTGAATGGGCTCTTATTCTCTCCTCTATGGAAAGTGTGGCTGGGGGTGAGGTTTGGGTGTGGTTGGGGCAGAGAGTTGGACAGAGAAGGTGAGTTCCTGCACCTATTCTCTGAGAAAAAAAGCCCTGATTAATATAACATACAGTATTCTATTCAGCAGAATATTAGTTTCATTTTGTTTTTTCATTTTTACTTTCCATAGCTCTTATAATGCATATATTATAGAGATGAGCATATGGGAATGTGTGCAATATTAAAAATCAAAAGTATACAATTTAGGGGGACAACACTACTCAGTTATAGATATAATACAGTGAGTAGGTTTTTTTTTACCCTTGCATAAAAAGTTTGCAAGTGGCAGAATCACAAAGTAAAAAAGAAAAAAAAAACCTGGAAAAAATGAAGCTGAGAATCTTTACTCTATAAATTGCATGAATATTCACTTTGATTTTAGCGATGTTGTAACTTAATCTCACTAAAGTTAATTGTAAAAATTCTGGGGATTTTTTTTCAGACCTGGGTTGAAGGAGGTTCAGAAGGATGATGTGAACTTGTACCACCTTTTCTTGTCAAGTGGGATGCATGTCTATATGAGGGTTTGGTATATATTTTGGGACGATCACTTCATTTTTTGTGTTGAAAGGTCTGGAATGGATTTTGGAGGGATGCCACAACATTTTTCTCTCTTTTTTTTTTTCTAAGTCCCTTCTTAGAATCCGCAACACATCTTAATTAACAATTAGGATTCTCGTTTAAATTTTCTGGGGGCAATTGTTTCAGCTTTTTTGTCATTCTTTCTGTAGGATCCTCAAAAAAACTGCAAAAAAATATTGCTGTAATTTACCTGCCAACTTTCTAGCATGGAGACCCCTCAAAAGTGCCCTCAAAAATATATACCAGGTTCTTAAGGGTCTTTCACAAAAAAATATGCTGGAAAAGAAATTTAATTTATTAGCAAATTGCATTTTTTCTTTTGTATATACTGTACAGTTGTGTCACTTCAGGAACTACCAGGTTTTTCTTGGATGGAATTGGACATTTTGATTTTTTACTTTGAAGTTGCTGTTCCCTGCACCCTTTTTAATTTTTTTTGGCATCCACACATAATATCCTAGAGGTGCACAGCCCACATACTATTTGTTCTATTAGCCTTTAAAATTGTCAGAAATTATTTTAAAGATATTGTTCCCATTGACTTCAGTGAGGTTCAGCTTAACATTCAAAATTTGTGAGCTGTTCAACAAACCTCCTACAAACCAAACCTATGTACAGTATGTTCAGCTCAGCACCATTCATTTAGAGATCATAATTACTATATTACAGATATGCTGTAGTGATAGGAATTCAGAGGAGGCAGTAATAGCAGCAGAAACAGCAGCACTACCTAGCAGGAAGTGGGTGTTCTCAATTTTGTAAACATATACTCCATCACAGATAAAGGGACCGGGCTGCATGTATGCAGAAACTAGTTTGTGCTTTTCAAGTTCTGGCTACTGGTCTATTTTAGATGCCCAGTAGTCCTTATGCCGCGTACACACGAGCGGACATTACGGCGGACTTTGCCCGGCGGACTTTTCGATGTACTTTCCGACGGACTTTCTGAATGAACGGACTTGCCTACACACAATCCACCAAAGTCCGTCGAATTCGTACGTGATGACGTACGACCGGACTAAAACAAGGAAGTTCATAGCCAGTAGCCAATAGCTGCCCTAGCATGGCTTTTTGTCCGTCGAACTAGCATACAGACGGCGGACTTTTCGACCGGACTCGATTTCAACGGATAAATTTTAAACAAGTTTCAAATCTAAGTCCGTCCAACTTTTGAGAAAACAAAGTCCGCTGGAGCCCACACACATCGAATTGTCCGACGAAATCCAGTCCGCCGGGCAAAGTCCGCCGTAATGTCCGCTCGTGTGTACGCAGCATTAGGGTCTTTCTTCACATCTGAGATTGTTGGTGTCTGAATTGGAACCAACATACTTGTTGACCATCCTGCACGAGCCATGCCTATGAGTGTTAACTTGGGCCAGGTTGGTGTGTGGGACCTCTTGTGTAGTCCAATTCCCTCCGTTAGGGGACTTCTCGTCCGCATTGCTGCTAACTTTGCAGGTATAGACACCCTGACAATCCCGATCTTATAAATTGAATACACAGATGTATGAATTAAAGTTGATACTTTTACTTTTGTTCTATTATGCAGTTTTTAATAAGCCATTATATTTAGGTGTAATTGTCTGCTGATACTTTAGACTGTTTCAAGACCTAATGTACCTTACCTTGGCATATGTATCTATCTTCTGTATGTATGGTATTTTGTCCAATAAAAACACTTTGAAGTTAAAAAAAAAAATCAAAAATGCGTCAATTGTTTTATGTATCTTTTTATTTGTGTAGTTATCTTTTTATTTACCTATTTATTTTTTTGAATGGCTGGAACTCACCATGTGTGTGTTTACCTAAGGCCAAGCCAGCCAACTGTGAATTTTATGCTGTGGAGGCCCAGGGCATTAGGGAATATCCTGAGAAATGTTCCCACCAATATCACAACTGTTTTTGAATCAAATACGTGTAATTTGGAGTGAGTTTCAGATTTATCTTATCACGAACAGCAATTCTACTAATACATCAAATAGGTGTGCAAGTTCTATCAGAAATGGCATCTTAGTGTGGTATCAATAAAGTCCAACATGTTTTTCAGCTTGTGGTTGTTTTTATAAAGTATATAGATATCAATAAATATGTAATTTGTGAAGTCTGCTCCAGTTCAGTGAAAAGTATTTTGTATTACATATTGGCCCATCTCACAGAGATTTTCCTACTTGTGTGGTAATAATCAGTACGTTTTATGGTCAGAACTATTTACTAAAAGAATTCTATCTTGTGAGTGACCATTCAGACATGTCTGACAATTCACTGTTACTGCTAAGTACCCGACCCATTGTGACCCTCTGGCTTCAATTCTTCATGCCACTAGACATGTGCGATTAGTTTCGTACGTTCGTAAAATTCGTACATTCGGGAGGATCCGAAATACGAATTGCTATGCTTCCAAATTTTGTACGAAATACGAAATTTCGTTTACGAATTTTGGTTCCAAATTCCGTTACAACGGAAACGTGACTGGTGTTTTGTTGACCAATCAGAGGTTTTCTTCTACTTCTGAGTGAGGGTTGGGAAAATTACCTTTTTTAATATAGGAGTGGGAGACTGGTACTGGTAGTCGATGGGAGATTATGAATCGGACAAAATAAGAATGTTCGTTAATTACGATTATTCGTTATGATGAAGTTAAAAAACCCAGGAAGTCAGCACAGGACAGGAATGGTGGGAGCCCCTCATAATGATAAATTCATCATAACGAACATTCCTAATTGCTACGAAAAGTTAATGAACCTAAAAGTTAAAAACCCAGGAAGTCAGCACAGCACAGGGATGGTGGGAGCCCCTCATAATGATAAATTCATCATAACGAACATTCGTAATTGTTACGAAAAGTTAACGAACCTAACAAAAATTCGTATTTCGTACGAATCCAAATTGATTTTCGGACAAAAATTACGAAATACGAACTAATGCTATACGAAAGGAAACGGAATGGAACAAAATTAAACTAATTTATTGAGGGTGCACATGTCTACATGCCACTATTCTAGAAAAAGGTATACAGATTAGGAAATATTTCATGATAGGGTATTTATTCTAAGTAAGTGATTTCAAATATATTGAAGCCAGAGGGTCAGTATAATGGCCAGGCAAACTGATTTTAAGAAGGTTTGCAATAGTAAGCTCCGTTTTGTTTTCAACAAAGGTTTTTTCCCTACTACATCTATTATTTTTCCAAATACCACACATCTCCAAATATCACATAGGGCAACTCACTTGGGTGTAGGGTGGATCCTCATGGCTGTTTAATGCCCCGTACACACGGTCGGACATTCCGACAAGAAAATCCATGTTTTTTTTTCCGACTGATGTTGGCTCAAACTTGTCTTGCATTCACACGGTCACACAAACCTTGTTGGAAAATCCGAACGTCAAGAACACGGTGACGTACAACACGTACGACGAGCCGAGAAAAATGAAGTTCAATAGCCAGTGCGGCTCTTCTGCTTGATTCCAAGCATGCGTGGAACTTTGTGCATCTGAATTGTGTACACACGATCGGAATTTACGAGAACAGATTTTGTTGTCGGAAAATTTGAGATCCAGATCTCAAATTTTGTGTGACGGAAACGCAGATGGAAAATGTCTGATGGAGCCTACACACAGTCAGAATTTCCGAAAGCTCCCAATCGAACATTTTCCGTGGGAAAATCTGACCGTGTGTACGTGGCATAAGAGGCCATTCAAATTGTATGTATTCAGATAAAACAATGTGCTATCTTTGGAAAATACCTCGCAGTATCAGTTAGACAATTCCATTGATAATGAAATCATTGTTTTATTTGTTGTTGGTATCCATTGATCCAATTATCA
The DNA here is from genome assembly GCF_042186555.1 of Aquarana catesbeiana. Taxonomy (NCBI): domain Eukaryota; kingdom Metazoa; phylum Chordata; class Amphibia; order Anura; family Ranidae; genus Aquarana; species Aquarana catesbeiana. The sequence goes on from NC_133326.1 coordinate 657,437,461, forward strand.
TACTGTTTAATTTAAGGATCCTTCCTGATATATATATATATGATATATAAATCTAACATCACCTCATGTTGGTGAGTGGTAGTAAATTGGATTTAACAAGAGGGAGAGATCAGTCAGCTACTGGAATCACGAACAGGTCAGGAGAAGAAGGAGCTGCTGAGATATCTCTATCTATGCTACTTCATTCCAGGTATGTATACTTTGTATGATGATGCAATTGAGTTATTTGTTCAAATATTTTTTTTACCTTGACAAATGTGTGTCAGCTTGAATGTATTAAATTCTCTTTTTATTTCCCTTTTACGCAAATTCTTCACTAATTGTGTACAATACATTAACTGTGTTCACCTATTGCTTTTGAATGTGCCTATTGTTTTGATATTTAACCACTTCAGCCCCGGAAGATTTGGCTGCTCAATGACCAGGCCATTTTTTGTGATACAGCGATAAACACAATGGGGGTTATCTACGAAAGGCAAATCCACTTTGCACTATAAGTGCACGGCAAGTGCACTTGAAAGTGCACTAGGAAGTGCAGTCGCTGTTGATCTGCTGATTTTATCATCCAATCATGTAAGAGCTAAAATGCTGTTTTTTATTTTCCTTGCATGTCCCCCTCAGATCTACAGTGACTGCACTTCCAAGTCAACTTGCAGTGCACTTGTAGTGCAAAGTGGATTTGCCTTTCGTAAATAACCCCCAATATCTTTGACTTTTTGCTATAATAAATACCCCACACTTTTTAAAAAAAAACAATATTTTTCCTCAATTTAGACCGATATGTATTCTTCTACATATTTTTGGTAAATTAAAACGCAATAAGCGTATATTCATTGTTTTGCGCAAAAGTTATAGCGTCTACAAAATAGGGGATAGATTTATGGCATTTTTGTTATTATTTTTGTTTACTAGTAATGGCGGCGATTTGCGATTTTTTTCTGGACTGCCATATTGCGGAGGACAAATTGAACACTTTTGACACATTTTTGGGACCATTGACCATTATACAGTGATCAGTGCTATAAAAATGCACTGATTACTGTATAATTGTCACTGGCAGGGAAGGGGTTAACACTAGGGGGCGATCAAGGGGTTAACACTAGGGGGCGATCAAGGGGTTAACTGTGTTCCCTAGGTGTGTTCTAACTGTAGGGGGGATGGGAATGTCTATCATCGGTGTTCATACTTAGTATGAACCCACAAACTGTCTCTACTCCCCTGAAAGAACCGGGATCTGTGTGTTTACACACACAGATCCCGGTTCTCACTCTGTCACGAACGTTCGCGGGTGCTCGGCGGTCGGGCACTCGCATCGGCTCCGGGAACGCGTGCGTGCCTCCGGCGGCCCATGCGCGCCCTAGTGGCCAAAAGGAAAAGCGATGTAAGGTAACGTCGATTTGCCCAGCCAAGCCAACCTGCCGCAGTAAAACTGCGGCGGCTGGTCCAGAAGTGGTTAATGTTCAAAATGTATCTCTGGAGAATTTTATTTTTAAAAGGGGTAAAGTGTGAAAGTTTCTGTGAATTCTTATTGCTCTCTGTGGCCTTGTTGAGGCATTGTATTCCCATTTACTGGCCTGGTACATAGTTGTCACTAGTTTTCTTTTTCTATTGTTTTATTAATATTATTATTATATATTCTGTCCAGCAAAATTTTTTTTCATTTTTGCTTTTTCATTGCTCTTACAGTACACACATTATGGAGAGGTGTCCAGCAGGGGCGTTGCTAGGTCTGCAAAAGATCTGGGGCTAGAGCCCATAGCAGTGGTCACCAACCTTTTTGCAGGCCCGTGGGGGGGGGGGCGCACGCTGGTGGTAAGCAATTATTTGCGGGCAAAGGCTGGTGTTGGTGTTTCAATCATCATGGCACCATGGTTGATATGGCGTCAGGGTGATCGAAGCGCATTATTTCTATTGTTACATTCTAATATATAATGAAGTGGTTCAACTCACCATAATGCAGAATCAGTGGGAGCCCTGGGCGTGTCACTTGCTACATCTCCTGCCCTCAGATGCATCATGTTACTTGCCACCATCGCCTGTCACCAGATGCAGCTTTTTAACTTGCCACCGTCACCTGCCACTAGGTGTGGATTGTCACTTGCCACATCACCTGCCACCATTTGCAGATTGCCACGTCACCTGCTACCATTTGCAGATTGTCACTTGCCACGTCACCTGCCACCATTTGCAGATTGTCACTTGCCACGTCCCCTGCCACCATTTGCAGATTGTCACTTGCCACCATTTGCAGATTGTCACTTGCCACATCACCTGCCACCATTTGCAGACTGTCACTTGCTACGTCACTTGCCACCATTAGCAGATTGTCACTTGCCACGTCACCTGCCACTAGATGTGGGTTGTCACTTGCCATGCCAGCCAGTGCCACCAAATGTGCATTGTCACTGCATTGGTGGCAGGCTGGCAGCACTGGTCCATTTAGTGAGGGCAGGAGAGCGGAGATGCGGGGCGGGTAGTGAGAGATGATGTAATCTCTCTGCTCCCTGCCGCACCTCCAACATTTAAGAGGCCCGCGATGTCAGGGCGGAAGAGCACTGATGTGGGGTGGGCAGTGAGAGATGATGTCATCACTCTGCTCCCCGCCGCACATCGATCCCACATTGAAAAGGCCTGGCTGTGCGGGCGGAGTGAGATGATGTAATCTCTGCTCTTCCGCCCACTCGTCTCTCTCCTCCACCTCTAATGCTGCCCGCCGCAGCCGCGACCCACTGGTTAGGCAGGGACGCAAGAGACTCGGGGCTATGGGCTCCAGATTCGGGGCTCCAGCCTCGATAGCCACCCCCTGGAGACGCCTACGGTGTCCAGTATTCCAAATCAAAAGCAAACAATTAAAAGAGGGGGGGCGACATTGCTCATTCATAGATATGATAAGGTAATTAGGGAAAATTTCCCACCAATATCATAATTTTTTCAAAGTTATCTAAACACAAACAGCAATGCTAATAATGAATAGAACAGATGTTCAAGCATTATCAGAAATGGCATCTTAGTGTGGTATCAGGAAAGTCCAACATGTTTCTCAACTTGTGGCTGTTTATATAAAGTATATAGATATCAATAAGTATGTAATTTGTGACTTGTCAGTCTTCTCCAGTTCAATGAAAGATATTTAGTATTACATATTGGACTATCTCACAGAGATTTTTCTACTTGTGTGGTAACTATCTGTATGTTTTATGGTCTATTTACTAAAAGATATCTATCTTGTGAAAGACATGAAGGCTGCCATTACTGAATAATCACTGCTACAATTACCCATCCTCTTGTGATCCTCTGGCTTCAATACTCCATGTCACTAACCTAGAAAAAGTATACCGATTCGGAATTCTGACTTTCATGATAGGGGGTTTATTCTAGGAAAGTGATTTCAAAAATATTAAAGTCAGAGGGTCAGCAAAATGGCCAGGAGAATCGTTTTTCTGAAGGTTTGCAGTATTAAGCTCTGTGTTGTTTTCAACAAAGGTTTTCTAAATATTTTACCATACTAAATTTAATTATCTCTCCCAATATCACAAAGGGCAACTGAATTGGGTACAGGATGGGTCCTACATGTGAATGGTTATTTAAGAAGCCATACAACTTGTATGTAACAGTATTCAAATAAAACAATGAGCTATCTTTAGTTTCTTTACTGTCAGTTAGGCAAGCCCATTGATAATGAAATCATTGTTTTATTTTTTGTTGGCATCTATTGGTCCAAATATCATACTGCTTAAGTTAAGGATTCTTCCTGATATATCCCCTCCTAGTATTAAAATGCTAATGACTAGGATGATCTATGAAAACAAAGGATAGGTACACTGTTCAATATGAATGTATGAAACATGCCTTTTGCTACATAAATGAAAACTATTAGCAAGTTTAACATCACCTCATGTTGGTGAGTGGCGGTAAATTTAACAGGGAGGTAGAGTACACTCAGCTATTAGAATTACGAATAGGTCAGGAGAAGAAGGAGCTGCTGAGATATCTCTATCTATGCTTCTTCATTCCAGGTATGTATACATAGTATGATGGTGCAATTAAGTTATTTGTTTAAATTCTCTGGAGAATTTCATTTTTAACCACTTGCCGACCGCCTAACGCAGATATACTGCGGCAGAATGGCACCGGCAGGCAAAATCACGTACCTGGTACGTGATCTGCCTCCCGCGAACGGGGGGTCCAATCGGACCCCCCCGGTGCCCGAGGCGGTCGGCTTCTGTCTGGGAGCGATTAGGGGTGAGGGGGAGGCCATCCATTCGTGGCCCCCCCCCTCGCGATCGCTCCCAGCCAATGAGATTCTTCCTCTGCTGCTGTATAGTAAACAGCAGCAGAGGAAATGATGTCATCTCTCCTCGGATCAGTATTTTCCGTTCCAGCGCCGAGGAGAGAAGACATCTGAGTGAGTTGCACAACACACACATTAGAACATGCCAGGCATTCTGTACACCCCCCATCACCCCCCAATCACCCCCTGATCACCCCCCAATTACCCCCCCACCTGTCACACTGACACCAAGCAGTTTTTTTTCTGATTACTGCATTGGTGTCAGTTTGTGACAGTTAGTGTGGTAGGGCAGTTAGTGTTAGCCCCCTTTAGGTCTGAGGTACCCCCCTAACCCCCCCTAATAAAGTTTTAACCCTTTTATCACCCCCCGTCGCCAGTGTCACTAAGCGATCATTTTTCTGATCGCTGTTTTAGTGTCACTGGTGACGCTAGTTAGGGAGGTAAATATATATGTAGCAATAACTCACGGTGGAGCTGCTGGTTTAAACGGGTCTGTTACCTTCACTTTGCTTCCCTCTGTTTCACCGGCACCGGGTCTAGGGGTTCCGTTGAGTTTACTGTTGGACGACACACGCACCAACACTGGAGTACGTTTTCAATGCTTTATTAAACAGTCAACTTTAGGGAGTAGCAGGAAAGAGACGGAAAAGGAAACCTTCAGGAGAAACTCAAATATCTTCTTACAAGATCTTAGCAACAAATGTCCTGGTAGAATTCAAATTATTGTGTGGAATGCGTTCCCCTCATGGGACACACTCTTTGCTCGTCTGGATAGGCCTCTCTCACCGGTCTAGCAGCCAGTACGCAGCACGAATCTAAAGTCTCTGCCACAGACTTATTTGGGGGGTTAATTCGCACGATCCTCTGCCACAGGATGTATCAGATCTTCTGCAGTGAACAGTCAGTCACAGTGCCTGAACCTTTAAGCCGAACCAGCGACACTATGCTGTATAGTTACTTCTTTTGGATACGTCCTGCAACCGAGTCACCAGGCCCCTCTATAGACCAGCACGCTGCGTGATCTCTCCAAGACGGGTCCTCCCCTGGGATCTCCTCGGCTGTCCAGCTTCGTCACACGGGACTGAAAGCTCAGGACCATTCCTCGGCCACGGTGGTAGGCCCCAGACAAGCCTCTGGACCCACCCCTGCGCCGCAGCATCGCGGGCCTCCCGATCGGAGGACCACGAGGAAGCTCCTTAACGAATACCTGTCGGCCAGGAGGGCCCATAAATACCCCCTTCCTAGAACGCAATTTGGAGGACCACCTCCACCAAGCTTGTCTCCGAGACAAAGGAGCATCTATACACTTCGACACGTTGCCCTTCCAAAACTGACTAATGGTAACAGCGACACCCAACGGTCAGCACGGAAGCACACACAACATCAGCCAAGCTGGAACAGAGGCGAACTTTTAACCTTCCTAACACACAATTTACTCATTTTACCTAATCTGCGGTAGATTGTAAATCTACCAGCGCTACATATAGGTTCGCCGTCTGCGTTTTATAGCGTCAGGGACCCCCATATACTACTTTTTTTTTTTTTTCTTTTTTAACCACTCAGCAAGATTATTTATCTGGGAATCATTTTTCAGTTATCAATACTTCCAACTTCTTCCCGTTCCTGCTTCTCATCATCGTGGTAATGCTGGTTGCACTTTTTTTTTTTTTTTTTTTTTGTCTTACAAGGCTTATTTACGTGGTATTTATACATTTTACCTTTATACATTTCTCTCCATCCCCCCCCTCCCCCCAACCCCCCCAAGACCGTGCCTCCCCTCCTGCCCCCCCTCTCTCTTTTTGTCTTCTTCTAATCTATCTCTGTTTCAGCCTCCGGGGTCATTTTGCTGTTAATCTCTGGGTCTCTTTATCTTCCTACCTAGGCTGTCCATATTTCGGCCGCTCTCAGGGACATTTTAAACTCTACCCATCTTTTCCATTTTGTCTCAAAAGCGCCCATTTTCATACCCTCACTGTACCTTAAGTATTCTAGGGTGTGTATTTCATTGATTTTCTCTAGCCAATCCTTCATTGCGGGTCTTTCTATCCTTCTCCAGTATTTGGGTATCAAACTTTTGGCCGCATCAAAAAGATGCGGCAGTAGCGTTCTTAGGTAGGCTTTATTAGGCATTTCACTCATGTGGAATAGGCAAACCCAGGGGTCGTCTGGTATACTAATCCCTGTTATGTCTTTGATAAAACCCCTCACCTCGCTCCAGAATGTTTTAATTGTTGGGCATTGCCACCAGATATGGGTCATTGATCCTAATTCCTTACACCCCCTCCAACAATGTTGTGGGGGTCCGTTCTGGAATTTGTTCAGTCGGTCTGGGGTCAGGTACATCCTGGCTAGGCACCTATAATTTAACTCCAGGATTTTACTGTTGACTGACGTAGCTGCTGCTCTGCTTAGGATCAATGACCCCTCTGGGGGAGTGAGCTCCCTTCCTAACTCCTTCTCCCACTTCTATATGAAAGAGGGGGTTTCTATGTTCCCTAAACCTATCAGTAATCTATATGTCTGGGAGAACCCCCCCTTCTTGTCTTTATCCGAGCACATTTTCTCTAGTGGGCGTAAGTTTTCCTTTGATCTGATTGGTTGTGGGAGGGATCTAATAAACTGACTCAATTGGTTGTACCGCCAAGTATTTATTACCAGCAAACTTTTTTTTTCCTTTAGCTCCTGATATGTGCATATTTTGTTCTGTTGCATAACGTCTTTTAACTGTATATTTTCGTCTAATAGCCATCTCCCGAACCACTCCCCTCTCCCTGGTGCAAAGTATGCTGAATCCTTAAGTGACAATAGAGGGGAATTATATCCCCAGTGCTCCCTCTTGTGAACCTTATCCCATATCTTTAGTGCATGTTTGGTGATCTCGTGCGTTTCAGAACTAAATTTCCTTAAATGTGGTGGTATCCAAATTATTCTATTCAACCTAGCATTGCTGATTTCCCTCTCCATTTTCACCCAGTGTTTATCTACTTTATTTTTTGCCCAATCAATTACTCTAGCTAGAGCTATAGCTTCATAGTATTTACACACATCTGGTGCTCCCCATCCCCCTTTACCTTTTGCTTTTATCAATTGTGTAAATTTTAAACGTGGTGCTTTTCCTCTCCAAATGAATCTTAAAAAAATTGAGTGCAGTTTTCTTAGATATGCCTGTGGGAGTGCTATTGGCAACATTTGCATTTTATAGGTAATTTTTGGCAATACGATCATTTTATATATATTTATTCTCCCTCCCCAAGATAGTTGTCCTAGGTGAATTCTCCTAAGTTCTTGCTTAATCTCGTTAAGAAGTGGTATAAAGTTGGCGTGGAAAAGCGTCTCGTTTGAGGTTGTGATCTTTATCCCTAGATAGTTTAATTCTTTTTGCCCCCATAGGAAGGGGAAGTGCTTCTGATATGAGTGATCTCTGGTTTTGCTGGTGTTGAAGCTTAATGTTTCAGATTTGTTTGGATTGATTTTGAAGTTAGAAAGCTTGCCGTACTCTAACAAGGTTGACATTATATTCGGGAGGGATATCCTTGGGCGCGTTATGTATAAGAGGATATCGTCCGCGAATGCGGCTAGTTTATATTGATCTTTACCTATCGTTACCCCACTAATATCCGGGCACTGCCTGATCTTTTCTAGTAGGGGCTCTAGGGCTAATACGAAGAAGACGGGGGAAAGCGGACACCCCTGTCTTGTCCCATTATACATATCAAACGGCTCCGAAAGGACTCCGTTTATTCTTACTCTGGCAGTAGGTCCCGAGTACAATGCCCCTATTCTTCTACGTATCTTGATCCCGAAACCCATCTCCTCTAGTGTGCCCATCATGAAGTCCCAGTCTACTCTGTCAAACGCTTTTTCAGCGTCTATTGACAAGAGTAGACCTGGGACTCTACTTTTCTTCAGCTGTTGCACCGCCAGGAGGGTCTTGATACTATTATCCCTGCCTTGTCGGCCTGACACGAACCCGACCTGATCTGGGTGCACAATCCTTTCTATTATGGGTTTTAATCTATCCGCAATTACTTTCGCATAAATTTTCGTGTCGACGTTTAGGAGAGAGATCGGCCTGTAGCTTGAGCATACTGTGTTATCTTTGCCTTCCTTTGGGATGACCGCTATTATGGCTGCTAAAGCTTCCTTTCTCATTTCTCCTTTTTCCCTAGTATCATTCATATAGGAGCACATTTTTGGTATTAGGTAATCCTGGTATTTTTTGTAGTAAAGCACCGTCAGTCCATCCGGCCCTGGGCTTTTTCCCATTTGCAACCCTTTGAGCGCTTTCCTCACTTCAAGTTCAGTGTATGGGGCTTCCAAGGTGGCTTGTTCAGTTTCTGAAAGATTAGCCAGGCCACTATCTTCTAGGTACTTTTTAATTTTCCCTTGCTTTTCTTCCTTTTCTTCAATGCTTATTTTTTTATTTATGGCATACAGTCCCCCGTAGAACTCCTGGAAGGTCCTGGCAATGTCTTTATCTTTATAGGCAATCTCGCCTGATTTAGTTTTTATTTTGTCAATATAGTTATTATTTTTCTTTTTACTTAGGACCCTAGCCAGGAGCCTTCCGGGTCTGTTGCCTCCTATATATCTTTCTTTTTTTAACCCGGTTATATACCTTACAGTTTTCTATTTCTATGAGCTCCCGCATGGCCTCTCTTTTCTTGTGTAATTCCACCATTATCTTCTCGTCTCCTGTTTGCTTATGTCGTTGTTCCAGCTCCTGAATGCTTTTCTGTATGGCTAATCTTTCCTTAGCCTCCTTTTTCTTCCTTTCTGAGCCCGCTTTTATTAAGATGCCTCTAATATAAGCTTTATGGGTCTCCCATACTACAGCTTCTGAGGTTTCCTCGACCGAATTAGTTTTAAAGTAAAATTCTATTCCTTCCTTGATACGCTGATCAATATCTCTGTCGTGCAATAAATCCTCGTTTAATCTCCAACTGCTGGAAGGCGGGTTTCCTTTAACTGATTTCCACCGAAGGCTTACTGGAGCATGGTCGGAAAATGTTATTGACCCAATTCTTGTGGCTTCTACTTCATCTACATACCTATGTTCCACCAAAAAAAAGTCTAATCTAGAGTACGTCGAGTGTACGTGGGAGTAGTAGGAATAGTCTCTATCATTCGGGTGTTGCAGCCTCCAAATGTCTGACAGTTGGCATTGATGCAGTTTCCTTTTAAGTTTATTCATCCATATCCCTCCAGTCCCACGAACACACGACGTACTATCTTTCCCTGGGTCAAGGCATATATTGAAATCTCCTGCAATAATGGTCCTCCCCCTTTTGAAACTTTCAAGTTTTGAGAGAATGCCCAATAGGCACCCCCCGGGGTTGGTGTTTGGGCAGTAGATGTTTACCAGCGTACATTCCACCCCGTTGAGATTGCCCCTAAGGAATAGGAACCGTCCCTCAGGGTCAATCATTCTTTCATCTAACCCAAACCTGATATTTTTGGCGAAGCCTATCGCTATACCTTTTGAACTCTTAACTGGGGAGTCCCCGTATTCCCAGTTTGGGAAGTCCCTCAAGCGTATTCTTTTATTCCTACCCACAAGAAAATGCGTCTCCTGCAAGAAGATTAACTCTGCCTTGAGGAGCCTCAACTCCCCCACTATGTTCGCACACTTCACGGGAGAATTGATACCCCTCACATTGTATGAAATTAAGTTTATCCCAGCCATCCTGTTGCTATACCTCCTCGTGGGCTGAATCTCTCTTTTAAGTCTAGAGAGCGGGGAGAAGTGCCACGCATGCCGGTCTTACCCTCACCCACCACCCCCTCCCACCCCTGTCCCTCCCTCATCCCCCCCTTATCCTCCCCCCCACCTCCCCCCTCCCTCTCCCCCCCTTTTGGGGTAACAGACCTTCTCCTGGCCCTTTTAACCGTGGCCCTGCTAACTCCTCCTGGCCCCTCGGTTTTCCCCCTAGAGGTTGAGCTCGGGGGTACCATCCTTGGATCTGCCCGCTTTCCCCTGAGTACCCGACTCCCCCCCTCCTCCCCACTCCCCCCCACCGCCCCCCCCCAGGGCCCGCGCCCCCCAACCCTCCCCGCGCCATTTCCATCCCTTTTTTTTATTTTTTATTTTTTTTGCCTTCCCTTTTTCTTTTCTTTTTCTCCCCCCCCTCTCTCCTTCCCCCCCACCTCCCTCCCCCTCCCCTCCCCCTTTCTTCCTCCTCCCCTCTGTTGATTGGACCCTGAGTTATCTTGCTATGTTCATAATACAAGCTTATATCTCTTATTTATGGTCGCATCATATTGGTAACTGGCTTCCAGGCAGGGGTCCCCTCCCTGCTTTCTTGAGTTTCAGATTTTTCCCACCACCCCGGTATTTCCACCAGTGGCACTTCTAAGCGTTGACAGAATTTTTGTGTCTCTTCCGGGAACCTAAGTGTCGCAGAGCGACCCTCCTTGTGTCCTGTCAGACATGCCGGGAAGCCCCATGAGTATTGGACGTCGTTTGCTCTGAGATGGACAAGAAGTGGCTTGAGAATTCTTCTCCTGGCTAGGGTCTCTGCAGATAGGTCTGGGAAGATCTGTAGGTTTGCCTCTCCGTATTTCACTTGTTGATTTGTTCTTATGCTTGATTTAATCTTTTCTTTATCTTGGAAATTATGAAATCGGACAATTACATCTCGTGGGGCGTCCCCCCTGATCTCCACTGGCTTTCTTATCCTGTGGGCCCGCTCCAGCTTGATCTTGGGTCTATTATCAGTTGGATCTAGGCGATCTCCAAAAATTTGATCGATTATTTCTTGGAGGTTCTCTTTCCCCCCTTCCATCTCGGGCAGACCTCTTATCCGTAGGTTCTTCCTCCTATTCCGGTTCTCCTGGTCTTCCAGTCTGTACCGTAGGTTTCTTTGTTCTCTTTGAATTTCTTCTATTTGCTGTTTGAGGACTTTTATCTCCATTCCCTGAGTGTCCGTTGCTGTTTCCAACTCTTCCACTCTTTTTAATGTATGGCCCATGTCCTGTCGGATTGCTCCGATCTCGCTTTTAATTAGTGTTTCTAGTCTTGCGAACATTTCTGCCATCTCCCTTTTTGTTGCTAGTTGTTTGTCCTCCTGGGGGGCCTCTGCGGCCTCTTCCCTTGTCTCCATACTTATAGTGTTGGTATCCATCTCCGCTAGTTGTCTTCGTGTGCTAAGTTTGGGTAGGGGTTCAGGGGTTTTGCATTTAGAACCGCCTGCCTTCCCTGGGCTCCCTTTATTCCCATCTTGGACCATATATTTCCTTATAGCGCCCGGGCTCACGCTTGTTCTATTACTACTAGCCGTATTGGCTGCGGCCGCTTTCCCTCCCCTTCCCTTCATTGTACTGTTCACCCTGGGGATCCTGAGGGGTAAGTATGGGTGTCTTTCCGGTGTGGTCCCTTGTGTGTTTGTGCAATGTGTATTCTGCCCTCTCCGGTGCTCTTTGCGGTCAACCGAAGGGTTGCTTTCTTCTGGGATCCCTGCCCCTTTGGGTCGGGTGTTTCGGGAGCCCCCTGATCTTTCTGGGGTTACTCCTACACCCTGTATCAAAGCTGTACAGTTACTTTAGTTTTAGGTCCTCAAAAGGAAAGAGCGGCGCACCCAGGAAGAGAGAGATGAGGGAGACAATAGAGATCAGGCGAGGGGGGGGGGGGGAGACCAACCAAATTGGTGACCCTCAAATGGGAGATTTTACAAATCCTGCCCCAGTTAGCTGCTTTCAATTACTACAATACTAAAAGTCCCGTTCCCAATTATCTTCAGGTGTGCATCTTGTATGTGAGCAGACAATACTGACATAACATAAGTATTATAAATTTACTTTCCACGGTTTTAACCTGTAGGTCTTAATCCTTTGCAGAGAAGGGGGATCTTACAAGTTATTTGAAAAAGGAAAGACACTTACCCCCTCAGTCGTGTTTAAACGATCTTACCCAACTTTTTTTTTTTTCCCTGTGTCAGCTGCTCCTTCTAGCAATACAGCGCTTCAGTGCGGTTCGCTCATTGCTTGACTGCCGTCCTCTTCCTTTACTTCCCGGCGTGCCTGAGCGTGCCCGAGGTGCTTCAGCGTGGCTGGAGGGTTCATGCCCGAGATACCTGCGCGGGGTTAACAGTGCTTTGCGGCGCGGCGTGGGTCATCAGGCTCCGGGGCTCCAGGCTCCAGCACGGGGGGCGGGCGAACTACGGAGGGGACAGGGTTGCTCTCAGCCGCACGCCGGAGCTGGAGGGGGAGACGTCCGGCATCCCGGGATCAGCAGCTGATCCAATTAGCCACCCACATCCGGCTCCTCCCTCAGGTACTGAGGGACCCCCATATACTACTTAATAAAGGTTTTAACCCCTTGATTGCCCCCTAGTTAACCCTTTCACCAGTGATCACTGTATAAGTGTTACGGGTGACGCTGGTTAGTTAGTTTATTTTTTATAGTGTCAGGGCACCCGCCGTTTATTACCTAATAAAGGTTTAGCCCCCTGATCGCCCGGCGGTGATATAACTTAGGTTTTAGGGTCAGATATTGTCTGCATCGCCCCAGGCAGCATCAGGTTAGCGCCAGTACCGCTAACACCCACGCACGCAGCATACACCTCCCTTAGTGGTATAGTATCTGAATGGATCAATATCTGATCTGATCAAATCTATACTAGCATCCCGAGCAGTTTAGGGTTCCCAAAAATGCAGTGTTAGCGGGATCAGCCCAGATACCTGCTAGCACCTGCGTTTTGCCCCTCCGCCCGGCCCAGCCCAGCCCACCCAAGTGCAGTATCGATCGATCACTGTCACTTACAAAACACTAAACGCATAACTGCAGCATTCGCAGAGTCAGGCCTGATCCCTGTGATCGCTAACAGTTTTTTTGGTAGCGTTTTGGTGAACTGGCAAGCACCAGTGGCCTAGTAAACCCCAGTCGTAGTCAAACCAGCACTGCAGTAACACTTGGTGACGTGGCGAGTCCCATAACTGCAGTTCAAGCTGGTGAGGTGGCAAGCACAAGTAGTGTCCCGCTGCCACCAAGAAGAAGACAAACACAGGCCCGTCGTGCCCATAGTGCCCTTCCTGCTGCATTTGCCAATCCTAATAATTGGGAAACCACCACTTCTGCAGCGCCCGTACTTCCCCCATTCACATCCCCAACCAAATGCAGTCGGCTGCATGAGAGGCATTTTCTTTATGTTCTCCCGAGTACCCCTACCCATCGAACCCCCCCAAAAAAGATGTTGTGTCTGCAGCAAGCACGGATATAGGCATGACACCTGCTATTATTGTCCCTCCTGTCCTGACAATCCTGGTCTTTGCATTGATGAATGTTTTGAACGCTACCATTCACTAGTTGAGTATTAGCGTAGGGTACAGCATTGCACAGACTAGGACACACTTTCACAGGGTCTCCCAAGATGCCATCGCATTTTGAGAGACCCGAACCTGGAACCGGTTACAGTTATAAAAGTTACAGTTACAAAAAAAGTGTAAAAAAAAAAAAAAAAACACAAAAAAATATATAACAATAAAAAAATAGTTGCCGTTTTATTGTTCTCTCTCTCTATTCTTTCTCTGTTGTTCTGCTCTTTTTTACTGTATTCTTTTCTGCAATGTTTTATTGTTATTATGTTTTATCGTGTTTGCTTTTCAGGTATGCAATTTTTTAAACTTTACTGTTTACTGTGTTTTATTGTTAACCATTTTTTGTCTTCAGGTACGCCATTCACGACTTTGAGTGGTTATACCAGAATGATGCCTGTAGGTTTAGGTATCATCTTGGTAACATTCTTTTCAGCCAGCAGTGGGAGGGAATGCCCCCCCACCGTCTTTCGTGTTTTTCTCTGGCTCTCCTGTCTCAACAGGGAACCTGAGAATGCAGTTGGTGATTCAGCCAGCTGACCATGGAGCTGATCAGAGACCAGAGTGCCTACAAACATCTCTATAGCCTAAGAAACCGGAAGCTACGAGCATTTCATGACTTAGATTTCGCCGGATGTAAACAGCGCCATTGGGAAATTGGGAAAGCATTTTATCACACCAATCTTGCTGTGGTCAGATGCTTTGAGGGCAGAGGAGAGATCTAGGGTCTAATAGACCCCATTTTTTTTCAAAAAAGAGTACCTGTCTCTACCTATTGATATCATATTGCACCATGCATGTGAGGTATCACCGCGAAGGTCAGATCGAGGGCAGTAATTTTAGCAGTAGACCTCCTCTGTAAATCTAAAGTGGTAACCTGTAAAGGCTTTTAAAAATGTATTTAGTTTGTCGCCACTGCACGTTTGTGCGCAATTTTAAAGCATGTCATGTTTGGTATCCATGTACTCGGCCTAAGATCATCTTTTTTATTTCATCAAACATTTGGGCAATATAGTGTGTTTTAGTGCATTAAAATTTTAAAAAGTGTGTTTTTTCCCAAAAAAATGCGTTTGAAAAATCTCTGCGCAAATACTGCGTGGAAAAAAAAAATGAAACACCCACCATTTTAATCTGTAGGGCATTTGCTTTAAAAAAAATATATAATGTTTGGGGGTTCAAAGTAATTTTCTTGCAAAAAAAAAAATAATTTTTTCATGTAAACAAAAAGTGTCAGAAAGGGCTTTGTCTTCAAGTGGTTAGAAGAGTGAGTGATGTGTGACATAAGCTTCTAAATGTTGTGCATAAAATGCCAGGACAGTTTAAACCCCCCCCAAATGACCCCATTTTGGAAAGTAGACACCCCAAGCTATTTGCTGAGAGGCATGTCAAGTCTATGGAATATTTTATATTGTGACACAAGTTGCGGGAAAAAGACAAATTTGGTTTTTTTGCACAAAGTTGTCACTAAATGATATATTGCTCAAATATGCCATGGGAATATGTGAAATTACACCCCAAAATACATTCTGTTGCTTCTCCTGAGTACGGGGATACCACATGTGTGAGACTTTTTGGGAGCCTAGCCGCGTATGGGACCCCGAAAGCCAAGCACCGCCTTCAGGCTTTCTAAGGGCGTAAATTTTTGATTTCACTCTTCACTGCCTATCACAGTTTCGGAGGCCATAGAATGCCCAGGTGGCACAAACCCCCCCAAATGACCCTATTTTGGAAAGTAGACACCCCAAGCTATTTGCTGAGAGGTATAGTGAGTATTTTGCAGACCTCACTTTTTGTCACAAAGTTTTGAAAATTGAAAAAAGAAAAAAAAAATGTATTTTCTTGTCTTTCTTCATTTTCAAAAACAAATGAGAGCTGCAAAATACTCACCATGCCTCTCAGCAAATAGCTTGGAGTGTCTACTTTCCAAAATGGGGTCATTGGGGGGGGGGGGTTGTGCCACCTGGGCATTCCATGGCCTCCGAAACTGTGATAGGCAGTGAAGAGTGAAATCACGCCCTTAGAAATCCTGAAGGGGGTGATTGGTTTTCGGGGCCCCGTACGTGGCTATGCTCCCAAAAAGTCCCACACATGTGGTATCCCCATACTCAGGAGAAGCAGCTAAATGTATTTTGGGGTGCAATTCCACATATGCCAATGGCCTGTGTGAGCAATATATCATTTATTGACAACTTTTTGTAAATTTTTTTTTTTTTTGTCATTATTCAATCACTTGGGACAAAAAAAATAATATTCAATGGGCTCAACATGCCTCTCAGCAATTTTCTTGGGGTGTCTACTTTCCAAAATGGGGTAATTTGGGGGGGGGGTTTGTACTGCCCTGCCATTTTAGCACCTCAAGAAATGACATAGGCAGTCATAAACTAAAAGCTGTGTAAATTCCAGAAAATGTACCCTAGTTTTTTAGACGCTATAAATTTTGCGCAAACCAATAAATATACGCTTATTGACATTTTTTTTACACAGACATGTGGCCGAATACATTTTGGCCTAAATGTATGACTAAAATTGAGTTTACTGGATTTTTTTTATAGCAAAAAGTAGAAAATATCATTTTTTTTCAAAATTTTTGGACTTTTTCCGTTTATAGCGCAAAAAATAAAAACCGCAGAGGTGATCAAATACCATTTATGGGAAGAAAAGGACGCAAATTTAGTTTGGGTACAGCATTGCATGACCGCGCAATTAGCAGTTAAAGTGACGCAGTGAATTCTTATTGCTCTCTGTGGTCCTGCTGAGGAGTTGTATTCTCATTTATTGACCTGGCAAATAGGTGTCACTAGTTTTCTTTTTCTATTTTTTTCAAATATTATTATATATTCTGTCCAGCAAAATAATTGTTTTTATTTCATGTTTGCTTTCCATTGCTGTTATAGTGCATACATTATAGAGAGGTGTCCAGTATTCCAAATTAAAAGCACACAATCTGGGGAGACAACATTGCTCATACCATAGATATGATAAAGCGAGTGATCTTTTTCACCCTTGCATCGAAAGTTTGTAAGTTGCAGAATCACCAAATAAAAAAGGGAAACAAGCCTGGAGAAAATGAAACCAAGAATGACATCAAAGACTTGTTAGCAGCAACATACACAATTTGGGGTTTAGATACACTTCAACCTGAATGAAAGTAAAACTGAAATTAGAGACAAGGCTAGGTTTTATTATTAAGATTATATTACATTTTATTTCTTGTTTAATAAATATAAATGTTTCTCTAAGATCTACTCTGACTAACTACATGATTACAAATAAAGTGTGAAAAGACATTCAGACTTATTTGCTAAAAGAGCTGAGAATCTTACTCTATAAATTGCATGAATATTCTCTTCAAATATCCCATCATGTATAATTTTTTTTTATCAGCACATGATTAGAGAATTTAAAATTAGCATAAATTTTCTTTTTACCGGATTGGATTTTGAAATTAATATTCACATATATTTTTAAGTGAAGATTCTCAACTACTTTAGAAAATCAGCCTTATTAATGCACTTCAAATCTAACCTAATTTACAATTAGTCAGTGCGTAAGTTTACAGCATCTTTTCTAACTTCCAATTCCTCAGCATGCCATTGTAAAGGTGGGTGCAAACACATTGAAATTACAAGGGTTCTGCAGGGACTGGTCGAAATGAAATTTTTTACCCGTTCCTGTTTGACGAAAAGTGATCAGTAGATCGACTTTTGTTGAATGTGGAAAACTTTCATTGTCAGTGCCTGCAGCCAGATGGCTGCAGGTGCTGATCAGTTTATTTCCACAGTGTAGAGACCCGCTGTCAGAATACTGTGTCACAGTGGAGAGGATTCTAAGTATGTATACCCAGCTTTAGACATAACAGGAGAAGCAGAAAGAGCAGCACCACCTAGTAGGAAGTGTGTGCTCTGAATTTGGTAAACATATACTTCATCACAGATAAAGGGACCTGGTTGCATGCATGCAGAAACTAGTTTTTGCTCTGCTAGTTCTGATCACTGGTCTATCTTAGGTGCCCAGTAGTCCTTAGGGTCTTTATGAACATCTGAGATTGTTGGTGTCTGAATTGGAGATTAAATACTCACTGACCATTCTGCACAAGCCATGCCTATGAGTGCTACCTTGGGCAGGTTGGCCCAATATTGCCTGAAGAAAGTTTGCAATGCCTCTGTTGATGTCTCCTGCTGGTGATGGTGCTACTGTTGCTGTTGACTTGTCCACAATGAGTAGTGGAGCTGCAATGGATAGCAGAGGCATTTCTGTTTCCACCAGGAAAGGTAATGTGATTAGAAAAACCTTCCCTATAATGATGCATTTTAATGCATTTTCACATGGTGAAATGTAATCGGCCATTTTGGTCTCGTAGCATGGACTTGGTATGGAGGCAGGAGTCCCTCAGAGGGGGTTTTCTCGAACAAAGAGACATAACTCAGATCAGAGACAGAAGTTTCTTGAAGTTGATGACAATTTAAACAAAGTTAAAAATATAAAATGCGTCAATAGTTTTATGTATCCATTTATTTGTAAAGTTATCTTTTTATATACCTATTCATTTCTTTAATTGGTGGCACTCACCATGTGCTTGTTTACCCTGTTTCCCCGAATATAAGACCTAGCGTGATTGTCGGTGATGGCTGCAATATAAGCCCTACCCCCCAAATAAGCCCTACCCTGTTTCCCCGAAAATAAGCCCAACCCTGAAAATAAGACCTACAAGGACTTTAACTAGGGCTTATTTGGGGGGTAGGGCTTATATTGCAGCCAGCACCGACAATCACGCTAGGTCTTATTTTTGGGGAAACAGGGTACCTAAAGCCAAGCCATCCAGCTCTGAATATTCTGTTGTGGGGGCCCAGGACATTAGGGAATATCCTGAGAAATGTTCCCATCATTTTCACAATTGTTGTTTCAACCATTCTTGAATCAAATACTGTACTTTACTGTAATATGGGGAGAGTGTCTGAACACAGACAGACATGCTACTAATGAATGGAATATTTTCATAAGTTTTACCAGAAATGGCATCTTAGTGTGGTATCAAGAATGTCCATCATGTTTTTAGCTTGAAGATGTTTACAGAATGTATTTAGATAGTAATATACATGTAGTTGTGACTGGTGGGTCTGCTCTAATTTAATGAGATATTTAGTATTTGTATGTATTGGCCCATCTCACAGAGATTTTCTTTCCTGTATGGTAACAATCAGTATTTATTATGGACATAACTGTTTCCTAGAGGAATTCTATTTTGTGAGAAACATGAAGGTTGCCATTACTTAATCTTCACTGCTGCAAATACATGTCACCTGATTTTCATTGTGACCCTCTGGCTTTAATTTTGCATGCCGCTAACCTAGAAAATGTATACAGGTTAGGAATTCTGACTTTCATGATAGGTTATATATTCTAGTGACTTAAGCCAGAGAGTCAGCAAAATGGCCAGGCAAGTGAATCTTCATAAGGTTTGCAATAGTAAGCTCTGTGTTGTTTTCAACAAAGATTTTTCTCCATTTGTCACCATTAGGGATGAGCTTCGTGTTCGTGTCGAACATCGGCTGTTCGATTGTTCGCCGAATTGCGAACGATATGGGCCGTTCGCGCCAAATTCGAGTGGCGCGTCACGGCCCATAATTCACTGCGGCATCGCAGTGCATTGCTGGCTGATGATTGGCCAAGCATGCTTGGCCAATCACAGCGCCGTCTGTAGAGAGAGCTCTAATTGGCCAAAGCCAGGTTGGCTTTGGGAGTACTGGGCCAGTCCACCTCAGCTCCCGGGAGCTGATGTTTTTTCGGTCGGCCCCCAGCCCTCCATGCCCACGCCCAAACTCATAGGATTACCCGTAAGTAGTTTTGAGAATTGGGCTATACCCCCCTTTTTTCTCATCCTTCCTCCCCCTCTACACAGATCTACCATACAAAACTCTTTTAATATACATGTGTTTTTTTTTTTTAATATCTATAGACACCTACTGCATATCTGCTCCTAAAGAGTGGCGGTCGCCACGAAACGCGTTGAGCCAATAGATGCCCCCATGTCTACATTATATTAGTATCATTTTATTACCGTATTTATACCAACTGGACTGTACCAACACATTCTAGTTATAATTACTTATCATGGAGATACACCTCAGTGAATCTGGCTATCTACAGTTTGTATCAATATGAGCCAATCATGTTGTTCTATTATGGAAGTGTGAGCCATTGGTTGCCCCCATATATTGAAAACTGCATTGTTGATTTATTTTACATATCAATTGGATTTTACTCGCCTACCCAGCTTATAATGAAATATTTTAGAGACCGGTCTTCTATGGAATTGATGTTTACAGTATGTACAAAATGAACTAACCATGTCATTAACTGTATTTTTGCTATACCTTATGTACAATTCAAGACCTGTCTCGTTATGAATAAGGGTTTTTACTATTATTATGAACCATGTCAATATTATTTTTACTTTGGTTACAATTTATATATCAATAAATCATTTAATGCCAATGGATGTTACGCTATGCTTCCATGCAATGTGTTTTGGTTCTGATATATTGGTTACTTGCCACATTCATGGTTTTAAGTTGTTATCTCCTGGAGTGCATGTTTCATATAAAGTCCCGCCATTCCGTTTTGTTTTGCTTAAATTATTGGGGATGGAGACGCTTGGTTCTACCCACCTGGCGTCTCATGCAAAGTCCCACTTTGTTGCTCTGTTTTCTAATATGTATCAATGGCATCAGTGACTCCTTCCCTAGCCCCACCATGTCCTCCTGAGGAGTCCCTCGAACTGTTTGACCACAGTGTTGGGTACATGCTCCAGGAGGATGCCCAGCGTTTAGAAGGCTCTGATGATGATACTGAGCTAGATGAAGGCAGTAACGTGAGCACAGACAGAGGGGGTCCCCAAGAAGGACAGCAATCTGGCAGTCATGCTCCCCCTGCTGCAGCATACTGCCAGGTTTGCTCCAGTGATGAGGAGGGAGGGGATGATGAGGTCACTGACTCAACGTGGGTGCCTGATAGGAGAGAGGAGGAGGAGGAGGAGGCTCATCACCAACAAGGCAGGATGCCCTCCAGGGGCCAGCCTAAGGGCAGCACACTGACTGTATCACACCGCAAAGCTCCGCATGTGCAGGGCGTTGCTGTCTCTGCGCGTTATTCCAAAAGTTCTTTGGTGTGGCCCTTTTTTGAGACGAGTGTATCAGATCGCACCGCTGCTATTTGCAACATATGTCTCAAGCGTGTCTTGCGTAGCCAAAACATCTCCCGCTTGGGCACCACATGCTTGACCAGACATATGTTGACCTGCCATGCAGTTCGTTGGCAAGCGTACCTAAAAGACCCACACCAAAGAACAAAGAGGACCTCTCCTTGCTCCTCATCAGCTGAGATCTCCAACCCCACTATACCTTCAGTCCTCTCTGAGACCTGCACTGAGAGGAATGAAGGTGTAGAATTAGGTGTGTCACAGCCAAGTACTTGTGGGCAATCTGCTTTCGGTACACCGATGTCAGATTGTACCAGGCAAATTTCCCTGCCCCAGCTGCTGCACCACCGAAAGAAGTTCGCTCCCAGCCATCCACATGCCCAGCGGTTGAATGCCAGCTTGGCAAAATTGCTAGCACTTCAACTGCTACCTTTTCAGTTGGTAGACTCTGCCCCCTTCCATGAGTTTGTGGAATGTGCGGTTCCTCAGTGGCAGGTACTCAAACGCCACTTTTTCTCACGGAAGGCAATTCTGGCTCTCTACCAGCATGTGGAAGGCAATGTCCATGCCTCGCTGGACAGGGCGGTCAGCGATAAGGTCATATTACCGCTGACTCATGGTCCAGCAGGCATGGACAGGGACGTTACCTAAGTTTCACGGCGCATTGGGTGACTCTGCTGGCAGCTGGGAAGGATGCAGGACAAGGTGCAGTAGTGTTGGAGGTTGTTCCGCCACCATGCCTCCATAATGCCACTACTAATATTTCTGGCACACCTCTCTCCTCCACCCCCTCTGCTTCTTCTTCCTCCATGGCCTCTTCCTGTGCTTTACCCTCGGAACCAGCGGTGCTCCATAGGTGTTCAAGGGGCTACGCAAGTACGCAGGCCAAAAGATGCCATGCGGTGCTTGAGCTGGTATACTTGGGGGACAGGAGCCACACTGGGGCAGAGGTTCTGTCAGCTCTGCAGGGGCAGGTACAGAGGTGGTTGACGCCACGCCACCTTAAGGCAGGAATGGTGGTTTGCGACAATGGCACCAACCTCCTCTCCGCCCTCCGTCAGGGACAAATGACCCATGTGCCCTGTTTGGCTCACGTCCTTAACTTGGTGGTGCAGCGGTTCTTGGGCAGGTACCCGGGCTTACAGGATGTCCTGAGGCAGGCCAGGAAAGTCTGTGTACATTTCCACTGGTCATATAATGCCAGTGCTCAGCTGGAAGACCCCCAAAAGGAATTTAACCTGCCCAAGAACCGCCTAATCTGTGACATGCCCACCAGGTGGAACTCAACGTTGGCCATGCTGCAGCAGCTGCACATGCAGCAGAGGGCCATCAATGAGTACCTGTGCGACTATGGCACCAGGACAGGGTCAGGGGAGCTTGTTTTTTTTTTCCCCATGCCAGTGGGCCATGATCAGGGATGCATACACTGTCCTGTCACCATTTGAGGAGGCCACGAGGATGGTGAGCAGTGACAGTGCATGCATCAGTGACACTGTCCCCCTTGTCCACCTGTTGAAGCACACGCTGCATGGAATAATGGACAGGGCACTTGACGCAGAACAGAGGCAGTAAGAGGAGGACTTCCTTAGCTCTCAATCCCCCTTTATCCAGAAAGTGTTCCTGCGTGCCCGCCGATCACACAGGAAGAAGACGAGGAGGAGGAGGAGGATTGTGTCAGTATAGAGGTGGAGCCTGGCACTCAGCGTCAGCAGCAGTCTTTAAGGGATCATTTACAGTCCCAAGAAACACATGGACTTGTATGTGGCTGGGAGGAGGTGGCTGCGGATCATGTCGTCCTTAGTGATCCAGAGGACTCCGGACCGAATGCCTCAGCAAACCTATGCTGCATGGCCTCCCTGATCCTGCAAAGCCTGCAGAAGGATCCTCATATTCGTGGTATCAAGGGGAAGGAACAATACTGGCTGGCAACCCTCCTTGATCCACGTTACAAGGGTAAGGTTGCGGACCTTATCTTGCCATCGCAGACGGAGCAGATAATGAAACATCTTCGGGAGGCCTTGCAGAAAGGGCTGTGCAACGCTTTTACAGAGACTGGGAGGTTACAAACTCCTGTTTCTGGACAACGTGTTGCTGAGGCTTCGGTCAGTCAAAGAAGGAGCGGTGGAGAAGGTGGCCGTCTGACCGATGCGTTCAGACAATTTTTTAGTCTGCAGCCCCAAGGTATGATCGGTTCCAGCAACCATCGCCAGCGTCTGTTTTACATGGTGCAGGAATACCTAGGGGCAAGATCTGACTTGGACACCTTTCCCACCGAAAATCCTCTGGGTTACTGGGTCTTGAGGATGGATCACTGGCCAGAGCTTGCACAGTATGCAATTGAGCTACTGGCCTGTCCTGCATCCAGCGTTCTTTCGGAACGCACATTCAGTGCTGCTGGAGGCTTTGTAACTGATCACAGGGTGCGTCTGTCCACCGACTCGGTCGATCGACTGACCTTCATAAAAATGAATCAGTCTTGGATCACCTCCAGCTACCAAGCACCTGATGCTGATGTAACCGAATACATTTTTTTGAAATGTCAGATCCCTTCAAAGACTGCCTATGCTGATGCTAAGTGACTATCCTGTTATGCTGAGTAATTATCCTCTTCCTCCTCAATGATCATGCTGATAGCTTGCAAGAACATTTTTGGTTCTGGGCGCCGCCACCAGTGTATAAGGCCCAATTTTTCAGCCCCTGTTTAACAGGGGCGTGTAATTACAATTTTTGATGCAATTCTTTGCAGCAGGGCTAGTTCCTGCGCTCCAACTAGAGTATCTGTGAGGGGTTGCAGTGTTGTGGCACCAGTGCCTAAGGCCCAATTATTCAGCCCCTGTTCAACCAGGACATGTAATTAGAATTCTTGATCTAATATTTGACAGCAGGGCCCGTTTCTGCAACCACCAAGAGTAACTGTGAGGACTTACAGTGTTGTGGCACCAGCACCACCACCACCACCAAAGGCCCAATTTTTCTGGCCCTGTTCAACAGGGGCATGTAATTACAATTCTTGATCTAATATTTCACAGCAGGGCCCTGTGAAGGCTTACAGTGTTGTGGCCACAACAACACCTAAGGCCCAAATATCTGCTGAGTATATAGGGAAGGCCCCTACTTTCAAAAATCCAACTTACAAACAACTCCTACTTGCAAACGGAAGGAGACAACAGGAAGTGAGATGAAATCTACCCCTAGGAAGGGAAATTCTCTCCTGTAAGAGTTAATATGGGAAAAACATTTCTACTTCCCACTGATGCTTTATCACCAATCCTTGTTTCACAAAAAAACCCAAATTTTCAAAAAACATTTGTCATTGGGACAAAAAGTGAGGTGAAATCTTCTGAAGAGGAGTACAGACAGCAAAACGAATGTCACAGGGGTGATAACCCTCCCCTATGTTTTCCAAAAAGCTTAAAATAGATTTTTTGGCTGGAGCTAAACCCGTTAAAAATGTACCAGTTCAAAATTACAAACAGATTCTACTTAACAACAAACTTACAGTCCCTGTCTTGTTTGCACTGCCTGTATACTGCTGTTCAGAGTACATAGGGCCTGGGGGCCCCACACCTTTCCTTTTTTAATTTGGGTGCAGGGTTCCCCTTAATATCCATACAAGACCCAAAGGGCCTGGTAATGGACTGAGGGGTACCCATGCCGTTTGTCTCACTGATTTTCATCCATATTGCCAGGATCCGACATTATATTAAAGCCGCAAGCAGTTTTAAATAACTTTTTTTCCTTTAAAAATTACATTTTGTGCAGGGACTGTTCTAAGCATGGGAAACACATGCCACTTTACAGGCATACTATAGACACCCCCCAGGTACGATATTTAAAGGAATATTTCACTTTTTTTTTCACTGCTCCTGAAAAAAACAGCCGTTTTTTAAGGACAATACCTTGCAAATTAGCCTTTAAAATGAGCACTTTTGATTTCGAATGTTCGAGTCCCATAGACGTCAGTGGGGTTCTAACGTTTGTGCAAATTTTCGGTCCGTTCGCAGGTTCTGGTGCGAACCAAACTCATCCCTAGTCACCATACTAAATCTATTCTTTCTCCACAGTTTACATAGGGCAACTGAATTGAGTACAGGATGGGTCCTACATGTGAATGGTTATTTAACAAGCCATACAAATTGTATGTAACAGTATTCTGATAGAACAATGCGCTATCTTTGGAAAAGACCTCATAGTATCAGATAGGCAATTCCATTGATAATGAAATCATTGTCTTATTTGTTTTTTGGTATGTTGAGCCAATTATCATACTGTTAAGTTTAAAGATCCTTCCTGATACTGTATATCCCCTCCCAGTTTTAAAATGCTAATGACTGGGATTATCAATGAAAACAAAGGATAGTTGCCCTGCTCTAAAAGAAGTAAGAAACGTACCCTTTTGTTAGGTAAATTAGACCTATTAGCAACCTAATATCACTTCATGTTGGTGAGTGGTGGTAAACTGTATTTAGGAGGAAGAGCTCAGTGAGTTACTAGTATTACAGACTGGTCAGGAGAAGAGGGAGCTGCTGAGATATCTTAACTATACTACACTATTCCAGGTATCAGGTATACACTATTCCACTTATCTATACATTGTTTGATGGTGCAGGTTTTGTTTACTTTGACAAATGTATTTCAGCTTAAATGTGTTACAGACTTTATTTTTTTCAAGCAAACTCTGCACTAATTGTGTACGCTAACTTTTTGAGTTTGCTTATTGTTTTGATATTTAATGTTCAAAATGTATCTCTGGAGAATTTAGTTTTTTAATAGGGGAGGTAGGGTGAAAGTCTCTGTGACTTTTTTGCTCTCTGTGGCACTGCTGAGGAGTTATATTTTCATTTACTGACCTGGTGAATAGGTGTCACTGGTTTTCTTTTTCAATTTGTTTGGATTATTATAATACATTCTGTCCAGCAAAGTATTTGCTTTGTTTTCTTGTTTAATTTGTACTTTCCATTGCTCTGCATATATGCATATTATGGATATGAGCAGAGGAGAATGTGTGCAATATTCCATATAATATATGGAGACAACACGGCTCTTTTGTAGATATGACACAGTGAGTAGGTTTTTTTTTAACCCTTGCATAAAAAGTTTCAAGTGGCAGAATCACAAAGTAAAAAAGGAAAAAAAAACAGCCTGGAAAAAATGATTGCAAGAATTACTTGAAAAACTTGTTAGCACCAACATATACAATATGGGGTTTAGATACACTTTAGTCTGAATGAAAGTGAAACAGAAATTATAGACAAAGTTACGTTTTTTTTATTAAGAACATTTTACATTTTACGTATTGTCATTAGATATATACAGCATGTAAAAGAAGTATTGAACACATCACCATTTTTCTTGGTAAATATATTTCTAAAGGTGCTATTGACATGACATTTTTACCACATGTCCGTAAAAACCCATGTAATCCATAAATACAACAAAAAAACAACAACAAATCTGTTCAGAAATAGTATGTTATGTAGTAACAGTAGTTAATGTAGTAATTGTATGTTAAGTCATGTGCAATAAAATGGAATAATACAGGGAAAAAGTATTGAACACACTAACTGAAATTTATTTAATGACAGCTTCAAGATGCCTCCTGTATGGAGAAACTAGTCACATGCATTGCTCAGGTGTAATTTTGGCCTATTCTTCCACACAAACAGTCTTTAAATCTTGAAGGTTACGTGGGCCTCTTCTATGAACTTTGATCTTTAGTTCTTTCCATAAAATATTTATTGGATTCAAGTCATGTGACTGGCTGGGCCATTCTGGAAGCTTTATTTTCTTTCTTTGAAACCAATTAAGAGTTTCCTTGGCTTTGTGTTTGGGATCATTGTCTTGCTGAAATGTCCACCCTCATTTCATCTTCATCATCCTGGTAGATGGCAGCATATTTTTTATAAAGAATCTATTGGTACATTTTTCCATTCATCCTTCCTTCAATAATATGACATTTGCCACTGCTGTATGCTGAAAAACAGACCCATACCATGATGTTCGCACCTCCAAACTTCACTGTTGGTATGGGGGTGTTTTTGGGGTGATGTGAAGTGCCATTTGACCTCCAAACATGGTGTGTATTATGGCATCCAAAGAGTTCTATTTTGGTCTCATCTGATCAGACTATATTATACCAATATTTCCCAGGCTTGTATAAATGTAATGCAGCAAACTTTAAATGAACTTCAACATGCTTCTTCTTTAGCAATGGAGTCTTGCGTGATGAGCGTGCATACAGGCCATGGTGGTTTAGTGCATTACTTATTGTTTTTTAAAACAATTGTACCAGCTAATTCCAGGTCTTTCTGAAGCTCTCCACAAGTGGTCCTTGGTAGTTGGACAACTCTTCTGATAATTCTTTTCACTCCTCTGTCAGAAATCTTGCCAGAAGCACCTGCTCTTGGCTGGTTTATAGTGAAATTATGTTCTTTCTTCTCCTGGATTATGGCCCCAACAGTGATCAGTGGAGCATTCAGAAGTTTAAAAATGTAACCAATGCCATCAGTATGTTTTGCAACAATAAGGTTGCAAAGGTTTTGAGAGAGATTTTCGTTTATACCCATCATGAGATTTTTCTTGTGTGACACCTTGGTAATGAGACACCTTTTTATAGGCCATCAGCTGATATTAATTTGCACTGAGAAGGGGCAGGATTACTTTCTAATTACTGACAGATTTCAGTTGGTGTCTTGGCTTTCCATGCCTTTTTGCACTTCCCTTTCTTTGTGTGTTCAATACTTTTTCCCTGTGTCTTTCCACTTTATTACACATAACTTAATTTCTGAACATATTTGTTTTGGTTTCTTTGCATGCTGTGTTGTTATAGACATGTGGTGAAAATTTAATGTCAATAGCAACTTTAGAAATGTATTTACCTAGAAAAATGGTGACGTGTCCAATACTTATTTTACCAGCTGTATATTTTTCTAAGAACTACTCTGACTAACTCTCTGTGATTACAAATTATGTGTAAAAAGACATTTAGGCCGGCTGAACACAGTGAAAATTTATTTCTTGCAACCACAAGTTGCAGGAAAGAAATTTGCATGATTCCCTTATCAATACAAACTGTGCTGACAAGGTAATCCCTCCTGCCAAGCAATTGTCTGCTCCCAGCGGGGGAAGCCGTCCCCGCCAAGACAGTAAATATCACAGTGATTTGGACCTTTTATGGCCGGCCTTAGGATTATTTGCTAAAGGAGCTGAGAATCTTTACTTTATAAATTGCATGAATATTCACTTCAATTATCCATTCATTTGTAAAGCAAATTAATGTTTACTTATTTTATTGGCACTGGATATACAGAATCAGCATGAATTTGTTTTATATTTGTTGGACTATTTGAAGTGAATATTGACATACACTTTTAAGTAAAAATTCTCTAACTACTTTAGCAAATCAGCCTAAATAATTCAGTTCAAACCTAACTTAATCTACAAATTAGTCAGTGAGTGGGTTTGCAGCAGTTTCTCTAACTTCCATTTCCTCAGCAGGCTATTGTAAATGTGGGTGCACACAGATTGAAATTTAGACAGTTCAGCAGGCAGTGGTTGAATCTTGATGTGTGTAGCCCTTCCTGTTCAACAGAAGTCAATTGGCAGATTGACTTTTGTTGAACGGTCAAGCTGTAAAACTTTTAGTGATCAGTGGCAATCAGCCGCCGGTGCTGATCAGTGTATTCTCACAGTGCAGAGGCCCACTGTCAGAATACAATGTTGCAGTGAAGTGGATTCCTCCATTCACCTTGCTTATGTGGAAGGGTGAATCCATTCATTCTTTTTTTCATTTAACCCACAAGATGAAAAAAAACTAACAGTGTATACTCAGCTTCAGACATAACTGAATGTTTTCAGATCGGTCCCCCAGTTTTTTTTGCTGTAGCACTGCAAAATATCAAGTTAACTGAATTGACCTGATTGAACTGAACTGATTGACCCGGTGCATTAAGGTAGAACAATAGGCATAACTTTTTTCCATTTTGGATAGAGTAAAGGAGGATTATACCCCCTGTCAGTTTTTTTTTTATATCTATGTCTCATTGGGAAGATTTACCTTTATTTCCTGTCCCATAGCCAAAACAGGAAGTGAGTGGAAATCCCTGCTAATTAAGAGAAGTCACCAGAACTAGTGTCTCAATTGGAAAATGTCCCCTCTCTTACTTTTCTAGGGGCAACCCAAAAATTGGCATTTATTTTACTTTTACTTCAATGATAATGGTAAATAGCACAAATAGAGAGCGTGAATTTCCCTAACAGGTGCATAGACTGCACTAAAAACAGTGTTCTAATCCACATTCCCTCTATCCAAAACTCAAAAAAAGTTTTGCTTTTAGTTATACTTTAAATAAGAAATACATTTTTATGATTTAATGATAATTGAATCAGAAGTGCTCATCATGTCTAGTCATTACTAAAAAAAAAAACAATCTACTATGTTTACCATAATGATAAACTATAGTGTAACCTTTTAATAATTCATCTAAAAATCTGTGAAGTTGTATTTCTATACTTTCAGTCTGTTGGTAATATTAAAGTCGGTGTAAACATCTTTTGTTTTTTTTCAAATAGGTAAATTACTAAACTCTGTTGTAAACCCAACACCTATTGTTGAATAAATCACAGCTAAACTGATTGTCATTAACACAAAATGAGTCACGTAGGCCTAAAAGATCAAAATGTTCTGGGTTTGAGAGAACCTTAATCTCACTAAAGTCAATTGTAAAATTTCTGCAGAATTTGTTCAGACCTCTGGAGGGAGGAAGGTTCAGGAGGGGGTGCAAACGTGTACCCTCCTTTCCTGTTTACGTGTATGTGAGGGTTTGGTATATATTTTGGAATGATCAACACATCATTTTTTGTGTTGAAGGATCTGGAATAGATTTTGGACTATCGTGTACACATTTAATTATTATTCTAAAAATCAGTAAAGTTGTATAGCTATACTTCTCAGTCTGTTGGTAATAATAACATCTGTGTAAACATCTCTTTTTATTTTTTATATAGGAAAATTACCAAGCTCAGCTGTAAATCGAACATCTATTGTTGAAAAAAAAAATCACAACTAAACTGATTGACATTAACACAAGATGAGTCAAAGAGGAGAAAATTTGTATCCATGCTCTGAGTGCCAGAAGATATTTACTTCTAAGTCCAATCTCAATGTTCATCTGAGGATTCACACTGGAGAAAGGCCATATAAATGTTCAGAATGTGACAAGTCCTTCATAAGAAGTGATCTTCTTGCTCAACACCTGAGAATTCACACAGGAGAAAGACCATTCAAATGTTCAGAATGTGAAAAGTGCTTCTCTTATAAGCAATATCTTGTTGCACACCAGATAATTCACACTGGAGAAAAACCATTTAAATGTTCAGAATGTGGCAAGTGCTTCTCACAAGGTTCTCATCTTACTATACATCAGAGAATTCACACAGGAGAAAAACCATTTCAGTGTTCAGAATGTGAAATGTGCTTCTCTGAAGGTTCTGCACTTAGAAGGCATAAGAGAATTCACACAGGAGAAAGACCATTCAAATGTTCAGAATGTGACATGTGCTTCTCTTATAAGCACAGTCTTGTTACACACCAGAGAATTCACACTGGAGAAAAACCATTTAAATGTTCAGAATGTGGCAAGTGCTTTTCACATAATTATACTCTTACTATTCATAAAAGGAGTCACACCGGAGAGAAATCATTTAAATGCTCAGAATGTGGCAAGTGCTTCTCACAATGTGATAATCTTAATGCACATAAAAGGATTCACACAGGAGAGAAACCATTTAAATGTTCAGAATGTGGAAAGTGCTTCTTACATAATGATCATCTTACTCAACACCAGAAGACTCACACAGGAGAGAAACCGTTTAAATGTTTGGAATGCGGCAAGTGCTTCTCACATGGTTCTAATCTTACTAAACATCAGAGAATTCACACAGGAGAAAAACCATTTCAATGTTCAGAATGTGGAAAGTGCTTCTCACATAATGATCATCTTACTCGACACCAGAGGACTCACACAGGAGAGAAACCGTTTAAATGTTTGGAATGCGGCAAGTGCTTCTCACAAGGTTCTAATCTTACTAAACATCAGAGAATTCACACAGGAGAAAAACCATTTCAATGTTCAGAATGTAAAATGTGCTTCTCTAAAGGTTCTACACTTAGTATGCATAAGAGAATTCACACAGGAGAAAGACCATTCAAATGTTCAGAATGTGACATGTGCTTCTCTTATAAACAAAGTCTTGTTACACACCAGATAATTCACACTGGAGAAAAACCATTTAAGTGTTCAGAATGTGGCAAGTGTTTCTTACAAGGTTCTCATCTTACTAGACATCAGAGAATTCACACAGGAGAAAAACCATTTCAATGTTCAGAATGTGACATGTGCTTCACTTTGAAACATAATCTTGTTTCACACCAGATAATTCACACTGGAGAAAAAACATTTAAATGCTCAGAATGTGGCAAGTGCTTCTCACAATGTGATAATCTTAATGCACATAAAAGGATCCACACAGGAGAGAAACCATTTAAATGTTCAGAATGTGGAAAGTGCTTCTCACGTAATGGTCATCTTACTCAACACCAGAGGACTCACACAGGAGAGAAACCGTTTAAATGTTTGGAATGTGGCAAGTGCTTCTCACACAGTTCTCATCTTACTAGACATCAGAGAATTCACACAGGAGAAAAACCATTTTAATGTTCAGAATGTGAAATGTGCTTCTCTGAAGGTTCTACACTTAGTATGCATAAGAGAATTCACACAGGAGAAAGACCATTCAAATGTTCAGAATGTGACATGTGCTTCACTTTGAAATATAATCTTGTTAGACACCATAATTCACACTGGAGAAAAAACATTTAAATGCTCATAATGTGGCAAGTGCTTCTCACAATGTTCTATTCTTAATGCACATAAAAGGATACACACAAGAGAGAAATCATTTAAATGATCAGATTGTAGAAAGTGCTTCTTACATAGTTCTAATGTTACTATATACCGGAGGATTTACATGGGAGAAAAAGTCATTTGGATCTTCAAAATGTGACAAATTCTTCATACAAAGAGAACATCTTACTCAATACTAGGGATGAGCTTCGTGTTCGAGTCGAACCCATGTTCGACTCGAACATCGGCTGTTCGATCGTTCGCCGAATTGCGAACGTTATGGGCCGTTCGCGCTAAATTCGTGTGGCGCGTCACGGCCCATAATTCACTGCGGCATCGCAGTGCATTGCTGGCTGATGATTGGCCAAGCATGCACTATGACCCGCATGCTTGGCCAATCACAGCGCTGTCAGTAGAGAGAGCTGTAATTGGCCAAAGCCAGGGTGGCTTTGGCCAATTACGGCTCAGGGCATTTAGTACACACCCCACACTATATAAGGCCGCCTGCACGGCGGCCCTGTGTAGTGTGTGTTCCGGTGTGCTGAGAGATAGAGAGAGAGAGAGACAGTGTCATTTGATTTGAGTTAGATAGATTAGGCAGAACAGTCAGTCAGTTAGCTGCACTTACAGTGTATTGTGTATATATATGCATCCCAGGTGTTGCATATATATATATACACTGTATTCAGTTTAGCTAGATCCGTTCCTGTTATCTTCTATCTAGACTATTTACATTTAATGCAGTGCGTCCTGCTCACAGTGTTCAGCTAGATCCGTTCCTGTTATCTTCTAGACTATTTACATTTAGTGCAGTGCGTCCTGCTCACAGTGTTCAGCTAGATCCGTTCCTGCTATTTACATTTAGTGCAGTGCGTCCTGCTCACAGTGTTCAGCTAGATCCGTTCCTGTTAAATTCCTACTGACCGGCAGGCTTGTCTGGTTACAGTATATAAAGCTACCTGAAGAAAATTACAGGTGTTCTATTTGATCCTATTAGTACCACGGTCAGGCAGCTAGACTATTTACATTTAGTACAGTGCGTCCTGCTCACAGTGTTCAGCTAGATCCGTTCCTGTTATCTTCCTACTGACAGGCAGGCTTGTCTGGTTACAGTATATAAAGCTACCTGAAGAAAATTACAGGTGTTCTATTTGATCCTATTAGTACCACGGTCAGGCAGCTAGACTATTTACATTTAGTACAGTGCGTCCTGCTCACAGTGTACAGCTAGATCCGTTCCTGTTATCTTCCTACTGACAGGCAGGCTTGTCTGGTTACAGTATATAAAGCTACCTGAAGAAAATTACAGGTGTTCTATTTGATCCTATTAGTACCACGGTCAGGCAGCTAGACTATTTACATTTAGTACAGTGCGTCCTGCTCACAGTGTTCAGCTAGATCCGTTCCTGTTATCTTCCTACTGACAGGCAGGCTTGTCTGGTTACAGTATATAAAGCTACTTGAAGAAAATTACAGGTGTTCTATCCCAGCTTAGTGCAGCTACAGGCCATTAGTATGTCTGGAAGGCCAAGAAGGAGAGGCAGACAGTCACAAGCCAATAAGAGAGGGCAAGCAGGCTCTGTGTCTAGTGCTGGTCGTGGAGACGGTGCATCCTCATCAGCACGTGGCCATGGGACACGCTTGGCCTTTTTTTCGGCAGCTGGCCATGTTGAGCCGCAACATGCGGAAGACTTGGTCGAGTGGATGACCAAGCCGTCCTCATCCTCCTCATCCTCTCTCACCCATGCCCAGGGTGCTTTGTCTGGCAAAGCAGCGGCCTCTTCCCTCAGCTCAATGTCATCAGTGACTCCTTCCCTAGCTCCACCATGTCCTCATGAGGATTCCCTCGAACTGTTTGACCACAGTGTTGGGTACATGCTCCAGGAGGATGCCCAGCGTTTGGAAGGCTCTGATGACGATACTGAGCTCGATGAAGGCAGTAACATGAGCGCGGACAGAGGGGGTGCCCAAGAAGGACAGCAATCTGGCAGTCATGCTCCCCCTGCTGCAGCATACTGCCAGGTTTGCTCCAGTGATGAGGAGGGAGGGGATGATGAGGTCACTGACTCAACGTGGGTGCCTGATAGGAGAGAGGAGGAGGAGGAGGAGGAGGAGGAGGAGGAGGCGGCAGCACATCACCAACGAGGCAGGATGCCCTCCAGGGGCCAGCCTAAGGGCAGCACATTGACTGCATCACACCCCAAAGCTCCACATGTGCAGGGCGCTGCAGTCTCTGCGCGTTATTCAAAAAGTTCTTTGGTGTGGGCCTTTTTTGAGACGAGTGCATCAGATCGCACCGCTGCTATTTGCAACATATGTCTCAAGCGTATCTCGCGTGGCCAAAATATCTCCCGCTTGGGTACCACATGCTTGACCAGACATATGTTGACCTGCCATGCAGTTCGTTGGCAAGCGTATCTAAAAGACCCACACCAAAGAACAAAGAGGATCTCTCCTTGCTCCTCATCAGCTGAGATTTCCAACCCCACTAGACCTTCAGTCCTCTCTGAGACCTGCAGTGAGAGGAATGAAGGTGTACAATTAGGTGTGTCACAGCCAAGTACTTGTGGGCAATCTGCTTTTGGTACACCGACGTCAGATTGTACCAGGCAAATTTCCCTGCCCCAGCTGCTGCACCGCCGAAAGAAGTTTGCTCCCAGCCATCCACATGCCCAGCGGTTGAATGCTAGCTTGGCAAAATTGCTAGCACTTCAACTGCTGCCTTTTCAGTTGGTAGACTCTGCCCCCTTCCGTGAGTTTGTGGAATGTGCGGTTCCTCAGTGGCAGGTACCCAAACGCCACTTTTTCTCACGGAAGGCGATTCCGGCTCTCTACCGGCATGTGGAAGGCAATGTCCATGCCTCGCTGGACAGGGCGGTCAGCGGTAAGGTGCATATTACCGCTGACTCATGGTCCAGCAGGCATGGACAGGGACGTTACCTAAGTTTCACGGCGCATTGGGTGACTCTGCTGGCAGCTGGGAAGGATGCAGGACAAGGTGCAGTAGTGTTGGAGGTTGTTCTGCCACCACGCCTCCAAAATGCTGATTGTGACACACCTCTCTCCTCCACCCCCTCCTCTTCTTCTTCCTCCATGGCCTCTTCCTCGGAACCAGCGGTGCTCCGTAGGCGTTCAAGGGGCTACGCAAGTACGCAGGCCAAAAGATGCCATGCGGTGCTTGAGCTGGTGTGCTTGGGGGACAGGAGCCACACTGGGGCAGAGGTTCTGTCAGCTCTGCAGGGGCAGGTTCAGAGGTGGTTGACGCCACGCCAACTTAAGGCAGGAATGGTGGTTTGCGACAATGGCACCAACCTCCTCTCTGCCCTCCGACAGGGACAAATGACCCATGTGCCCTGTTTGGCTCACGTCCTTAACTTGGTGGTGCAGCGGTTCTTGGGCAGGTACCCGGGCTTACAGGATGTCCTGAGGCAGGCCAGGAAAGTCTGTGTGCATTTCCGCCGGTCATATAATGCCAGTGCTCGGCTGACGGACCTCCAAAAGGAGTTTAACCTGCCCAAGAACCGCCTAATCTGTGACATGCCCACCAGGTGGAACTCAACGTTGGCCATGCTGCAGCGGCTGCACACGCAGCAGAGGGCCATCAATGAGTACCTGTGCGACTATGGCACCAGGACAGGGTCAGGGGAGCTTGGTTTTTTTTCCCCACGCCAGTGGGCCATGATCAGGGATGCATGCACTGTCCTGTCACCATTCGAGGAGGCCACGAGGATGGTGAGCAGTGACAGTGCATGCATCAGTGACACTGTCCCCCTTGTCCACCTGTTGGAGCACACGCTGCGTGGAATAATGGACAGGGCACTTGAGGCAGAACAGAGGCAGGAAGAGGAGGACTTCCTTAGCTCTCAAGGCCCCCTTTATCCAGACAGTGTTCCTGCGTGCCCGCCGATCACACAGGAAGAGGACGAGGAGGAAGAGGAGGAGGAGGAAGATTGTGTCAGTATGGAGGTGGAGCCTGGCACTCAGCATCAGCAGCAGTCTTTAAGGGATCAGTCCCAAGAAACACATGGACTTGTACGTGGCTGGGAGGAGGTGGCTGCGGACCATGTCGTTCTTAGTGACCCAGAGGACTCCGGACCGAATGCCTCAGCAAACCTACGCTGCATGGCCTCCCTGATCCTGCAAAGCCTGCGTAAGGATCCTCGTATTCGTGGTATCAAGGAGAAGGACCAATACTGGCTGGCAACCCTCCTTGATCCACGTTACAAGGGTAAGGTTGCGGACCTTATCTTGCCATCGCAGAGGGAGCAGAGGATGAAACATCTTCGGGAGGCCTTGCAGAAAGGTCTGTGCAACGCGTTCCCAGAGACTGGGAGGTTACAAACTCCTGTTTCTGGACAACGTGTTGCTGAGGCTTCGGTCAGTCAAAGAAGGAGCGGTGGAGAAGGTGGCCGTCTGACCGATGCGTTCAGACAATTTTTTGGTCCGCAGCCCCAAGGTATGATCGGTTCCAGCAACCATCGCCAGCGTCTGTTTTACATGGTGCAGGAATACCTAGGGGCAAGATCAGACTTGGACACCTTTCCCACCGAAAATCCTCTGGGTTACTGGGTCTTGAGGATGGATCACTGGCCAGAGCTTGCACAGTATGCAATTGAGCTACTGGCCTGTCCTGCATCCAGCGTTCTTTCGGAACGCACATTCAGTGCTGCTGGAGGCGTGGTAACCGATCACAGGGTGCGTCTGTCCACCGACTCGGTCGATCGGCTGACCTTCATAAAAATGAATGAGTCTTGGATCACCACCAGCTACCAAGCACCTGATGCTGATGTAACCGAATAATTTTTTTTGAAATCTCAGATCCCTTCAAAGACTGCCTATGCTGATGCTGAGTGACTATCCCTGAGTAATTATCCTCTTCCTCCTCAATCATCACGCTGATAGCTTGTAAGAACATTTTTGGTTCTGGGCGCCACCACCAGTGCCTAAGGCACAATTTTTCAGCCCCTGTTTAACAGGGGCGTGTAATTACAATTTTTGATGTAATACTTTGCAGCAGGGCTCGTTCCTGCATTCCAACTAGAGTGTCTGTGAGGGGTTGCAGTGTTGTGGCACCAGCACCAGTGCCTAGGGCCCAATTTTTCTGCCCCTGTCTAACAGGGGCGTGTAATTACAATTTTTGATGCAATACTTTGCAGCAGGGCTCGTTCCTGCGTTCCAAATAGAGTGTCTGTGAGGGGTTGCAGTGTTGTGGCACCAGCACCAGTGCCTAAGGCCCAATTTTTCTGCCCCTGTCTAACAGGGGCGTGTAATTACAATTTTTGATGCAATACTTTGCAGCAGGGCTCGTTCCTGCGTTCCAACTAGAGTGTCTGTGAGGGGTTGCAGTGTTGTGGCACCAGCACCAGTGCCTAAGGCCCAATTTTTCTGCCCCTGTCTAACAGGGGCGTGTAATTACAATTTTTGAAGCAATAATTTGCAGCAGGGCTCGTTCCTGCGTTCCAACTAGAGTGTCTGTGAGGGGTTGCAGTGTTGTGGCACCAGCACCAGTGCCTAAGGCCTAATTTTTCAGCTCCTGTTCAACAGGGGCATGTAATTACAATTCTTGATCTAATATTTCACAGCAGGGCCCTGTGAGGGCTTACAGTGTTGTGGCCACAGCAACACCTAAGGCCCAAATTTCTGCTGAGTATATAGGGCAGGACCCTACTTTCAAACATCTAACTTACAAACGACTCCTACTTGCAAACGGAAGGAGACAACAGGAAGTGAGATGAAATCTACCCCTAGGAAGGGAAATTCTCTCCTGTAAGAGTTAATATGGGAAAACAAGTTCTCCTTTCCACTGATGCTTTCCAATCCTTGTTCCACAAAAAAACCCAAATTTTCAAAAAACATTTTTCATTGGGACAAAAAAGTGAGGTGAAATCTTCTGAAGAGGAGGAAAGACAGCAAAACAAATGTCACAGGGGTGATAACCCTTCCCTATGTTTTCCAAAAAGCTTAGAAAAGATTTTTTGGCTGGAGCTAAACACGTTAAAAATGTTCAAAATTACAAACAGATTCTACTTAACAACAAACCTACAGTCCCTGTCTTGTTTGCACCGCCTGTATACTGCTGTTCAGAGTATATAGGGCCTGGTGGCCCCACACCTTTCCTTATTTTAATTTGGGTGCGGGGTTCCCCTTAATATCCATACAAGACCCAAAGGGACTGGTAATGGACTGGGGGGTACCCATGCCGTTTGTCTCACTGATTTTCATCCATATTGCCATGACCCGACATGACATTAAACCCGCAAGCAGTTTTAAATGAGATTTTTTCCTTTAAAAATGACATTTGGTGCAGGGACTGTTCTAAACATGGGAAACACGCGTCACTTTACAGGCATACTATAGACACCCCCCAGGTACGATATTTAAAGGAATATTTCACTTTTTTTTTTTTACTTTAAGCATCATTAAAATCACTGCTCCCGAAAAAACGGCCGTTTTTAAAAGTTTTTTTTGCATTGATACATGTCCCCTGGGGTAGGACCCGGGTCCCCAAACCCTTTTTAGGACAATACCATGCAAATTAGCCTTTAAAATGAGCACTTTTGATTTCGAACGTTCGAGTCCCATAGACGTCAATGGGGTTCTAACGTTCGTGCGAACTTTCGGTCCGTTCGCGGGTTCTGGTGCGAACCGAACCGGGGGGTGTTCGGCTCATCCCTACTCAATACTAGAAAATTCCCATGGGAGAGAAGCCATGTGAAAAATGTGACAAGGATTTTTCATAGAAGTCAAATAAATCTGTCGACACTGGAAAGAAGCCTTATTAAAAAAATGTGATATATTTTAAATGAAAATAATCTTTGATCCGGCTTTAATACTTTACACAGAAAATAAGCCATATCCAAATCTGTAACAAATGTTTTTTGAAACGGAACTACCTGCAATTACATCAAGAGGTTTTTTTTTTTGGGGGGGGGGGGAGGGGGAGAGATATATAGAGCAAATTAGACTATAAGAAACAAGTACCGATCCATACAGGACTCATGTTAGGGACTCATAATTTCAAAGATATAACTGACTCCTTAATGTTGTATTAATTAAAAGCATATCATTCTAATGCTCATTTCCAAGCATAAAACATTTTTAACCACTTGACCGCCAGAAGATTTATTCCCCCCTTAAAGGGGATGTAAACCTTCATTTATTCCCGGTGAAGTGAAAAGCCTCAGAAGATACATAGAGATGAAACAAATCCTCCTAAAGTACATAAGTTTTACTTGTATATCTGCTGTCATCAGCTTTCTACACTCTTGGGAAAGTGCAGATCATGTTAAAAATCATTCTTCCCCTTTCAGCAGCACATAGGGGTGGGTGGGGATACGGGGCTTACACCATGTGAGAGCTGATTGGCGAAAAGGGACACCCTTCACATAGGCAGAGGAACAAAGGAATATGCAGACCTGTGGTCTGAATAGACAAAATCCCTGCTAAACTCACTCTAACCTCCCCGACACAAAGTTTTAGCACATGCTAGCTGATTTCTATCATCCAATCCAAGCAAAAATGCTGTTTTTTATTTTCTTTGCATGTCCCCTCAGATGTTCAGCGACTGTACTTCCTAGTGCACTTGTAGTGCACAGTGTATTTGCCTTTAGTAAATCAACTCCTATGGAAAGTGCAGTCGCTGTAGATTTGAGGGGGCATACAAGGAAAATAAAAAACAGCATTTTTGCTTGCACATGATTGGATGATAAAATCATCAGAGCTTCCCCTCATTTCAGATCTTCCCCTCAGATTTACAGCAACTGCACTTCCAAAGTGGATTTGCCTTTAGTAAATCAACCCCTTAGAGCTTTAGAGAGAGAGAGAGAGACATGTAAACACTACAGATATATGTACTTAGTTCAACTTTCATAAATGGGGTTTACAACCACTTTAATGACCAGGCCATTTTTTATGATACGGCACTGCTTAATTATACCTGACAATTGTGCGGTCATGCAGCACTGTACCCAAATAAAATTTGTCATTTTTTCCCCACAAATAGAGCTTTCTTTTGGTGGTATTTGATCACCACTGTGTTTTTTTAAATTCTTTGTGCTATAAACAAAAAAAGACTGACAATTATATATATATATTTATATGTTCTGCTATAAAACATATCCCAATAAAAAAAATCGAATTTCTTCATGAATTTAGACCAATAAAATAAACTTTTTAATTTTTTTCCCCCACAAATGGAGCTTTCTTTTGGTGGTATTTGATCACCACTATCTTTTTTAATTCTTTGTGCTATAAACAAAAAAAATAGAAAAAAAAAGAAAAAAAAAACAATATTTGTACGTTCTGCTATAAAACATATCCAAAAAAAATAAAAATAAAATGTCTTCATAAGTTTAGACCAATATGTATTCTGCTACATATTTTTGGTAAAAAAATCCCAATAAGTGTATATCGATTGGTTTTCACAAAAGTTATAGCGTCTAATAACTTTGGGATATATATACCAAAATTCTCATTTTAATATTTGTTTTTACTAGTAATGCCGGTGATCAGCGACTTATAGCGGGACTGCGATATTGTGGCGGACATTCTGAAACTGACACTTTTTGAGAAACAGTGACACTAATACAGTGATCAGCGTTAAATGTGTGCCTAGCCAGTGTTGTGGTATAAACTGTGTGCTGCTTTTACTAAAGGAAATGGTGGATTTAATTCCCTATTTTGCAGGGAAATAAAATCCATCATCCCCCCACTGCCAGGACAAAACTCTGCCTTGTTTACATTGACAGAGTTCTGTCCTGTTTGCCTTCCAGATGATTGGTGGGTGCCGGTGGTCATCCTTTGGCCGGCACCCACTGATCGGCATCTGCTGTGTCTAATCACAGCAGAGTTGGGTTGTCGGCATGCACACCCCCTACCCGAAAGTGCTGGATCAAGTGCCTAGTATGGGATCCAAGCGCCACCTTGCTGCCGTATATCTGTGTTATACGGTCAGCAAGTGGTTAATATACCTTTTTTACTTTATACACAGAATGTTAAGGACGCTCTGAAAATAATTGGTTATGCTTAAATAAGCTTAAGAGATTGACTAAATTGCAAATATATAAAAAAAAGAAGTTTAAATTGTGTAGATGTACTCAAAATGTGTCTGAAAAATAAAAAGTGTATCTGTACAAATCATTCATGCCTTGGTTTCATCAATTTTTTTTTGACAACTCTCTTTATTAGAAATGATATGTTTAAGGTACAAAACATAGCCTCTGGCTAAGGTACAAAACATACCCCAGCTAATAATTGCACATAACCATAACAGAGTTCAACTCACAACTTATCTTATAACTCTAACCACACATTGCTCAGATCCACCTCAGTTAGGAGTATGGCAAGGATTAACATTACCTGGAAGAAACATTCTCCCTCCTGTTCACCAAAACGTGATATTACAAGAATAACAGTTTTCAATTGCTATTACACTACAATCCAAGCCTGTACTACTGCCCATGCTTCTCAAGCATAGACCTCAGTTCCCCATCAATCCAAGTAGATACTCAGGAAGCCGACTTAATCTAGCCCGTCAGTTCCTGATCATCTACAAAGGAATATGAGTTTGTCCACAGGTGCCAAACCTTGTCATATATTGGGACATCCTCGGGATAAATATGTTGCTTTGTAGAGTGATAGCACAGAATTCACTAATTGCTTCCAGGAGGACAAGGTTGGGGGCCTAGCTGACTTCCATTTGAGTTCCATTAACCTTCCTAGCATAAAATAGGAGAATACCCAGTAGAGTATGTGTCGTTCTAGCAAAAGCTAGCAAATCTACCAGTCCAAGGAGACAAATGCTGACTGTCAGGGGGATAGGTATGGTTGTCAACCTATAGAGAAATTGAGTCACTTCTTGCCAATAATCCTGAAACTGTGGACACTCCCAAAAGATATGCACAAAGCCTGAAGGAGCACTAGAGCATCTCCAACAGCAGGTTGGTTTTATCAATTTAAATGTGAATAATAATTTTAGTATTAGATTAGCATTTATCTTGGACTGAATATTTTAACTCTTCCCCACTATATTCCAAACTAAAGGGGAAATCCTGGTGCGAGTTAAATTGTTAGTCAAAATTAGGGATGGGCCGAACACCCCCTGTTCGGTTTACACCAGAACATGTGAACAGGCAAAAAATTTGTTCGAACACGCGAACACAATTAAAGTCTATGGGACACAAACATGAAAAATCAAAAGTGCTAATTTTAAAGGCTTATATGCATGGTATTGTCATAAAAAGTGTTTGGGGACCTGGGTCCTGCCCCAGGGGACATGTATCAATGCAAAAAAAGTTTTAAAAATGGACGTTTTTTCGGGAGCAGTTATTTTAATAATGCTTAAAATGAAACAATAAAAGTGTAATATTCCTTTACATTTCGTTCCTGGGGGGTGTCTATAGTATGCCTGTAAAGTGGCGCATGTTTCCCATGTTTAGAACAGTCTGACAGCAAAATTACATTTCTAAAGGAAAAAAAGTAAATCAAAACTACTCGCGGCTATAATGAATTGTCGGTCCAGCGATATACCTAAAAGTTCATTGATAAAAACGACATGGGATTCCCCCACAGGGGAACCCCGAACCAAAATTTAAAAAATAAAATACTTGGGGTCCCCCCAAATTTCATACCAGGCCCTTCAGCAATCTT
The DNA here is from genome assembly GCF_042186555.1 of Aquarana catesbeiana. Taxonomy (NCBI): domain Eukaryota; kingdom Metazoa; phylum Chordata; class Amphibia; order Anura; family Ranidae; genus Aquarana; species Aquarana catesbeiana. The sequence continues at coordinate 657,479,813 of NC_133326.1, forward strand.
TTTATGCTAATCTAATACTAAAATTATTATTCACATTTAAATTAATGAAACCACCCTGCTGTTGGAGATGCTCTAGTGCTCCTTCAGGCTTTGTGCATATTTATTGGGAGTGTCCACAGATTCAGGATTATTGGCAAGAGGTGACTCAATTTCTCTATAGGTTGACCACCATACCTATCCTCAAAATTAAAAAAACAAATGGTGTGGGGGTCCCCCCAAAAATCCATACCATACCCTTATCCGAGCACGCAACCTGGCAGGCCACAGGAAAAGTGGGGGGGTGAGAGAGCGGCTCCCCCTCCTGAACCGTACCAGGCCACATGCCCTAAACATTGGGAGGGTGCTTTGGGGTCGCCCCCTCAAAGCACTTTATCCCCATGTTGATGGGGAGAAGGGCCTCATCCCCACAACCCTTGCCCGGTGGATGTGGGGGTCTGCTGGCGGGGGGCTTATCGGAATCTGGAAGCCCCCTTTAACAAGGGGACCCCCAGATCCCGCCCCCCTGTTTGAAATAGTAACGGGTACACTGTACCCGTACCCTTTCACAAAAAAGTGTCAAAATTGCAAAAAAAAAACAACACACACACCAGGGGAAAGTCCTTTATTAAAATATAAAAAAAATCAAATGTCCCACGTAGTCCATACACCTCCGCCGACGGAACAAAAACAAAAGCCGCATCGACTTGTCTCCATGGGAGACACATGCCACATGACGCATCCTTGCAGGTGATAGCTCTTTTATAACTGAGGGCGGGGCCATACGTGACGTCGCTGGGTGATCCGCCCCCCTCTGACACACAGGGACATCCCTATGGCTTTCCCCATAGCATCAGAGGGGGGCAGGGCCACCCAGTCCGCCCCCTCTGATGCACAGGGACATCCCCATGGCTCTGCCCCCTCTGATGCACGGGGACATCCCTATGGCTTTCCCCATAGGGATGTCCCCGTGCATCAGAGGGGGTGGCCCCGCCCCTTCTGATGCTACGGGGAAAGCCATAGGGAAGTTCCCGTGCGTCAGAGGGGGCGGCGTCACCCAGCGACATCACATGTGGCCACGCCCTCAATTATAAAAGAGCTGTTACCTGCGAGGACGCGTCATATGGCGGGTGCCTCCCATGGAGACAAGTCGATGCAGCTTTTTTTCATTCCGTCAGCGGAGGTGTATGGACTATGTGGGACATTTGTTTTTTTATTTTTTAATAAATGACTTCCCCGGTGTGTGTTTTCTTTTGCAATTTTAACACTTTTTTTGTGAAATTGTATGGGTACAATGTACCCATTACCATTTCAAACAGGGGGGCGGGATCTGGGGGTCACCTTGTTAAAGGGGGCTTCCAGATTCCGATAAGCCCCCCCGCCCGCAGAACCCCACAACCACCGGGCAAGGGTTGTGGGGATGAGGCCCTTCTCCCCATCAACATGGGGACAAGGTGCTTTGGGGGGCTACCCCAAAGCACCCTCCCAATGTTGAGAGCATGTAGCCTGGTACGATTCAGGAGGGGGGCGCTCTCTCGTCTCCCCTCTTCCTGCGGCTTACCCGGTTGCGTGCTCCGATAAGGGTCTGGTATGGACTTTTGGGGGACCCCACGCCATTTTTTTAAAAATTTTGGCGTGAGGTTCGGAATGTATGAAATTTAAAGGAATATTATACTTTTATTGTTTCACTTTAAGCATTATTAAAATCACTGCTCCCGAAAAAAACATCAGTTTTTAAAACTTTTTTTTGCATTGATACATGTCCCCTGGGGAAGGACCCAGGTCCCCAAACACTTTTTATGACAGTAGCTTGCATATTAACCTTTAAAATTAGCACTTTTGATTTCTCCCATAGACTTTTAAAGGGTGTTCCGCGGCTTTCGAATTTGCCGCGAACACCCTAAATTGTTCGCTATTCGGCGAATGGGCAAACAGCCAATGTTCGAGTCAAACTCATGTTCGACCCAAACAGACAGCCCATCCCTAGTCACAATAGTGATATTTTAGTTACAAGGGGAGCCCCTGTGTTATATCTCTTGGATGCTCTGGCAATGTTAGAGCCTCCCTAACCTTTGTGCGTTCCACCATTTTGTAGTTATATTCTCCATAATACAAAATAAACAAAAACAACTGTACGTAGCATAGAATACTCTCTAACCCTGAACAATATACATATAACCCTCAAAAAATGTCCAAGAAGAAATATGGGATGGGTAAATCTTCAAAAGGAAATATATACACCTCATTTTTATATAACGTCAATTTTGTTCTAATGTTTTAAATACCTCCTTTTATTGCATACATTGTAATAACATACTATATGGATCAACCATAATAACACATTAGACAAGTAGACGCTCCTTCTTTTTCTTCTTTCAGTTGGTGTCTTGGCTTTCCATGCCTTTTTGCACTTCCCTTTCTTTGTGTGTTCAATACATATAGACATGTGGTGAAAATTTCATGTCAATAGCAACTTTAGAAATGTATTTACCTAGAAAAATGGTGACGTGTCCAATACTTATTTTTCCAGCTGTATATTTTTCTAAGATATATTTTTCTAAGATCTACTCTGACTAACTCTCTGTGACTACAAATTATGTGTGAAAATACATTTAGGCTGGCTGTACACAGTGAAAATTTCTTTCTTGCAACCACAAGTTGCAGGAAAGAAATTTGCATGATTCCCTTATCAATACAAACTGTGCTGACAAGGTAATCCCTCCTGCCAAGCAATTTTCTGCTTCCAGCGGGGAAAGCCGTCCCCGCCGAGACAGTGAATACCGCTAGTGGCTATAGCAGCAGTGATTTGGACCTTTTTATGGCCGGCCTTAGGATGATTTGCTAAAGGAGCTGAGAATCTTTTCTTTATAAATTGCATGAATATTCACTTCAACTATCCATTCATTTGTAAAGCAAATTAATGTTTACTTATTTTATTGGCACTGGATATACAGAATCAGCATGAATTTGTTTTATATTTGTTGGAATATTTGAAGTGAATATTGACATACACTTTTAAGTAAAAATTCTCTAAAATCCGACTGTGTGTACGGGGCATAAGAGGCCATTCAGATTGTTTGTATTCAAATAAAACAATGTGCTATCTTTGGAAAATACCTCAGAGTATCAGACAATTCCATTGATAATAAAATCATTGTTTTATTTGTTGTTGGTATCCATTGATCCAATTATCATACTGTTTAATTTTATGCCGCGTACACACGGTCGGACTTTTCGTCTACAAAAGTCCGACAGCCTGTCCGACAGACTTCCGGCGGACTTTCGGCGGACTTGCAGCAGACTTTCTAATGAACGGACTTGCCTACACACGACCACACAAAAGTCCGACGGATTCGTACGTGATGACGTACACCGGACTAAAATAAGGAAGTTCATAGCCAGTAGCCAATAGCTGCCCTAGCATGGGTTTTTGTCCGTCGGACTAGCACACAGACGAGCGGATTTCGGGTCCGTCGTAGTTACGACGTAAAGATTTGAAGCATGTTTCAAATCTAAAGTCCGTCGGATTTGAGGCTGAAAAAGTCTGCTGAAAGTCCGGAGAAGCCCACACACGAACGGATTACCAGCCAGCTTTAGTCCGTCGGCGTCCGTTGGACTTTTGTAGACGAAAAGTCCGACCGTGTGTACGCGGCATAAGGATCTTTCCTGATATATCCCCTCCCAGTATTAAAATGCTAATGACTGGGATGATCAATGAAAACAAAGGATAGCTACACTGTTCAATATAAATGTATGAAACATGCCTTTTGTTAGGTAAATTAAAACTTTTAGCAAATCTAACCTCACCTCATGTTGGTGAGTGGTGGTAAATTGGATTTAACAAGAGGGAGAGCTCAGTCAGCTACTGGAATCACGAACAGGTCAGGAGAAGAAGGAGCTGCTGAGATATCTCTATCTATGCTACTTCATTCCAGGTATGTATACTTTGTATGATGATGCAATTGAGTTATTTGTTCAAATATTTTTTTTACCTTGACAAATGTTTGTCAGCTTGAATGCATTAAATTCTCTTTTTATTTCCCTTTTACGCAAATTCTTCACTAATTGTGTACAATATATTAACTGTGTTCACCTATTGCTTTTGAATGTGCCTATTGTTTTGATATTTAACCACTTCAGCCCCGGAAGATTTAGCTGCTCAATGACCAGGCCATTTTTTGTGATACAGCGATAAACACAATGAGGGTTATCTACAGAAGCAAATCCACTTTGCACTACAAGTGCACGGCAAGTGCACTTGAAAGTGCACTAGGAAGTGCAGTCGCTGTAGACCTGCTGATTTTATCATCCAATCATGTGAGAGCTAAAATGCTGTTTTTTATTTTCCTTGCATGTCCCCCTCTGATCTACAGTGACTGCACTTCCAAGTCGACTTACAGTGCACTTGTAGTGCAAAGTGGATTTTCTTTTCGTAAATAACCCCCAATATATTTTACTTTTTGCTATAATAAATACCCCACACTTTTTTTAAAAACACAATTTTTTCCTCTATTTAGACCGATATGTATTCTTCTACATACTTTTGGTAAAAAAAAACGCAATAAGCATATATTCATTGGTTTGCGCAAAAGTTATATCGTCTACAAAATAGGGGATAGATTTATGGCATTTTTGTTATTATTTTTTTTTTACTAGTAATGCCATTATACAGTGATCAGTGCTATAAAAATGCACTGGTTACTGTATAAATGTCACTGGCAGGGAAGGGGTTAACACTAGGGGGCGATCAAGGGGTTAGCTGTGTTCCCTAGGTGTGTTCTAACTGTAGGGGGGATGGGACTGTCAATCATCGGTGTTCATACTTAGTATGAACCCACGATCTGTCTCTACTCCCCTGAAAGAACCGGGATCTGTGTGTTTTTACACACACAGATCATGGTCCTCACTCTGTCACGAGCGATCGCGGGTGCTCGGCGGTCATCGTGCCTGACGGGCACTCGCATCGGCTCCGAGCACACGTACGTGCCTCCGGCAGCCCGTGTGCGCCCTAGTGGCCAAAAGGAAAAGCGACGTAAGGTAACGTCGATTTGCCCAGCCGAGCCAACCTGCTGCAGTAAAACTGCGGCGGCTGGTCCGGAAGTGGTTAATGTTCAAAATGTATCTCTGGAGAATTTTATTTTTAAAAGGGGTAAAGTGTGAAAGTTTCTGTGAATTCTTATAGCTCTCTGTGGCCTTGTTGAGGCGTTGTATTCCCATCTACTGGCCTGGTGCATAGTTGTCACTAGTTTTCTTTTTCTATTGTTTTATTAATATTATTATTATATATTCTGTCCAGCAAATTTTTTTTTCATTTTCGCTTTTTCATTGCTCTTATAGTATACACATTATGCAGAGGTGTCCAGTATTCCAAATCAAAAGCAAAAAATTTGAAGGGGGGGGGGGGGGCGACATTGCTCATTCATAGATATGATAAGGTCATTAGGGAAAGTTTCCCACCAATATCATAATTTTTGTTTTACCATTATTGAATCAAGTATGCATAATTTGGAGAATGTTTCAAAGTTATCTAAACACAAACAGCAATGCTAATAATGAATAGAACAGATGTTCAAGCATTATCAGAAATGGCATCTTAGTGTGGTATCAGGAAAGTCCAACATGCTTCTCAACTTGTGGCTGTTTATATAAAGTATATAGATACCAATAAGTATGTAATTTGTGACTTGTCAGTCTTCTCCAGTTCAATGAAAGATATTTAGTATTACATATTGGACTATCTCACAGAGATTTTTCTACTTGTGTGGTAACTATCCGCAGGGGCGTTGCTAGGTCTACAAACGATCTGGGGCCAGAGCCCATAGCAGCGTAGTAAAGAAAGTAAAGAAAGTCATATGCTTGGGCGAGCATACACATGTATATACAGTAATATACGTGTGTGTGTGTATATATATCCCCAGAGAGCCCCCCACTTACATCAGGGTCCCCAGAGAGCCCCCTTACACCAGGGTCCCCAGAGAGCCCCCCCATATCAGGTTCCCCAGAGAGCCTCCTCCTTACATCAGGGTACCCAGAGGGCCCCCCACTTACATCAGGGTTCCCAGAGAGCCCCCCTTACATTAGGGTCCCCAGAGAGCCTCTCCCTTGCATCAGGGTCCCCAGAGAGCCTCCCCTCCCCTTGGGGACCCCTGCAGAGACTCGGGGCTATTGGCCCCAGATTCGGGGCCATAGCCCCAAAAGCAACCCCCTAGAGACGCCCCTGACTATCCGAATGTTTTATGGTCTATTTACTAAAACATATCTATCTTGTGAGAGACATGAAGGCTGCCATTACTGAATAATCACTGCTACAATTACCCATCCTCTTGTGATCCTCTGGCTTCAATACTCCATGTCACTAACCTAGAAAAAGTATACCGATTCGGAATTCTGACTTTCATGATAGGGTGTTTATTCTAGGAAAGTGATTTCAAAAATATTAAAGTCAGAGGGTCAGCAAAATGGCCAGGAGAATCGTTTTTCTGAAGGTTTGCAGTATTAAGCTCTGTGTTGTTTTCAACAAAGGTTTTCTAAATATTTTACCATACTAAATTTAATTATCTCTCCCAATATCACAAAGGGCAACTGAATTGGGTACAGGATGGGTCCTACATGTGAATGGTTATTTAAGAAGCCATACAACTTGTATGTAACAGTATTCAAATAAAACAATGAGCTATCTTTAGTTTCTTTACTGTCAGTTAGGCAAGCCCATTGATAATGAAATCATTGTTTTATTTTTTGTTGGTATCTATTGGTCCAATTATCATACTGCTTAAGTTAAGGATCCTTCCTGATATATCCCCTCCCAGTATTAAAATGCTAATGAGTAGGATGATCAATGAAAACAAAGGATAGGTACACTGTTCAATATGAATGTATAAAACATGCCTTTTGCTACATAAATGAAAACTATTAGCAAGTTTAACATCATCTCATGTTGGTGAGTGGCGGTAAATTTAACAGGGAGGTAGAGTACACTCAGCTATTAGAATTACGAATAGGTCAGGAGAAGAAGGAGCTGCTGAGATATCTCTATCTATGCTTCTTCATTCCAGGTATGTATACATAGTATGATGGTGCAATTAAGTTATTTGTTTAAATTCTCTGGAGAATTTCATTTTTAACCACTTGCCGACCGCCTAACGCAGATATACTGCGGCAGAATGGCACCGGCAGGCAAAATCACATACCTGGTACGTGATCTGCCTCCCGCGTACGGGGGGTCCAATCGGACCCCCCCGGTGCCCGAGGCGGTCGGCTTCTGTCTGGGAGCGATTAGGGGTGAGGGGGAAGCCATCCATTCGTGGCCCCCCCTTCGCGATCGCTCCCAGCCAATGGGATTCTTCCTCTGCTGCTGTATAGTAAACAGCAGCAGAGGAAATGATGTCATCTCTCCTCGGATCAGTATTTTACGTTCCAGCGCCGAGGAGAGAAGACATCTGAGTGAGTTGCACAACACAACACACACAGTAGAATACGCAAGGCATTCTGTACACCCCCCATCACCCCCCGATCACCCCATGATCACCCCCCAATTACCCCCCCACCTGTCACACTGACACCAAGCAGTTTTTTTTCTGATTACTGCATTGGTGTCAGTTTGTGACAGTTAGTGTGGTAGGGCAGTTAGTGTTAGCCCCATTTAGGTCTGAGGTACCCCCCTAACCCCCCTAATAAAGTTTTAACCCTTTTATCACCCCCCCCCGTCGCCAGTGTCACTAAGCGATCATTTTTCTGATCGCTGTTTTAGTGTCACTGGTGACGTTAGTTAGGGAGGTAAATATATATGTAGCAATAACTCACGGTGGAGGTACTGGTTTAAACGGGTCTTTTACCTTCACTTTGCTTCCCTCTGTTTCACCGGCACCGGGTCTAGGGGTTCCGTTGAGTTTACTGTTGGATGACACACGCACCAACACTGGAGTACGTTTTCAATGCTTTATTAAACAGTCAACTTTAGGGAGTAGCAGGAAAGAGACGGAAAAGGAAACCTTCAGGAGAAACTCAAATATCTTCTTACAAGATCTTAGCAACAAATGTCCTGGTAGAATTCAAATTATTGTGTGGAATGCGTTCCCCTCATGGGACACACTCTTTGCTCGTCTGGATAGGCCTCTCTCACCGGTCTAGCAGCCAGTACGCAGCACGAATCTAAAGGCACTGCCACAGACTTATTTGGGGGGTTAATTCGGCACGATCCTCTGCCACAGGATGTATCAGATCTTCTGCAGTGAACAGTCAGTCACAGTGCCTGAACCTTTAAGCCGAACCAGCGACACTATGCTGTATAGTTACTTCTTTTGGATACGTCCTGCAACCGAGTCACCAGGCCCCTCTATAGACCAGCACGCTGCGTGATCTCTCCAAGACGGGTCCTCCCCTGGGATCTCCTCGGCTGTCCAGCTTCGTCACACCGGACTGACAGCTCAGGACCATTCCTCGGCCACGGTGGTAGGCCCCAGACAAGCCTCTGGACCCACCCCTGTGCCGCAGCATCGCGGGCCTCCCGATCGGAGGCCCATAAATACCCCCTTCCTAGAACGCAATTTGGAGGACCACCTCCACCGAGCTTGTCTCCTAGACAGAGGAGCATCTATACACTTCGACACGTTGCCCTTCCAACACTGACTAATGGTAACAGCGACACCCAACGGTCAGCACGGAAGCACACACAGCATCAGCCAAGCTGGAACAGAGGTGAACTTTTAACCTTCCTAACACACAATTTACTAATTTTACCTAATCTGCGGTAGATTGTAAATCTACCAGCGCTACATATTGGTTCGCCGTCTGCGTTTTATAGCGTCAGGGACCCCCATATACTACCTAATAAAGGTTTTAACCCCTTGATTGCCCCCTAGTTAACCCTTTCACCAGTGATCACCGTATAAGTGTTACGGGTGACGCTGGTTAGTTAGTTTATTTTTTATAGTGTCAGGGCACCCGCCATTTATTACCTAATAAAGGTTTAACCCCCTGATCGCCCGGCGGTGATATAACTTAGGTTTTAGGGTCAGAAAGATTAGATTTTTTTTTCTTTTTTTAGATTTCGCCGGATGTAAACAGCGCCATTGGGAAATTGGGAAAGCATTTTATCACACCGATCTTGGTGTGGTCAGATGCTTTGAGGGCAGAGGAGAGATCTAGGGTCTAATAGACCCCATTTTTTTCAAAAAAGAGTACCTGTCACTACCTATTGCTATCATAGTGGATATTTACATTCCCTAAGATAACAATAAAAATGATTAAAAAAATAAATAAATGAAAGGAACAGTTTAAAAATAAGATAAAAAAGCAAAAAAAAAAATAAAGAAAAATAAAAAAGCACCCCTGTCCCCCGCTGCTCTCGCGCTAAGGCGAACGCAAGCGTCGGTCTGGCGTCAAATGTAAACAGCAATTGCACCATGCATGTGAGGTATCACCGCGAAGGTCAGATCGAGGGCAGTAATTTTAGCAGTAGACCTCCTCTGTAAATCTAAAGTGGTAACCTGTAAAGGCTTTTAAAGGCTTTTAAAAATGTATTTAATTTGTCACCACTGCACGTTTGTGCACAATTTTAAAGCATGTCATGTTTGGTATCCATGTACTCGGCCTAAGATCATCTTTTTTATTTCATCAAACATTTGGGCAATATAGTGTGTTTTAGTGCATTCAAATTTAAAAAAGTGTGTTTTTCCCAAAAAAATGCGTTTGAAAAATCTCTGCGCAAATACTGCGTGGAAAAAAAAAATGAAACACCCACATTTTAATCTGTAGGGCATTTGCTTTAAAAAAAATATATAATGTTTGGGGGTTCAAAGTAATTTTCTTGCAAAAAAAAATAATTTTTTCATGTAAACAAAAAGTGTGAGAAAGGGCTTTGTCTTCACGTGGTTAGAAGAGTCGGTGATATGTGACATAAGCTTCTAAATGTTGTGCATAAAATGCCAGGACAGTTTAAAACCCCCCCAAATGACCCCATTTTGGAAAGTAGACACCCCAAGCTATTTGCAGAGAGGCATGTCGAGTCTATGGAATATTTTATATTGTGACACAAGTTGCGGGAAAAAGACAAATTTGTTTTTTTTGCACAAAGTTGTCACTAAATGATATATTGCTCAAACATGCCATGGGAATATGTGAAATTACACCCCAAAATACATTCTGTTGCTTCTCCTGAGTACGGGGATACCACATGTGTAAGACTTTTTGGGAGCCTAGCCGCGTACGGGACCCTGAAAGCCAAGCACCGCCTTCAGGCTTTCTAAGGGCGTAAATTTTTGATTTCACTCTTCACTGCCTATCACAGTTTCGGAGGCCATAGAATGCCCAGGTGGCACAAACCCCCCCAAATGACCCTATTTTGGAAAGTAGACACCCCAAGCTATTTGCTGAGAGGTATAGTGAGTATTTTGCAGACCTCACTTTTTGTCACAAAGTTTTGAAAATTGAAAAAAGAAGAAAAAAAATTTTTTTCTTGTCTTTCTTCATTTTCAAAAACAAATGAGAGCTGCAAAATACTCACCATGCCTCTCAGCAAATAGCTTGGGGTGTCTACTTTCCAAAATGGGGTCATTGGGGGGGGGGGGTTTGTGCCACCTGGGCATTCCATGGCCTCCAAAACCGTGATAGGCAGTGAAGAGTGAAATCACGCCCTTAGAAATCCTGAAGGCGGTGATTGGTTTTCGGGGCCCCGTACGCGGCTAGGCTCCCAAAAAGTCCCACACATGTGGTATCCCCATACTCAGGAGAAGCAGCTAAATGTATTTTGGGGTGCAATTCCACATATGCCAATGGACTGTGTGAGCAATATATCATTTATTGACAACTTTTTGTAATTTTTTTTTTTTGTCATTATTCAATCACTTGGGACAAAAAATGTAATATTCAATGGGCTCAACATTCAATTGGCTCACAATGGGGTCATTTGGGGGGGGGGGGGTTTGTACTGCCCTGCCATTTTAGCACCTCAAGAAATGACATAGGCAGTCATAAACTAAAAGCTGTGTAAATTCCAGAAAATGTACCCTAGTTTTTTAGACGCTATAACTTTTGCGCAAACCAATAAATATACGCTTATTGACATTTTTTTTTACAAAGATATGTGGCCGAATACATTTTGGCCTAAATGTATAACTAAAATTGAGTTTACTGGTTTCTTTTTATAACAAAAAGTAGAAAATATCATTTTTTTTCAAAATTTTCAGGATTTTTCCGTTTATAGCGCAAAAAATAAAAACCGCAGAGGTGATCAAATACCATTTGTGGGAAGAAAAGGACGCAAATTTAGTTTGGGTACAGCATTGCATGACTGCGCAATTAGCAGTTAAAGTGACGCAGTGCCAAATTGTAAAATGTGCTCTGGTCAGGAAGGGGGTAAATCCTTCCGGGGCTGAAGTGGTTAAAAAGGTTGAAGGGCGAAAGTCTTTGTGAATTTGTATTGCTCCCTGTGGTCCTGCTGAGGACTTGTATTCTCATTTATTGACCTGGCAAATAGGTGTCACTAGTTTTCTTTTTCTATTTTTTTCAAATATTATTATATATTCTGTCCAGCAAAATAATTGTTTTTATTTCATTTTTGCTTTCCATTGCTCTTATAGTGCATACATTATAGAGAGGTGTCCAGTATTCCAAATTAAAAGCACACAATCTGGGGAGACAACATTGCTCATACCATAGATATGATAAAGCGAGTGATCTTTTTCACCCTTGCATCGAAAGTTTGTAAGTTTGCAGAATCACCAAATAGAAAAGGGAAACAAGCCTGGAGAAAATGAAAGCAGGAATGACATCAAAGACTTGTTAGCAGCAACATACACAATTTGGGGTTTAGATACACTTCAACCTGAATGAAAGTAAAACTGAAATTAGAGACAAGGCTAAGTTTTATTATTAAGATTATATTACATTTTATTTCTTGTTTAATAAATATAAATGTTTTTCTAAGATCTACTCTGACTAACTACACGATTACAAATAAAGTGTGAAAAGACATTCAGACTTATTTGCTAAAAGAGCTGAGAATCTTACTCTATAAATTGCATGAATATTCTCTTCAAATATCCCATCATGTATAATTTTTTTTATCAGCACATGATTAGAGAACTTAAAATTAGCGTAAATTTTCTTTTTACCGGATTGGATTTTGAAATGACTATTCACATACATTTTTAAGTGAAGATTCTCAACTACTTTAGAAAATCAGCCTTATTAATGCACTTCAAATCTAACCTAATTTACAATTAGTCAGTGCGTAAGTTTACAGCATCTTCTCTAACTTCCAATTCCTCAGCATGCCATTGTAAAGGTGGGTGCAAACACATTGAAATTACAAGGGTTCTGCAGGGACTGGTCGGAATGAAATTTTTTACCCGTTCCTGTTTGACGAAAAGTGATCAGTAGATCGACTTTTGTTGAATGTGGAAAACTTTCATTGTCAGTGCCTGCAGCCAGATGGCTGCAGGTGCTGATCAGTTTATTTCCACAGTGTAGAGACCCGCTGTCAGAATACTGTGTCACAGTGGAGAGGATTCTAAGTATGTATACCCAGCTTTAGACATAACAGGAGAAGCAGAAAGAGCAGCACCACCTAGTAGGAAGTGTGTGCTCTTAATTTTGTAAACATATACTTCATCACAGATAAAGGGACCTGGTTGCATTCATGCAGAAACTAGTTTTTGCTCTGCTAGTTCTGATCACTGGTCTATCTTAGGTGCCCAGTAGTCCTTAGGATCTTTATGAACATCTGAGATTGTTAGTGTCTGAATTGGAGATTAAATACTCACTGACCATTCTGCACAAGCCATGCCTATGAGTGCTACCTTGGGCAGGTTGGCCCAATATTGCCTGAAGAAAGTTTGCAATGTCTCTGTTGATGTCTCCTGCTGGTGATGGTGCTACTGTTGCTGTTGACTTGTCCACAATGAGTAGTGGAGCTGCAATGGATAGCAGAGGCATTTCTGTTTCCACCAGGAAAGGTAATGTGATTAGAAAAACCTTCCCTATAATGATGCATTTTAATGCATTTTCACATGGTGAAATGTAATTGGCCATTTTGGTCTCGTAGCATGGACTTGGTACGGAGGCAGGAGTCCCTCAGAGGGGGTTTTCTCGAACAAAGAGACATAACTCAGATCAGAGACAGAAGGTTCTTGAAGTTGATGACAATTTAAACAAAGTTAACAATATAAAATGCGTCAGTAGTTTTATGTATCCATTTATTTGTAAAGTTATCTTTTTATATACCTATTCATTTCTTTAATTGGTGGAACTCACCATGTGCTTGTTTACCCTGTTTCCCCGAAAATAAGACCTAGCGTGATTGTCGGTGATGGCTGCAACCCCCCAAATAAACCCTACCCTGTTTCCCTGAAAATAAGCCCAACCCTGAAAATAAGACCTACAAAGACTTTAACTAGGGCTTATTTGGGGGGTAGGGCTTATATTGCAGCCATCACCGACAATCACGCTAGGTCTTATTTTTGGGGAAACAGGGTACCTAAAGCCAAGCCATTCAGCTCTGAATTTTCTGCTGTGGGGGCCCAGGACATTAGGGAATATCCTGAGAAATATTCCCATCATTTTCACAATTGTTGTTTCAACCATTCTTGAATCAAATACTGTACTTTACTGTAATATGGGGAGTGTCTGAACACAGACAGACATGCTACTAATGAATAGAATATTTTCATAAGTTTTACCAGAAATGGCATTTTAGTGTGGTATCAAGAATGTCCATCATGTTTTTAGCTTGAAGATGTTTACAGAATGTATTTAGATAGTAATATACATGTAGTTGTGACTGGTGGGTCTGCTCTAATTTAATGAGATATTTAGTATTTGTATGTATTGGCCCATCTCACAGAGATTTTCTTTCCTGTATGGTAACAATCAGTATTTATTATGGACATAACTGTTTCCTAGACGAATTCTATTTTGTGAGAAACATGAAGGTTGCCATTACTTAATCTTCACTGCTGCAAATACATGTCACCTGATTTTCATTTTGACCCACTGGCTTTAATTTTGCATGCCGCTAACCTAGAAAATGTATACAGGTTAGGAATTCTGACTTTCATGATAGGTTATATATTCTAGGTAAGTGACTTAAGCCAGAGAGTCAGCAAAATGGCCAGGCAAGTGAATCTTCATAAGGTTTGCAGTAGTAAGCTCTGTGTTGTTTTCAACAAAGATTTTTCTCCATTTGTCACCATTAGGGATGAGCTTCGTGTTCGAGTCGAACATCGGCTGTTCGATCGTTCGTCGAATTGCGAACGATATGGGCCGTTCGCGCCAAATTCGAGTGGCGCGTCACGGCCCATAATTCACTGCGGCATCGCAGTGCATTGCTGGCTAATGATTGGCCAAGCATGCACTATGACCCGCATGCTTGGCCAATCACAGCGCCGTCTGTAGAGAGAGCTGTAATTGGCCAAAGCCAGGTTGGCTTTGGGAGTACTGGGCCAGTCCACCTCAGCTCCCGGGAGCTGATGTTTTTTCGGTTAGCCCCCAGCCCTCCATGCCCACGCCCAAACTCATAGGATTACCCGTAAGTAGTTTTGAGAATCGGGCTATACCCCCCCTTTTTTCTCGTCCTTCCTCCCCCTCTACACAGATCTACCATACAAAACTCTTTTAATATACATGTTTTTTTTTTTAATATCTATAGACACCTACTGCATATCTGCTCCTAAAGAGTGGCGGTCGCCACGAAACGCGTTGAGCCAATAGATGCCCCCATGTCTACACTATATTAGTATCATTTTATTACCGTATTTATACCAACTGGACTGTACCAACACATTCTAGTTATAATTACTTATCATGGAGATACACCTCAGTGAATCTGGCTATCTACAGTTTGTTTTAATATGAGCCAATCATGTTGTTCTATTATGGAAGTGTGAGCCATTGGTTGCCCCCATATATTGAAAACTACATTGTTGATTTATTTTACATATCAATTGGATTTTACTCGCCTACCCAGCTTATAATGAAATATTTTAGAGACCGGTCTTCTATGGAATTGCTGTTTACAGTATGTACAAAATGAACTAACCATGTCATTAACTGTATTTTTGCTATACCTTATGTACAATTCAAGACCTGTCTCGTTATGAATAAGGGTTTTTACTATTATTATGAACCATGTCAATATTATTTTTACTTTGGTTACAATTTATATATCAATAAATCATTTAATGCCAATTGATGTTACACTATGCTTCCATGCAATGTGTTTTGGATCTGATATATTGGTTACTTGCCACATTCATGGTTTTAAGTTGTTATCTCCTGGAGTGCATGTTTCATATAAAGTCCCGTCATTCCGTTTTCTTTTGCTTAAATTATTGGGGATGGAGACGCTTTTTTCTACTCACCTGGCGTCTCATGCAAAGTCCCACTTTGTTGCTCTGTTTTCTAATATGTATCAATGGCATCAGTGACTCCTTCCCTAGCCCCACCATGTCCTCCTGAGGAGTCCCTCGAACTGTTTGACCACAGTGTTGGGTACATGCTCCAGGAGGATGCCCAGCGTTTATAAGGCTCTGATGATGATACTGAGCTAGATGAAGGCAGTAACGTGAGCACAGACAGAGGGGGTGCCCAAGAAGGACAGCAATCTGGCAGTCATGCTCCCCCTGCTGCAGCATACTGCCAGGTTTGCTCCAGTGATGAGGAGGGAGGGGATGATGAGGTCACTGACTCAACGTGGGTGCCTGATAGGAGAGGGGAGGAGGAGGAGGAGGCACATCACCAACAAGGCAGGATGCCCTCCAGGGGCCAGCCTAAGGGCAGCACACTGACTGTATCACACCGCAAAGCTCCGCATGTGCAGGGCGCTGCTGTCTCTGCGCGTTATTCCAAAAGTTCTTTGGTTGGCCCTTTCTTGAGACGAGTGCATCAGATCGCACCGCTGCTATTTGCAACATATGTCTCAAGCGTGTCTTGCGTAGCGAAAACATCTCCCGCTTGGGCACCACATGCTTGACCAGACATATGTTGACCTGCCATGCAGTTCGTTGGCAAGCGTACCTAAAAGACCCACACCAAAGAACAAAGAGGACCTCTCCTTGCTCCTCATCAGCTGAGATCTCCAACCCCACTATACCTTCAGTCCTCTCTGAGACCTGCACTGAGAGGAATGAAGGTGTAGAATTAGGTGTGTCACAGCCAAGTACTTGTGGGCAATCTGCTTTCGGTACACCGATGTCAGATTGTACCAGGCAAATTTCCCTGCCCCAGCTGCTGCACCACCGAAAGAAGTTCGCTCCCAGCCATCCACATGCCCAGCGGTTGAATGCCAGCTTGGCAAAATTGCTAGCACTTCAACTGCTACCTTTTCAGTTGGTAGACTCTGCCCCCTTCTGTGAGTTTTTGGAATGTGCGGTTCCTCAGTGACAGGTACCCAAACGCCACTTTTTCTCATGGAAGGCAATCCCGGCTCTCTACCGGCATATGGAAGGCAATGTCCATGCCTCGCTGGACAGGGCGGTCAGCGGTAAGGTCATATTACCGCTGACTCATGGTCCAGCAGGCATGGACAGGGACGTTACCTAAGTTTCACGGCGCATTGGGTGACTCTGCTGGCAGCTGGGAAGGATGCAGGACAAGGTGCAGTAGTATTGGAGGTTGTTCCGCCACCATGCCTCCATAATGCCACTACTAATATTTCTGACACACCTCTCTCCTCCACCCCCTCCGCTTCTTCTTCCTCCATGGCCTCTTCCTGTGCTTTGCCCTCGGAAACCTAGGCGTTCAAGGGGCTACGCAAGTACGCAGGCCAAAAGATGCCATGCGGTGCTTGAGCTGGTGTACTTGGGGGACAGGAGCCACACTGGGGCAGAGGTTCTGTCAGCTCTGCAGGGGCAGGTTCAGAGGTGGTTGACGCCACGCCAACTTAAGGCAGGAATGGTGGTTTGTGACAATGGCACCAACCTCCTCTCCGCCCTCTGTCAGGGACAAATGACCCATGTGCCCTGTTTGGCTCACATCCTTAACTTGGTGGTGCAGCGGTTCTTGGGCAGGTACCCGGGCTTACAGGATGTCCTGAGGCAGGCCAGGAAAGTCTGTGTACATTTCCGCCGGTCATATAATGCCAGTGCTTGGCTGGAAGACCCCCAAAAGGAATTTAACCTGCCCAAGAACCGCCTAATCTGTGACGTGCCCACCAGGTGGAACTCAACGTTGGCCATGCTGCAGCCGCTGCACACGCAGCAGAGGGCCATCAATGAGTACCTGTGTGACTATGGCACCAGGACAAGTTTAGGGGAGCTTGTTTTTTTTTCCCCATGCCAGTGGGCCATGATCAGGGATGCATGCACTGTCCTGTCACCATTTGAGGAGGCCACGAGGATGGTGAGCAGTGACAGTGCATGCATCAGTGACACTGTCCCCCTTGTCCACCTGTTGAAGCACACGCTGCATGGAATAATGGACAGGGCACTTGACGCAGAACAGAGGCAGTAAGAGGAGGACTTCCTTAGCTCTCAATCCCCCCTTTATCCAGACAGTGTTCCTGCGTGCCCGCCGATCACACAGGAAGAAGACGAGGAGGAGGAGGAGGATTGTGTCAGTATAGAGGTGGAGCCTGGCACTCAGCATCAGCAGCAGTCTTTAAGGGATCATTTACAGTCCCAAGAAACACATGGACTTGTATGTGGCTGGGAGGAGGTGGCTGCGGATCATGTTGTTCTTAGTGACCCAGAGGACTCCGGACCGAATGCCTCAGCAAACCTACGCTGCATGGCCTTCCTGATCCTGCAAAGCCTGCGGAAGGATCCTCGTATTCGTGGTATCAAGGAGAAGGAACAATACTGGCAGGCAACCCTCCTTGATCCACGTTACAAGGGTAAGGTTGCGGACCTTATCTTGCCATCGCAGACGGAGCAGAAAATGAAACATCTTTGGGAGGCCTTGCAGAAAGGTCTGTGCAACGCTTTTACAGAGACTGGGAGGTTACAAACTCCTGTTTCTGGACAACGTGTTGCTGAGGCTTCGGTCAGTCAAAGAAGGAGCGGTGGAGAAGGTGGCCGTCTGACCGATGCGTTCAGACAATTTTTTAGTCTGCAGCCCCAAGGTATGATCGGTTCCAGCAACCATCGCCAGCGTCTGTTTTACATGGTGCAGGAATACCTAGGGGCAAGATCTGACTTGGACACCGAAAATCCTCTGGGTTACTGGGTCTTGAGGATGCATCACTGACCAGAGCTTGCACAGTATGCAATTGAGCTACTGGCCTGTCCTGCATCCAGCGTTCTTTCGGAACACACATTCAGTGCTGCTGGAGGCTTTGTAACTGATCACAGGGTGCGTCTATCCACCGACTCAGTAGATCGACTGACCTTCATAAAAATGAATCAGTCTTGGATCACCACCAGCTACCAAGCACCTGATGCTGATGTAACCGAATACATTTTTTTGAAATGTCAGATCCCTTCAAAGACTGCCTATGCTGATGCTGAGTGACTATCCTGTTATGCTGAGTAATTATCCTCTTCCTCCTCAGTGATCATGCTGATAGCTTGCAAGAACATTTTTGGTTCTGGGCGCCACCACCAGTGCCTAAGGCCCAATTTTTCAGCCCCTGTTTAACAGGGGCGTGTAATTATAATTTTTGATGCAATTCTTTGCAGCAGGGCTAGTTCATGCGCTCCAACTAGAGTATCTGTGAGGGGTTGCAGTGTTGTGGCACCAGCACCAGTGCCTAAGGCCCAATTATTAAGCCCCTGTTTAACAGGGGCGTGTAATTACAATTTTTGATGCAATTCTTTGCAGCAGGGCTAGTTCCTGCGTTTAAACTAGAGAATCTGTGAGGGGTTGCAGTGTTGTGGCACCAGCACCAGTGCCTAAGGCCCAATTTTTCAGCCCCTGTTCAACCGGGACATGTAATTAGAATTCTTGATCTAATATTTCACAGCAGGGCCCGTTTCTGCAACCACCAAGAGTAACTGTGAGGACTTACAGTGTTGTGGCACCAGCACCACCACCACAACCAAAGGCCCAATTTTTCTGGCCCTGTTCAACAAGGGCATGTAATTACAATTCTTGATCTAATATTTCACAGCAGGGCCCTGTGAGGGCTTACAGTGTTGTGGCCACAACAACACCTAAGGCCCAAATTTCTGCTGAGTATATAGGGAAGGCCCCTACTTTCAAAAATCCAACTTACAAACGACTCCTACTTGCAAACGGAAGGAGACAACAGGAAGTGAGATGAAATCTACCCCTAGGAAGGGAAATTCTCTCCTGTAAGAGTTAATATGGGAAGAACATTTCTACTTTCCACTGATGCTTTATCACCAATTCTTGTTTCACAAAAAAACCCAAATTTTCAAAAAACATTTGTCATTGGGACAAAAAGTGAGGTAAAATCTTCTGAAGAGGAGTACAGACAGCAAAACAAATGTCACAGGGGTGATAACCCTCCCCTATGTTTTCCAAAAAGCTTAAAATAGATTTTTTGGCTGGAGCTAAACCCGTTAAAAATGTACCAGTTCAAAATTACAAACAGATTCTACTTAACAACAAACCTACAGTCCCTGTCTTGTTTGCACTGCCTGTATATTGCTGTTCAGAGTATATAGGGCCTGGGGGCCCCACACCTTTCCTTTTTTAATTTGGGTGCAGGGTTCCCCTTAATATCCATACAAGACCCAAAGGGCCTGGTAATGGACTGGGGGGGTACCCATGCCGTTTGTCTCACTGATTTTCATCCATATTGCCAGGACCCGACATTACATTAAAGCTGCAAGCAGTTTTAAATGACTTTTTTTCCTTTAAAAATTACATTTTGTGCAGGGACTGTTCTAAGCATGGAAAACACATGCCACGTTACAGGCATACAATAGACACCCCCCAGGTACGATATTTAAAGGAATATTTATTTATTTTTTTTTACTTTAAGCACCATCAAAATCACTGCTCCTGAAAAAACGGCCGTTTTTTAAAAGTTTTTTTTGCATTGATACATGTCCCCTGGGGCAGGACCCGGGTCCCCAAACCCTTTTTAGGACAATACCATGAAAATTAGCCTTTAAAATTAGCACTTTTGATTTTGAATGTTCAAGTCCCATAGACGTCAGTGGGGTTCCAACGTTTGTGCAAATTTTCGGTCCGTTCGCAGGTTCTGGTGCGAACCGAACCGGGGGGTGTTCGGCTCATCCCTAGTCACCATACTAAATCTATTCTTTCTCCACAGTTTACATAGGGCAACTGAATTGAGTACAGGATGGGTCCTACATGTGAATGGTTATTTAACAAGCCATACAAATTGTATGTAACAGTATTCTGATAGAACAATGCGCTATCTTTGGAAAAGACCTCATAGTATCAGATAGGCAATTCAATTGATAATGAAATCATTGTCTTATTTGTTTTTGGTATGTTGAGCCAATTATCATACTGTTAAGTTTAAAGATCCTTCCTGATACTGTATATCCCCTCCCAGTTTTAAAATGCTAATGACTGGGATTATCAATGAAAACAAAGGATAGTTGCCCTGTTCTAAAAGAAGTAATAAACGTACCTTTTTGTTAGGTAAATTAGACCTATTAGCAACCTAATATCACTTCATGTTGGTGAGTGGTGGTAAACTGTATTTAGGAGGTAGAGCTCAGTGAGTTACTAGTGTTACAGACTGGTCAGGAGAAGAGGGAGCTGCTGAGATATCTTAACTATACTACACTATTCCAGGTATCAGGTATACACTATTCCAGGTATCTATACATTGTTTGATGGTGCAGGTTTTGTTTACTTTGACAAATGTATTTCAGCGTAGCCTCCCTGGCGGTTTTCCCGAGTGTGGCTCGGGGTTAAAATTCAGTCCCATTAGCGGTAACCCCGAGCCACACTCGGGATCGCATTGCAGGATCCTGGGGCGGCTTTACTTACCTTGTCCCCGGGATCCTGCGATGTCACCCGCAGTGTCCGAGGGCTCCGTCCTCCTCCGAAGCCTCTCCGTGCCAGGCTCCGTTCCCTGCGAGCGGCGCGACGCACGGGGGCGGAGCCTGGCGGCAAATTAAAAAAAACGTAAAAATCATAACACATACAGTACTGTAATCTTACAGATTACAGTACTGTATGAAATGATTTCACATCCCTTTTGTCCCCAGTGCTTTGGCCCATGCCCTGCATGCAGTTTTACATGATATACACTGTTCTTTCTGCCTGGAAACTGGAGATTGTCCATAGCAACCAAAAAGTGTCCCTTTACGTCAAAAGTGGCTTTAGACCAGCTAGAAAACAGCGATAGTAAATTAGAACACTTGCAGAATTGAGCGATAGTGAATTGTGGGGAAATTTATTTTATTACTATTTTTTTTTTTAATTATTTATTTTTATTTATTATATTATAATTTATGTTTTTGTGTTTCAAACTTTATCATACCCGGGATATCTACTAGACTCTGGTTTGGACAGATTTAAGTGTGTTATTGTTAAGATTTACAGACCTACAATATAAAACGCCAAATTTCCATGCAAAATAATTGTACCGCTTTCAGCACCTAAAATCCGAAATAATCATACCGCCAGGGAGGTTAAATGTGTTACAGACTTTATTTTTTTCAGGCAAACTTTGCACTAATCGTGTACGCTAACTTTGTTCACCATTTGAGTTTGCTTATTGTTTTGATATTTAATGTTCAAAATGTATGTCTGGAGAATTTAGTTTTTTAATAGGGGAGGTAGGGTGAAAGTCTCGGTGACTTTTTTGCTCTCTGTAGCACTGCTGAGGAGTTATATTTTCATTTACTGACCTGGTGAATAGGTGTCACTGGTTTTCTTTTTCAATTTGTTTAATTTGTACTTTCCATTGCTCTTATAGTGCATATATTATGGATATGAGCAGAGGAGAATGTGTGCAATATTCCATATAATATATGGAGACAACACGGCTCTTTTGTAGATATGACACAGTGAGTAGGTTTTTTTTTAACCCTTGCATAAAAAGTTTTCAAGTAGCAGAATCACAAAGTAAAAAAGAAAAAAAAAAACAGCCTGGAAAAAATGATTGCAAGAATTACTTGAAAGACTTGTTAGCACCAACATATATAATATGGGGTTTAGATACACTTTAGTCTGAATGAAAGTGAAACAGAAATTATAGACAAAGTTATGTTTTTTTTATTAAGAACATTTTACATTTTACGTATTGTCATTAGATATATACAGCATGTAAAAGAAGTATTGAACACATCACCATTTTTCTTGGTAAATATATTTCTAAAGGTTCTATTGACATGACATTTTTACCACATGTCCATAAAAACCCATGTAATCCATAAATACAACAACAAAAAAAAAACAAATCTGTTCAGAAATAGTATGTTATGTAGTAACAGTAGTTAATGTAGTAATTGTATGTTAAGTCATGTGCAATAAAATGGAATAACACAGGGAAAAAGTATTGAACACACTAACTGAAATGTATTTAATGACAGCTTCAAGATGCCTCCTGTATGGAGAAACTAGTCGCATGCATTGCTCAGGTGTAATTTTGGCCTATTCTTCCACACAAACAGCCTTTAAATCTTGAAGGTTACGTGGGCCTCTTCTATGAACTTTGATCTTTAGTTCTTTCCATAAAATATTTATTGGATTCAAGTCATGTGACTGGCTGGGCCATTCTGGAAGCTTTATTTTCTTTCTTTGAAACCAATTAAGAGTTTCCTTGGCTTTGTGTTTGGGATCATTGTCTTGCTGAAATGTCCACCCTCATTTCATCTTCATCATCCTGGTAGATGGCAGCATATTTTTATAAAGAATCTATTGGTACATTTTTCCATTCATCCTTCCTTCAATAATATGACATTTGCCACTGCTGTATGCTGAAAAACAGACCCATACCATGATGTTCGCACCTTCAAACTTCACCCCATCCCTGTGTCTTTCCACTTTATTACACATAACTTAATTTCTGAACATATTTGTTTTGGTTTCTTTGTATACGTGGATTGCATGCTGTGTTGTTATAGACATGTGGTGAAAATTTAATGTCAATAGCAACTTTAGAAATGTATTTACCTAGAAAAATGGTGACGTGTCCAATACTTATTTTACCAGCTGTATATTTTTCTAAGAACTACTCTGACTAACTCTCTGTGATTACAAATTATGTGTAAAAAGACATTTAGGCCGGCTGAACACAGTGAAAATTTATTTCTTGCAACCACAAGTTGCAGGAAAGAAATTTGCATGATTCCCTTATCAATACAAACTGTGCTGACAAGGTAATCCCTCCTGCCAAGCAATTGTCTGCTCCCAGCGGGGGAAGCCATCCCCGCCAAGACAGTAAATATCACAGTGATTTGGACCTTTTATGGCCGGCCTTAGGATTATTTGCTAAAGGAGCTGAGAATCTTTACTTTATAAATTGCATGAATATTCACTTCAATTATCCATTCATTTGTAAAGCAAATTAATGTTTACTTATTTTATTGGCACTGGATATACAGAATCAGCATGAATTTGTTTTATATTTGTTGGACTATTTGAAGTGAATATTGACATACACTTTTAAGTAAAAATTCTCTAACTACTTTAGCAAATCAGCCTAAATAATTCAGTTCAAACCTAACTTAATCTACAAATTAGTCAGTGAGTGGGTTTGCAGCAGTTTCTCTAACTTCCATTTCCTCAGCAGGCTATTGTAAATGTGGGTGCACACAGATTGAAATTTAGACAGTTCAGCAGGCAGTGGTTGAATCTTGATGTGTGTAGCCCTTCCTGTTCAACAGAAGTCAATTGGCAGATTGACTTTTGTTGAACGGTCAAGCTGTAAAACTTTTAGTGATCAGTGGCAATCAGCCGCAGGTGCTGATCAGTGTATTCTCACAGTGCAGAGGCCCACTGTCAGAATACAATGTTGCAGTGAAGTGGATTCCTCCATTCACCTTGCTTATGTGGAAGGGTGAATCCATTCATTCTTTTTTTCATTTAACCCACAAGATGAAAAAAAACTAACAGTGTATACTCAGCTTCAGACATAACTGAATGTTTTCAGATCGGTCCCCCAGTTTTTTTTGCTGTAGCACTGCAAAATATCAAGTTAACTGAATTGACCTGATTGAACTGAACTGATTGACCCGGTGCATTAAGGTAGAACAATAGGCATAACTTTTTTCCATTTTGGATGTAAGGGAGGATTATACCCCCTGTCAGTTTTTTTTTATATCTATGTCTCATTGGGAAGATTTACCTTTATTTCCTGTCCCATAGCCAAAACAGGAAGTGAGAGGAAATCCCTGCTAATTAAGAGAAGTCACCAGAACTAGTGTCTCAATTGGAAAATGTCCCCTCTCTTACTTTTCTGGGGACAACCCAAAAATTGGGATTTATTTTACTTTTACTTCAATGATAATGGTAAATAGCACAAATTAGAGAGCATGAATTTCCCTAACAGGTGCATAGACTGCACTAAAAACAGTGTTCTAATCCACATTCCCTCTATCCAAAACTCAAAAAAAGTTTTGCTTTTAGTTATACTTTAAATAAGAAATACATTTTTATGATTTAATGATAATTGAATCAGAAGTGCTCATCATGTCTAGTCATTACTAAAAAAAAAAACAATCCACTATGTTTACCATAATGATAAACTATAGTGTAACCTTTTAATAATTCAACTAAAAATCTGTGAAGATGTATTTCTATACTTTCAGTCTGTTGGTAATGTTAAAGTCGGTGTAAACATCTATTGTTTTTTTTCAAATAGGTAAATTACTAAACTCTGTTGTAAACCCAACACCTATTGTTGAATAAATCACAGCTAAACTGATTGTCATTAACACAAAATGGGTCACGTAGGCCTAAAAGGTCAAAATGTTCTGGGTTTGAGAGAACCTTAATCTCACTAAAGTCAATTGTAAAATTTCTGCAGAATTTGTTCAGACCTCTGGAGGGAAGAAGGTTCAGGAGGGGGGTGCCAACTTGTACCCTCCTTTCCTGTTTACGTATATGTGAGGGTTTGGTATATATTTTGGAATGATCAACACATAATTTTTTATGTTGAAGGATCTGGAATAGATTTTGGACTATCGTGTACACTTTTAATTATTATTCTAAAAATCAGTAAAGTTGCATAGCTATACTTCTCAGTCTGTTGGTAATAATAACATCTGTGTAAACATCTCTTTTTATTTTTTATATAGGAAAATTACCAAGCTCAGCTGTAAATCGAACATCTATTGTTGAAAAAAAAAATCACAACTAAACTGATTGACATTAACACAAGATGAGTCAAAGAGGAGAAAATTTGTATCCATGTTCTGAGTGCCAGAAGATATTTACTTCTAAGTCCAATCTCAATGTTCATCTGAGGATTCACACTGGAGAGAGGCCATATAAATGTTCAGAATGTGACAAGTCCTTCATAAGAAGTGATCTTCTTGCTCAACACCAGAGAATTCACACAGGAGAGAAACCATTTAAATGTTCAGAATGTGGAAAGTGCTTCTCACAATGTTCTACTCTTAATGCACATAAAAGATTTCACACAGGAGAGAAACCATTTAAATGTTCAGAATGTGGAAAGTGCTTCTCACATAATGCTCATCTTACTCAACACCAGAGGACTCACACAGGAGAGAAACCGTTTAAATGTTTGGAATGTGGCAAGTGCTTCTCACAAGTTTCTAATCTTACTAAACATCAGAGAATTCACACAGGAGAAAAACCATTTCAATGTTCAGAATGTGAAATGTGCTTCTCTGCAGGTTCTACACTTAGTATGCATAAGAAAATTCACACAGGAGAAAGACCATTCAAATGTTCAGAATGTGACAAGTGCTTCTCTAATAAGCAAAGTCTTGTTAGACACCAGATAATTCACACTGGAGAAAAACTATTTAAATGTTCAGAATGTGGCAAGTGCTTCTCAAAAGGTTCTCATCTTACTAGCCATCAGAGAATTCACACAGGAGAAAAACCCATTCAATGTTCAGAATGTGAAATGTGCTTCTCTGAAGGTTCTACACTTAGTATGCATAAGAGAATTCATACAGGAGAAAGACCATTCAAATGTTCAGAATGTGACATGTGCTTCAATGTGAAAAATAATCTTGTTAGACACCAGAGAATTCACACTGGAGAAAAAACATTTAAATACTCAGAATGTGGCAAGTGCTTCTCACAATGTTCTATTCTTAATGCACATAAAATGATTCACACAAGAGAGAAATCATTTAAATGATCAGATTGTAGAAAGTGCTTCTTACATAGTTCTAATGTTACTCTATACCAGAGGATTCACATGGGAGAAAAAGCCATTTAGATCTTCAAAATGTGACAAATTCTTCATACAAAGAGAACATCTTATTCAACACTAAAAAATTCCCAAGGGAGAGAAGCCATGTAAAAAATGTGACAAGGATTTTTCATAGAAGTCAAATAAATCTGTCGACACTGGAAAGAAGCCTTATTAAAAAAATGTGATATATTTTAAATGAAAATAATCTTTGATCCAACTTTAATACTTTACACAGAAAATAAGCCATATCCAAATCTGTAACAAATGTTTTTTGAAACGGAACTACCTGCAATTACATCAAAAGGTTTTTTTTTTTTGGGGGGGAGAGATATATAGAGCAAATTAGACTATAAGAAACAAGTACCAATCCATACAGGACTCATGTTAGGGACTCATAATTTCAAAGATATAATTGACTCCTTAATGCTGTATTAATTAAAAGCATATCATTCTAATGCACATGTGCAAGCATAAAACATTTTAACCACTTGACCGCCAGAAGATTTATTCCCCCCTTAAAGGGGATGTAAACCTTTATTTATTCCCGGTGAAGTGAAAAGCCTCAGAAGATACACAGAGATGAAACAAATCCTCCTAAACTACATAAGTTTTACTTGTATATCTGCTGTCATCAGCTTTCTACACTCTTGGGAAAGTGCAGATCATGTTAAAAATCATTCTTCCTCTTTCAGCAGCACATAGGGGTGGGTGGGGATACTGGGCTTACACCGTGTGAGAGCTGATTGGCGAAAAGGGACACCCCCTTTCACATAGGCAGAAGAACAAAGGAATATGCAGACCTGTGGTCTGAATAGACAAAATCCCTGTTAAACTCACTCTAACCTCCCCGACACAAAGTTTTAGCACATGCTAGCTGATTTCTATCATCCAATCCAAGCAAAAATGCTGTTTTTTATTTTCTTTGCATGTCCCCTCAGATGTTCAGCGACTGTACTTCCAAGTGCACTTGTAGTGCACAGTGGATTTGCCTTTAGTAAATCTACTCCTATGGAAAGTGCAGTCGCTGTAGATTTGAGGGGGGCATACAAGGAAAATAAAAAACAGCATTTTTGCTTGTACATGATTGGATGATAAAATCATCAGAGCTTCCCCTCATTTCAGATCTTCCCCTCAGATTTACAGCAACTGCACTTCCAAAGTGGATTTGCCTTTAGTAAATCAACCCCTTAGAGCTTTAGAGAGAGAGAGAGACATGTAAACACTACAGATATATGTACTTAGTTCAACTTTCATAAATGGGATTTACAACCACTTTAATGACCAGGCCATTTTTTATGATACGGCACTGCTTAATTATACTTGACAATTGTGCGGTCATGCAGCTCTGTACCCAAATAAAATTTGTCATTTTTTCCCCACAAATAGAGCTTTCTTTTGGTGGTATTTGATCACCACTGTCTTTTTTTAATTCTTTGTGCTATAAACAAAAAAAAAGAAAAAAAAACAAACAAAAAAAAACCAATATTTGTACGTTCTGCTATAAAACATATCCAAAAAAAAATAAAAATAACATTTCTTCGTAAGTTTAGACCAATATGTATTCTGCTACATATTTTTGGTAAAAAAATCCCAATAAGTGTATATCGATTGGTTTGCACAAAAGGTATAGCGTCTAATAACTTTGGGATATATATACCAAAATTCTCATTTTAAAATTTTTTTTACTAGTAATGCCGGTGATCAGCGTCTTATAGTGGGACTGCAATATTGCGGCGGACATTCTGACACTGACACTTTTGACACTTTTTGAGAAACAGTGACACTAATACAGTGATCAGCGTTAAATGTGTGCCTAGCCAGTGTTGTGGTATAAACTGTGTGCTGCTTTTACTAAGGGAAATGGTGGATTTTATTCCCTATTTTCCAGGGAAATAAAATCCATCATCCCCCCACTGCCAGGACAAAACTCTGCCTTGTTTACATTGACAGAGTTCTGTCCTGTGTGCCTTCCAGATGATTGGTGGGTGCCGGTGGTCATCCTTTGGCCCGCACCCGCTGATCGGCATCTGCTGTGTCTAATCACAGCAGAGCTGGGTCGTTGGCATGCACACCCCCTACCCAAAAGTGCTGGATCAAGTGCCTAGTATGGGATCCAGGAGCCGCCTTGCTGCCGTATATCTGTGTTATACGGTCAGAAAGTGGTTAATATTCCTTTGTTTACTTTATACACAGAATGTTAAGGATGAGATGAAAATAATTGGTTTTGCTTAATAAAGCTTAAGAGGTTGACTAAGATGCAAATATATAAAAAAAAAGATGTTTAAATTGTGTAGATGTACTCAAAATGTGTCTGAAAAATAAAAAGTGTATCTATACAAATCATTCTTGCCTTGGCTTCATCAATTTTTTTTTGACAACGCTCTTTATTAGAAATGATATGTTTAACATATGTTTAACAAAACATAGCCATTGGGGCATACCACGGCTAATAATTGCACATAACCATGTGCATAACAGAGTGCAACTCAGAACTTATCTTATAACTCTAACCACACATTGCTCAGATCCACCTCAGTTAGGAGTATGGCAAGGATTAACATTACCTGGAAGAAACATTCTCCCTCCTGTTCACCAAAACGTGATATTACAAGAATAACAGTTTTCAATTGCTATTACACTAGAATCCAAACTTGTACTACTGCCCATGCTTCTCAAGCATAGATCTCAGTTCACCATCAATCCAAGTAGATACTCAGGAAGCCGACTTAATCTAGCCTGTCAGTTCCTGATCATCTACCAAGGAATATGAGTTTGTCCACAGGTGCCAAACCTTGTCATATATTGGGACATTCTCGGGATAAATATGTTGCTTTGTAGAGGGATAGCACAGAATTCACTAATTGCTTCCAGGAGGACAAGGTTGGGGGCCTAGCTGACTTCCACTTGAGTTCCATTAACCTTCCTAGCATAAAATAGGAGAATACCCAGTAGAGTATGTGTCGCTCTAGCAAAAGCTAGCAAATCTACCAGTCCAAGGAGACAAATGCTGACTGTCAGGGAGGTATGGTGGTCAACCTATAGAGAAATTGTGTCACCTCTCACCAATAATCCTGAATCTGTGGACACTCCCAAAAGATATTCACAAAGCCTGAATGAGCACTAGAGCATCTCCAACAGCAAGTTGGCTTCATCAATTTAAATGTGAATAATAATTTTAGTATTAGATTAGCATAAAAAAATTCAATTTCGATCAATGTAATTTATCTTGAACTGAATATTTTAACTCTTCCCCACTATATTCCAAACTAAAGGGGAAATGTTGGTACGAGTTAAATTGTTAGTCACAATAGTGATATTTTAGTTACAAGTGGAGCCCCTATGTTATATCTCTTGGATGCTCTGGCAATGTTAGAGCCTCCCTAACCTTTGTGCGTTCCACCATTTTGTAGTTATATTCTCCATAATACAAAATAAACAAAAACAACAGTACGGAGAGTAGAATAATTTCTAACCCTAAACAATATACCTATAATCCTCAAATAAGGTCCAAGAAGAAATATGGGATGGGTAAATCTTCAAAAGGAAATATATACACCCCATTTTTATATAACGTCAATTCTGTTCTAATGTTTTAAATACCTCCTTTTATTGCATACATTGTAATAACATACTATATGGGTCAACCATAATAACACATTAGACAGGTAGACGCTCCTTCTTTATTAGTGCTGCACAAAGGCTGTGCTTTGCTGATCCTTTTATGTTTATAAAAGTTTATCTGGCAGGGATTATATCAGCGAGATTATAACAGTATGCTGTCTCTAATGATGTAAAAAACAAACTGGGCGACCCCGCCCCCCTCTGACAACACGGGGAAAGCGAAAGGGAAGTCCTGTGAATTCCCCGTGTGTCAGAGGAGGGCGGGGTCACCGGGTGGCCCCGCCCTCTGTAATATAAGAAATGTCAGAAGAAGCGAAGCCTCACACAGCTTAAGACTCCCACTGAGGTGGATCGTGCAGACGGAGCAGAGAAGAAGCCTGGAGGAAGATGCGGGACGAGAAGATATGTTGCTTTGTAGAGGGATACCACAGAATTCACTAATTGCTTCCAGGAGGACAAGGTGGGGGGGGCCTAGCAGACTTCCACTTGCGTTCCTTTAACCTTCCTAGCATAAAATAGGAGAATACCCAGTAGAGTATGGGTCACTCTAGCAAAAGCTAGCGAATCTACCAGTCCAAGGAGACAAATGCTGACTGTCAGGGGGATAGGTATGGTTGTCAACCTATAGAAAAATTGAGTCACCTCTTGCCAATAATCCTGAATCTGTGGACACTCCCAAAAGATATGCACAAAGCCTGAAGGAGCACTAGAGCATCTCCAACAGCAGGTTGGTTTCATCAATTTAAATGTGAATAATAATTTTAGTATTACCGGTAGATTAGCATAAAAAGATTGAATTTCGATCCATGTAATTTATCTTGGACTGAATATTTTAACTCTTCCCCACTATATTCCAAACTAAAGGAGAAATCTTGGTGTGAGTTAAATTGTTAGTCAAAATTAGGGATGGGCAGAACATGTGAACAGGCAAAAAATTTGTTCGAACATGCGAACACCGTTAAAGTCTATTGGACACAAACATGAAAAATCAAAAGTGATAATTTTAAAGGCTTATATGCATGGTATTGTCATAAAATGTGTTTGGGGACCCCGGTCCTTCCCCTGGGGACATGTATCAATGAAAAAAAAGTTTTAAAAAGTGACGGTTTTTTCGGGAGCGGTGATTTTAATAATGCTTAAAGTGAAACAATAAAAGTGTAATATTCCTTTAAATTTCGTACCTGGGGGGTGTCTATAGTATGCCTGTAAAGTGGCGCATGTTTCCCGTGTTTAGAACAGTCTGACAGCAAAATGACATTTCTAAACGAAAAAAAGTCATTTAAAACTACTCGCGGCTATAATGAATTGTCGGTCCAGCAATACACATAATAGTGCATTGATAAAAACGGCATGGGATTCCTCCACAGGGGAATCCCGAACCAAAATTTAAAAAAAAAAATGCGTGGGGATCCCCCCAAATTTCATACCAGGCCCTTCAGGTCTGGTATGGATATTAAGGGGAACCCGTGCCAAGATTTAAAAAAAAAATGGTGTAGGGCTCCCCCAAAAATCCATACCAGACCCTTATCCGAACACGCAACCTGGCAGGCCATAGGAAAAGTGGGGGAGAAGAGAGCGGCCCCCCTCCTGAACCGTATCAGGCCACATGCCCTAAACATTGGGAGGGTGCTTTGGTGTCGCCCCCCCAAAGCACCTTATCCCCATGTTGATGGGGAGAAGGGCCTAATCCCCACAACCCTTGCCCGATGGTTGTTGGGGTCTGCGGGCGGGGGGCTTATAGGAATCTGGAAGCCCCCTTTAACAAGGGGACCCCCAGATCCCGCCCCCCTGTTTGAAATGGTAACGGGTACATTGTACCCGTACTATTTCACAAAAAAAGTGTCAAAATTGCAAAAAAAAAACAACACACCCACCGGGGGGAAGTCCTTTATTAAAATATAAAATAAAAATCAAATGTCCCACGTAGTCCATACACCTCCACCGACGGAAGAAAAAAAAAGCCGCATCGACTTGTCTCCATGGGAGGCACCCACCATATGACGCATCCTTGCAGGTGAAAGCTCTTTTATAACTGAGGGCGGGGCCACACGTGATGTCACTGGGTGACCCGCCCCCCTCTGATGCATGGGGACATCCCTATGGCTTTCTCCGTAGCATCAGAGGGCGGGGCCACCCGGTCCGCCCCCCCTGACACACGGGGACATCCCTATGGCTTTCCCCGTAGCATCAGAGGGGGCGGGGCCAACCGGTCCACCCCCTCTGACACACGGGGACATCCCTATGGCTTTCCCCATAGCGTCAGAGGGGGCGGGGCACCCGGTCCGCCCCCTCTGATGCACAGGGACATCCCTATGGCTCTGCCCCCCTCTGACGCACGGGGACATCCCTATGGCTTTCCCCATAGGGATGTCCCTGTGCATCAGAGGGGGTGGACTAGGTGGCCCCGTCCCCTTCTGACGCTACGGGAAAAGCAATAGGGATGATCTCGTGCGTCAGAGGGGGCAGGGTCACCCAGCGACATCACATGTGGCCCCGCCCTCAGTTATAAAAGAGCTGTTACCTGCGAGGACGCGTCATATGGTGGGTGCCTCCCATGGAGACAAGTCGATGCGGCTTTTTTTTTTCCTTCCGTCGGCGGAGGTGTATGGACTACGTGGGACATTTTATTCTTTAATAAAGGACTTCCCCGGTGTGTGTTGTTTTTTTTGCAATTTTAACACTTTTTTTGTGAAATTAATGTACCCATTACCATTTCAAACAGGAGGGGCGTGATCTGGGGGTCCCCTTGTTAAAGGGGGCTTCCAGATTCTGATAAGCCCCCCGCCCACAGACCCCCACAACCACCGGGCAAGTGTTGTGGGGATTAGGCCCTTCTCCCCATCAACATAGGGACAAGGTGCTTTGGGGGGCTACCCCAAAGCATCCTCCCAATGTTGAGGGCATGTGGCCTAGTACGATTCAGGAGGGGGGGCGCTCTCTCATCCCCCCTCTTTCTGCGGCTTACCAGGTTGCATGCTCAGATAAGGGTCTGGTATGGACTTTTGGGGGGACCCCACGCCATTTTTAAAAAAAATTTGGGCGCGAATTTCCCCTTAAAATCCATACCAGACCTGAATGTATGAAATTTAAAGGAATATTACACTTTTATTGTTTCACTTTAAGCATTAATAAAATCACTGCTTTTTGCATTGATACATGTTCCCTGGGGCAGGACCCAGGTCCCCAAACACTTTTTATAAAAATAGCTTGCATATTAACCTTTAAAATTAGCACTTTTGATTTCTCCCATAGACTTTTAAAGGGTGTTCCGCTGCTTTCGAATTTGCCGCGAACACCCCAAATTGTTCGCTATTCGGCGAATGGGCAAACAGCCAATGTTCGAGTCGAACTCGTGTTCGACCCGAACAGACAGCCCATCCCTAGTCACAATAGTGATATTTTAGTTACAAGTGGAGCCCCTGTGTTATATTTCTTGGATGCTCTGGCAATGTTAGAGCCTCCCTAACCTTTGTGCGTTCCACCATTTTGTAGCTATATTCTCTATAATAAAAAATAAACAAAAACAACAGTACGGAGAGTAGAATACTCTCTAACCCTAAACAATATACATATAACCCTCAAATAAGGTCCAAGTAGAAATATGGGATGGGAAAATTATAAAATGGAAATATATACACCCCATTTTTATATAACGTCAATTTTCTTCTAATGTTTTAAATACCTCTTTTTATTGCATGCATTTTAATAACATACTATATGGGTCAACCATAAAAACACATTAGACAGGTAGACGCTCCTTCTTTGTTAGTGCTGCACAAAGGCTGTGCTTTGCTGATCCTTTTATGTTTATAGAAGTTTATCTGGCAGGGATTAGAACAGTGAGATTATAACAGTATTCTGTCTCTAATAATGTAAAATACAAACTGGGTAATTTGAAATTAAGTGATGCCTAAGCTACATCAATTGATTGAGTTTAGAAGCAGCAGTTTCTTCTCAAAGCGGAGTTCCACCCAAAAGTGGAACTTACGCTTTTCGGAATCCTCCCCCCTCCGGTGTCACATTTGGCACCTTTCAGGGGGGAGCAGATACCTATCTAACCCAGGTATTTGCTCCCACTTCCGGGTATAGATAGCCGCAGTATCTGCAGATATTTACGCCATGTCTGGCTCCTCCTCTGTCCCCCCGCTGTCTTATGGGAGACACACAGGTCCCGGATGACAGCAGGGACCAGTGGGATTGCGCAGCATGACTCGCGCATGCGCAGTAGGGAACCAGGCTGTGAAGCCGCAAGGCTTCACTTCCTGATTCCCTTACCGAAGATGGTGGCGCCTCCACCCGAGAGCCGAGGGACAGATCGGCTTCAGGTGCCGACATCGCGGGCGCCCTGGACAGGTAAGTGTCCTTATTTTAAAAGTCAGCAGCTGCAGTATTTGTAGCTGCTGACTTTTAAAAAAAATTAATTTCGGCGGAACTCCGCTTTAAAGTGTTACTAAACCCAGGAGCCTGCTTTCATAATATTTGGTCTCTCACAGTGCACAGGACATGGAAATGCAATAGTTTTAGTAACAAAAACTAGTTTTGTGACTTCTATCAGTTGCTAGTAAAGCTTGTGGGTGGAGTTTTCATACTGCACTGAGCTGTCCTATCAGGATCCTGAACCCCTGACAGTGCTGAATGGCCCTGTCCTGATCACATACACTCTCCCAAGAAAAATACCTCTCTAGCAATACACACCAAACTGAGCATGTGCAGCCTGACTCTAAAAGCTGTGTCTTATCCGGACATGTTCTGGAGTCAGTGGAAAAAGGGGAGGATCAGAGAAGACAGGATCAAACAGCCTTTTTACACAATGCAGAGGATTAACACTTAGTGAGAATAACAACCATGATTTACTGCATATACTGTACAGACTGATTTTACTGTTGTGGGTTTAGTAACACTTTAATGGCATGAAAGAGATACTTGTTAATGGCAAATAATACGACTAATTAAGCTTGGTACACACATATTAAATATCTGCCGGTACAGCAGGAATCAGCCAACTTTTTGTATGTGTGTACCTGTCTGTTCAACAGAAGCTCGTCTAATGGCTGGCTTCTGTCAAACAGTCTTGCTGGAAAACCAGCCAATGGCTGCAAGTGCTGATTAGTGTATTCTGGTGAGGGGGAGGCCTACCTATGAGAAAACAATAGCACAGTGGAAGAGAACCCTGAATCACACTTTGTTGTGTTGATGAAGGGTTCTGTGATACCCCTGTATATCCAGCTTTAGTTTTAATGGTGCAAGGCATTTTAATTTATGTGAAGTGTGAAATTTAATTATAGGCTTGCTTTTAAACAAAGTAATATCAGGTATCTGTAATTCTGAAATTTTGCAAGCCTAATTAAGCTTTTTGTCTTGACTGAACTACATTGGATGATATTTGAAGAACACAGAACATTAACAGTGGCCAATATAAATTAGAGATAGAAATATAGAAAGCCATACAGAAAACAGTGAATTAAATGTGGCAAAATATCTGGATTATTATGTCATCCAAGTGGCTGTGTCAAATAATAAATGTATCAGATATTTTATTGCTTAAAGATTGGTTTTTTTATAAAGTTTTTTGATCCACACTATTCTATTTACAGCACTTTTCCACCATTGAAGGTTGGGGAGAGGATGGATTAGATATTAAGAATTTGGATTACTATCAGGAAGATTTTGAATTTAAAAGTTTGTTCTTTGTGAGCACAACTTCATCACAAAGGGTTATTGAAGCTTCCACCAGTCTGTAATTTATAAATATTTTCAGCAAATTTTACCTGTAAATATTATTACACAAATGAATATATGCCAATTTATGCAGCACTTTATATATTATACATTTACATCAATCCATGCCCTCATAGAGCTTACCATGCAAGGTCCCTATCCCACACGTATACATACACGGACTAGCATACACAGTACTGCTGTGCATGCCTTACCAGCCAGGCTGCATGCTTGGACAAGGGTCTAGTATGATTTCTTTTTGTTCGGGGTACGTTCACTTTTTTTTAGTTTTGCTTGCTGACAACTTTGACCTCATGCATTCAATGACATCCCCTGGGATCCCCTGGTCACTTTGTTTACATCAAGAATCAGACTGGGGATCAGAACTGTAATTACCTGCAAATGGTTTTAAATGCTTTTCTTCTACTTAGATGTCGCTTTCTTTTTAAAACATAGTACAGGTGTGCCACTTTACAGGCAGGTTTGGGGCATCGATCAAACATGTTATTTAACCTCTTCCCACCCGCACTATAGCTAAAAGAGGGCTACAGTGTGGGTTGACTTTGTCGGGAGGGTGTCATATAATGTTCTCCCATGATCGCACTCTGTGATCGCTGTGTCCTTAAGACACAGCTGATCACAGATTGGGTATAGGGACAATCACAGCGTCCCTTTACCATATGATCAGTAGTGTCCAATCACAGCTGAACACGATGTAAACACAAGCCGGTTATCGGCATTCCTTTCCTCACGCTGACAGCATGGAAGTTTTCCTTTCTTCTTCCCCTTAATTGTCGGTGGTTCATTGTGGGAGAAATACAGGTGGAGAGATTGAAATGAGCAGAGTGGAGAGAGATACAACATCACGCTATTGCAGACTTGGAAACGGATCATCCACATGGGTTGGAGGAGATACTAACAGGCTGAGACGTTGGAGTCCACGGAGTAATAATAATCCAAATATTTAATTCTGTGCAATTGCTGGTTTATAATTTTACCAGCCACAACTGTTGGTGAGTCACTTTAGAACGTTTCTGATGTAAGGAGCACATTAGCCATCTGAATCTAAGAAATGTTGGATCACGCTTTTTCAGCCTTTTGATTGAGAACTGGGATTTGGGTTTTGGAACTTTTTGGACTTTTTTTGCACGGATGCACTTTGGGGGATATTAAGTGATTTTTTTTGTTTGTTTTTGTTTTAAGAAAATATTTCAATAATTAACCATATATAAAAAACTATTTATTTTTTTACAAATAATTATGGCACATATATGGTCTTGCACAGTTTAAAGATTAGGTGTATAAAAATTCAGTCATTTTTTTTTTAGTTTTATACACTTATTTTTATTTGTTTTCAACACATTGAATGTTGCGTTATCACGGACATTTATTCAGTGAATAAGCACTTGTACTTTATTTAGATTATTATATAAAGAATTTTTTAGTTTCACTAGATTTCACATTTTATTAATATTATTTAAGTTATTCCACATATAAGAGGCGGGGTAGATTGTTTTAGTGAAGGGCTGAGATTTTTGAACCATATAAAGTCCATCTTTTTTAGAATTAATACATATTTGGTACAAATTGTTAACACATTTGTAGATATTCCAGAGCTTTGCGCTGCAAATTTATTTATTGCAAGTGGTTAAAGGAACTGGACATATTTAGGGTTTTTTTTAAGCCTTAATTAAAGAGCTGCTACATGCTGAATGGCATTTTTGTTGCATTGGTACCCTTTGCCCAGTTCTCTATACCTATTGTTGTCAATCCCTTGCCTATTAGCCTTGAAAATGGCCAACACTCATTTGCAAAATTCATCCCCAACAGACATCAATAGGGTTCAGATTAATGTTCATAATTTCTTATATAAGATATATGGTAAATAAAATAAGTATGAGCATATCACTATAAATCCTGGGTATTTATTATTGTCAGAATTACTGATGATGAGGGCCCTGATCCATGAAGGGTGTTAAAATGTAAAGTGAAACCTGTGATGACTATATGAACAGTTATGATTTCTTTGTAATAACTTCTCTAACATGCTATAATTATTCATGTCCATATGTCACTAACATTATTTTTAAAGAATTTGTTATGACCAATGAAGTGTTTTGCTCATATATACCTGTTTGATTTGTGAGCAGCTTGGTCCAACAGGTCAAAAATTGCTGGATTTGAGAGATATTGGATTCCATTCACAAAATTAACTTGCATGAGATATTTAGGAGTCAGGACACTTTTTGCCTAAAAATTGCATGCGATCCTGAAACTGTCAATTGACTAGACCATTTTGCAGTATTTACAGAGAAACGCTGAAAAAGCTTGGTAAATACCACATGAAAAGGCGTTAAAATACTCCCAGAAGGAAAAAAATAATTAAATGCATGAGGAAATTAGGTAGCGGTCTAGGCATGTGGTATATGTGGAATGTGTACTTGCTTATAGGCTCCATTCACATCTGAGTGATGCTCTCGTGTCATTTTTTTTGCACTTTTTTCATGTGTGTTTTATAGAAATTGTGGTAAAATCGCACCGCATTTGGGTGGCATTCCAAATGAATGGCACCTAAATGTGTGTTGCATGATTTGCCGTGAGTTCAAAATGATTTGGAATCATGAGCAGAATCGTGTTGATTCTACCAGGGATTCCAAATCACCAAGTGTGAATGGGGCCTTCATTTTAAAGCTGTGTTATCTGAATGACTTATTAAGATATATTTATTTTTAAATTATATGAATGATGTATAGCTGCATAGTAGATGCAGGTTCAATTGTTTCACTATAAAACATTTACATGAAAAATCACATGTTTGATTACCATTTAATTATAAATAACAATGATTGTGTTTTATAATTAGGACAAGAATAGATATTGGATAGGAGTGGGATTTTAAAGGTGCTACATCAATTAGCCAGACATAACAGTTGAAATTCAATAACATTTATTACAAATCCATATTAAAAACCATTGTAAGTAAGGGCGTGGCCTGACCTGGCATGGTGATGGAAGCATAATCCCAGAGCTCCTGCCACCACAGGAATACCCTGACTAAAATTGGTGGATTTTTCACCTCAGACTACACACTCCTTGACATCCAGATCCCGCTCCCCCCGGGAACTAAACGGGGGTTTGAACCACAACATCCCGGAGATGTTCCGCTCCCACAGAGGGAACATGGCGTCTTCCCGCCACGGATCGACTCACACGCAGCCCCTGCCTTCACCGCAGACGGAACCAACACCATCTCTCCCGTCACATATCCAAACACGCAGGGACATAGTTACATAGTTACATAGTTAGTCAGGTTGAAAAAAGACACAAGTCCATCCAGTCCAACCATAAAAAAAAAAAAAAAAAAAAAAAAAAAAAAAAAAAGTACAATCCAATATACCCAATACTATACCCACAGTTGATCCAGAGGAAGGCAAAAAACCCCAGCAGAGCATGCTCCAATTTGCTACAGCAGGGGAAAAAATTCCTTCCTGATCCCAGAGAGGCAATCGGATTTTCCCTGGATCAACTTTACCTATAAATGTCAGTACCCAGTTATATTATGTACATTTAGGAAAGTATCCAGGCCTTTCTTAAAGCAATCTACTGAGCTGGCCAGAACCACCTCTGGAGGGAGTCTATTCCACATTTTCACAGCTCTTACTGTGAAGAAACCTTTCCGTATTTGGAGATGAAATCTCTTTTCCTCCAGTCGTAAAGAGTGCCCCCTTGTCCTCTGTGTTGACCGTAAAGTGAATAACTCAACACCAAGTTCACTATATGGACCCCTTATATATTTAAACATGTTGATCATATCCCCCCTTATTCTCCTCTTCTCAAGAGTGAACAAATTCAGTTCCTCTAATCTTTCCTCATAGCTGAGCTCCCCCATGCCTCTTATCAGTTTGGTTGCCCTTCTCTGCACTTTCTCCAGTTCCCCGATATCCTTTTTGTGAACTGGTGTCCAAAACTGAACTGCATATTACTAATGATTTGAACAGGGGCAAAATGATATCTCTCTCTCTGGAGTCCATACCTCTCTTAATACAAGAAAGAACTTTGCTCGCTTTGGAAACCGCAGCTTGGCATTGCATGCTATTATTGAGCTTATGATCTACCAAAACCCCCAGATCCTTCTCCACTACAGATTCCCCCAGTTGTACTCCCCCTAGCATGTATGATGCATGCATATTCTTAGCCCCCAAGTGCATAACTTTACATTTCTCAACATTAAACCTCATCTGCCACATAGTCGCCCAATTAGACAGAGCATTGAGGTCAGCTTGTAAATTGGAGACATCCTGTAAGGACGTTATTCCACTGCATAGCTTGGTGTCATCTGCAAAGACAGAAATATTACTTTTGATCCCAGATCCAATATCATTTATAAAGATATTAAAGAGTAAGGGTCCCAGCACTGAACCTTGGGGTACACCACTGATAACCTTAGACCATTCAGAGTAAGAATCATTAACCACTACTCTCTGAATTCTGTCTTTTAGCCAGTTTTCTATCCATTTACAAACTGATATTTCCAAGCCTGTAGACTTTACCTTACACATGAGCCGTGTGTGCGGAACTGTATCAAACGCTTTTGCAAAATCCAAATAAACCACGTCCACAGCCACCCCTCTGTCCAAGGTTTTACTTACCTCTTCATAAAAAGAAATCAGGTTTGTCTGACAACTTCTGTCTTTCATGAACCCATGCTGTCTGTTGCTTAAAATGTTTTTTTCCAGCAAGAACTCGTCTATGTGGTCTTTTATTAAACGCTCCAGTATCTTCCCGACTATAGAAGTTAAACTAACAGGTCTATAGTTACTTGGTAAAGACTTTGATCCCTTTTTAAATATAGGCACCACGTTCGCCCTGCGCCAATCCAGCGGTACTATTCCCGTCATTAATGAGTCCCTAAAAATTAGATACAATGGCTTTGAAATTACAGAGCTCAATTCTTTTAGGATCCGTGGGTGGATGCCATCAGGTCCAGGTGCTTTATCCACCTTTATTCTGTCTAAATATTTCTGGACCATATCCCTTTTGAGCCATTGTGGATCATTGGGGGCTGTGTCAATACCACCCCCCTTATGGACATGAGCTTCCCCATGCTCTTTTGTATATACAGAGCTGAAGAAAGTATTTAATAAATTAGCCTTCTCCTTGTCCCCAGTCACCCACTCTAGATTATTTTGTAAAGGGCCTACATGCTCAGACCTGACCTTTTTACTATTAATATATTTGAAGAATTTTTTGGGGTTTGTCCTACTATTTTTTGCGATCTCTCGTTCATTTTGAATTTTTGCACCCTTGATTTCCTTTTTACATATTCTGTTAAATTCTTTGTAGCATTTAAATGACACTAGTGTTCCTTCATTTTTATATTTTTTAAAAGCTCTTTTCTTATTGTTTATAGCTTTTCTAACTTTGACCGTGAGCCACATAGGTTTTCTTTTTAGCCTTTTAAACTTATTGCCCATGGGAATATACTTTGCAGTGAGGTCCCAAACAGTCTTTTTGAAGAATTCCCATTTCTGTTCTATGTTTATCGCTGCCAATATTCCCTCCCAGTCTAAGTCCTCGAGAGCAGCCCTCATCCTTGGAAAATTTGCTCTCTTGAAGTTAAGTGTTTTTATCTTTCCCTTATGTATTTCTTGTTTACAGCTAACATCAAATGAAATCATGTTATGGTCACTGCTACCCAGGTGTTCCTTTATCTGCACATTAGTAATAAGCTCTGCATGGTTTGAGATTACCAGGTCCAACAGAGCTTCATTCCTAGTTGGGGACGGCATTGAACTTTCCCCACAACCTCATCTAAGTATGCATGACTTGCGGACGATTGCGGACGATATAAAGGATACCCTCTCCGCCGCTATCTCCGAGCTCAGACTGGATATACGCACCTTAAATGACAGAGTCCTCAACGTAGAAAAAGCCGCGGACCGCCATGAGACGATTCTAAGCAAAGCCACCACCCATATTGACTCACACACGCTGCAGATGAGCGACATGCAGCGCCATTTGAAAGACCTCGATAACAGAGGCTGGCGCCATAACCTCAGGATCAGAGGCCTGCCGGAAACGATCGAGGGAGACCGTATGCCCCCTGCTGTGGTCAGCCTTTTCAATAGCCTCCTCAACAAACAGACCGCTTCAAACACCTGTTGCCATGGAAATAATCCACCGGGCTCTGCGACCCAAAGGAAGAGAGACAGACCCGCCACGAGACATCATTTGCTGCATTGTCGATTACAAAATTAAAGAAGAGATACTCAGACAAGCGAGGGGCAGAACATTCTTCATGAACGGCATAATATACAGATATACCAGGATCTTTCCTGGAATCACTCTACAGCACCGACGGGACCTGAAACCCCTGATGGGCACCCTCCGCTTGAAAGGCATTCAGTACGAATGGAAATTTCCATTTTGCCTTTCAGCTTCCACTCAGGGCCGCACGGCCCTTCTGAAAGTGGCAGAAGACCTACCGTACTTCTGCGGGGCCATGGGTATACCTTTAATGGATGTGCCTAATTGGTACGCAGAGTTCCGCCGCACAGTTGCTAGGAAAACCACCCCACAGGAGGAACCCATGGAGGCACAAGACACAAGGTACCGCAGGAGAAGATCCCCTTCGGTCCTCAGGCATCTTCCCGGCTCTCGTCCTGGGTACCCGGATATCAGCCCCACTGAATCCCCAAGGTCGAGGAGAGCTCGCAGGGATCGCTAACCCTTCTCAGGTATATTAAGATTATAAGATCTCAGTTCCAGTTTGCCATGTCTGGCTTTATTTTGTTCTTTACAGTTACTTGACTTAGTTTTTTTTTTTACACTGTTCATCTGGCCTGCTGAACTTTTGTTGCGGAACAAGCTAATGGACCTCAATACCCCCCACACACAACTCAAGTGATATCTTTGGCGCGGACTGTACACACTCGTCATGGCAGCATTCCTCACCGTCCATACTCTTATCTGCCCGGCAACATCCCTAAGCGGCTGAAACTACAAGACCCACAACGCACCGCGACACAGAGACCGCCCCCTCCAGTGCATTCTGCCCGCTCTGCCTTGTTTAATCCAGCGAGACTTATACAATTTACCGCGCTTCTTGCTCTGATGGACTCCGGCTACCATGCCCCGCACGAGATATGGATTTCCTCCCACAGAGTGCTAGCACCGCCCTCCAAAACAGATCCACGTCTTTGGACTTCGTCCGATTATAGGGCATGGAACTCCACAAGCCGGATCAAAGAACGCGGCTCATCACAGCTCGCCAGAACCGGACTCGAACTCTTCCTCCTTTTCAGACTCTAACCCGTCTAGCACAGACTTCTAATCCAACATCCACCTGTCAACTACCAGCGCCTACTGTCTCTACTCGCTGCTACATCCCGCTATGGAAGAGAGGAGAAGGGTCCTGGATCCTGACCCTACACGACTGCCACTGCAT
This sequence comes from Aquarana catesbeiana, assembly GCF_042186555.1. NCBI lineage: Eukaryota > Metazoa > Chordata > Amphibia > Anura > Ranidae > Aquarana > Aquarana catesbeiana. Next base: position 657,522,802 of record NC_133326.1, read on the forward strand.
CAGCCCGCAAGTATAGTTGTGCTGCAACACTCCCACTAGGGGACAGATACCGCATGTACTGACATTTAGCTACCTTACAGTAAACTATCTACTTTAAGGCACCCCGTTTGCCTACAAACTTTGGTTAGGTCCTCATAAAGTCCATAGTTCATTTCTTGTTTTTTTTTTTTTTTGGTTCTGTTTAATAGGTTTTGTGGTTCAATGCTTTTTTTGACCTGGTTCCTTCACTCAGCCTGGATGCCCACAGCCATTTGATACCCCCCCGATTAAGAGGAGCCGGCCGTGTCATCTGCGACCTTACATGACATGTAATGAGACTGAGTGTGGGTCTCAGCACCTCGATTAAGCATGTTTTCATAACGGCTTCCTCATTGCTATGACTAGTCCACGCTTCGTTCCCACATAGCATTACATTGTTGCATGTGTTGATTACTTACACAAACCTGTTATAGTAGCTATTCGCTTATTCCTCCTTCATTGTACTCCATCACCCTGTGGCGGTGGACTATCATGTATCCATAGTCATCCTTCACTGCTTTGGTTCTAGCCAACAACCAAACAGTCGCGTTGCCGGGTGCAGTCACCCCTTGACAGGTGGTCACATTGTGCACGCATCGTACCCTACCAATCCAGTGTAAATATAGAGGTTGGGGGACAAACCCCTCCTCACCTCATTGGTTGCCCCAGGTGTCCCTTTCGCTTCCCCCCAACGAACCTCAAAAGTAACAGCATATCAACTCCTTCCTCTGTCCCTCCCATCCTCTCTCTCTCTAAACCCATGGCTGATGCCGCGGAATCTCGAAATACCCTACGTGATACACGCCTACACTCACAGACACTTAAACTTCACTCGATCAACATACAGGGCCTGAATACCCCCCGAAACAAGGTTGAAACTCCTATACTCCTTGCAATGATCAAAAACACACATAGCCCGGGGGCGTGGCCTGATGCTACATGGAGTAGGAAGCCTGTCGAGGAGCTCCAGACATTGATCCTGCAATCCATAGCATCCTGAGCTCCACGGACGAAATTTATACACCTTACTTACCTTACCTATCGCCCAGGACTCTGGCCAACATGCCCCCGCAAAAATCCCAGAAATCTACTGCAGCTAAATTGGCACAATACCGCCGACAAACCGGCGAGGACCTGGAGGAAGATGGCTGCGTGACACAGTCCGGGGAGGAGAGACCGGCGGGAGATACAGATAAACTTTTGGAAGCAATTACATTCTGTTGTACATCGCTGACAGCTCAAATAGAAGAAGTGAAGGTGGATATCTCCCTGATCAGACAGGATTTGCACAAACTGCGAGATCGAGTCAGAGCAACAGAGACTCGTATCAGCGATGTAGAAGATATCATCCCGCCATTACAGGCTGATTCAGGCCGCATGCAACAACAAATTCAACAGCTTTTCACCAAGCAGGATGAGATGGAGAATAGGCTTAGAAGATGCAATCTGCGGCTGATCGGCCTGCCTGGGGGGCTGAAGGTAGGGATCCCACCAGTTTCCTGGAACAGCTATTAACTACAACTTATGGGAGAGAGGCCTTCTCCCCTATGCTGGCAGTAGAAAGAGCTCATCGCATGCCGGCCAGGCTGCCTCCTCAGGGAGCACCTCCCCCCGCACATTTATAGCCAAACTGCTAAATTTCAAGGACAGGGACGCTGCACTAAGATTGGCCAGAGAAAAGGGTAATATTCCCTTCGGTAACGTCAAGGTCGCCATTTTCCCGGACTTTTCGGCGGAAGTCCAGCGCCGCCGTCAGGGATTCATGGAAGCAAAACGCAAACTAAGAGATAATCATCTCAAGTACGCCATGTTATTTCCCGCCAGGCTACGAGTGGAACATGACGGAAAAGCCTCCTTCTTTGAAGATCCGGGAGAATTGATTGCATGGCTGGAACGCCGCAATACCACAGCAAAGACTGACTGACCTTACCGTGAGTACAATATGTAATCACCTTCCTAACCTGTAAGGTGTCCTGCACTGGGCTGCATACAATGACATGCTTTCTGTAGACCTAATACCCCTTTTCTCACCTCTTTGTGGGTTCCACGGCTAGAGGGACTAGTTCACTACTTAGCTACCCCTTATTTTGGAACTTTATAGTCGCTTTACCCTAACGGTTTGAGTCACATCACCCCTCAGATTGCAACGAGTCTTATCCATGTCAATAGCCGTGAGCAAACGTTAATTACCGAGGATTCTAGACTTTACATAATCCCAGGGTTTGTGGGATCATCACCTATCCTATTCGCCACGTTGGCGGCTGGAGTCTCAATTTTTTTCAAAAAACAGTCCTACTATCTGCATGTAAGTTGCAGCGAATTTTTGCCCCACGCATCATTAAGGAAACCAGTCATCGTGCAAGGGATCCGACAACTAACACCTATGTGAGCTTATATGTGTGCGCCTGGAACAGTACTTATTTACCCCGTACATGCCGACCCTCTTGGGAAACACTCTGTTATGTTCCAGGAACTATATGGATTTCCATGCTTTCTATCCCACGTAGGATGAAGCAAGCTGTTTTTTTCTGGAACTCAATCAAAGTTTTGTTTTGGGATTGTGCCCACACCAGTTTGGGACAGTGCAGTGCGGGGTGGGGGGAATGTTCACATGGTTCACGTTTAAACCATATAATACATTTTGGAAGCAAGGTCCAAATCAATGCCCATCTGGGAGTAAGTTGGCTGATGTTAAAATCATCTTTTATTGGATAGCATTGTCTATAATTCAGGAAGTTGCATGGAATATGATGTCAGTAAAGTGTATACTTGATATTTCTGGGTTATATTTAACTAATATGGCATCTTTGAAGTTCCTTACCTGGAACGTAAGAGGTCTGCGTGAGCCCATTAAACGCTCCGCAGCCTTCACGTTCTTTAAGAAACAAAGGGCGGACATCATGACGCTGGTTGAAACACATGTGGAGGGCAGACTACAGATGGCCCTCAGACGTCCTTGGGTGGGATGGTCATTTCATTCAACACACACATCTCACTCTAGAGGGGTATCTATTCTTGTGGCAAAATCAGTACAATTTGAGCTTGGGGAAATAAGCACAGACTCACAAGGCAGATATGTATTTATATCCTCCAAATTGTTTGGAGAACCCTTTCTTCTTATGGCCTTTTATATCCCACCTCTGTTCTCCATCAATATAATTCTTGAGGGTCTCGCATTTATGGCCAGATACCCTACAGTCCCAGCAGTGTGGATGGGGGACTTCAACACCACCATGAATGATACCCTAGATAGACTTAGACCTTTGTCAATAAATGCAGGGAAGATTGGGGATAACAGGTTGTATAAACTCACTTCATCTATTCATCTAATTGATACTTGGAGACACAGATTCCCACATACACACGCTTACTCATGCTTTTCCTCCACTCACAATTCAATGTCCCGCATTGACTATATTCCTATATCCCAACAACTTCTACCCAGACTTTTGACAGTGTCCTTTGGACCTAGATTGTTATCAGATCATAGCCCATACATGATGACAATTTCTGTGCCCCCTAACAGACCACCACGAAATTGGTGCCTAAACCCATTTTGGCTAACCCTACTACCAGAAGATGAGTCTCTCATGAGAGAATGGACTCAGTTTTTTAAGGATAATGTTCATTCTGCCTCTATGCTGGCTATATGGGATGCGTTCAAACTTCCTGTCCGTATGACCCTAACGTCACACATTAATAGGATCAAAAATGATTCTGTGGAAGCAATTGAGAAAGCTGTGAGGGAACTACACTCGTCAGAGCAGACATACATAACCGACCCCTCTGTAACGAACGCTAATGCACTAAAACTCCAGATGAGAATGGTGTCTCAGATGCAGTATGGAAAAGCCAAACAGAAATTGTTTTTTACTAGACAGGGATGGTTCAAGCATTGGGAAAAGGGCTGGTAAGCTTCTTGCATACCTGGCTCAAAACGAAAATAAACCTCCTATTGTTATATCCCTGCATGATCAGGGTGGACCACCAATCACAGACCCATCTGCTGTTGCCTCAAAATTCCGAGACTTTTTCAAAGATCTTTATTCATCAACAGTCTCTGAGGATACGGCACCTATGGATCACTTCTTTGATAACATCTCACTACCCCATCTCTTGAAGTCCCAAGTAGAACTCCTTGAGGCACCCCTCAAAGTTGAGGAAATAGCCATTGCTATTGCAGAATTTGCCAGATCCAAATCCCCAGGCTCGGACGGTTTGCCTATAGAATTTTACTCCCATTTCTCTGAGACACACACCTAAATTACTTGCCCTCTATAATTCTATGTTTGAACATTTAACAGTACCTCAGTCTATGCAAGAAGCCACGATAGTCCTCATACCCAAGCCCGGCAAAGACCCTGGTTACCCAGAGTCTTTTCGTCCCATCTCTCTACTACAGGTAGACGTTAAAATACTGGCCAAAGTACTCTCCAAACGTTTAAATCAAGTAATACTATCCCTAATTCACACAGATCAAGCAGGGTTTATGCCAGGCCGCAACACCTCCTTTAATCTCAGGAGACTATTTATCAACCTTCAAGCTATACATGAAAATGTAGGGACAAGAGTAATAGTAAAACTAGACACAGCCAAGGCGTTTGACTCGGTAGAGTGGAAATACCTTTGGCGATGCATGAATGGATACGGTTTTGGACCAAAATTTACCAGATGGGTTCAACTATTGTACCAACAACCCAAGGCTAGAGTGGTGGCGAATGGGTGCCCGTCTCAGGAGTTTGACCTCAGTAGAGGCACGAGACAGGGCTGCCCTCTTTCCCCACTGTTGTACGCTTTAGCCTCAGAACCCCTCGCCGTGTCCATTCGTGCAGACCCTGAGATCAAAGGACTAACGCTTGGGCCACTAACAGAAAAAATCAGTCTCTATGTGGACGATACTCTGCTCTACCTGGCAGATTCCGGGCCCTCTCTACACAAAGCTCTCCAATTGATAGAACACTTTGGAACCTTTTCTGGTTTAAAGATTAACTGGGGGAAATCTCAAATACTACCAGTCGATAGCTTTCCACCTTCAAAATCCCAAACTCAATTGCCACTTGAGAGAGTAGATATGATAAAATACCTAGGTATATATATATCTAAAACCCCAGCTGACTACATTGCCCTGAATATCGAACCATTATATTCACTAATTAAGACAAAAATACAAATTTGGACCAAACTACCTCTAGGGGTATGGGGCCGTATTAATCTGATAAAAATGGTTCTGCTGCCCAAAATATTATATGTTCTTTGGCATACACCAGTATACCTACCCCTAAAATACTTTAAATCCCTCGAAGCTCTACTCAAACCTTTTGTATGGGGGAAAACCAGACGCAAAATTTCATGGCAAGCACTAAAAAACTCTAGTGACATGGGTGGAACGGCATTACCAGATCTTAATCACTATTACATTGCATCCCAACTGTCCCAACTCTTTCACATTGATAAGACTGATAAAGAACGCTTCCTAGCCCTCTAATGCCCCCGTTGGGCTCAACACACAGGAGACCCAATAACAGCATTATCAGTGGGCACAGGGAACACACAGGGAACAGAATATAGACTATCCTTACTCTATCAGTATAGAAGAATTTGGGACCTAGCATCTGCTAAGTTATATATACCCTCAAACAATGACTACACCCATTTTGGCACAATAACAAACTGCAAGAATTTTACAACATTCAGAACTCGGAGATGTGGGCTACGAGAGGAATATACTACTTACACCATCTGATAACAGATGGAAAGCTGAAGACATTTGACATACTTAAAGGGGAGTTTGCACTTCCTAACCATATGTTCTTTCGCTTTCTTCAAGTCAGACATGCAACTCAGACGCAGTTCCACAATTCTATTCCACAACCCACTCTCAATCCTATTATAGCTATCATTAAAAGTACTGACCCAAAAAAGCTTATCTCTTGTTTTTACAATATGCTTTCCACCCCAATATCTGCAAAACTGGCATATACACTAAAACCACGATGGGAAAGAGAGGTCGGGCCACTGGAAGATGAGGAATGGGAGGAGGCATTGGAGACATGTAAAATGGTATCCCCTAAGCTCTCAGACAGGCTTTCCCAGATATATATAATTCACCGAGCTTACCTTACCCCTGTCAGGGTTGCGAGATACAAACAGAATCACCCCACTACATGCCCGATGTGTGGCAATGAAACTGGCACGTTTTCCACCTTATATGGTCTTGTCTCAAAATACAAGAATATTGGAAACAAATAGTCACCTTTCTTTATGATATCATGGGGTCTCCACTAACCCTCGACCCGAAACAGTGTCTTTTAGGGATATTTCCTAATGTGTTGGATAAATTTACGCAAATATTCCTTCAAGAAACACTATTCTCAGCTAGAAAACTGATTGCTAGGAAATGAATGAGACCCGAACCTCCCAATCTGACAGATTGGAAAAGAGATATAAACACGACCCTTCAATATAAAAAATTCCTTTATATTCATAGAGGTTGTCCAAATAAATACAGTAAAATATGGGACAAATGGATACAGGAACCCACAACTTGCACATAAACAATATGCAACCAGTAATAATGCAAATGTGTACCGTAAAATGGTGCTGATAACACTCTTATTTAAATTACTTTATACTGCCACATATGTGCCTTCCGTATATATGACACTCTGATATATGTACTGTAGCTCTATTACTAGTAATACTCTCTAAATGTTTACAAGTATGTGACAGACTACTTCATACATGTAATGTTTGACCTTGCCAAATAAAAACTTTTGAAAAATTAAAACACACATAGCCCTTATACAGGAGACACACTTTAGATCGGATACTATCCCTAAACTACAGAATTACTTTCCCATGGTTTACCATACCTCCAACGCAGGGGCCAAATCCAAAGGTGTTTCCATCTTACTTTCCAAACATTGCCCCTTTCGGGTCACTGAAGTCAAAAGAGATCCACAGGGCAGATTCCTGTTCCTCAAGGGCAATCTACACCATAGGCCCGTTACCATAGCTAATATATATGCCCCCAATTCTCACCAAGTTGCATTCTTTCGAACCACCCTCCAACAACTCATAAGCTTCCAATCTGGGACTTTGATAGTCGAAGATGACTTCAACGTAGCACTGAACCCCTCTCTGGACACCTCAGGATACTTGGCGTACGCTCCATCCCACTGTGAAGGATTTTACCTTCTTCTCCGCCCCACACAACAAATATTCTAGGATCGACTACTTCTTTCTTTCACAAAATGATCTGTCCCACCTCACGAAAGCCACAATCGATCCCATGGTGCTCTCGAACCACAACCCCATTTCCATGACAATAACCTTTCCAATGACTCAATCCAGATCCAATATCTGGAGGCTTGATAACTCCCTCTTGACTGACCCTGCTAACGTACAACAGATAACCACAAGCCTCTCACACTATTTCACGGAAAATGCGTTGGAAGACATCTCTCCCACCACCACATGGGCCGCACATAAATGTGTCATACGAGGGGAACTCATCTGGCACTTGCACCGCCCCGATAAAGATTGGATCACACTGGAGGACTCATTTGCAAGTACACCACTGTCCAACCTACCATGGATTAATCAAAAATCCGCCTCTAAAACATACATGTCTCATCCACTTATCAGAGCTACATTGCAAATCTTTAGAGTAGCATGCAAGTCTCTAGCACTTACACCCTCCCCGGGACCTATGACCCCACTGGACCATAACCCAGATTTCCCTCTAGGCCTAGTATTGAAAGACCAGACCAACCACTTACACAACTCACACGCCCGGGCACAACTCTTCTTTCACAATGGTGAACTACTATCCCACCAATCCGTGTCCGCTAAATTTCCGGAATATAACATTCCCTTTTACACATACCTACATGCTGGAGATGCAACTCAACCAAAGGCACCCTCATACACATATGGTTGGAATGCCCCCTCATCCAACCATTTTGGACAGAAATACAATGCATGATGACCCAAATTACCACCTACACCCCATCTTTCACTCCTGCACATTACATGCTACACCACACCCCCGTGTCTCCCTCTGCCTACAAAAAATCCCTTACTATACACCTCATTAACACCGCCAACCTCTGTGTCCCAGCCCTATGGAGGAACTCAACCCCCCCCCACGGTGGAAGATTGGTTCCGACAGGTGGACAGGATTGCGGAAATGGAAAAACTCATTTGCCAAGCAAAAGATAATCCAATCAAATTTAATGACACATGGGCATGTTGGCTCCACTTTAGGGAGTCGACCAAGCAGTCCAAGCAACCCGCCTGCTCACCCCCACTGCCAGGAGTACAATAAACGGATCCCAATCCTCATATAGCCCCGGATCTTCTCCCCATGGCTTCCTCCTGCACCCCCCCTTACACATACATAAATAGCCAGCATCCATAATAATGCCTGTACCCCTCCCACTTCTCCTCCCCGACCCTAGCCTCCCCCCTTTCTGACCCAGATAGAGGTTCAAACTGGAAACATTACTGGACACCCTCCTCCACTTTTCTCAGATAAACCGTAAACCCCACTGGGGCGTACTTTTAGGCTTTGAAATACCGAACATGCCTAACCCTCACACAGGCACCTCTGGCTCCCACCCATTCACAGCATGGTCCCTATAGGGGTGAATGGGTCCTGGGTAGGCCGTATTGGTATATACCAAACCACCTCTTAAGCACACACACTTCTTCATCCCTACATGCAGAAGACCTGCAAAATCCTCATACACTACTCTTACAACTTAAAGGAACCTTCAAACTCAAGCCCACAGAGGCCCCTTGATGTTTAGCTTCACATAGTCAATAACACTAATCTCAATATGGTGCTTCATGAGAACCATGTCATTCAGATGGCTTTACTTAATGTTCCTCTGCTGGTTAATTTAAACTATAGAAGTTGTATCGTACCTGCTTCTTGTCTACTGTATTCTTCTTTCTTCATATGTTAAATACAAGCTTGTTTTTTTGACAAAATTCAATAAAAAATATTTGAAAGAAAAAAAAAAAAAAAAAAACATTTTAAGTTTTACAAAATGTTTTGGTTAACATCCTCTATATATGTTGTGATAGTATTAACAAGGCCATCTATGCATTTTCTTCTACATGTTTCGCCACATGGCTTCTTCAGGAGGCAAAAAGCACAAAGGTATACATATAAGATACAAAACATTATTAAATGGAACAGATGCATCAGATGGGGAGATAGAAAACCCACCCACACGTAGAGCATCCACAACTAGATCCACATCAAAGAAATGCCACTAGACTGGATTAGGCTTCACCATGAGCCTGCCACAAGTTCGGGATAGCTTGTGGGCCACTGCAGAGAAGGTACTATATGTCAGCCTAAATAAAATCCTATAAACATAATTCACATTGATTTATTAATGCTATTCTTATCTATTCCAGAGATGCAATTGAAGCTACATATTTCCTCACTCATATATTACTCACAAAGATCATAAATTAAGCGGTAGGGGGAGCCAGAGTGTCACATACTGTAACAGAAAAAGTCAATCTATATGAATAAAAAAGAACAAATGCTATTAGGGATGTTCATAAATATAAAAGTTTTTTTATATCAGTTGTAAGGTTACTATAGTATATAATTTTGTTTTTTCATTTTTACTTTCCATTGATCTTATAATGCATATATTATAGAAAGGGATAAACAGAGGGGAATGTGTGCAATATTACAAATCAAAAGTAAACAATCTAGGGGGACAACACTGCGCATTTATAGATATCATACAGTGAGTAGACATGTGTGATTTGTTTCGTATGAATCGAAAATTCGTACGAATTTCTGAAAATTCGTACATTCGGAAGCATCCGAAATACAAATTGATATGCTTCCGAATTTTATACAAAATTTCATTGATGAATTTCGGATGAAAATTCCGTTACAACGGAAATGTGACTGGTGTTGTCCAATCAGAGGTTTTCTTCTACTGCTGAGTGAGAGTTGGGAAAATGAACTTTTTTAATATGGGAGTGGGAGACTGGTACTGGTAGTCGATGGGAGATTTCAGAATCTGCCAAAAGAAGAATGTTCGTTAATATTGTTTTATTATTGTCATAATAATCACGATTATTCGTTATGACGAAGTTAAAAACCCAGGAAGTCAGCACAGCACAAGGATGGTGGGAGCCCCTCATAATGAGCACAGCAGGGGTACAGCCCCAGGAGGAAGTCAGCACAGCACAGGGATGGTGGGAGCCCTTATAATGAGCACAGCACAGGGGTGGTGGGTGCCCCTCATAATGAGCACAGCAGGGGTACAGCCCCAGGAGGAACTTCCTCCTGGGGCTGTACCCCTGCTGTGCTCATTATGAGGGTCTCCCACCATCAATGTGCTGTACTGACTTCCTGGGTTTGTACCCCTGCTGTGCTCATTATGAGGGGCTCCCACCATCCCTGTGCTGTGCTGACTTCCTCCTGGGGCTGTACCCCTGCTGTGCTCATTATGAGGGGCTCCAACTATCCCTGTGCTGTGCTGACTTCCTCCTGGGGCTGTACCCCTGCTGTGCTCATTATAAGGGGCTCCCACCATCCCTGTGCTGTGCTCATTATGAGGGGCTCCCACCATCCCTGTGCTGTGCTGACTTCCTCCTGGGGCTGTACCCTTGCTGTGCTCATTATGAGGGGCTCCCACTATCCCTGTGCTGTGCTGACTTCCTCCTGGGGCTGTACCCCTGCTGTGCTCATTATGAGGGGCTCCCACCATCCCTGTGCTGTGCTGACTTTCTCCTGGGGCTGTACCCCTTCTATGCTCATTATGAGGGGCTCCCACCATCCCTGTGCTGTGCTGGCTTTCTGGGTTTGTACCCCTGCTGGCTCCCACCATCCCTGTGCTGTGCTGACTTCCTGGGTTTGTACCCCTGCTGTGCTCATTATGAGGGGGCTTCCACCATCCCTGTGCTGTGCTAACTTCCTGGGTTTGTACCCCTTCTTTGCTCATTATGAGGGGCTATCACCATCCCTGTGCTGTGCTCATTATGAGGGGCTCCCACCATCCCTGTGCTAGGCTGACTTCCTCCTGGGGCTGTACCCCTGCTGTGCTCAATATGAGGGGCTCCCACCATCCCTGTGCTGTGCTGACTTCCTCATGGGGCTGTACCCCTGCTGTGCTCATTATAAGGGGCTCCCACTATCCCTGTGCTGTGCTGACTTCCTCCTGGGGCTGTACCCCTGCTGTGCTCATTATGAAGGGCTCCCACTATCCCTGTGTAGTGCTGATTTCGTCCTGGGGCTGTACCCCTGCTGTGCTCATTATGAGGGGCTCCCACCATCCCTGTGCTGTGCTCACTTCCTGGGGCTGTACCCCTGCTGTGCTCATTATGAGGGGCTTACACCATCCCTCTGCTGTGCTGACTTCCTGGGTTTGTACCCCTGCTGTGCTCATTATGAGGGGGCTCCCACCATCCCTGTGCTCTGCTGACTTCCTGGGGCTGTACCCCTGCTGTGCTCATTATGAGGGGCTCCCACCATCCCTGTGTTCATTATGAGGGGCTCCCACCATCCCTGTGCTGTGCTGACTTCCTGGGTTTGTACCCCTGCTGTGCTAATTATGATGGGCTCCCACCATCCCTGTGCTGTGCTCATTATGAGGGGCCCCCACCATCCCTGTGCTGTGCTGACTTCCTCCTGGGGCTGTACCCTTGCTGTGCTCATTATGAGGGGCTCCCACCATCCCTGTGCTGTGCTGACTTCCTCTTGGGTTTGTACCTCTGCTGTGCTCATTATAAGGGGCGCCCACCATCCCTGTGCTGTGCTGACCTTCTCCTGGGGCTCTACCCCTGGTTTGCTCATTATGAGGGGCTCCCACTATCCCTGTTCTGTTCTCATTATGAGGGGCTCCCACCATCCCTGTGGTGTGCTGACTTCCTGGGTTTGTACCCCTGCTGTGCTCATTATGAGGGGCTCCCACATCCCTGTTCTGTGATGACTTCCTGGGTTTGTACCCCTGCTGTGCTCATTATGAGGGGCTCCCACCATCCCTGTGCTGTGCTCATTATGAGGGGGCTCCCACCATCTCTGTGCTGTGCTTACTTTCTGGGGCTGTACCCCTGCTGTGCTCATTATGAGGGGCCCCCACCATCCCTGTGCTGTGCTCATTATGTGCTCATTATGTGGGGCTCCCACCAACCCTGTGCTGTGCTGACTTCCTCCTGGAGCTGTACCCCTGCTGTTCTCATTATGAGGGGCTCCCACCATCCCTGTGCTGACTTCCTCGGCTCCAGGAGGAGCTGCACCCCTGCTGTTCTCATTATGAGGGGCTACCACCAAACCTGTGCTATGCTGACTTCCTGGGTTTTTACCCCTGCTGTGCTCATTATGAGGGGGCTCCCACCATCCCTGTGCTGTGCTTACTTCCTGGGGCTGTACCCCTGCTGTGCTCATTATGAGGGGCTCCCACCATCCCTGTGCTGTGCTCATTATGTGGGGCTCCCACCAACCCTGTGCTGTGCTGACTTCCTCATGGGGCTGTACCCCTGCTGTTCTCATTATGAGGGGCTCCCACCATCCCTGTGCTGTACAAACCCAGGAAGTCAGCACAGCACAGGGATGGTGGGAGCCCCTCATAATTAGCACAGCACAGGGATGGTGGAGGCCCCTCATAATGAGCACAGCAGGGATACAAACCCAGAAAGTCAGCACAAGGAGGGGCCCCCACCATCCCTGTGCTGTTCTCATTATGAGGGGCTCCCACCATACCTGTGCTGACATCCTCTGTGAAGTCAGCACAGCACAGGGATGGTGGGAGCTCCTCATAATGAGCACAGCAGGGTACAAAGCCAGGAAGTCAGCACAGCACAGGGATGGTGGGAGCTCCTCATAATGAGCACAGCAGGGTACAAAGCCAGGAAGTCAGCACAGCACAGGGATGGTGGGAGCCCCTCATAATTAGCACAGCACAGGGATGGTGAGAGCCCCCTCATAATGAGCACAGCAGGGGTACAGCCCCAGGAAGTCATCACAGCACAGGGATGGTGGAGGCCCCTCATAATGAGCACAGCAGGGGTACAAACTCAGAAAGTCAGCACAAGGATGGTGGGAGCCCCTCATAATGAGCACAGCAGGGGTACAGCCCCAGAAGGAAGTCAGCACAGCACGGGGATGGTGGGAGCCCCTCATAATGAGCACAGCAGGGGTACAGCCCCAGGAGGAAGTCAGCACAGCACAGGAATGGTGGGAGCCCCTCATAATGAGCACAGCAGGGATACAAACTCAGAAAGTCAGCACAAGGATGGTGGGAGCCCCTCATAATGAGCACAGCAGGGGTACAGCCCCAGGAGGAAGTCAGCACAGCACAGGAATGGTGGGAGCCCCTCATAATGAGCACAGCAGGGGTACAGCCCCAGGAGGAAGTCAGCACAGGGATGGTGGGAGCCCCTCATAATGAGCACAGCAGGGGTACAGCCCCAGGAGGAAGTCAGCACAGCACAGGGATGGTGGGAGCCCCTCATAATGAGCACAGCAAGGGTACAGGCCCAGGAGATAGTCAGCACAGCACAGGGATAGTGGGAGCCCCTCATAATGAGCATAATGAGTCCGACGACTGCCATATTGAGAAAGGTATTTTTTACTTTTTAAATTCATCATGACGAACGTTCGTAATTGTTTCGAAAAGTTAACGAACTTAACGAAATATCGTATTTCGTACGAATCCAAATTGAATTTCGGACACAAATTACAAAATACGAATTAACCTCTAATTTGAAACGGAATGGAACGAAACTAAACAAATTTATTGACGGCGCACATGTCTAACAGTGAGTGGCGTTTTTTCTCCTTTGCAAAGTTTGCAAGTGGCAGAATCCAAAGGAAAAAAGGAAAAAAAATGGAAAAAATGAAGACGAGAATCTTTACTCTATAAATTGCATGAATAATCAATTTTAATTGAGAAATATTGAATCTTAATCTCACTAAGAGATTCTGGAGATTTTTTTCAGACCTCTGGAAGTAAGGGGGTTCAGGAGTGGGCAAGGGAATGCAAACTTGTACCCTCTTTCCTTGTCAGGCGGGATGCATGTGTAGATGAGAGTTTTGTATATATTTTGGGAAGATCGACACATCATTTTTTTATGTTGAAGGATCTGGAATGGATTTTGGACTATAGTGTACACTTTTAGTTATTATTCTAAAAATCAGTAAAGTTGTATAGCTATACTTCTCAGTTTGTTGGTAATAATAACATCTGTGTAAACATCTCTTTTTATTTTTCATATAGGTAAATTATTAGGCTCAGCTTTAACCTCCCTGACGGTATTAAATTAAATAGCATTTTTCTTTTGTAAATTTCAGTTTTATTGCAGTACTTTGTACTTTACTTCAGGAACTACCCAGGTTTTTCTTAAATGGAATTGGGCATTTTGATTTTTTACTTTGAAGTTGCTGCTCCCTGCAAAACTGTATTTTTTAAAAAGATTTTTTCATACAAACATATTATCCTAGAGGTGCAACGCCCACATGCTATTTGTTCTATTAGCCTTTAAAATTGTCAGAAATGATTTTAAAGATTTGGCTCTCTTTGACTTCACTGATGTTCAGCTTAACATACAAAATTTGTGAGCTGTTCAACAAACCTCCTACAAACCAAGCCTATGTACACTATGTTCAGCTCAGCACCATTCATTTAGAGATCATACTTACTATATTACAGATATGCTGTAGTGAGAGGAACTCGGAGGAGGTAGTAATAGCAGCAGAAACAGCAGCACCACCTAGCAGGAAGTGGGTGCTCTTAATTTTGTAAACATATAATCCATCACAGATAAAGGGACCTGGCTGCATGTATGCAGAAACTAGTTTGTGCTTTGCAAGTTTTGGCAACTGGTCTATCTCAGATGCCCAGTAGTCCTTAGGGTCTTTCTTTACATCTGAGATGGTTGGTGTCTGAATTGGAGCCAAAATACTTGCCGACCATCCTCCATGAGCCATGCCTATGAGTGATAGCTTGGGCCAGGTTGGCCCAATACTGTCTGAAGAAAGTTTGCAATGCCTCTGTTGATGTCTCCTGCTGGTGATGGTGCTACTGTTGCTGCTGACTTGTCCACAGTGGGTATTGGAGCTGCAATAGATAGCAGAGGCATTCCTGTTTCCACCAGGAAAGATAATGTGCAAGAATCTCAGAAAAAGCTTCCTATAGTGATGTAGGTTAATGCATTTTCACATGGTGAAATGTAATCGGCAATTTTGGTCTTGTAGCATTGACCCGAGATGGAGGCAGAAGTCCCTTTGAGGGGTCATCTCGAACAAAGAGACAGACCTCAGATCAGAGGCAGAAGGTTCTTGAAGTTAATGACAATTAAAAAAACAACTAAAAAACTAAAATGCATCAATTGTTTTATGTATCTTTTTATTTGTAGTTAAGTTTTTATTTACCTATTTATTTTTTGAATTTCTGAAACTCACCATGTGTGCGTTTACCTAAGGCCAAGCCAGCCAACTGTGAATTTGCTGCTTTGGAGGACCAGGGCATTAGGGAATATCCTGAGAAATGTTCACACCAATATCACAATTTTTGTTTCAACTGTTTTTTAATCAAATATGTGTAATTTGGAGTGAGTTTCAGATTTATCTGAACACAAACAGCAATACTACTAATGAAAATAAAATAGGTGTGCAAGTTTTATGAGAAATGGCATCTTAGTGTGGTATCACTAAAGTCCAACATGTTTTTCAGCTTGTGGTTGTTTTTTACTGGTCTCTATATACTTATAAAATATATAGAGACCAGTAAATATGTCATTTGTGGAGTCTGCTCCATTTCAGTGAAAAGTATTTAGTATTACATATTGGCCCATCTCACAGAGATTTTCCTACTTGTGTGGTAATAATCAGACTCCTGCTCGTCTGTGATAGGCTGAACACTCCATTTCCCAGCAGTCAGTGTACAGCCTATCACAGACATTCTCTCATCCTCGTTTGTGGTATGAGAATGAGAGAACGTCCGTAATATGCTGACCGCTGACTGCTGAGTGTTCTGCCTATCACAGACGAGGAGGAGGCGCGGCTTTTGAACAGTGGAATTGTATTATCACACGCTGATCGGAGGATGGAGATCGCCACAGGGAGGATGGAGATTGCAACAGGGAGGATGGAGATCACCACAGGGAGGTTGCACAGGACACAGGTAGGCTGCACGGCTGCACAGGGACACAGGACACATACACAGGGACACATACACATGTACGGGACACAGGACACATACACATGTACAGGACACAGAGACACAGGACACATACACATGTACAGGACACATGCACATGTACAGGACACATGTACAGGGCACAGGACACATGCACATGTACAGGACACAGGACACAGGGACACATGCACATGTACAGGACACATGCACTTATACAGGACACAGGACACATGCACATGTACAGGACACAGGAGACATGCACATGCACATGTACAGGACACAGGACACAGGGACACAGGACACATGCACATGTACAGGACACAGGACACATGCACATGTACAGGACACAGGGACATAGGACACATGCACATGCACAGGATAAAGGTAGGTTGCACAGGACACATGCACAGGACACAGGGAGGTATGCAGCTGCAGATGGGCATTGTTGACCCTCTTTTTCTACTTACAGTAGCTGCTGCATTTCTCACCCTCGTCTTATACTCGGGTCAATATGTTTTTCCCAGTTTTTTGTGGTAAATTAGGGGCCTCGACTTATACGTCAGCTCACGCAACCGGAAGTTATCGCCCTGACCCGGTTGTTTACCTTGTGGACCGGAAATTTTGTACCAGGTAGCGGCGGAATGCCGCTGTATGCTGTACTGTTTCATCGATCTGCTTGGTACAGCATTTCTTATTATTAAAACAGGATTTTTATACTGCACAATTGGAGGCTGTCTCTTTGTCTTCCCTCTGCATTATACATCTGCATCTGGAGAAGAGCCTGATCTGACTTGATGGTCAGCGTCCACCGGCCAGAGGACTCATCTACCTTCATCACCTACCATCAATGGGATCACTAAGGCATCTTTCTATGCCTCTAGAGGTAAGGGCTCTGCGAGCATATTTCTACATAGATGTCACCAGTGTTATCTACATCATCTATCGTATGTCTGGAACCCATCTGATCCCAGCATGATTGGATCCATCTATTGACTTATTCTCCCTTATATTGATTGATTCTCGACACTGATTTTCAATCTAGATTGATATAGACTGTCGGATTTTTATTATTATTCACCTTGCTTCACTTTAGTTGAATTTTTGACTCTTTGCATATTATTTTTTAGAATTATTTGGATTCTCACATTTATTCATTCATTTATTTACTATTTATTTTTTGTGGTGCGCAAAATCACTTTATTGATTTTTTATATGGGTTAACCGGTGTACACCTTAGATTTTGCAGCATTCCACCTAGTACACATTTTTAGTACACATTATTTTCCAGTATACACATTGTAGTAGCGCAGAGGTTCTCCAAACTTTATATCAATATTGGGACAAGATTAGCCTGACATTAGGGTTTGTCTTGTGTATTGCAGATAAAATGGATGGCTTCAATGACCCCAACTTCCTCCCCCTGTTCATAGACAAGTACAGGGAGCTGCCCTGTCTGTGGCAGGTCAAACACCCACATTATAATCATAAACAAAAGAGGCAGGCAGCCCTGGAGAAACTGCTTGAGTTGGTGAAGCCAGTGGTCCCCACGGCAACCATCCCCTATTTAAAAGCCAAAATTGGTGGCCTGAGGAGCACTTATCTTAGGGAGGGCAAGAAGGTCCAGGATTCCCAGAGATCAGGAGCTGCAGCAGATGACATTTATGTCCCCAGGCTGTGGTACTATGAGAGACTGCGATTTCTGACAGACCAGACTGAAGTCAGGGAATCCCTCTCAACCCTTCCTTCCACTCTTCCTTCCACCCTATCTTCCACCCCAGCTGAGGCTTCCGATGTCCAACCTGGGACTTCCAGCCAGTAAGAAGTGGAGGAGCCCAGCTTGAGCCAGGTATAGCATTCTTCTACAGATTTCTGGTCAATAAATAAATTATGTTTACTAGATTTTATTAGTGATCACTAATTGCTGATTTAATAAAGTGTTTTACATATCAATAGACAGTAGTGGGCAAAAATAATTGGGACAAGAATGAAAAATGCTGGGCTCAGAATGATAGTCTTTTATATTTGTTAACATTCAATTTGCAACAGTCATGAGATGAAAATTGTGTGTGATTGATGAAGAAAACACTAAAACTATGTCCCTTTTTCATACACAGGAAGACCTCAGCCAGGAGGAGGCTGTGGAATGTGGCAGCCAGGAGGAGGCGGGGGTTAGTGGCAGCCAGGAGGAGGCGGGGGTAAGTGGCAGCCAGGAGGTGGCCGGGCCCAGTAGGATCCTCACAGAATCCCAGGTTCCTCCCCTCCGCCTTCCAACCAAAAGACCTAGGAAGGGGAGTAACGTGGAGGATTCAGCACTCAGGCTGATTCATGAGGCTTCTGCGTCCCTCAGAACCACCCCCACTCATGAAGAGGCCTTTGGCTGCATGGCTGCCACAAAACTGCAGGACATGCAGGAGGGCCAACGCCTCATGTGTGAGGACATCCTTTATAAAACATTAACTAAGGGGGTGAGGGGCGAAATCACACCCAATACCCACCTGTGAGAGTCGCATCATCCTCCTCCTCCTGCCACACCTCCAACACCACAGACACAGCGTGGAAGGAAGAGTGGAAGGAAGACAAGAAAGTGATGGCCTGGGTTCAGTCTGGTCTGACAAAAGATGCAGGCTCTTGTATGACCACAGCCTGGGGACATACAGGTCATCTGCTGCTGTTCATGATCTCTTGGACTTCTGGACCAGATTGTTCTCCCTTATATATGGACTCCTCAGGCCACCAATTTTGCCTTAAAATAATTAATGTGTGCCCTGGGGGCCAAAGGCTTTGCCAATTTCTGCAGTTTCTCCAGCGTTGCCTCCCTCTTCTTTCTTTGGTTAGGGCCCCTTAAAATTTTTTTTTTTTAAAATAATACTTGCCTATGTGTGTTTTCCTTCAAAAAGGACAGTTTGTTTGTGAGGAGGCAGGTACATTTCCAAAATACAATGTGAAATTAACAAGAGACACCAACACCAACCAACCTCCTTGAGATTAAATAATACAAGATAATAATCGTGCTGTGGTAACTTGACACACAAAACACACCCAAAACTATTCTGGAGTAAAAAAAAAATTAATTAAAAAAATAACAGGAGATCAGGATTTAAAAAACTAAAAAAAAATAATACAAAATATAAAAGCATTTAAAAAAAAATATTTTCGGGAGATGTGACTAATCAAAATGTTATATTCATGAAATCACGAGAAATAATAAAGAAAGAAGTTTGTGAGAAGTCTGTGTGAATATGAGCAGCAAAACAACTTCATTCTTCTAGCATTATAAAGAAGAAGAGAGTGCGCTGCATTAAACAATTTAAAACATTGCAGCGTGACGAAAGTGCTATATCCATTACGAGCGCTAATTTTACCAGACGAAGCAGTTCCGTCTCAGAATTTATTCTGAGCATGCGTGGCACTTTGTGCATCGGAATTGTCCACACACGGTTGGAATTTACGCGAAAGGATTTTGTTATAGGAAAATTTTATAGCCTGCGCTCAAACTTTGTGTGTCGGAAAGTCCGATGGAGCCCACACATGGTCGGAATTTCCGACAACAAGCTCAGATTGCACATTTTCCGTTGGAAAATCCGACCGCATGTACAGGGCATAACAGTGGATAATATAAATTAGAGATAGAAATATAGAAATCCATACAGAAAACAGTGAATTAAATGTGGCAAAATATCTGGATTATTATGTCATCCAAGTGGCTGTGTCAAATAATAAATGTATCAGATATTTTATTGCTTAAAGTTTTTTTTTTTTTTTTTTTATAAAGCTTTTTTGATCCACACTATTCTATTCACAGCACTTTTCCACCATTTAAGGTTGGGGAGAGGATGGATTAGATATTTAGAATTTGGATTACTATCAGGAAGATTTTGAATTTAAAAGTTTGTTCTTTGTGAGCACAACTTCATCACAAAGGGTAATTGAAGCTTCCACCAGGCTGTAATTTATAAATATTTTCAGCAAATTTTACCTGTAAATATTATTACATAAATGAATATATACCAATTTATGCAGCACTTTATATATTATACATTTACATCAATCCATGCCCTCATAGAGCTTACCATCCAAGATCCCTATCCCACACGTATACATACACAGACTAGCATACACAGTACTGCTGTGCATGCCTTACCAGCCAGGATGCATGTTTGGACAAGGGTCTGTTATGATTTCTTTTTGTTCGGGGTACGTTCACTTTTTTTTAGTTTTGCTTGCTGACAACTTTGACCTCATGCATTCAATGACATCCCCTTGGATCAAGGCTGGGGATCAGAACTGTAAGAATGAGGCTGGGGATCAGAACTGTAATTACCTGCAAATGGTTTTAAATGCTTTTCTTCTACTTAGATGTCGCTTTCTTTTTAAAACATAGTACAGGTGTGCCACTTTACAGGCAGCTTTGGTGCATCAATCAAACATGTTATTTAACCTCTTCCCACCCGCACTATAGCCAAACGAGGGCTACAGCGTGGGCTGACTTTGCCAGGAGGGTGTCATATAATGTTCTCCCATGATCGCACTCTGTGATCGCTGTGTCCTTAGGACACAGCTGATCACAGATTGGGTATAGGGACAATCACAGCGTCCCTTTACCATGTGATCATTAGTGTCCAATCACAGCTGATCACGATGTAAACACAAGCCAGTTATCGGCATTCCTTTTCTCATGCTGACAGCATGAGGAAAGGAGAGCTGATAACTGGCTTGTGTGTAAGGGACATCTACTAGACATCTGCACTGACAAAAAATGTGTTCGTTTTCATTTTCGTTTCATTCGTTTTTTTGCTTTTTTCGGAAATTCGAAAATTTGGCAATTCGGAAATTCGAATATTTGAAAATTCGGAAATTCAAAATTTCGGCAATTGAAAAATTGGGAAATTTGGAAATTTCGAATTGAACAAATTCGTTAAAAAATGAATTTGGAACTAAACTAATTGCACATGTCTAACATCTACAAGTCCCAACAGTGCCCACCAGTGCTGCCTATCAGTGCCAACCAGTGCTACCTACCAGTGCTGTCAAAAAGTGCCCATCAGTGCTGCCAATCAGTGCCCATCAGTGCCTTCTCATCAGTGTCACCTATCAGTGGCACCTATCAGTGCCCTTCAGTGCCATCTATCAGTGCCCTTCAGTGCCGCCTATCAGTCCCCATCAGTGTCATCTACCAGTGCCCATCAGTGCAGCCTATCAGCGCAGCCTCATCAGTGACCACCAGTGCCACCTATCAATCAAAGAGGGGAGGGACCTCTGTGTCCCGTGATGTACCTTCAAGAAAAGGATTTTACAGGTAAGCTGTTATAAAAATCCTATTTTCTTTACAGTGCATCACGGGAAACAGAGCACCAGTAATTACTACATGAGATGTCCCAAAGCAATGCCATCTGAGGGGAGGGAGACACCAACAAATAAAGCAGACCTCCGTCAGACGTGAGGTCCTTTACTGCCACCCGCAAAACACTGCGCCCAAAGGCGGCATCCTCCTGTTGACCCAAATCCACCTGGTAAAATTTTGTGAATGTATGAACAGATGACCAAGTTGCGGCCTTGCACACTTGAGCTATGGAGGCCTGGTGACGCACTGCCCAAGAATTGCTAACTGCTGCCCTGGTGGAGTGCGCTCTAAGATGGAAAGGCGGAACTTTCCCTTGTAAATCATAAGCTTGAGTAATAATCTGACGAACCCATCTAGAGACGGTCGACTTGGATGCTGCCTGTCCCCTCCTGGGGCCTCCTGGCAACACAAACAAGGCATCCATTTTCCGAATCTGAGCAGTAGCTTCCAGATAGAAGCTAACTGCTGTCACTACATCGAGAGAATGTAATGACTCTTCCACTAACGAATTTGGCTCTGGAAAAAATAAAGGCAGCAAAATATCCTGGTTCAAATGAAAGCTGGATACTGCTTTAGACAAAAAAGATGACCGGGGACGTAAAACAACTCCTTGTCTTTATGAACCACCAGAAATAGTTCTCTGCAAGATAATGCTGCCAAAACCAAGACTCTTCTTGTGGAAGTTACCGCAACCAAAAATACTAGCTTCCTTGTGACCATGGGTAACGGGGCATCACACATCGGCTCAAAGGGAGGCCCCTGAAGGCCTGACAAGACCAGATTCAGATCCCATGGGCAGATCGGTGACTTAACCGGTGGAATTTATGTGTGTTACACCTTGCATAAAGGCCTGCACTAGGGCGTGAGAAGCAAGAGGTTTTTGAAAAAAAACTGACAAAGCCGAGACTTGACCTTTAATAGTATTCAAGGCTAGCTTTATCTCTACTTCCAATTGTAGAAAGTCTAGAATCCTGCTTATGCTATACTTGCGAGAATGCCATCCCTTGTTTTTTTGTTTTTCACACCAAGAGACATAGGCCTTCCAGACCCTATAGTAGATAGCTCTAGAAGACGGCTTTCTAGCATTAAAACCCCTTCCCGCCAACCGAACGCACATATGTGTACTCGGCTTTCCGGGGTTATACCGGGATGATGCCCGCAGCTGCAGGCATCATCCCGGTACCGTTGTTTACAGCGGGCGATCGGCTACCCGTGTATAACAACCGATGCGGCTAAAAGCCGCTCGGCTGTTATACCGGAGGAGCGGGAGGGGACATCTCCCCCTCCCGCCGCCTCCCGCCGCTGTTACCGGGCCTCCCGTGCGATCGGGAGGCCCGGTGTCCGTTCGGCTGCCTTCGGCGGCTGGGGGCGGGCTGGAACGAAGCTGCGAGCGGCTTCGTTCCAGCCTTCTTGTTGTAAATGCGGAAGCGACGTCATGACGTCACTTCCCGTTTACTCGGCTGCCAATGGCGCCGAATTAAAAAAAGTACACAGTATTCAGAATCGCCGTTTTCGGCGATCTGAATACTTTGAAGTGTAAAGGAGGGATCGGGGGTCTTTTAGACCCCCGATCCCTCCATAAAGAGTACCTGTCACCACATATTACTGTCACAAGGGATGTTTACATTGCTTGTGACAGCAATAAAAGTAAAAAAAAAAAAAAAAAATTTTAAACACAATTTATAAAGTACAAAAATAAATAAATTAAATAAAAAAAAAAAAAAATTTTTTAAAGTGCCCCTGTCCCCGCGAGCTCGCGCAGCGAAGAAAACGCATACGGAAGTCGCGCCCGCATATGTAAACGGTGTTCAAACCACACATGTGAGGTATCGCCGCGATCGTCAGAGCAAGAGCAATAATTCTAGCCCTAGACCTCCTCTGTAGCTCAAACCTGGTAACCGTAAAAATTTTTTAAATCGTCGCCTATGGAAATTCAAAGGTACCGTAGTTCGTCGCCATTCCACGAGTGCGTGCAATTATAAAGGGTGACATGTTTGGTATCTATTTACTCGGCATAACATCATCTTTCACATTATACAAAAAAATTGGGGTATCTTTACTGTTTGGATTTTTTAAAATTCATGAAAGTGTCACTTTTCCAAAAATTTGCGTTTAAAACACTGCTGCACAAATACCGTGTGATAAAAAATATTGCAACAATTGCCATTTTATTCTCTAGATTCTCTGCTAAAAAATATATATATAATGTTTGGGGGTTCTAAGTCATTTTCTAGCAAAAAATACGGATTTTAACTTGTAAACACCAAATTTCAAAAATAGGCTTAGTCATGAAAGGGTTAATCAGGGTGGTTACCACTGAGCCTGAAAGCCCCTGATTCTTTAGAATGAGGGCCTCAACAGCCAAACTGTAAAATTCAATGTTTGTAAGGCAGGGTGGAATACCGGCCCTTGTGACAGCAGATCCTGGCGGGCTGATAGAATCCAAGGATCTGTCACTGCCATCTTTACGATCTCTGCATACCAGGACCTCCTGGACCACGCCTGGGCCACTAGGATCACCCGTTTCTGTTCCCTTTTGATCCTGCGCAGGAGCAACTGAACTGGAGGGAATGCATAAAACAGAGAAAACTGATCCCAAGGGGTTACCAATGCATCTGTCCTGCAAGCGAGCGGGTCCCATGTTCGGGACACAAACTTGCCTAGTTTTGTGTTGAACCTGGACGCAAAAAGATCCACGTCCGGGGTACCCCATCTCCGGCAAATGGGCAGAAAGACATCTGTATGTAGGGACCATTCCCCTGAGAGCAATGGCTGGCGGCTTAAGAAGTCTGCCTGCCAATTTTCTACCCCCGGGATGAACACAGCAATGAACATGTTCCTCTGCCCAAACCAGAATATGGTCTACCTCTTTATGGGCCGCCCGACTCTTGGTGCCACCCTTGTGATCTAAATCCTGGCTTCTTCTGCTCCAGGCAGACAGGATACTGTTTTGCAAAAGTCTTGAATGGAACTGAGCATAAGGGACTGTGAATGAAGCTACCATCTTCCCTAACAGTCTCATACAGAGATGGATGGGAGACTCTTCCCTTGTCCTGACCATGTGCACCAGATCTTGCTGACTTTTGCCTAAGTTAAGAACACCTTCTTGTGGGCTGTGACTACCACCAGACCCAAGTACTCCAGTCTTTTTACTGGCCGTAAGGATGATTTTTCTAGGTTGATAATCCAACCCAGATGCCCCAGATACCCGACTGTGCTGGCTACACTCAGATCTAGACACTTTATGGACTGATCGATCAGTAATAGGTCGTCTAGGTATGCCTTTACCACTATACCCTGGGCTCTTAGTCTTGCTAACAGTGGAGCGAGGACCTATGGTGGTGCGGTGGCCAACCCGAAGGGCAAGACCACAAACTGAAAGTGTCACTGCTCTACCGCGAATCGCAGGAACCTCTGGTGAGCAGGGAAAATTGTAACATGGAGATATGCGTCCTTGATGTCTATTGACGCTAAGAACTCTCCTCCCCAAAGGGAGGACACCACTGACCGAATTGATTCCATGCGAAAGGAGCGGATGTTTAGAAATTGGTTCAGACCCTTGAGATCCAAAATGGGTCTGACATCCCCGTTTGGTTTGGGTACTGTAAAGAGATTTGAGTAAAATCCCATTCCTTGTTCTCTTGAGGGGGTCTCTATGATCACCCCTTGAGACAGCAACTGGTCTAGTGCCTGAAACAATGAAGCCCTTTTTACCAGATCCTTGAAAACGCTCGATTTTAGAAAACGAGGCGGAGGAAATTCCTGAAACTCTAGCTTGTAACCTAAAGAAACTATGGAGATGACACATCTGTCTTGGATCTCCTCCTCCCAGGCTCCTGCAAACTGCAGAAACCCCCCCCCACTCGTGCGAGCAGGGGGCACCCCTTCATAAGGAGGCCTAGGGACCCTGTTTTGCAGATTTATGTCCCCCGGGACTTCTTCTGGCCATGAGCCTGGCTTTGGGGCCTTCCTCTTGGGGCTGACGGCAGGGGCCATCGTGACTGCCTAGATGCTGATGCTCCAGGTGATGGAGAGGCAGAATGTTTAAATAAGGGACGCTTACTCCTTTTTTTTTACTGGAAGAAGGGTACTCTTTCCACCCGAGATCTTCTGGATGTATTTATACAATTCATCCCCAAATAAACGCTCTCCATGAAAAGGAAACCCAGTCAACAGTTTTTTACAAGGCAGCTCTGCTGACCAATGCTTAAGCCATAGCGCTCTTCGCATGTGTACCAGCAGAAGAGCGAGACATGACGTCTGATGGATTGAATCCTTAACGGCAACTGCAAAACAAAGGGCCTTAGGAAGCTCCGGAAGGTCCGGGACCTCTTCCCCTCTGACGTCCTGTTTCACATTATCCCTAAGGAATTGACAGACGCCAATAGCTGCCATCGCAGGCTGTGCAACTGCACCGGCATAGCAAAAGAGGCTTTAAGCAATGACTGCAGTCTTTTATCCACTGGATCTTTAAACACCTGAACATTGTCGACTGGACAAGTAAGATTTTTATTCAGGGAAGAAACAGCAGCGTCTACCGCTGGCACACCCCATTTCTCCTCCATAGGATAAATCTGAGAGAATCTCTTAGGAGGAATAAAATGCCTGTCTGGGTATTCCCAGTCAGCATAGATAAACTGTTCCAGCAACGGGTGCATAGGAAAAGCATGTGCCCCTTGAGGAGACCTTAGAGAACCCAGAGAGGAAAAGGGGGCCTCAGCCGACTCTGTTAGGGACAACTTGTAACCAATACACACTGTCTCAGTGAGCGATTGAATTAACAACCTTTGAGACTGTGAAGTTGCGAAGGCTTCCTCCGGGGCTGAGCCCTCTAATGAGGAACCATCCTCATGCCCTTCCAATGGGTCCTCTAAAGGCACATTGGAATCCTCTACCCACTCCTGATCCGCAGCCGATGGCCCAGGAGCAGGGGAAGGGGACCTGTCGCAGACTGGGAGGTGGACGCGATCAAACTAGCCAACTTACCTTCCAAACCAGTCAGAGCTGTAGCCAAGTCATCTTTAGTGACATATGCAGAGGCTGGGGCATTGGAGGTAGCTACAATGCCTGACAAGGCTTCAGCTTGGTCAACCGTTTCAGGTCTTACAGGGGAAGCAGGTGCCGTGGAAGTACGACTAGGGTTCTCAGGACCTGACCGCTGCGCTGTTGCACCCCTTCTCCCTGGTTTTGCCCTCTCCTTCAGGAATACATAATCCTAGGCACAAAGCAGAGGTACTAATTACTATGCATCTACTGCTGAGTTCAGTCTTAGCAATCTTAATATGCCACTATGAAATGCCACAGCTCAGATGCTGAACAGATGAGTCTTGAAAAATGCCTGTCCCCAGCACCCCAGCGCTTACAAGCCCTGTGAAAAAGTGTCTGTGTCTCTCTGTCCGCGCACCTGTACTCACATGGCTTGAGTTTATAACAATTGCCGGTTCGCGCCTGCGCCATAGGACAACACGCATGCCGATCCACACGCATGCCGATCCACGCGCATGCCGGTGACGCCGCTCCCTGCCCCCGTGGCATCCATTCCTCATAAAAAGAGGGTTCTCCTCACACGTGCACATGCACATGCATGCGTGGGGAGGGAGGGGGAGTAAGTCTCACTGCTGGTGGAACCCCATATTCCCTCCCTCCTTAGGTGGCTGATGAACTGAGAGGGAGAAGCAGAACTCCTCCACAAGTGCTGCTGACAGACTTTTTAACCAGGCAGGCATGGGATGCTGACACCAGGTAAGCTACTTCACACCCTCCAGTGGTAGGAGAAAAATACAGGCAAGTCATCAAAAGGGATCTTACCATTCCCATTTACCATTCCCATCGCAGGGTACTACTGGAATTAACACAGTGACCCAATCTTCACCCATCACGGCAGGATTGGGTTCATGCCAGACCTTCAAGGGCGGGGTCCCCTTTAATTTATTAGGGTCCACTGCCTTGGACCTGTAAAGTGCCCTGCTAGAGCTACCGGTGGTATAGCAATATGACCAAGGAGCTGGATCCCAGGGCCCAGCTCTCCAAAGAGAAGCGTTACAGGCATAACCTTGTTCTTCCGTATCGAGGCTCGGGTACCATTCACTTTTGCCTTTTTTTAGCTTTTTGAATGGATCCGATTGTATAGCTCCCTGGCCCTGGCTAGGGCCCTTCTGGGGAGCATAATGTTAACCGTGACCAACACCTTAGACATTGGCGAAAAAACTGAGGTACTCCCCATGTGGGAGGGGTTATATAGAGGGGGACTTCCGCTCTTAATTATGCCAGTGTCCATCACCTGAAGGTGGCCCTTAACCCATGTAGTAATTACTGGTGCTCTGTGTCCCGTGATGTACTGTAAAGAAAATAGTTTTTTTCATTTTTGCTTTCCATAGTTTCTTTAGTGCACACAATATGGAGTGGTGTCCAGTATTCCAAATCAAAAGCACGCAATCTCGGGGGACAAACATGCTCATTCAAAGATATGATCAAGCGAGTGGGCTTTTTTACCCTTGCATAGAAAATTTGTAAGTTGCAGAATCATAAAATAAAGAAGAGAAAATTACATTACAAAAGTGTGAAAAGACATTCTGACTTATTTACTAAAGGAGCAGAGAATCTTTACCCTATAGATTGCATGAATATTCACTTCAAATATCCCATCACATGAAAAGCAAATTCATGTTTAATTTTTTTTATCAGCATATGATTAGAGAACTCAAAATGGGCATAAATTGGCTTTTTATTTGATTGGATTTTGAAGTGAATATTCACATACATTTTTAAGTGAAGATTCTCAACTACTTTAGAAAATCAACCTTATTAATTTGCTTCCTAATCTACAAATTAGTCAGTGAGTGGGTTTACAGCAGCTTCTGTAACTCCCAATTCCTCAGCCATTGTAAAGGTGGGTGCAAACACATTGAAATTCCAAGGGTTCTGCAGGGACTGATCTAATTAAATATGTTTGCCCCTTCCTGTTCGACAAAAAGTGATCAATAGATCGACTTTTGTTGAATGGCCAAGCTGGAAAACTTTCATTGTCAGTGCCTGCAGCCAATTAGCTGCAGGTGCTGATCAGCGTATTCCCACAGTATAGAGACCCAATGTCAAAACACTGTGTCGCAGTGGAGAGGATTCTAAGTGTGTATACGCAGTTTTTGCCATAACTGGATGTTTACAGATCAGACCCCCAATTTTCTTGCTGTAGCACTGTAACTGAGAACTTATTGACCTTGTGCTTTATATAAGAAATACATTTTTATGATTGAATGATAATGGGATCAGAACTACTCATCATTCCTATAAAAAAGCTAACCTATTATGGTCACCATAAAGATAAATGTAATAAATAAATAATAAATATAGACATTTAATTATTAACCTCCCTGGCGGTATGATTATTTCGGATTTTAGGTGCTGAAAGCGGTACAATTATTTTGCATGGAAATTTGGCGTTTTATATTGTAGGTCTGTAATTCTTAACAATAACACACTTAAATCTGTCCAAACAAGAGTCTAGTAGATATCCCGGGTATGATAAAGTTTGAAACACAAAAACATAAATTATAATATAATAAATAAAAATAAATAATTAAAAAAAAAAAAAAAAAAATAATAAAATAAATTTCCCCACGATTCACTATCGCTCAATTCTGCAAGTGTTCTAATTTACTATCGCTGTTTTCTAGCTGGTCTAAAACCATTTTTGACGTAAAGGGACACTTTTTGGTTGCTATGGACAATCTCCAGTTTCCAGCCAGAAGGAACAGTATATATAATATAGAACTGCATGCAGGGCATAGGACAAAGCACTGGGGACAAAAGGGATGTGAAATTATTTCATACAGTACTGTAATCTGTAAGATTACAGTACTGTATGTGTTATGCTTTTTACAGTTTTTTGAATTTGCCGCCAGGCTCCGCCCCCGTGCGTCGCGACGCTCGCAGGGAACGGAGCCTGGCACAGAGAGGCTTCGGGCAGAGGACGGAGCCCACGGACACAGCGGGGGACATCGCAGGATCCCGGGGACAAGGTAAGTAACGCCACCCCAGGATCCTGCAATGCGATCCCGAGTGTGGCTCGGGGTTACCGCTAATGGGACTGAATTTTAACCCCGAGCCACACTCGGGAAAACCGCCAGGGGGGTTAATCTAAAGATCAAAATTTGTTTAAACATCTATTTTTTTTTCATATAGGTAAAAAACTACGCTGAGTTTTAAACTGTTGAAAAAAAATCACATCTAAACAGATCTTCATTAACACAAGTTGAGTCAAGTCGGAGAAAATTTGTATCAGTGCTCGGAGTGCCAAAAGATTTTTACTTCTAATGCCGTGTATACACGACCGGACTTTTCGACGGAGTTTCGACGGAGTTCCATCGAATCGGACTTGTCTACACACAATCACACCAAAGTCCGACAGATTCGACCGTGATGACGTATGACTGGACTAGAATAAGGAAGTTCATAGCCAGTAGCCACTAGCTGCCCTATCAACGTTTTTCGTCCGTCGGACTAGCATACAGACAAACGGATTTTTCGACTGGACTCGAGTCCGTCGGAAAGATTTGAAACAAGTTCTATTTCTAAAGTCCGTCAGATTTTCGACAGAAAAGGTCCGATGAAGCCCACACACAGATGAATTGTCCGCCGGATTCGTTCCGTCGGGCCAGTTCGGTCGAAAAGTCCGGCCCTGTGTACACAGCATAAGTCACAGCTCAATGTTCATCTGAGGATTCACACTGGGCAGAAACCATTTCAGTGTTCGGAATGTGGCAAGTGCTTCTTACAAAGTTATGCTCTTACTCAGCATGAGAGGACTCACACAGGGGAGAAACCATTTCAGTGTTCAGAATGTGGCAAGTGCTTCACACAAAATGTTCATCTTGCTCAACACCAGTTGAATCACAAAGGAGAGAAGACGTTTAAATGCTCAGAATGTGACAAGTGCTACTCTCAGAAGCATAGTCTTATTACACACCAAAAAACTCACACAGGAGAGAAACCATTTAAATGTTCAGAATGTGACAAGTGTTTCTCTAATAAGAAAAGTCTTCTTACACATCAGAGGACTCACACTGGAGAGAAATAATTTAAATGTTCAATGTGACATGTGCTTCTCACATAAGCACAGTTTTGTTATACACTGGAAAACTCACATGGGGGTGAAGCCATTTACTTGTTCAGAATGTGACATGTGCTTCTCTTATAAGCAAAATCGTGTTACACACCAGAGAATTCACACTGGAGAAAACCCATTTAAATGATCAGAATGTGAAAAGTGCTTCTCAGAAGATTCTAAACTTAGCATACATAGGAGAATTCACACAGGAGAAAAACCATTTAAATGTTCGAAATGTGACAAGTGCTTCGCTTATAAGCAAAGTCTTGTTACACACCAGAGAATTCACATTGGAGAAAAACCATTTAAATGTTCAGAATGTGACAAGTGCTTTTCACAAAATT
Organism: Aquarana catesbeiana; assembly: GCF_042186555.1. Classification (NCBI taxonomy): domain Eukaryota; kingdom Metazoa; phylum Chordata; class Amphibia; order Anura; family Ranidae; genus Aquarana; species Aquarana catesbeiana. The sequence continues at coordinate 657,553,789 of NC_133326.1, forward strand.
CTCATCTTAATAGTCATAAAAGGATTCACATCGGAGAGAAATCATTTAAATGTTTAGAATGTGGAAAATGCTTCTCACGCAGTTCTCTTCTAATTGTATACAAGAGGTCTGAAAGAAATGTATAATATCTAATACTATAGATATTATCATTTCTCATTCTCAGGGGCGTTTCTGGATGTATAGCAATGTCTTTGTGTTATATGTTATATAAATATCAGTGTCCTCTCTCCTAGAGGGTAGGGTGTATAGGAGATATGTTTCTGTACTTTGTCCAAGGCCGCATTTCCAACTTACTTTTAGGAATTAGTTTCTTAGTAGAAATTGAAGAATCCTTCGTTCATACGATGCTTCCAGAAAGGTTGTTTATTTGTTCAGAAAGACAAGCAAAGACCAGACTTACATCGATAACATGTGGCATGGTGATGGTCTCAGAAGGAGGAGGAGGAGGAGACATCTTGATGTTACATTCTCCAAAGTGTTGGGTTACTTCTCTCTCTTCAACCCTACTCCATTCCTATTCTACCATGAATCTGATCCATTCTTATACTGTTTCAAAATGTTATGTCAGCATATCCTAGTAACACCCATATTTGCATATATACTTTAAATGGCTATAGTCTAAAGATAAGCAACATTACTCCACCCATTGTCCTCCTGACATAACAACTCAAAATAGAAATATATACCCAGCTAAATCACTCCTCTGTCCTCTGTCCTCCATACTGTTAACCTTCAGAAACCATCACAAATTACATATAACATTTATGTGTTTCATATATTTTTTCAGAAACTTTTATCACTTAAAATAATAATGAACTTAAAATATTCTAACAATTCCCCCTCAATGCACTATAATCAACAGATATAATAAGTCCATTCATCTTAAATAATAAATGTCTCTGATCCACATTTTCAATACAAACAATACAATAAACATTAATACATTAAAATAAACATTAATACAATACAATATACAGTAATACAATTTAGTGTGTCAGATATTGTACATAAACATTTTCCAAAACTCTGCGATATTCTTATGAAAAATATTTAACTATTTCATTCCATTGAGAAAATTTAAATTATTATATTAATTAATTTTAATTAATTCTCCGTCTAAATCATGTAATATTAAAGATTTTCTTCCTTCAACTTCATAAATTAATTTAACTTCCTGTGAAAACTCTTATGACTTTAACCATATAATTTGACTATTTTAATATAAAGATGAAATACATATCTTTGAAAAATCAAATTATATCGCTTTGTAATATAAATTATTAATCAATAAATAAAATTTCTTCCATTCCTGGAAATTTCAATAACTAAATAACTTCTACAATGTAAGTTTTTATACATTATCCTTGACACAGAACAATTATAAACATAATAAATAATCTACTCGTCTGTAGATACATAAAAAACATAAAACTTTCCCATTATTTGATTGTCATGTTTTATATATTCTATCTTTCTATTTATTTTTCTATTTATTTATCTATCTAATCATGTTCTTTAAATTTAGAAATGAAAGACATATCTATAAAAGAAAATGAAAACAAGTATCAAATTCTTATAAAAATAAATATGTTTTCCTAAGTAATTTTCATTATTTAATATAAACCATTCTAGACTGATAATCCTTTCTGTGTTTACCCATTTTATTCTTATTTTTACCAATTATTTTTATTTATTTTATTACCAATTCTTTAGAAACAAAAAATTATAATTCCAATGTACCTTAAAAATAACCAAATAATTTTTCCAATTGATATCTCAGTTGACATCTCTGTTGGCATCCCTGGTACCTTCAGATCTTTAATTCTTAACCATAACTTTAGCTACTGGAATAAATTACTAAACATACTCATTAGAAGTAGAAATCTCATTCAAGACATCATTTCTATTTAAATTTAGCCATAATTTGTGAACAAACTTCTGAAATACCTGCACCTGTTGTTTGCAAAGTTTGCAACCACACTTCTTTCTATACAACAGATTATATAAAAATAACGAAGTATGCTAATCTCAAAAGACATCCTGTCATTAACTCAAAAGTTAACAAACCTTATATTTAAAAAATAATAAAGTTTTTAAACTAAGACTATAACAGGTAAATAAGTCACCCAATCTTTACCTTATTCTTGAATCATCTTACCCTATTTAGACTTTATAGTACTATTCATACATTCCTACAATACCTGAGTACTTAAGATGATAAGAAACAAAAACTTTACTAAATACCTAAAATCGCATACATGTCCTGCAAAATTTTAAATCATAATCTGATTCCATGGTTTGAAATCCAACCCCAATGGAATATGACATAAGTTCACAACAACTTAGCTTTTGTTAAAAATATTATTTTTTCCTAGAATAACCTCAATTAATGTATCAAAAAGAAACATTAACTAAAAGAAAAACAACATCCTAATATACTCCTTAAGCAGGAAAAAAACTAATATAATCAATCTATATAGATTTGCCAAATTCCTCAATACTTTGTAGTATTAGGTTACTCTTTCCTTTTGGATTGTTCTATAAACAAATAAAACAATATTCAGAAGTCTGATGACAAAGTGTTCTAAAATGAGTAGTTCAGAATTTCTTTCATTAGCTTAAACAAAAAATCAATCAGTCAGTCAGTCAGTCAGGTACCTGGATATGCAAAAAGAAATATTTTCATTTAAAAATAACTCTATCCATTATTGTTGGAATCAATTATTTTTTTACAATAAATATTATCTTCATCAGTCTGTACTGATTCTAAGACAAAATGTCATAGTCCCACTCTTTATCCTGTGACTAATATTACATTTTGTAAAAGAATAATCTTACCAGATTATTGTATTTTTTCCTTTACACTGACAATTTAGGTTGGGCTTTCCCCAAATATTCTATTTCTGAAAGAAATTTGATCATGTTGAAATTTCTTTTCAGAACCAAAAACATTCCTCTCATACAGTATGATTGAACCACACATGCCTGTCACTCCGACTGCTAAACACATGGCAGCCTTAAGTTCAGCTTTTAATGCAGACACTTACAGAAAGTTTAATATTGTCATTCCATTGTGCCAATATATTTAGCGCTATCTATATAAGCACAGGAAATTCTTTCCCAATAAATGTCCACTAAAAGTCGAAAAAGTGACTTTTTCCTTAATTTACACAACTGTGGTTCTATCCCTCACATTGCATCTATTTAATCCCCATGTATTTTTAAATACCACTACAACTGATCTTTTTAACATCCAATTGCCACTAGACAAAGCTGTGTGTATTGACACCTTCTGTTTTCCTTGTAATAAAACTTTTAGTGTAACATAAGATGTTTTCAAAACAAATGGTGCAAAACCCACAATGTCTCAGATCTGTAGCATTGGACAATGCACTCCTAACATATTTTTTATAAATAATGAAATTGTCTCATCACTCACATACACTTGAATGTAAAATGGCTGAGAGAAATCTCTATATTACTCAAAAATACTAAATTAATAAGGGCTTTCTTTAGATCTTCAAATTATTCTATATAAGTTCTCTCTTGTAATTAAAAATATTTGCCCTACAGTAAGCCTATATAATTCATTAAAATTTACTCAGACAAATACTTTGTCTACAAAAATCTCAATGAACTCTCGAGAAAAGTTAAGGCCCAAAAAATCTTATTTTTTAAAAACAATTACTTTAGTAAGTGATAATACCTTTTAAAAATACATTTTTCTCATCCATGAACCCGGTTCCAGATATTTGGAAGACTTTGATCCACAGAAGTGAAAACTGTCATGGCATGACGACTAGTCTGTGTAACTTGATCTGCATTTCTCTGTTGGTAATACACTCCTCGTATGTCACAAACTCTTCAGAGAATGATCTGTTACAGTCAGTCTTAGCTAACATGCTTTGTATACAATACACTGTACAATTCGATAACAATCTAGTTTATCGTTTTTTAAAATGTTTAACCTTTTTACCACTTTTTAAACATATTTTGTTTGTACATCTGCCAAAAATCATGTACACTACGTTATATGACTTTCCTGATTATAGTAATGACAAAAAAATTGTTTAGAGGACAATCTCGTGAAACTCACAGATTGGGTCACACCCAAAAACTGCGATTGGCCATATCCCCGAGAAAACTCCTCCCTCAATCAAAGTCCTTACTTTTACCAGAAATACTCATTTCCAAAGACTTTTAACAATTCTTATTTTTACAATTTTTTTTTTTTAGATTGAACAAAACTTTCATATTTTAATATTTTCTCTGGGTAGTCTTAAATAAATTAGAACAATCTACTACTTTTAATTTAATAACCAAATCTAAGTTTGGAATTTTTGTAAAAATTGTTCAATCCTTAACTTATTATTTCCTACAACCAAATCTGTAGGATTTTTGTAAAACACTAAACACTATGTTTTTTCCATAATCTCAATTTCATACAGTTCTTTCCACAATCTTAATCTATACCTTTTTCTCTGAAAACTTTTTTCTGCCCCCTATATATGTGTTTTAAAATGACCACGTGTAATAATACACATTTTCTGTTGTTCAGGGCTAAAATATTCATAAACATTTACATGCAGCATTAAACTTAGTTTCCTTATTTAATAACTTCTTTACACTCTGGCATTAATTAATTACCTTACTACTGCATGTATTCCTGTATTCCATATATATGGAATGTATCAATTTCCCGATGGTACAGGAAAATACTTCTGAGCCTTGAGATGTTAACCATCCCATGTTACCCTTTTATATAAATAAACACACTCACCCCTTGTTAGTATGATAGTCCTGTGCGCACTTAAAAAAAACAAGAGATAAATAATGTCCTTTAAATTTGTTGTTCGTTGCCTTTTCTTTAGTTTGTTGCTTTTTCTTTCGTTAGTTGCTTTTTCTTTCGTTTGTTGCGTTTTCTTTCGTTTGTTGCTTTTTCTTGGAAGAATCATTTTCTTGTAGCTTTTTGCCTTGTTCCTTGTATTGTGTGCTGTAGTGTGCTTTAGTGTGCTTTAGTGTACTTGCCTGTTGATTTTTCTTTGCCTGTTTCTTGGACTTTCCATCTTCAAACATCAAAATCCGACTTTCATCTTAGCTTACCCAAAAGAGTACTTCTGCCAGTTGTACACAATGGTAGCTTTTTCAAATAACGTGAAGTCTCAGTTCCTGATTCAACATTTTTTCTTCTTGGGCAACTACCCAATATTTTCTTATGTGAGACTTTCTCACCTTCTTAGGAACTAACCTTGGCAGAAATCTTCACGTACGTAACGTTACGTTTTCACAAACAAAGTCTTGGATTTCCAACAATAGCTTGAAGCATACCGTCCAAATGGCCTTGTCAATCAACTTCGTAGGCTGGGTCTTCCTTTTTTTGTTTTTTTTTCAAAGTTACAAACTTTGGCTAGAGGTGAGAAAACAGACAAAGAAAAACTCACCCTCGACTTTACTGAACTGTTGTCCACATCTGACGCAAACGCCTCCTTCTAGGTTCTTTGATCGTTTTTTCCCGAGACTTGATCAATCACAAAATTGTGTTCGCTTCCCCCCTTTGTCAAGGAGTGGGAAAAAATTGACCATTTTAGCTTGCTCGCCATTGAAAGAAATGTATAATATCTAATACTATAGATATTATCATTTCTCATTCTCAGGGGCGTTTCTGGATGTATAGCAATGTCTTTGTGTTATATGTTATATAAATATCAGTGTCCTCTCTCCTAGAGGGTAGGGTGTATAGGAGATATGTTTCTGTACTTTGTCCAAGGCCGCATTTCCAACTTACTTTTAGGAATTAGTTTCTTAGTAGAAATTGAAGAATCCTTCGTTCATACGATGCTTCCAGAAAGGTTGTTTATTTGTTCAGAAAGACAAGCAAAGACCAGACTTACATCGATAACATGTGGCATGGTGATGGTCTCAGAAGGAGGAGGAGGAGGAGACATCTTGATGTTACATTCTCCAAAGTGTTGGGTTACTTCTCTCTCTTCAACCCTACTCCATTCCTATTCTACCATGAATCTGATCCATTCTTATACTGTTTCAAAATGTTATGTCAGCATATCCTAGTAACACCCATATTTGCATATATACTTTAAATGGCTATAGTCTAAAGATAAGCAACATTACTCCACCCATTGTCCTCCTGACATAACAACTCAAAATAGAAATATATACCCAGCTAAATCACTCCTCTGTCCTCTGTCCTCCATACTGTTAACCTTCAGAAACCATCACAAATTACATATAACATTTATGTGTTTCATATATTTTTTCAGAAACTTTTATCACTTAACATAATAATGAACTTAAAATATTCTAACAAGGTCTCACACAGGAGAGAAGCCATTTAGATGTTCAAAATGTGACAAGTGCTTTTCACAAAGGGGACATCTCATTCAGCACCAGAAAACTCACACAGGAAAGAAGCCATGTGAAAAAATTTGATGAGGAATTCTCATAGAAGCAAAATGATAAGCTAAATGAAGCTATCCACATTGGAAAGAAGCCTTATGAATGAATTTGATATATTTTAAATGAAAAAAAATCTTTGATCCAGCTTTAAAGCTTTACACAGAAGATAAACAATATAAAAATCTGCATGTAACAAATGTTTTATAAAACTGTCCTACCTGCAATCACATCAGAAGGTTCAAGGAGGAGAGAGACATAGTGCAAAGGAGAATATAGGAAACAAGCACCGATCCAAACAAGACTTACTCCTTAACTGCTTGCCGACTGTAAAACATAGAGGTACGTCCGCAAGCTGGCTCAGCTGCTCCAGATCAGTCCTGCTATATGTCGCTGATCGCCACCATTACTAGTAAAAAATATAAAATGAAATAAATACAAATTCCAGTAAATATCCCATAGTTTGTTGATGCTATAATTTTTGCGCAAACCAATCAATATGCACTTAATGGGATTTTATTTATCAAAAACATGTAGCAGAATACATATTGGCCTAAATGTAGAAAGAAATTTGACATATTACATTTTTGTTATTGAATAGGTTTTATAGCAAAAAGTGAAAAAATATTGTTTTTCCTTTTTTTTCAAAACTGTCAGTCTTTTTTTGTTTATAGAGCAAACAATAAAAAAACGCAGAGCTGATCAAATACCACCAAAAGAAAGTTCTATTTGTGGAAAAAAAAAGACATAAATTTTGTTTGGGTACAGTGTCGCACGACTGCGTAATTGTCAGTTAAAGTAACGCAGTGCTATAGCGTAAAAAATGATCTGGTCATGAATGGGGGGGGGGGGGGTAAATCTTACGGAGGTCAAGTGGTTAATGTTGTATTAATTAAAAGCCTTACACTATGCACATGAGCAAGCATAAAACAGTTTTACTATACTACTTTTTTTATTGCACACACAGAATGTCGAGTGTTGCAGCCATGAAAATAATTTGATTGCCTAAAGTGGATGACTAAATTTCAAATATGTTAAAAGAGACATTAAATGGTGTAGATATACTCAGATGTGTCTGCAAAATAAATAGTGTAAATGTACAAATCATTCATTCTTTGGTTTCATCAATTTACTGTAAACATAAATAATGATTTTAGTATTAGATTAGTATAAAAAGACTGAATTTTGATCCATGTATTTGATCTTGGACTGAAGATTTTAACTCTTCCCCGCTATATTCCAAATTAAAAGGGAAATGTTGTTAGGGGTTTAATTGTCAGTCACAGCATTGATATTTTAGTTACGGTACATGTGGATCACCTATGTTATATTTCTTGGATACCCTGGGAATTGTGTGGGTTATATTCTCCATAATACAAAGTAAACAAAAACCAGCAGTATGGAGAACAGAATCCCTACCTAATAAATAACAGCAGATGTACAGAACCTAAACATTAGGCAGATATCCCTCAAATAGGGTCCAGGAAGAAATATATAAATATTGGGTGGATAAATCTTCAGAATGAAATTATATACATTTTTGAGGTGATCACCCCATTTCTTGCACAATGTCAATTTGTTGTTTTAACCCTTTTGCTGCCAGGTCCATATGTTGTAAGAACAGTGGGGGGCATCAGACACAATCCGGTGGCAACAGCCACCGGGATTGTGTGTGAAACTGACAGGCAGACTTCTGCCTGTCAGTTGAAAGCATTCGGGTGGCTGCGCTGCCGCCCAATTGCTCTCACACCCCCCTGCTACCAGCTCACCCCCATGCACGCGCCACCTGTCATGCTTGCCAGGCTCCGCTTGCCCATCTGTGGGTCCAGGAGCGAGATGGCAGGTATCGATGGCTGTGGGGGGAAGGATAGGAGCAGACACATGTCCGCAATTCTACCCTTCTTGCTGTGACCGGGAAAGTGACATCCATGAGATCACTTCTGGGTCAGCATCTAGGTGTCCCTGGCTAGCTCAAAAAAATGAGGTCCCCCACCTCTACATATATGCAGGTACAGACATAAATGCATGCTGTCGGGGGCACCTACGCGTGAAAATGTCGATTGCGATACACATGTTACCTATCGCTGCACACACCAGAGGGAGAGCACTAATTATAGCTCAAGACCTCCTCCGTAACACTAAACTGATACCTATAGGGGGCTTTTGAAGCGTTGCCTATAGAAAATATAGGGTACTGAAGTTTGTCATCATTTCAGGGGCGCACACAAATTTAAGGTTTGGCATGTTGGGTATCTATTTACTCTGCGCAACCTCGGCTTTTATATTTTACCAAACATTTGGGTAATTTATTGGACTTGTTTGCCCTTAAATTCACATTAGTGGGTTTTTTACTGAAATTTTGCGTTTCCTAGACTTTTGCGAAAATATTGTGCAGCATAAAAAATTGGAAATACCACTTTTTTATTCTCGAGGGTGTCTGCTTTCAGAAAAGGTTAAATACCTCTTTTTACCTCGAAGGCTGTCCCCAGAACATCCCTTTGGCACATAGCCTTTTTATCCTCATATCTTCATTATCATTTTTGTATTACCCCTTTGGTCCTAAAGATTCGCCTTTACCTTGTCTCTCTCTTTCTACCTCTTTTTTCTCTCTTGCTTTCTGACCACTTATGGTCTTTCCCTTCCTTCTTGCCCCTTTCTCTCCTTTAGCTCCCCATTGTACTTTATTATTTCATCTCATTATCCTTACCACTATAGGTCCTAGCAATTCATACCCTACCGCTCTTACCTATCTGTTAACTTATATGTGCATCATTTGTCATCACCAGGCATTCCCTTTTTATTTATGCCCTTTATTTGTTTTTTCCTTTTTTTTTGTTCTCTGTGCATCTCTTGGTAAGGCAATCTAAAAGGGGTCTTTAGGGGCAAGGGATGCTGATATGGGGGATCCCTGATCTAATAGAGGTCTCTAAGGGGGGGGGGGCTGATATAAGGGGACTCTGAGCTAATGGGGGGAGTCTGTGGGGAGAGGGTGCTGACTGCTGGTAAACAATTAGATCAGCAGTCAGCACCCCCCTTAGAGACCTCTATTAGATCAGGGTCAGCACCCCCCTTTAGAGGCTAACGGTTGGTCTCTAAAGAGGGTCACTGATATAAAGGGACTCTGATCTAAAAAAAAAAACTCAGTAAATAAACTTGTGTGTTCCCTCACCTCAAAAAGCCAAAAAATTTGAAGAATTCAGTGCAATCTTCCCCTATTAATATATTAATTCAAATGTGAAAAAATAATTGTGAATGATGGTGGAAACCCGCAAGGATAATCCAAGTATTAATACACTCCAATCTTATTTAACCACTTCAATACTTACCCCCTTCCTGCCCAAGCCAATTTTCAGCTATCAGCACTGTCACACTTTGAATGACAATTACACTGTCATGCAACACTGTACCCAAACAAAATTTTTATCATTTTGTTCCCACAAATAGATCTTTCTTTTGGTGGTATTTGATCACCTCTGCGTTTTTTATTTTTTGCTAAACAAATAAAAAAACATCGAAAATTTTGAAAAAAAAAAGTTTTTCTTTGTTTCTGTTATAAAATTTTGTAAAAAAGTAAGTTTTATCCTTTACTGATGTGCACTGATAAGGCGGCACCGATAAGGTGGCACCAATGAGATGGCACTGATAGGCGGCACTGATGGGTGGCACTGATATGCAGCACTGATGGGCATTTATAGGTGGCACTGATGGGCACTGATAGGCAACACTGATGGGCACTGAAAGGCTGCACTGATGGGTACTTATGGGTGGCACTGATAGGCGGCACTGATGGGCACTGATGGCTGGCACTGATAGATTGAACTGATAGGCATCACTGATGGCACTGGCAGGCATTATTAATGGGCACTGATTGGCAGCTGCCTGGGCACTGATTGGTATATCCCTGGTGGTCTAGGGTGGCATACCTGGTGGGCATCCTTTATGGTAATGCCTGGTGGTCCTGGCAGCATCCCTGGTGGTCCTGGGCAGGCATCTATGGGGGGCCGTGCTGATAAACAATCAGCACAGACCCCCCTGTCAGGAGAGCCGCCGATCGGCTCTCCTCTTCTCGTGTATGTTAGACACGTGTGAGGAAAAGCCGATAAACGGCTCTTCCTGTTTACATCGTGATCAGCTGTGATTGGAAACAGCTGATCATGTGGTAAAGAGCCTCCGTCAGAGGCTCTTTACCTAGATCGATGATGGGGTGTGTCAGACTGACACATTACACAACCGATCACCATGCCATGTGCCCCCACAGGCACACGGTCACGGCTTATTCTGTTGGACGTCATATGACGACCAGTCAGGATAACTGAACCACTTCCACCGTCATTTTTCTATAGGTCGGGCGGGAAGTGGTTAAATACATACAGTATACTGTGCAATCTTCATAAGCATATAATACTGTATGAATGATAGTGTAAACCTCCAATCAGTTCCAAAACGTGTTATGCTAATATTCAACATATCCAACTCAAAAGGACTTTATAAGCTGGATACTAGCACAACACATTTTGGAATGGATGGAGGTTTACACCACCATTCATACAGTATTATATGTGTATGACGATTGAATGAAGATTGCACATGATGAAGATTGTTTGAATAAGATTGGAAGGTATTAATACTTGGATTATCCTTGGGGGTTTCCACCATCATTCACAATTATTTTTTCACATATGAATGAATACAATTATAGGGCGAGGTTGCGCTGCATTTCTAAGAGAAAAAAAAAAGGGTGGGACTTTAAATGAATTGCGTGAATGCTCAGAAACAAAATCAATGAACAACTAGGAAAATTTATTCAATTCATAAAAATATAACATGCATAAAATATATATATATATCAATCATAAATGGAAAGAAATATTAGCAATAATAGCAGCAATTATACATGATTATATGAATGCAAAAATTCTCCATGGTACATCAATTGGATATTATTAACACAACCATATAATAAAGAATGTACACCAAAGGCCTCCAAAAGGTTCAAAATAAAGATTAGAGATGCATGACGCTGGTAAAAACGCGACCGTGGTAGCTCTACGCGTTTCGTGGCTGTTGTGCCACTCGTCAGGAGCAAGCGCGTATCTTATCTAGGATAGGAAATAGAAAATTGGTCTGGTAAATGTGTACATGAAACAGAGGTGGGGTGATAAAGAAGCCCCACACAAAGTACATTCTTACGCATTCTGGTTTGTAGAGTGATGGCAGAAGGCCGCACATCGCCCGACCATCGGAGGCGCCACCCCCCGGGAGCTGAGGTGGAGGGATCGATGGGGGGCAGCCCACAAGGCGCCATCCAGGGCAGGCATGATCCCCCGAGGCAGAACCTGCAGTGAAAAGTGAAAGTTTAAAGAAGAAATTGCAAGACTACCAAGAAATAGAGAGCAGTGTGAAAGTGGGAATGTAGGAGTGATACTGCCCCAAAAAGAGGTTGAACCCATGTGGGGGTTAAGGAGAAATCTAGATTGAGACACCTGAAAAAAAGCTGAGGATGGAAAAGGGGAAAGACCAAGTACCCAAAGTGAAGATATAGAGAAGGAGGAATGGACATAGCATGAGAGAACATGACGGAAAAAAGGATACCTGGCGTGCAGAGTGGAGCAGTGTGAAGGGAAGAAAGCAGTAGCAATCCCCAAGCGAACGTGACATCCAGTGAAATGAAAGCCTCGAGAGCCAGCACCGCCGAGGCTACGCCCATATAGGCGCCACCACGGGGACCGCCCACCAACGTCACGCCGCAAATCCAGGAGAGGGGCGGACGGCAACGCGGATCGGGTACTGACCGCCCGACCCGCCGATGTCAGTGCCTCATCGCCGTGATGTGCGTGATGGACACCATCCAATCTGGCGTGTAAGCATCCTAAGGACGCGCACGTCAGATGGGGAGTGCGTGACGCCGACGTGCAGTGGCGGCAGATCCACCCCCCCCGGGAGGGGGAGGGGGGAGGAGCCGACAGGCACGTCACAGCTCCCGGAAGGGGGAAATCCAAAAACAGTCGGCGGTGCATTGGGCCAAAGGAGCGTCATGCATCTCTAATCTTTATTTTGAACCTTTTGGAGGTCTTTGGTGTACATTCTTTATTATATGGTTGTGTTAATAATATCCAATTGATGTACCATGGAGAATTTTTGCATTCATATAATCATGTATAATTGCTGCTATTATTGCTAATATTTCTTTCCATTTATGATTGATATATATATATATTTTATGCATGTTATATTTTTATGAATTGAATAAATTTTCCTAGTTGTTCATTGATTTTGTTTCTGAGCATTCACGCAATTCATTTAAAGTCCCACCCTTTTTTTTTTTTTTTTTTTCTCTTAGACTAGTACAGGGATGGAAACGCATGACCACATCAGGTCATGGTTTCATTTAAAGTCCCACGGGATATACAGTCCCAACCACTTTCTAATATTAATGTATAGGGATGGAAATGCGTGAAAGACATGCTCTGACTTTTAACCTCATCACATTTGTTTTGCAAATCTGTGATGTAGTACATACATTTCTCCAATTTTTGTCTCCTTCTATTTAATTGTTCTATCCTATTATTTGATTAGCCATTTTTATTTGGGATTATATTTATTTGAAATTTATCTTAGATACCAGTTATGTCTATGGTTTGTCTGTTTCGGTGGTGGCTCCTTTGGCCCAATGCACCGCCGACTGTTTTTGGATTTCCCCCTTCCGGGAGCTGTGACGTGCCTGTCGGCTCCTCCCCCCTCCCCCTCCCGTGGGGGTGGATCTGCCGCCACTGCACGTCGGCGTCACGCACGCCCCATCTGACGTGCGCGTCCTTAGGATGCTTACACGCCAGATTGGATGGTGTCCATCACGCACATCACGGGGATGAGGCACTGACATCGGCGGGTCGGGCGGTCAGTACCCGATCCGCGTCGCCGTCCGCCCCTCTCCTGGATTTGCGGCGTGACGTTGGTGGGCGGTCCCCGTGGTGGCGCCTATATGGGCATAGCCTCGGCGGTGCTGGCTCTCGAGGCTTTCATTTCACTGGATGTCACGTTCGCTTGGGGATTGCTACTGCTTTCTTCCCTTCACACTGCTCCACTCTGCACGCCAGGTATCCTTTTTTCCGTCATGTTCTCTCATGCTTTGTCCATTCCTCCTTCTCTATATCTTCACTTTGGGTACTTGGTCTTTCCCCTTTTCCATCCTCAGCTTTTTTTCAGGTGTCTCAATCTAGATTTCTCCTTAACCCCCACATGGGTTCAACCTCTTTTTGGGGCAGTATCACTCCTACATTCCCACTTTCACACTGCTCTCTATTTCTTGGTAGTCTTGCAATTTCTTCTTTAAACTTTCACTTTTCACTGCAGGTTCTGCCTCGGGGGATCATGCCTGCCCTGGATGGCGCCTTGTGGGCTGCCCCCCGTCGATCCGTCCACCTCAGCTCCCGGGGGGTGGCGCCTCCGATGGTCGGGCGATGTACGGCCTTCTGCCATCACTCTACAAACCAGAATGCGTAAGAATGTACTTTGTGTGGGGCTTCTTTATCACCCCACCTCTGTTTCATGTACACATTTACCAGACCAATTTTCTATTTCCTATCCTAGATAAGATACGCGTTTGCTCCTGACGAGTGGCACAACAGCCACGAAACGCGTAGAGCTACCACGGTCGCGTTTTTACCAGCGTCATGCATCTCTAATCTTTATTTTGAACCTTTTGGAGGCCTTTGGTGTACATTCTTTATTATATGGTTGTGTTAATAATATCCAATTGATGTACCATGGAGAATTTTTGCATTCATATAATCATGTATAATTGCTGCTATTATTGCTAATATTTCTTTCCATTTATGATTGATATATATATATATTTTATGCATGTTATATTTTTATGAATTGAATAAATTTTCCTAGTTGTTCATTGATTTTGTTTCTGAGCATTCACGCAATTCATTTAAAGTCCCACCCTTTTTTTTTTTTTTTTTCTCTTAGACTAGTACAGGGATGGAAACGCATGACCACATCAGGTCATGGTTTCATTTAAAGTCCCACGGGATATACAGTCCCAACCACTTTCTAATATTAATGTATAGGGATAGAAATGCGTGAAAGACATGCTCTGACTTTTAACCTCATCACATTTGTTTTGCAAATCTGTGATGTAGTACATACATTTCTCCAATTTTTGTCTCTTTCTATTTAATTGTTCTATCCTATTATTTGATTAGCCATTTTTATTTGGGATTATATTTATTTGAAATTTATCTTAGATACCAGTTATGTCTATGGTTTGTCTGTTTCGGTGGTGGCTCCTTTGGCCCAATGCACCGCTGACTGTTTTTGGATTTCCCCCTTCCGGGAGCTGTGACGTGCCTGTCGGCTCCTCCCCCCTCCCCCTCCCGGGGGGGTGGATCTGCCGCCACTGCACGTCGGCGTCACGCACTCCCCATCTGACGTGCGCGTCCTTAGGATGCTTACACGCCAGATTGGATGGTGTCCATCACGCACATCACGGCGATGAGGCACTGACATCGGCGGGTCGGGCGGTCAGTACCCGATCCGTGTTGCCGTCCGCCCCTCTCCTGGATTTGCGGCGTGACGTTGGTGGGCGGTCCCCATGGTGGCGCCTATATGGGCGTAGCCTCGGCGGTGCTGGCTCTCGAGGCTTTCATTTCACTGGATGTCACGTTCGCTTGGGGATTGCTACTGCTTTCTTCCCTTCACACTGCTCCACTCTGCACGCCAGGTATCCTTTTTTCCGTCATGTTCTCTCATGCTTTGTCCATTCCTCCTTCTCTATATCTTCACTTTGGGTACTTGGTCTTTCCCCTTTTCCATCCTCAGCTTTTTTTCAGGTGTCTCAATCTAGATTTCTCCTTAACCCCCACATGGGTTCAACCTCTTTTTGGGGCAGTATCACTCCTACATTCCCACTTTCACACTGCTCTCTATTTCTTGGTAGTCTTGCAATTTCTTCTTTAAACTTTCACTTTTCACTGCAGGTTCTGCCTCGGGGGATCATGCCTGCCCTGGATGGCGCCTTGTGGGCTGCCCCCCGTCGATCCGTCCACCTCAGCTCCCGGGGGGTGGCGCCTCCGATGGTCGGGCGATGTACGGCCTTCTGCCATCACTCTACAAACCAGAATGCGTAAGAATGTACTTTGTGTGGGGCTTCTTTATCACCCCACCTCTGTTTCATGTACACATTTACCAGACCAATTTTCTATTTCCTATCCTAGATAAGATACGCGCTTGCTCCTGACGAGTGGCACAACAGCCACGAAACGCGTAGAGCTACCACGGTCGCGTTTTTACCAGCGTCATGCATCTCTAATCTTTATTTTGAACCTTTTGGAGGCCTTTGGTGTACATTCTTTATTATATGGTTGTGTTAATAATATCCAATTGATGTACCATGGAGAATTTTTGCATTCATATAATCATGTATAATTGCTGCTATTATTGCTAATATTTCTTTCCATTTATGATTGATATATATATATATTTTATGCATGTTATATTTTTATGAATTGAATAAATTTTCCTAGTTGTTCATTGATTTTGTTTCTGAGCATTCACGCAATTCATTTAAAGTCCCAACCTTTTTTTTTTTTTTTTTTTTTTCTCTTAGACTAGTACAGGGATGGAAACGCATGACCACATCAAGTCATGGTTTCATTTAAAGTCCCACGGGATATACAGTCCCAACCACTTTCTAATATTAATGTATAGGGATGGAAATGCGTGAAAGACATGCTTTGACTTTTAACCTCATCACATTTGTTTTGCAAATCTGTGATGTAGTACATACATTTCTCCAATTTTTGTCTCCTTCTATTTAATTGTTCTATCCTATTATTTGATTAGCCATTTTTATTTGGGATTATATTTATTTGAAATTTATCTTAGATACCAGTTATGTCTATGGTTTGTCTGTTTCGGTGGTGGCTCCTTTGGCCCAATGCACCGCTGACTGTTTTTGGATTTCCCCCTTCCGGAAGCTGTGACGTGCCTGTCGGCTCCTCCCCCCTCCCCCTCCCGGGGGGGTGGATCTGCCGCCACTGCACGTCGGCGTCACGCACTCCCATCTGACGTGCGCGTCCTTAGGATGCTTACACGCCAGATTGGATGGTGTCCATCACGCACATCACGGGGATGAGGCACTGACATCGGCGGGTCGGGCGGTCAGTACCCGATCCGCGTTGCCGTCCGCCCCTCTCCTGGATTTGCGGCGTGACGTTGGTGGGCGGTCCCCGTGGTGGCGTCTATATGGGCGTAGCCTCGGCGGTGCTGGCTCTTGAGGCTTTCATTTCACTGGATGTCACATTCGCTTGGGGATTGCTACTGCTTTCTTCCCTTCACACTGCTCCACTCTGCACGCCAGGTATCCTTTTTTCCGTCATGTTCTCTCATGCTTTGTCCATTCCTCCTTCTCTATATCTTCACTTTGGGTACTTGGTCTTTCCCCTTTTCCATCCTCAGCTTTTTTTCAGGTGTCTCAATCTAGATTTCTCCTTAACCCCCACATGGGTTCAACCTCTTTTTGGGGCAGTATCACTCCTACATTCCCACTTTCACACTGCTCTCTATTTCTTGGTAGTCTTGCAATTTCTTCTTTAAACTTTCACTTTTCACTGCAGGTTCTGCCTCGGGGGATCATGCCTGCCCTGGATGGCGCCTTGTGGGCTGCCCCCCGTCGATCCGTCCACCTCAGCTCCCGGGGGGTGGCGCCTCCGATGGTCGGGCGATGTACGGCCTTCTGCCATCACTCTACAAACCAGAATGCGTAAGAATGTACTTTGTGTGGGGCTTCTTTATCACCCCACCTCTGTTTCATGTACACATTTACCAGACCAATTTTCTATTTCCTACCCTAGATAAGATACGCGCTTGCTCCTGACGAGTGGCACAACAGCCACAAAACGCGTAGAGCTACCACGGTCGCGTTTTTACCAGCGTCATGCATCTCTAATCTTTATTTTGAACCTTTTGGAGGCCTTTGGTGTACATTCTTTATTATATGGTTGTGTTAATAATATCCAATTGATGTACCATGGAGAATTTTTGCATTCATATAATCATGTATAATTGCTGCTATTATTGCTAATATTTCTTTCCATTTATGATTGATATATATATATATTTTATGCATGTTATATTTTTATGAATTGAATAAATTTTCCTAGTTGTTCATTGATTTTGTTTCTGAGCATTCACGCAATTCATTTAAAGTCCCACCCTTTTTTTTTTTTTTTTTCTCTTAGACTAGTACAGGGATGGAAACGCATGACCACATCAGGTCATGGTTTCATTTAAAGTCCCACGGGATATACAGTCCCAACCACTTTCTAATATTAAGGTTGCGCTGCATTTTTTCCATTTTTATTTTTTGTGGGTCTCTAAGGGGAGCACTGATATAAGGGGACTCTATGGGGAGCCTCTGTATTATGGAGGGGGTGACACTGAAACCTATATTATGAAGGGGCGTGACACTGACTCTCTGTACCACAATGGGGAGGGGGCAACACTGTCCCCTGTAATATGAAGGGAGGGGTGACACCAAGGGTTGCAACCTGTCCAGGATTCACCTGAACAATCCAGGTTTTGAGTCATGTGTCCAGTTTCAGTCTGCCTAAAACCCAGACACATTATTCAGACTGGACTGTGGCTCCCCAAGTGACCAAGATAGTCACACACCAGTCTGTTGCCATCTGTTAATGCAATGTGACCACACCCACTGTTTCCTCGGTGCACTAAGCGTGTCACATTATTACTTTTCTTGATGCACCCAACGGTGTCCTAGGTCTTTACAATCCTATAGTGTATACTACAAAAAAATTGTCATGCGCTGTCAAAGTGTTTGGGTTTGGCTTGAAGAAAAGGTGGCAACCCTCACCCCATGGCATGTTTTTAGTGCTGAATCCCCCTTTTTTGTTTGCATTTTGTAGGATAAATCTTGTTGTAGGATATACTATAGTAACAGTGACATTTTAGATAGAAATAAAATATTTGCTGGCAATTTGAATTTCCTTACCCAATTTATTTTTGTTATAGAAACAGCATGAGGACCTCAGGATATATGGCAGACCCCTAAGGGTCTTTTACAAAGAAACCCAGCTGACAGGGGAATGCAATTTACCAGCAATCTGATGCCTGAAGAAAGTTTGCAATGCCTCTGTCTCCTACTGGTGCTGGTGCGACTTTTGCTGCTAGCTTGCCCACCATGGGTAGCAAAGCAGCAATAGATAGCAGAGCCATCCCTATAGCCATTAGGAAAAGCATTGTGTCTCCCCTGTAATGTGGTGGGATGAAAGTGGTCATTGATCTGAAGCCCTTGAAGGGGTCTTCTCTAAAAATGTGACAGACCTTAGATCACAGTGGAGTAAAAAAATAAATAAAAATGTGAAAGGTATCTCTTGTTTTATTTATTTGTGAATTTGCATTGTTAGTGCCGGTTCACACAGGGGCGGCACGACTTGCAGGTCGCCTCAGCGAGGCGACCTGCAAACGACTTCTGAGGCGACTTGCAAAACGACTTCTGTATAGAAGTCTATGCAAGTCGCCCCAAGTCGCCCCCAAAGTAATACAGGAACCTTTTTCTAAGTCGGAGCGACTTGCGTCGCTCCGATTAGAACGGTTCCATAGCACAGAACGGGAGGCGACTTGTCAGGCGACTAGGTCGCCTGACAAGTCGCCCCAGTGTGAACCGAGCCTTATTTATCTGTTTTTTTTTTCAGTTGTTGGCACCAGAGGTGAGTTTACCTGAGGACAAGAAGGTTGCTTTGAAGGTCCAAGGTATTAGGGAATATCCTGCCAAATATTCCCACAAACATCACGTTGGGTTCCACCATTCCTAAATTAAATAGGTGTTATTCTGGGAGTGTTTCACATTTATGCATAAACACCAGCGCTACTAATTAATAAAATTGGTGCTTGAGTTTCATATAAATATTAGCAAAAATAGCATCCTAGTGTGGTATTAAGACAGTCCAACTTATTTTTTGGCTTGTGGATGTTCATAGGATGTGCTATATGCAGATACAAATATTATGTAATTTGTAACTAGGGGGTTTGCTCCATTTCAGTGAGAAATATTTAGTATTACAGTAAGTATTAGCGCATCCCAAAGGGAGTTTCCACCCTATGCAATAATAAAAAGGTCTTCTGATGGTCATACAGTAATTGTTTCCTAAAGGAATTCTATATTGTGAGACACGTGAATGCTGTCTTTGCTTAATCCTTATGCCCCGTACACACGGTCAGACATTGATCAGACATTCCGACAACAAAATCCTAGGATTTTTTCTGACGGATGTTGGCTCAAGCTTGTCTTGCATACACACGGTCACACAAAGTTGTCGGAAAATCCGATCGTTCTAAACACGGTGACGTAAAACACGTACGTCGGGACTACAAACGGGGCAGTGGCCAATAGCTTTCATCTCTTTATTTATTCTGAGCATGCGTGGCACTTTGTCCGTCGGATTTGTGTACACACGATCGGAATTTCCGATAACGGATTTTGTTGTGGGAAAATTTTATAGCCTGCTCTCAAACTTTGTGTGTCAGAAATTCCGATGGAAAATGTGTGATGGAGCCTACACACGGTCGGAATTTCCGACAACAAGGTCCTATCACACATTTTCCGTCGGAAAATCCGACCGTGTGTACGGGGGATTACTCCTACAAATACCTGTCACCTGACTATACATATTTTTGGTAAAAACAATCGCAATAAGCATATATTGATTGGTTTGCGCAAAAGTTATAGTGTCTACAAAATGATTATATTATTTTTTTACTAGTAATGGCGGCGATCTGCTTTTTTTATTGGGATTGCAACATTGCGGCGGACAGATCGGACTTTTTTCACACTATTTTGGGACCATTGACATTTATACAGTGATCAGAGCTATAAATAGCCATTGATTACTATATAATAGTCTCTGGCAGGGAAGGGGTTAACACTAGGGGGCAAACAAGGGGTTAAATGTGTGTCCTAGGGAGTGATTCTAACTGTGGAGAGATGGGACTGCCTGGGGGAGGAGACCGATTGTTGTTCCTAAGCATTAGGAACAACAGATCGCTCTCCTCACCCCTGACAGAATGGAGATCTGTCTGTTTACATTGACAGACCTCCATTCTCTCCTTCTCAGGAGCAATCGCGGGTAGCCAGCCAGCGCGCACAGGCTCCTACGTCACGTGGCGGGCATGCGCTCGCGCCCTATACTCCTTAAGGCGCCCACCATACAGCTAAGGCGATTCACGCAGGAGTGCCATTCTGCCACTGTCAATCTATGGCAGGCAGTTGGCAAGTGGTTAAGAAGAAAAAAGGAGGTAATCCATGGTGCCGCAAGTCCCCGTGGTTGTTACATAGTTACATACTGTAGTAGGTGAGGTTGAAAAAAAGACACACGTCCATCAAGTCCAACCCATGTGTGTGATTATGTGTCAGTATTACATTGTATATCCCTGTATGTTGCGGTCGTTCAGGTGCTTATCTAATAGTTTCTTGAAACTATCGATGCTCCCCGATGAGACCACCGCCTGTGAAAGGGAATTTCACATCCTTGCCGCTCTTACAGTAAAGAACCCTCTACGTAGTTTAAGGTTAAACCTCTTTTCTTCCAATTTTAATGAGTGGCCAGGAGTCTTGTTAAACTCCCTTCTGCGAATTCTCCCTATTGTGGGGTCACCAGTATGGTATTTGTATATTGAAACCATATCCCCTCTCAAGCGTATCTTCTCTGTATGGTAGTGATCAAAGTAGCAACCGCAGCCTGGACTCCCACCAGGGATTACTTCCTTTCTTCTCCTTGAGCTACAGCAAGAGCTGAGCTCCATCACTTCCAGCAGTGGATGCGGTACAACCTACATATACACCTCACATAAACTAAGCCTGAGTGGCATACCAAGATACTTTGGGTCAAAACAAGGCAGATTGCCGTTTTGTCAGGAAGGCAGGCATGGATCCTGTGTCTCTGCAAAGCAGGGACAAGGATCCTCGTCTTCCCCTAGTAAAATATCCTACCACAGAGTAAAAAAACAGGCTAGGCACACAGTTGACCATTTGATCGCCCCGATGTTAAACCCTTGCCCAACCTTTGTCATTAGTACAGTGACAGTGCATATTTTTTAGCACTGATCGCTGTATTAGTGTCACTGGTTCCCAAAAAAGTTTCAAAAGTGTCAGTTAGTGTCCGAATGTCTGCCGCAATATCACAGTGCCGCTATAAGTTGTTGATCACCGCCATTGCTAGTAAAATAGATAAATAAAAAAAAATATCCAATAGCTTGTAGAAGCCATAAGTTTTATGCAAACCAATCAATATATACTTATTGGGATTTTTTTAACCAAAAATATGTAGCAGAATACACATTGGTCTAAATTGATGAAGAAATTAGATATTTTAATTTTTTTTTATTGGATATGTTTTATAGCAGAAAGTAAAAAATATTTATTTAAAAAAAAATTGTCTGTCTTTTTTTGTTCATAGCACAAAATAAAAAAAAAACACAGAGGTGATCAAATACCACCAAAGGAAAGCTCTATTTGTAGGAAAAAAGGCCATAAATTTTATTTGTTACAGTGTCACACAACTGCGCAATTTTTGCAGTGCCGAGTCGTAAAAAATTAAGCTATTTTTATGTTTTTTTGTTCAACATAAAGTATGTTTTATTGAACTCTCTGGATGGGCTTTTTTGAAAATCATATCACTCTGTAAAACTGGGAACTAACGTAGGGTCCGAGGAGGATCTGAACTGATAAAGTCTGCACCCAGTGTGGCAGGTTTATATGTGAATGAAAGAAAATGCATCCTAGAAAGCCTGAAAGAGTGTTGGAGACCCCGATATACAAAAGCAGGCAGAAAACTGATCTGGAGAGGAAAGAGTGGATGCACCCGCATGGAAGAATAATCTGCAAATGTGAATGAAATAAAAGAAACATAGAAAGTGTGGAGGAGAGTTGAGAACTCCAAGTAGACAAAAAGTATCTGGACAGGAAAGGGTGCTTTCACCTTCACTGAGAAACAACCTGGAAATAATTGGGAGACAGAATGAGAGGAGAGACACAACCACATGGTAACAGGAATCTTCAAACTACAAGCTGAAGCGGTGAGATAAACTTTTTCCTTTTTTATGGTTCCATATTCGAATGGTGACTTTATTTCTGCAACTGAATGACAGTAGCCACTTACTGTATACTAAAAAAAGACTGCATATACAGAGGGATTTTTTTTTTGCATTGAAGCATACAGCCAGGGGTTGTTTTTGTGTTTGACCACAGGAATCAGAGAGCAGGAGGAACGATTGGCAAATCTACATTTTTTTTTTTTTTTTTGTGGGGATAGTATCTGGTAAGGATGAGTTCCGGTGTGTTCGCAGAGCCAGCCAGGAAGTCGGCACTTCGCTGCGCTAATCACAGGCAGTGAGACACTTCCCGATCTCTGCAGCTGTGCATCGGGAAATGTCTCACTGCCTGTGATCAGCGCAGTGCCGACTTCCTGGCGGGCTCTGCACGTGGGCTGTGCGAACACGCCGGAGCTCATCCTTAGTATCTGGTCAATCAGAATGCTTAATGCTTTTTGAAACAAAGAGAAGTGATTGCGCAACACTAGTGCGAATTGGATGCGGTTTTCCTCGCATCCAATTCCCATTTCAGGAGACTGTGACCGGCTCTCAATAGAGAGCAAAACTGGAGCGGTTTGCAGAAGAGTCTTGTGCGTCTTCTGGTCCGAATTCAGCCAAAAATGTGGACCGAATTCGGCCCTGAAAGGGTGAACGGGGATGCACTGGACCCCCTGCTGCGAGCTGCTCCACACCGCAGTGTGAACCCAGCCTTAAGCATAGAGGGGTGATCACTAAGACTACAATTGCTCTGTGTAAGTGCATGTGGATGTAAAGCATTGAGAGAGCAGTGTAGCGATCCCTAACAGTGTGCACTAAGGATGAGCTTGGGTGTGTTCGCAGCTCCACGTGCCCGAACCCGCCAGGAAGCTGACAGCGCTAATCACAGGTACTGAGATATTTTACAGGTCGTCAGCTGCAGAGATTGGGTAATGTCTCAGTGCCTGTGATTGGCGCTGTGCGCTGTCAACTTCCTGACGTGCTCAGACACGTGGAACTGCGAACACGCCCAAGTTCATCCTGTGTGCACTGACATCCTAAATAATTATGGTTGTTTGTATAACTGAATTGGTTGCAGGTTTTGTTCTACACATGACTACTTATGAAGCCATGAATAGTTTAGGTAACAGTGTTTAGAAAAAAAAAATCTATCTTTTGGAAAAGAATACTTAGACCCCATACACGCTATTAGATTTTCTGCAGATTTTTGTCTTCAGATTTACCAAAACAATGTAATATGAGGTCAAACGTGAAAAGTTTCAATTTGTATGCAATCAGGCAGGCACTTGCAATACAAGGTTTGGGTAAATCTGAAGACAAAAATCTTCAGAAAATCTAATAGTATGTATGGGGTCTAAGGCTGGCCATACATTATACAATTTTCTTGTACAACTTTCCTTTAGATTTACCAAAACCATATAATATGAGGTCAAACCTAAACACTTTCAATTTGTATGCAATCAGGCAGGCCCTTGCACTACATAGTTGAAGGTAAATCTAAAGAAAATTGAATAAGAAAATTGTATGGTGTATGGCCAGCTTAAGTATCTGTTGACCATTTCCATTGATAATGAGATC
The DNA here is from genome assembly GCF_042186555.1 of Aquarana catesbeiana. NCBI lineage: Eukaryota > Metazoa > Chordata > Amphibia > Anura > Ranidae > Aquarana > Aquarana catesbeiana. The sequence goes on from NC_133326.1 coordinate 657,577,888, forward strand.
ACTGTGTTATTTCTTTTTGGTACCTTTTGAGCTAATTATCATGCTGTTTAATTTACTGGTCATTCCTGGTATCTCCCCTCCCAGTATTAACATGGTGATGAATGGGGGGAAGAGAGGATACCCCTCTCATGACTAGGCCATTTTTTTTGCAATGCAGCACTGTGTTCTTTTAACTGACAATTGCGTGGTCATGCAATGCTGTACCCAAATAAAATATTTGTCCCTTTTCCCCACAAATACAGCTTTCTTTTGGTGGTATTTGATCACCCCTGCTGTTTTTATTTCTTGCACAATAAACAAAAAATGCAGACAATTTTGAAAAAAAAAACAATTTGTTTTACTTTCTAATAATACAAGGAGATCTTGCAAGCCACAAATGGGTTAATGCCTCTAAATTAAAACCCTCAGTGCTAACAGCTGCAAACACTAATCACGTTCCATATCCGTGCAAATAACAATATAATAAAGTAAATGTGTTTGCGCTAGAAAAGTTATGATAAATATAAAAATCAGTGCATAAATTTTATATATATATATATATATATATTATAATCTGTGCATTAAATTAAAAAAACAATCTATCACCATGTACTAAAATAAAAAAATTGCAATCTGGATTAAATTGATGATATAATCAGCAAAGTGCAGTGTGCATAAAATCACTAAAAGTCCAAGTGCAAACTCAGGTTGGAAAGAGTGCTCACTCTTTGAATATGTGATAATAAAAGTTCATAGATAAATTCCCAGAGTGTTCAAATATAGTGTTCATATCCTGTAATATCCATCGTGCTCATCCAAAAAAATTTGTGAATAGAAAACATGCTCCAGTGCTCTCCCGGTGACCCCCACGGGCATATACGCTCACCTCCAGAGCGTGTGACACAGTACCTAAACTATGTCCAATGACGCTTGGGAGCCACTCCTGGGCTCTAATAGAAATGGTGACGATGTCCTCCAACTTGCTCAATTATCAGCATTCCATTACATAAATGAGAAAAAAAGAAGCTCCATAGTGTAACATTGCAAGCAAATATTTATTCCAAATAAAAACACTCCCCTACTAGGGGTACTCACATTCTGTGGGTGCGTGAGTGCACCTTCCTAATCTAGGCTTCACAAATGAGAAAACACAGCGCTGGTGTGGCGTGCGGTGTAGTATACTGCTCTCGTTCGTTCCTCCTTGCTGACAGAGAGCAGTATACTACACCGCACGCCACACCAGCGCTGTGTTTTCTCATTTGTGAAGCCTAGATTAGGATGGTGCACTCACGCACCCACAGAATGTGAGTACCCCTAGTAGGGGAGTGTTTTTATTTGGAATAAATATTTGCTTGCAATGTTACACTATGGAGCTTCTTTTTTTCTCATTTATGTAATGGAATGCTGATAATTGAGCAAGTTGGAGGACATCGTCACCATTTCTATTAGAGCCCAGGAGTGGCTCCCAAGCGTCATTGGACATAGTTTAGGTACTGTGTCACACGCTCTGAGGTGAGCGTATATGCCCGTGGGGGTCACCGGGAGAGCACTGGAGCATGTTTTCTATTCACAAATTTTTTTTGGATGAGCACGATGGATATTACAGGATATGAACACTATATTTGAACACTCTGGGAATTTATCTATGAACTTTTATTATCACATATTCAAAGAGTGAGCACTCTTTCCAACCTGAGTTTGCACTTGGACTTTTAGTGATTTTATGCACACTGCACTTTGTTGATTATATCATCAATTTAATCCAGATTGCAATTTTTTATTTTAGTACATGGTGATAGGATGTTTTACTTTCTGCTATAAAATACATCCAGTAAAAAAATCAAATTTCTTCATCAGTTTAGGCCAATATGTATTCTGCTACCGTACATATTTTTGATAAACAAAATCCCGATAAGCATAAATTGATTGGTTTGCGCAAAAGTTTTATAGTGTAACCTACTGTACCACTGTAACCTACTAGAGTCAGGAAAAATGTTCAATAAAATCCTCCTTAACGTGTCCTCATTTTATCCTCTGAACTCTCTGTGGGGACGGGATGAGTTCTGAGACCTTCACCTTAAAATGGTGGTCAAGGAGGGTTGCCAACCAGTAATCATCCTCCTTGATGCCACATATTCTGGGTCCTTTCGCAGGCTTTGAAGCATAAGGTTGCCCATGCGCCTCAAATTTGCAGAGGCTTGAGAAGCAGACCCCTCGAGGTCACTCAGGATGCCAGCATCTGGAACTTCCTCCTCCCAGCCACGTACTACTCCCAAGGGTCCTGGGGTTGGAAAGCCATTGCTTGCAGATTGACGCATGTCTTCCTCTTCTTCAAAGCCTATGAAAGTGCCAGAATCATCCTCCTCCCCTCTCTCCTCCTGTGTGTTCTGTGACATAGGAATCGTGGTGTCTGAATAAAGTGGACCTTGAGAGGAAGGGAAGTCCTCCTCTTCCTCCTGCTGCTCTGCCTCCAGGGCCCTGTCCATAATGCCACGCAGAGTCTGCTCCAGCAGGAACACAACAGGGATTGTGTCACTGATGCATGCACTGTCACTGCTCACCATCCTTGTGGCCTCCTTAAATGGTGACAATACAGTGCATGCATCCTTAATGATCAGCCATTGGCGTGGGGAAAAAAAGCTGAGGCGGCCTGAGCCTGTCGTCGTGCTGTACTGGCACAAGTACTCGTTGATGGCCTTCTGCTGCATGTATAGCCGCTGCAGCATTCCCAAAGTTGAGTTCCACCTGGTGGGCATGTCACAAATCGGGCAGTTTACGGGCAGGTGGAATTCCTGCTAAATTTCAGTCAACCGGGCACTGGCTGTGTATGACCACCTGAAATGGCTACAGACTCTTCTGGTCTGCTTTAGTACATCTTGCAACTCTGGGTATGTACTTGGGAAATGCTGCACCACCAAACTGAGGACATGTACCAGGCATGGCACATGTGTCAACTTTCCCAGTCTAAGGGCGGAAAGGAGGTTTGAGCCATTACCGGTGAACCACCTCTGGGCCTGTCCTTGCAGAGCTGCAAGAATCTCTGCTCCGATGTGGTTCCTGTCCCCTAAACACATCAACTGAAGCACTGCATGGCACCTTTTTAGCCTGACTCTGGGAATAGCCCTTTGAACACTTAAGGGGTACCTGATGTTCATAGGAAGGCATGGAGGAGGGGGTAGAGCTCACAGGTCTGGCATCATCACCACCAGCTGTATGGAGACGTGGGGGCACAACAAGCTGCAGCACCGAGCCCTGTCCTGCATCCTTTCGAGTTGCAAGCAGCGTTACCCAGTGTGCTGTAAACTAAATATATCACCCCTGTCCATGCTTGCTGGATCATGTGTCAGCAGTAAGGTGGATTTTACGGCTGACTGCCTTTCCCAACAATGCCAGAACATTCCCTTCCACATGATGGTAGTGAGATGGAACGGCCTTACGTGAAAAGTAGTCGCGACTGGGAACCTGCCATTGTGGTACAGCAAAAGAGCGGGCAAAAGAGCAGAAGATAGCGGAGGAGCCCGGCAGAAGACACCAGACAGCGGGAGAAGACACCAGACAGCGAGGAGAAGAGGTTGGAGAGAGCAGAGAAATCGGAAGAGACCCCCAGAGCTGCCTAATAAATTACTTTAAAAACCTTTGTAGTGTTTGTTTTTTTTTTTTATTTTTTTAATTAACACTTTTTTCTCCAGGTGAATGGGTAGAGGTACAATGTGCCCCATGCTCATTCACATAGGGTGGGGGTCGGTATCTGGGGGCCCCCTTATTAAAGGGGATCCCAGATTCCGATAAGCCCCCGCCCACACTCCCCGACAACCAACGGCCAGGGTTGTTGGGAAGAGGCCCTTGTCCTCATCAACATGGGGACAAGGTGCTTTGCACCTACCCCCTCCCATGTTGAGGGCATGTGGCCTAGTACAGTTCAGGAGGGGGGGGCACTCACTCGTCCCCACCCCCTTTCCTGACTGGCCGGGCTGCGTGCCCGGATAAGGGTCTGGTATGGATTTTGGGGGGATCCCCCACAAATTTTTTTCGGCGTAGGGGTTTCCCTTAAAAGCCATACCAGACCCAAGGGTCTGGTATGCTCTTGGAGGGGAAACCCATGCCTTTTTTTTTATTTAAAATTTGGCGTGGAGTTCCCCCTCAAGATTCATACCAGACACAGTGCCTGGTATTCTCAGGGATCAAAGTCGGATCCCTGTTCATTGAAGTCGGACGCATGTCGGGCTTCAAGTCGCAGGGCAAAGTCAGATCCAAAGTAGTACAATGTACTAGTGTGAACCCAGCCTCAGCGTCTCCAAGCTATGGTTCCAATCATTGAAAACTGATCACATCTGATGTACTTATCTCGTTTCTCAAGGCCCTAACATGCCAAGACAAAGTAAACAGTCAAAGGTATTTTGTAAGAGGCATGGAGGTTTTTTTTTAAAGTTGTAACTTTTTCCCACAATTCTTTGGAAAATTAAGACATTTTCTTTCACAAAAATTTCATATTAACAAGTTATTTATCACATGAAGTATATGCAAACCTGCAACTACACACCAAAGCAGATTCTGCTACTCCTGAGTAAGGATGAGCCAAACAACCCCTGGTACGGTTCGAACTTGTGAACAGGAAAAAAATTTGTTCGAACACCGTTAGTCTGAGTCACAAACCAAAAGTGCTTGGGGACCTGGGTCAATGCAAAAAAAAGTTTTAAAAACGACCATTTTTTCCGGGAGCAGTGATTTTATTAATGCTTAAAATGAAGCAATAAAAGTGAAATATTCCTTTTAAATTTTGTGCCTGGTGGGGGGGTGTCTATAGTGTGCCTGTAAAGTGACGCATTTTTCCCGTGTTTAGAACAGTCCTATAGCAAAACGACAATATGCATTTTCTCTGTGTATTTCTAACACTGAACTTCTGCTATGATCTCTAACATCCAGTGAAAAGACAGGAAAGTAACCACATGACTTCAGCATGCCAAATCATGGTGAGGTGTGGAACAGCCAATCCTTGCAGAGCTGCTGAATAAAGGAGTGGGGGAGGGAATTTAAAAATACTGCATGTCTCTTAGGCTAATGCACGAGATGTAAATCACCTGTCACTCACAGCAAGGGGGAGTATTTGACAAAGTTTTTCTCAGTTTGTCAAGAATTGTCTCCCTGAACAATAAAAGAGGATTGCTCAGAGAGGGATTAACTCTGTGTGGCAAGACTGGGCTCAAATGATAGCAAATCTTATACTCTACAGTATGATATAAAAAAAATATAAATATAAAAAATGATACATGTCCCCTGGGGCAGGACCCAGGTCCCCAAACACTTTTTACCATGCATATAAGCCTTTAAAATGAGCACACTTGATTTTTCATATTAATCCTATAGACTTTTAAACGGTGTTCCGTGGCTTTCGAATTTGCCGCAAATTGTTCGCTATTCGACGACCAGGCGAACACCCAATGTTCGACTCGAACATCTGGCTTATCCCTACTCCTGAGTAGAGATGGGCTCATGCATGTTTGAAACCCCACGTGCCTGATCAGTGCCGGGACAAGGTCAGCCAGTGCCCAGGGCGAATATACCAAATTGTGCCCCCCGGGTTGGGCATGACCAATCATTTTCAGGGGGGGACCAATCACACTGGGGGGCTCTGACACACAGGGGGGCTCTGACACGCAGGAGGCTCTGATTCCCAACATCTATGGCATTTGCAGCTTGCTGAAATAATGTTTCCCCAGCCTTTATCCCCAGTCTGCACATGTACAGAGATCTATGCTAACACCTCAGCTCTTTTCTGGGAATGTGGGGCTTACAGAGCAGGGGAGGGCTCAATAGACTGACAGGAGACTGGGCTAATAGGGACAGGTATATATATATATTTTTTTTTCATTGCACCCAGCTTATATCAGGCCAATAATAAGTACACTGCTGTTAGTGAGACATATCCTGTGTTCAGGATAGGAGACAGCTGGGGGGAGTTAGTTAAGCACTGGATCCTCTCCCCATACACAAGTACTAGATGGATCAGCAGAGAACATTAACAACTGAAAAGTCCCAGTATATTCCCAACATATATAAGAATTGTTCTTCTCTTTTAGTAAACCTGCTCTGCAAAGTACAGGGCGGGTTTACAGCACAGCCAGGTACAGTTTGGAAGGCAGAGCAGTGGGGACATGGAAGAAAACTGACATCCATCCTGTGAGATCTTCATGTTGGGAGAGCTGTGTGATGTATGCAGGGGGCCAGAAGCAATGATCGGGACTGTGCTGTTGTGTTATCATCTTGCTCAGCCCACCTGTAGAGGAGCTCTGTGTCACAGCCCGATCCAGCCAGCCAGACTGATGAGAAATCAAGCCCGGGAGAGTGAATTTTTCTCCCTCTGTGCCAGGATGTGGTTGCCGCTGTAGAGAGGAGGCAAGCAATATGTATGGGCGCATTCTCAGCCCACTTTTTGGGCAGGCTGTAGCATTGAGTGGAGGCATAACCTAAATATTTTCTGCCCAGATTCCTCTGCATGCTGCTGCCAGCAACCCAGCGCCCCTTCCCACACTCCTCCCACACCCCGCCCAGGGCAGCCGCCCCTCCCGCCCGCCCCTTGTACCGGCCCTGTGCCCGATCCCGCCAGGACGCCGACACTGCACAGGCCTAATCACAGGCAGTGAGACATTTCCCGATCCGCAGATGCAGAGACCGGGAAATATCTCACTGCCTGTAAATAGCTGTGTGCAGTGTCGGCTTCTTGGAGGGATCTGGCATATGGGGTTTCAAACACTCCCAAGCCCATCTCTAGTCCTGAGTATGGCGATACCACATGTGAGACTTTTTCACAGCCTAGGCATGTAGAGAGGCGCAACATCTAAGGAGCACCTTCAGCCATTATCAACTCTAACCAGGCCTTCTTCTGACGCTTTTTGTTTACAAGTAAAAATCTGTGTTTTTACTAGAAAATTACTTCAAACCGCCAAACATTATATATTTTTGTAGCAGAGGCCCTAGAGAATAAAATGGTGGGTTTTGCAAATTTTTATGTTGGACATTCTTTGCGCAGCAGTTTTTCAAATGCAATTTTACACGGTAATGCATAAATACACTTTGATGGATTTCAATGCACACACAAAGACAATATAATATCCAAATGTTTGGTAAAATATAAAATGTTTTTTTTTTTAATTTATTTATTTTTTTTGGGGGGGGGGGGGCGCGCAATACCTCATGCGTGGTGCGATTGCCATTTACATGTATGTATGGGACCAACGTGTGTGTTCGCCTTTTGCACGCAAGCACGGGGGCACTTTACATTTTTTATTTATTGGTGGGACACTGGTACACTGACAGATGTTTTTGTGCACTTGTACAATATTACAGATGTTGATCGTCCACCAGTGGACACTGACAAATGTTGATGTTGCAATGGAACACTATTGCAAATGTTTTTTGTGCACTGGTACAGATGTTGATGAGACACGTGTCTCTCTAAAGATTGGATGTGATTGGACACAGCCATCACGTGATTGGGAGGGCAAATCACAGCACCCATATCCCGATCTGTAATGGGCTGACTCACCACTTTCTAATAAGCGTTATAAAAACTCCTTACTGTAAACGTCCTCTCAACACAGCAAAGGCATGTATTCCTGCTCTATGGAAGAGCCCTAACCCTGTAGCTCAATGGCTTGCCCGGATATCAGAGATCCAGCAAATAGAGAATCTAACTATTATACTAAAAGAACAGGAGGAGAAATATTGGAAAATCTCCTTACTACTTTTATAAGGATCAAACACCTCTTGCCTTCCAACGGCAATAAACTGGAACCTATTGGCTCTGGCAGACCCTCATTGCATAGGTGCAGGGCCTGTTGGGTGGGGAGGTACTCTCTAGTTATCCTCCTCCCTCCTCTATCCTTCCCACCCCCCTGCCCTTTCACCCTTTATTTTCACTTCCATTTTTTTCTCTTACTGACCTTCTGCATGTACATATACCTAAAAGGCAGGGAAGACTTGACCTGGTGCATAGACAAGACATATTGTATGGCCAGTTATTTGGTGTTTCGTGGGTCCACGGAACCTTGTCATACTTGCGTTTATCAGCCAAGTCATGTGATGCCTCGTTTGTTGTATTTTTGTTGTTGTGAATGCAATGTTATGGAGTTTCAGGTTCACGCAGCCACTCAATAAAATTGGAATAGAAGCTGTTCAACCTTTAAACTTGGTAAGGGGTCTCTTAATTATGAGAGCTGAGATGTGGAACTAGACATGTGTGATTCAGTTCATTGTTATTTGGACGAAAATTTAATTTTCTGAGATTTGGATAGATCAGCATTAACAAATGGACATGTGAATGGCAACGAATCTCAAAGTTATAAAAAATGCATTTTATTCATTTGTGTCATTCAGATGACATCCACTTTTTTTTTTTTAATATATTGATAACATTTGAATTCAACATTTGATAACATTGTGAATATAGCTGGTTGTTAAGAAGCGGGTGGCTGCCATATCCTTCTCCTTAACAACCATGACTGATCTGCACCTTAGGTCTGGTATAAATTTTAAAGTGGATGTAAACCCTCAATACACCCAGTGAAGTGAACAGCCTCAGATGATACACAGGGATGAACCAAATCTCCCTACATAGGTTTTACATGTATATCTGCTGTCTTCCCATTTATATACTGTTTAGAAAGTTCAGATTGTGTTAGGAGATTTTCTCTTCCTGTTTAAGACAGAGTGTGATGTCTGGGCATACATCAAAGATAGCCAACATTGCTGATTGGAGGAAAGGCATACACCCCCTCTCATCATAGGCAGAGACTCTCAGAGGTGTTTTGTAACAGAGCCAGCTCCCTGTTAATCTATTTTAGCAACCTCCCCTGACAGAAATTTTAGGCTGCTAAAGTGTCAGAGATTTTGTCAGGAGTTATTAGGCTGATAACAGAGGAACAGTTCAGGAGAGAGCCAAGGGACTTAGCTCTTTGAAGAGAGATAACAAAATACTGCAGATATATGTGCCCAGCTCAAATTTCATGAATTGGGTTTACATACACTTTTTAAGGGGAACCTCATGTCAAAATAAAAACAAAAATGTTGGGGGGGGTCCATACCAGACCTTTATCCAAACATGCAGCCTGGAAGGCCAGGAAAGAGGGGGGATGAGCAAGCAGCCTCTCTCCTGAACCCTACCTGGCTACATACCCTCAATGTGGGGGGTGCTTTGGGGCATAAGGGGTTCTTTCCCACAACCCTTGGTGATGGTTGTGGGGGTCTCTGGGTGGGGTGTTTATCAAAATTGAATATCCCCCTTTAACAAGAGGGGCCCCAGATCCCAGCCCCCATATTAATAAGCATGGGGCACGTTAAAAAATGTGCAAAGTAAAAAAAAAAAGACAGTTTAAAGTCCTTTATTCAACTCCCCCAAAAATAAAATGTTGGATCTACTTGGGATCTACTGGGACATCAATGTTTCCATGGGGACAATCCCTCCCAAAATGACAAGTAGAGTAAAGGACTTGTCAAAAACTGTCTTTTTTTACTTTGCACTCTTTTTGGTGAATGAGTAGGGGTAATATCCAAAACATTAAGTTTATGCAAAGAGTCAATATTTGCAGTGTTGACCCTTCTTTTTCAAGACCTCTGCAATTCTCCCTAGCATGCTGTCAATCAACTTCTGGGCCACATCCTGATTGATGCCAGCCCATTCTTTCATAATCAATGCTCGGAGTTTGTCAGAATTTGTGGGGCTTTTTTTGTTCACACACCTCTTGAGAATTGAACACGTGTTCTCAATGGGATTAAGGTCTGGGGAGTTTCCTGGCCATGGACCCAAAATTTTGATGTTTTGTTCCCAAGCCACTTGCTTATGACTTTTGCCTTATGGCAAGGTGCTCCATCATGCTGAAAAAGGCATTGTTCTTCACCAAACTGTTCTTGGATGGTTTAGAGAAGTTGGTCTCGGAGGATGCCTTTGTACCATTCTTTATTCATTGCTGTGTTCTTAGGCACAATTGTGAGTGAGCCCACTCTCTTGGCTGGGAAGCAACCCCACACATGAATGGTCTCAGGATGCTTTACTGTTGGCATGATACAGGACTGATGGTAGGGCTCACATTTTCTTCTCTGGACAAGGTTTTCCCAGATGCCCCAAACAGAATGGGGATTCATCAGAGAAAATGATTTTACCCCAGTCCTCCCTCAGCAGTCCAATCCTTGTGTCACGTACCTGGTGGTGGAGCCCAGATTGAAACGAGTAGCCTCTCGTGTGCCTCTGGTTCGAGAGCCCCTGATAGAGAAGACAGGGACTCAAGAGCGCAGGGGGCCACAAGTGCTTGGCAAGTGGCAAGTGTAGAGTAGATCCGGACCTCTGGTGCAGCAGCAGGAGGACTGACAGGAACACTGGATCCACTGATAGAGTAGAGAAGAACTATAGCTGGCAGGAACTCAGGAACAACAGGCAACAGGGAGGTGTTCTGTAGTACAACTGGAGCACTGGAACAACTGGTAGATGAACCGGAACTCTTGGAACTGGAACTGTTGACTGGATAGGGAAGCTCTGTAGCTAGCAGAAACCCACAAACAAGCAGGCAGCAGGGAGGTGTTCTGTAGTACCACTGGAAGCACTAGCAAAGTCAGACAGGCCGGGTCAAACACAGGCAAGCAGAGCAGGTACAAAACGGAACCAGGAGAGTAGTCAGGGCACGGACCGGATCGGCAACAGACAGGCAGGTAAAAACTGAAGGATGAGGCAGGAGAATCGTCAGACAAGCCGAGGTCGGGGACTGGCAGCAAACAGGAGAAGTCAGGAACAAGCCGGGTAACAGGAATCAGGTAAACGGGTATACTGGATAGCTTAGGGTCACAGGGAACGCTGTAGACAGGACAGCAAGGAAGCATGCTGACAGGCACCCTTAAATAGGCCTAATGGCGCCAAAAGCTGTCACACTGCACGTCTGCGTGCCTCCGCCTGCACACGTGCACGCCCGAGTACCGATCGTACGTGCCCGTTCGTATCATCGTGTACCCGCGTACACCCGCTCGTATTAGCGCGCACCCGCATGGCTCTATTGACAGTAGTTCTGATAACCGATCTTCCGCCGACGGCTGAACTAACAGGACGTCTTTCATGACATTGCCCCCCCCCAAGGGGCAGCCTCCGGATGCCCAACTGTGCCATCTTACTTGGATGAGATCTTTTAAAGGCAAGAATCAACCTCCTAGCTTGGATGTTGGACTCCGGCTCCCAGGAGTTTTCCTCAGGCCCATACCCCTTCCATTTTACCAAGAACTGGACTTGATTACATCTCTTCCTACAATCCAGAATGGACTCAACCTCATATTCGGTTTCTCCGTCAATGATCACGGGTTCAGGGGGATTGACCCTCCGGTTGACAAAAGGATCAGGAACTGCAGGTTTGAGTAGGGCAACATGAAAGACCGGGTGAATCCGGAATGATTCTGGTAGCTTTAGTTCGTAGGCCACATTATTAATTTTTCTTATCACTGGAAAAGGACCCACGAACTTGGGACCTAATTTTTTGGAGGGACAAGCCAATCTTAGATTCAAAGTGGATAGCCAAACCAAATCTCCAGGTTTAAGATCAAGCTCCCCCCTTCTCTTCTTGTCAAATACCTCTTTGTTGTTGCTCTGGGTCCTTGCCATAGTCTCTTGCAGAAGCTTATTATTTGATTCGAAGAAGTTTAGGTTTTCTTGAACAGCTGGTACTGGACACTCCGGAATGTTAGCGGACAAGAACAGAGGATGGAACCCATAATTTGCAAAAAATGGTGTTTGTCTTGTAGCGGAATGAACAGAGTTATTGTATGCCGAGGTCGGGGACTGGCAGCAAACAGGAGAAGTCAGGAAGAAGCCGGGTAACAGGAATCAGGTAAACAGGTATACTGGATAGCTTAGGGTCACAGGGAACGCTGTAGACCGGACAGCAAGGAAGCATGCTGACAGGCACCCTTAAATAGGCCTAATGGCGCCAAAAGCTGTCACACTGCACGTCTGCGCGCCTCCGCCTGCACACGTGCACGCCCGAGTACCGATCGTACGTGCCCGTTCGTATCATCGTGCACCCGCATGCGTCCGTACGCGCCTCCGAACGCATCCTCTGGCTCTATTGACAGTAGTTCTGATAACCGATCGTCCGCCGACGGCTGAACTAACAGGACGTCTTTCATGACACCTTGTACCTTTTGCAGATTATCAGTCTGTCCCTGATGTTTTTCCTGGACAGAAGTGGCTTCTTTGCTGCACTTCTTGACGCCATCCTCCAAAAGTCTTCACCTCACTGTGTGTGCAGATGCACTCACACTTGCCTGCTGCCATTAATGAGCAAGCTCTGCACTGGTGGTGCTCCTATCCCGCAGATGAATTAACTGTAGGAGATGGCCCTGGCGCTTGCTGGACTTTATTGGTTGTCCTGAAGCCTTCTTCACAAATGCAGTGGAAATGTTTTTTATAGGATTAAGTTCATTATCATGGCAAAGACAGAATTTGTAAATAAATTGCAATTCTTCTCTTGTGGTATTTTAGCTGTGAAAATGTGGTAATTTAACGCAGCCAGTGTTTTTATTTACTTTTTAGTAAATAGGTATTGTTAAGGAACATGCAGCCACCGGCATCTTCTTCCTTTTTTTTTTTTTTTTTTTTTTTTTTTTTTTAAATTATGTATATTAAACATTTGAGTAAGACATACAGTACAACACATACAAAACTCATATCTCAAACCCCCCCCCCACCCCGTAACCTGTGCAACATTCCATATAGTGCAGGAGCATAATCAAAGTCGACAACCGACAAAAACAATTGTTGTTCTAGAATCTTATGTGTTACACCATCTTCTCAAGGAAACAGTCCTCTACTTGGCCACAATTGAGTTGCAGTTTAACTATGGTTTCAAATAGATCTAAACCACTGCAGTTCCTAGATTAGCATGTCATTGGCATCAAACCAGCTCTGCCACACCTTCTCAAACTTTTTGGGACAGCCCCTACTTAGATATGTGGGGGGGGGTTCGGGCCTTTTCCAGCATAGTAAGATGGCTTTACGTGCGTAGAACAATGAAAGAGGGATCATAGTCCTTTGGGCCCTACCTCCTCCACCAGGCCCAGTAAACATACTGGGACTGTAAGTGGGATAGGTATAGTCAGTAAGCCTTGAATGGTACGTGTGACCCCCGTCCAAAACTCCTGTATCGGCCGCCAATGCAAGACTATATGGTCAAAGTCTGCAGGATTGATGGTGCATCGCCAGCGCTCAGCTGCGCCAGTGCCATAAATGCTGGCTATCCTTGCTGGGGTATGATATACCCTGTGCAGTAGTTTAAATTGAATGAGCCTGTCCCGTGCCAACACTAGAGCCCCAAACAAGTGACCCCACATCCAAGTCATCTCCCCCAAAATCGGGTATTAAAGTGCTCCATGTGTTCCTGCATTTGCTGAGCATTTTTGGCCTTTCCACAAACAACTCTTTGTAGACTTCTGATAAAGGTTTTTTTAGATTTTCATTACACAGTAAGAAGGGAATGACCCAAGTTCCAAGGTATCTGATCCAAACTGTGTCATGAACGCATGTCTCAACTGTATGTAACGGAAGAAATACCAGTTAGGCAACCCGTGTTTATTCTTAAGTTGGTTAAAAGTAAGTAATTTCCTACCCTCAACTATATGTTTCAGTTGTTTTATACCTACCCGAGCCCAAATTATGGGGTCTGGTATTGTACCCAAATAAGGTAATCTGGGGTTGAACCACAAGGGGGTATCCGGTGACCATATCCCTGTCACGGATTTCATCAGCACCTGTGCCTTGTCCCATGCGCGAACAGTGAGGCGCATCAAGCCAGTCAAAGATGGTGATGCTTGAGTGCCCCTGTATACCAGAAAAAACAGACTCTCGTATGACCCCATACAAGCTGCTTCCAACACATTGGCTGCATCCCCATCATCTCGTAACAACCAGCGTCTAGCAACCACCATTTGCCCCACTATAAAATATTTGAAAAAGTCCAGAAGGGCTAGTCCACCCTGTCCCAGGGGTTCCTGTAGTGTACGAAGACTAATCCTGGGGTGTGCTGTGGACCACAGGAATGAACCGAACAGACTGTTCACATGCCTAAAGAACGAGGAGAGAACCCAAATTATGGAATTTCGTAAGAGGTACAAGAAGACCGGCAAAACTTTCATTTTCAGAAGGTTTACCCTTCCAATAAGAGAGAGTGGCAGGTGTCTCCAAGCATCCAGCTGTATTTTTACCTTGGCCAGGAGTGAGAGAAGATTCAATGACATGAAATCGCTTACCTTGGGAAATATATGAATACCTAGGTATTTAAACTGAGTGGCAATGGGGACCACTTTCTTCGCCAGAGCCTGAGCACCCATGTCAATGGCCATTGCATTTGATTTCTCCTAGTTCACACATAGCCCTGAGAACCAGGAGAATTTGTCTAAGTTTTCAAAGACTGCCTCTAAAGATGGTCCTGGGTCAGAGCGGTACACTCTCGAGAGCCTCCCACGTCTAACGCCTTCACATCAGACGATTTCCTGAAAGCTATGGCCAGTGGCTCTATCGCCAGAGTGAATAATGATGGCGAGAGAGGGCATCCCTGACGCGTACCCCTACCCACCGCAAACTGAGGGGTGACTGACGTACCTAGCTTAATGGCCACTTTTGGTCTACTGTAGAGCAGAGATATCCATGTCATAAAGACGTCTCCAAACCCCATATGTTTTAGCACCTCAAACATGTAATCAAAAGCTTTAGCCATGTCAAGGAACACCACCACCCTAGCCCCAGGATTAGCATGGTCAATCTGTAGATGTGCGAACAGTCTGTGAAGGTTAGTGTCTGTAGACTTTTGAGGAATACAGCCTGTTTGATCTATGGCCACCAGGGTAGTGATAACCCTCGACAGCCTTGGGCCACTATCTTTGTCAAGATTTTAAGGTCCTGATTCAAAAGTGCTATAGGTCTATAAGAGGAGCAGGACAACGGGTCCTTACCCGGTTTGGGCAGAAGGATCACCTGGGACTCCAATAGCGAGTCAGGGAGGAGCTTATTTTCTAAACAAAAAGGAAAAGAGACCTAAGCCGTGGGACCAGAGCCTCCAGATGTGATCTATACCACTCCATACACTACCCATAAGGGCCTGGGGATTTGTGAGGAGGGAAGGATCTTACAGCCATTTCGATCTCCGCCTCCAGATCGTTCCTATCTGTTTCCAACAGAACAGAAATATCTAGAGAAGACAACAGTGCCTCCAATTCCTGTGCATTATAAGCTGGGATAGGAGCATATAGTGCTTTGTAATATTCTACAAATGTATCCAGGATAGCAGTCGGATCCGTAAGTAGGACCCCTTGGGCATTTTTAATACAAGGTATGTCTGTCTGCATTCTCTGTTCTGCCACCAGAATAGCCAGTAACTTCCCATTTTTATCACCTTAAAGATGGACTCGGCCCTCTTTGTTTAAGAAGTATGCGTCAGCTCTGTGAAGTGCAGCGCCAAAAGACAGCGAGCCTCCAGTAGGTGACAGCTGACTGACTGAGCATGAGCTAGTTCGTACGCCCTTTCCTCATCTTGTAATTCCTGGGTTTTACTATTGTATACTTTACGTGCTTGTTTAATGGCCGATATATACTGTCCCCGCATACATGCCTTGAAGGCATCCCACACAACAGGTAGGTCAGCCGACTCGAGATTGTCCTCCCAGTAGCCAGAAAAATGTGGTCCCACCTGAGAGGACACTGACTCCACCTCCAACCAACCCCGATTCAACCTCCATGCTCCCCCCTAAGCTGCAGGGGGAGACCAACGTGCACAGATAAGGGTGTATGATCCGACAGGCCACCAGCTAAATAATTTGCACCCCTCACCAATTGTAGCATGGGGTCATTAGCAAAGCCAGATCTATTTGTGAGGAAGATCTATGATGTCTTGGACGTTCCAAGACACCACATTAACAACTGACCCCGCCATAGACATATATTGGCAGAAGATATAAATCGCTGTATACCGTCAGTATGAGTGAATGTGACCAAGAGATTCTCATATATTGTAAGTGTATCAGAGTACATACAGTATGTCACCAATGGCCCAGTATGAAACCTTGCACATTCCTTGAAAATAAGTCTCCAGTCCCATTTAACTCCCTGCTGCAGTGTTAAGAAACCAAAACAACCTATACACACAGCTTGTTCCCAAAACTTTTTTCCAAACAGTGAGAAAGTGTGACCACAAAAAAAGGTCCAAAACAAAACAGAAAAAAGAGCAAAAAAAGAAGTTCCTGAGTCCGTCAGTCTGGAAGACATTACTGTTCGTGCCTCTGTCGCTCCGTGCCTTAGGGACGGATATGCTGTAGACCCCCTATTAAGAAGGGTAGGAACTTTCTGTCCATCAGGAAACCTCTAATCTCAACAGGAGTAGCATGTGGGGTCTGTTGGGGTGCAGGTCAGGCTGGGTGTAGGCAATAAACTAGCCAATACAGTTTGTAAGGCTACTATATCCCAGCTCACCCCATCCTTGAAAAGGGAAGAAAATCCCCCCCCACCCCCCAATGGAAAAAAAAGGGAAAAGAGAACAATCCCGCACTTGCAGTAAAAAAGGAGGAAACAGACTCCAACCCTTGACATGTTAACCCTTTGACTCACAGACCATCGCTCCAATGATTGGCCACCATAGGTGTATCAAAGAATCGGACCATGCCTTTGTGAGGATTCTGAGGAACCTGCAGCCTGCTGTGGTAGAGCATACTATACTTGATATCCTTTTCCCTTAGCCGGCATCTCACCTCATTAAAGGATCTGTGGTGCTTCTGGACCTTGGCTGAAAAATCCGGGAATAGCATCACTTTGGTGTTTTCATAAGGCAGTTCTGGGTGTGCTTCCAGGCCTCTGCCAGTATCAGATCTCTGTCCCTAAGAATTGCACCAAAAATGGCCAAGGGTGGGCGCTTTCAGGGCGACGGCCCATAGGGACTCTGTGGGCCCTTTCTACCATGTAGTTGGGAGGCCTAGCAGGCTTTTGAATAATGATTCAGCAAATGCGGCAGGACCGGAGCCTTCAGCACCCTCCGGCAGGCCCACCACGCAAATATTATTGTGTCTTTGTCTATTCTCGTCATTGTCCACTTTATGGACTAAGGAACTCGCCAACGACTGTAGATCTGCTATCTGTGTGGCCTGGGACCCTTGCTGGTCTTCCACCACTCTGATCCAGCCCTCTGCCTCCATCAGCCTCCCCCTGATCTAGTCTAAGTTAAGGTGGATCAGTGTGCATTAAGATGCCATGTGTTCTACCCGTACCATCAGCATGGTTTTAAAACCCTCTATGGCCTCCAGGATAGGTTTGGTAATTGAGTCCAGAGCTGCCTCCATTAAGATAGGAGACAGAGGAACATCCTGTTCCGGAGATAGAGACGCCATGGCTGCAGGAGATTTTGCTGGGCTCAGCTGCGTCTCTCGTCCATGCTGTGCTCCGGAGGTAGTGGGTAAAATGGCGCCTGGAGAGCTTGCGGCCGCCCCTTTCCCTGGCACTGTTGCTTCAGGTCTTTTAGTGTCTTACCTGGCCTTTTGCAGACATGATCGCGGCTTTTGGAGGGTCCCGGACTCTGGGTGAGTCAAAGAGATGTCTTTTCGGTGGAGAATAAGCAAGAATTCAGGATATTTTAAACGGATGTGCATGGAGCTCTGAAGGCACACGTCTTCTCCAACTCACATCCCGGCGACGCCATCATTAACAGCCAGTAAACAACATGAAGAATACATGAAAAGAAGAAAACCACGGGACTTTAAAGGTGTCAAATAAATGAATGATTGAATTTTGTAGAAAAATATATCAATTTTATTATTGGCATTAAAAATTCATAAAAATTCCTTCTTGTGCTGCTTAATCAATTCATATACAAATACAGACACCACCGCTCTACATGTTTCGATCTGACTGAGCTTCTTCAGGAGACTTTAAATTGCTGTATGAATTGAATGCTAAAAAATATAACAAGGGAACAAGATAGAAATAATTGACATAAAGTTTTAGACAGAAGAATTACATCTATCATATCATAGGTATACAAAAGTACACATTTCCTTAATTCAAAATATTGTTGGTAGGGAACATATATTTATGGTTCAATTAGTTTTTATTGATTTTAGACAGGTTTATAACAAAAGGAGAAATACAACAAAAATAGAGACCTGACATGAAATCACTTGGCTTACCCAAGTGTACTAATTTATAAAATTCAAACTAGTGCAACCAATTGCCCAGACCTAGATACTTTACATTGTGTCATTCTCTGTAGGTCTTGAGTATGAGACATTAGTCTGTAAGGCATTAAGTACCCTGGTCTAGGAAGCCCCAATGGGGATCTTCTGCTTCCACAGACTCAGGGCACTGTGGAAAATAACTAAAATAAAAATGTGCAGACGTAACATCTGCCATAAAGTGCACATACTTATAAAGTGTAAGGAGTGTAAGACAAAAATAATCCTCCACTGAGGGAGGAGCGGTTGTTGAAATAGATTGCATTTATATAGGTCTTATAAAATCTGGAAGAAGAAGTTAGAAGTAAGAGAGGAAAAGAGAGAGGAAAAAACAGATACATTCAGTAGAAGAACAAAAAAAAAAAAGGGGGGAGGGGGAGACAGCGAGCCTCACTCTGTAAAACAAACCAATCATGGGGTTCAGCCCACGTTTTGCTGGTATACCGTGTGTGACCATTAGGGGGGGTTCGTATTCTTCAATCTCTGTTTAAGTTTGTCTGAAGTGGAGTAGTGCCTCCAGACACTCCAGATGTATGAAAATTTAGCTTGTTTGTCCAGGACATTGGCCTGCATTTCCTCCATTAGCATTATATTGTTTATTTCATTGACCCATTCCGCAATAGAGGGGGAGTTGGTAGATTTCCAGTGTCTGGGAATGAGCTGTCTCCCTGCACTCATAAAAAACTTCAAAAGACTGTTTTTCTGTGATTTTACGGTTCCGGGAAAAATAGACAGAAGGGCAATGGCGGGAGAAGGCATAAGGGGTTTATCATAGATCTCTGAATAAATGTGAAAAATCTGCGTCCAAAATGGTAATAGCCTATCGCATTCCCACCAGACGTGCAAATAAGTACCTCTCTTGGAATTGCATCTCCAGCACGTATCTGAATTGGCCGGGAACATCATCCTGAGTGTTGTGGGGACCCGGTACCACCTTGAAAGGACTTTATAGTTCTTCTCCTGCATGTAGCTCGAGATCGAGGTCTTGCTTGTGAAAAGAAAGCCAGTCCGCCTCAGGTATATCAATTCCGACCTCTGCTGACCATTTTGTTGTGTAAGTAGGAAGGACATCGTGTATGTGTTCTAAGATTTGTTTGTGTATAAGTGATAAAGGGTGTCTTGGGATTTCCGGCAGGACGCATAGTTGTTCAAATCCTGTTAATGGTCTATGAGTTAAGTTAGAGTTGTGTAGTTGTTTGCAGAATTCGTTTAAATGTCTACGGGTGAGCCAAGTCACCCTAGAGGTTGTATTTGGAGGGGCCGAAGCAAATGTACCTAAGGTGGGGTCTACAAATTGTCGTGCGGTGGGCCAGTGCTCTCTAGAATAGTTGTCTACGGAGTTTATGGAGTGGCCCTCCGGAAATTTAGGGTTATCAAACAAAGGGGTGAGTGGGCTGGGTTCCGAGGATAGAGCATAGGTGAGTTTCCTACGATACCAGATCGTCAAAGCGTCTCTTGTAAGGGGGGACAGTGCCGCTATCGATTTAAATGAGTGGTCGTATCCCCATAGGAGTGCTCTGAGATCATGTATGGCTAGGTCTTGCTCCACAAATGTGGTAGCTTTGGTCATGGGTCGAGGAAACCACTCAAGGATACGGGAGATTACTGTAGATGTATGATATAACTCAAAGTCAGGTAAACCCAGCCCACCTTTTGTAATGGGGGAGCTCAGGAGTTTATGCTACAGTCTCGGGTGTCTGCCTTTCCAAACGAAACGGATAGCCATTGATCTTAGGGAGCGGAAAAAGGCAGGGGGGAGGACTATGGGAGGGCCTGAAACAAGTATAGGAGTTTGGGAAGGATGTCCATTTTTAGTGTATTGATACGGCCCGTCCAAGATACCGCTAACTCCGTTCGTTCTTCCGATAAATGTCTGAGCTTTAGAAGGAGGGGGCCAAAGTTCAGGGCATAAATATCCGAAAAGTTTTTCGGGATGGCTGTACCTAGATAGGAAATGGAGTTCTGTTTCCATTGAAATGAAAAGTTTGATTGGAGGGTTGAGAGTGTAGGTTGTGATAAAGATATGTTTAGGGCCTCAGTCTTGGAGATGTTTAATTTATAGTTGCTAAAGCGACCGAATCTGTCTATCTCTGCTAGTATAGAGGGTATGGATATGTGGGGTTTGGTCACGTACAGGAGTAGGTCATCGGCGTAGAGAGAGAGTTTACAGTGAGATGAAGGGGTCTGCCTTGTATGTTGGGGTTCGATCTAATGGCTTGGGCGAGGTGTTCTATGACTAGGGCAAACAGGAGAGGGGAGAGGGAGCAGCCCTGCCTGGTGCTGTTAGTGATCGTAAAGTTTTGTGATTGGGTGCCGTTTACTAGGACAGTAGCTGAGGGTCTAGAGTAAAGAGCCATAATGCGTGCTAACATTTTCGGGCCAAGGCCTATTTGGGAGAGGGTGGACTGGAGAAAAGACCAGCTGACCCTATCAAAGGCCTTCTCCGCGTCGCAAGAGAGAAGGCAGGTTGGTATGCGGTGGCGCTGGGCAAAGGTAATTAAGTGTATGGTCTTGGTGGTGTTGTCCCTGGCCTCTCGGCCTGGGACAAAACCAACCTGATCTTTATGTATTTAAATTTGGTAACAGGGGGGAGAGGCGGTTAGCAAGTATTTTGGCATAAAACTTTAAATCAATGTTTAAGAGAGATATCGGTCTATAGTTGGAGCATATGGACGAGTCCTTTCCAGTCTTAGGGATGACCACTATTTGGGCTTGAAGGCTAGATGTGGAGAGAGCAATATTATCCTCTAGAGCGTTAAAAGCTTTTGCTAATAAAGGGGAGAGTTGTGTTGCAAAGAGTTTATAGAAACGAGAAGAGAACCCGTCAGGTCCAGGGCTCTTACCATTCTTGAGGTTTTTAATGGCGGAGAGGAATTCCGTATCGGATAAGGACTCCTCTAGGTCTTGTGAATCTGATGTAGGGAGAGTTGGAAGGGCTGTCTCTTGAATATAAGAAGCTAAGTCAGGCGGTGAGGATGAGGATAGCGGGATCTAGGGAACATATATTTAAATGTTGTGCAAATTGAGACATAGATGGACTTGCCAAAAAACAATGAACCAAAATAATTCAAAATGTTAGTAGACTCCTAAATGCTATCAACAAATGCTCTGTTCAAGGAGAATGAGGTGATCACAGAGGAAGGATAGGCAATATTTTCCTATGTCCTATAGGAAAAATATAAAATATAAGTGTGTGTGTGTGTGTGTATGTGTGTGTGTGTGTGTGTGTATATATATATATATATCTATCTCTATCTCAATCAAAGAATTTCCTCTTTAACCACTTCAATACCAGGCACTTAGACACCTTCCCGCCCAGACCAATTTTCAGCGCTGTCGCAATTTGAATGACAATTGCACGGTCATGCTACACTGTACCCAAACAAATTTTTTATCATTTTGTTCCCACAAATAGAGCTTTCTTTTGGTGGTATTTGATCACCTCTGCGGTTTTTATTTTTTGCGCAACAAATAAAAAAAGACCGAAAATTTTGAAAAAAAACAAGTTTTTCTTTGTTTCTGTTAAAACTTTTTGTAAATAAGTACGTTTTCTTCTTCAATGACGGGCACTGATATGGCTGCACTGATGGGCACTGATACGGCGGCACCAATGAGGTGGCACTGATGAGGTGGCACTGATGATGGGCACTGATAGGCGGCACTGATAGGCGGCACTGATGGGCACTGATAGGTGGCACTGATGGGCACTGATAGGTGGCACTGGTATGCGGCACTGATGGGCACTCATAGGTGGCACGGATGGGCACTTATAGGCGGCACTCATAGGTGGCATTGATGGGCACTCGTAGGTGGCATTGATGGTTACTTATGGGTGGCACTGATAGTTGGCACAGATGGGCACTGATAGATGGGCACTGATGGGCACGGATGGGCACAGACAGGTGGCATGAACGGACACTGATGGGTGGCACTGATGGCATTTCTTGTTTGCAGTGATGCCCCTAAGGGTAGCATTGCTGGGCATCACTGCAACATAATTGTGCCAATCAGTGCCCATTTGTGGGCACTGATTGGCACAGATTTGGCACACTGGGCACATGTGAATGGCCATGGGGTACATACCTGGCCATCCACATGTTGCCCCTTCCGTGGTGGTCCTAGTGGCGATCCCTGGTGGTCCAGTGTGGTGATCTGAGGGGGGGCTGCGCTGATAAACAATCAGCGCAGACCCCCCCTGCCAGGAGAGCCGCCGATCGGCTCTCCTCTACTCGCGTCTGTCAGACGCGAGTGAGGAAGAGCCGATCAACGGCTCTTCCTATTGACAGCGTGATCAGCCGTGATTGGACACGGCTGATCACGTGGTAAAGAGCCTCCGCCGGAGGCTCTTTACCAAGATCAGTGTAGCGGTGTGTCAGACTGACACACCGCTCCACCGATCGCCGCGATGCGTGCCCCCGGGGGCGCGCTGCGGCATGTTATCCTGCTGGACGTCATATGACGTCCAGTCAGGATAACACAACCACTTCCCGGACGTCAATCCGCTATAGGGCGGGCGGGAAGTGGTTAATTATTTCATATAATGATAATCAAATGACCTATTTACCATACATGTCTTTATATTGACATATTAAATCTTAGTTACCTTAATTAGTTTATATGATATGATCAATTGATAGCCTTTGGGAAAATGAATTGCCCAAAGGTAGGAAGAGGAAAGGAGGGAGAGAGGGGCAGAAAGATGTTACTGTAGAAAAGCCCTTAGATAGCAAAATAATCCACCGGGCTATCTCTCCACTTGATAACCCTGAAGATGTTCCTCCTTTCTAAATCAATAGGAATAGAGCCTATAAAATAGTTCAAATAATAGCTTTGCTAGTCTGAGATAAGAGGTAAATGGTACATATAAATTAGGGCAAAAATGATACTTTTGATTTTTTTTTCACACATCCCTTTATCACATGTGCCATTCATATTAATGTATATAAGTTTACTGTGGTCTGCATATTGATTCAATTCATATTTATAATATAACCGCAGTAACTTAGTTTGTCACTTCAGCGCTACACTTGTTGCACCTGTTGATTTGAGCAAGATTTCTGTTCGCTGTGTTAGCTGCTAATACTTCAGGCAGCGCGGAGTATTGTATTAGATTTTTGTCACCATTGCGGAGGTGTCTGATGTCACCTCCGGAACATGGACGTGTGTTTGGATTCTAGTGCGCATGCGCTGAATCAAAAAGGGGGAAGTGGTGACGCGCTGAATGCTAAGGAACCAGATTCGCCATTTTGGATACCGTCTGCCCACAGTTTATTCATAGCACGGCAAAAGCAGTGATCCACTATGGGACAGATTGCACAAATAGAAGACCCCAAATGATGGTTAAAATCTCAGAAAAAGGCACCAATAGACTTATACCAATAGGGCTTCAATTAATCTTGACAAATGATCAAACAATAGAAATAAAAGGTGCCCGGGGCGCCTGTATGATCACCATGGATCCAAAAATCAGGGCAAATTTGTTTGGGCAAATAAGAACATTTCTTTAGAACAGTTGTTATCTCTACACATATGTATACATGTGTAGAAATATCCTTTCGAAAAGGAAAATTAGTACAATAAAGTAATTTTTAATTTAGATTGCTATAATAGAAAACGGTCCTAATTTGGAGGTTCATCCTTATATCTCAATGCAACATTTTTTTAGAACAATCATTGCTATAAAAAGTTGCATAATCGCGTACAGGCATTATTTAATTGTAACAAATAAATATAAAACGATAATTAAATTAATTACAAACCACGCTCCTTTTTAAAGTGCAAGTTCAAAATCACATTTTGTTGTAAAACAAAACCATAAATTGTAGTGTATAAATAATAACAGTGGTGATACTCATAAAAAACTAACAACTGAGTGAAATCAATACATCAAATATTGAAACAAAAACAAGTGAAAGCAACAGTTCAAAATTAAAAATTGAATTTCAAAAAATATGAAAAAATATATTCAAAAGTTATATGTATTCAGAAAATGTTCAGATAGTGATACATAAATCAAAACTTCTGGATAAATCTTCCTTGGGTTCAGCAAGGCATCAGGCAACAGTAATCCACCACCATCAGCGGCCAAGCAGCCTACTCACCAGATTGAAGTGACTCCCATGACAGGAGTCAAATACGCTTCAAGAACAGCCAAAGAAGCTTCTCGCAATCACGGCTATATTCAGGCACTGGGACTCAGGTGCTGGAACTCAGGTACCTCAGGTAGCACTGTAGCTGCTTGGATGCATGCAAACGAACTCCCAGAGATGGGTCATTGAGACCATTGGTGCCATGAATGGGGAGAAATTAAATGGAAAACTCCAATTGTGAAGTATGCCAAAAATGTATTAAACAGGCTAAAAACAAGCGTAAAAACGCATCACCCACGTGTGGGTTCGTGCGGGCAAACAAACAAACTGCGTTGCGAACAGAAGGATTGCACTTCAAGGATTACAGTTTTGACAGCTCTTATTACTGTTGCAAACGGAAGTGGCGTGTCACATTCGTTACATCCAACCGGTTTCGTCAGTGCGTTCTGACGTAATCAGGGATCATACGAATGGGCACGCCGCCTCCTTAAATACACATATCAATCAAAGGCATCCAATCAGGTGACATCCCGCCTCGCAGAGGGATTATCCAAAATTGTAAGATAAAATTAAAAGAAACACTGCCATCTTGTGGCCAGCAGGCAGAATACGATTATAAAATTATTACAACATCCAAACTGCCATCTTGTGGATAAATGCCAGATTGCACAACTAGATAAAGTGTCATTATGTGAATAAATCAGGGTAAATAATAAATTAAAATTTGAATATATGAAAAAATGTATAATGAAAAATTGAAAATATAAAAAATATAGAAATATATAATAAAAATATTGAAATTAAATAATGTTAAAGTTAAAATTTGCAGAAAATAAAGGGGGAATATAAAGAGAGGAGACTGGAATGGATTTCCCCTTTACAATCTGTATAGATAAAAATCAATAACTGGACAGATAGCAATTTAGATCGATGTCGACATAACTGCCGGAGTGAGTGTGTTCAATCGATACATTCCGTTTCATTTTTTGATATTCTCTGAACCATATTTCCTCCCCTCCAATCAGCATCTAGCTTGTCAATCCCAATGAATTTGGCCAAGCTAGGATCCTGTCAATGGTGGATTCTAAAATGGTTAGAGAGACTGTGTTTGGGAAAACCGTTTTTAATATTTGTGAGGTGTTCATTGATACGTGTGCAGAGGTTTCTCTTGGTACGTTCGACGTACTGTAACCCGCACAGGCAAATGATGAGGTACGTAGCAAAGGATTTACAGGTGATGAATTTATCTATTTTGTAGTCTTTACCTGTACTAAAGGATGTAAAGTGTTCTACTTTCCTCATATTATTTCTAGTTATTTTGCAGGCTTTACACTTCCTACAATAAAAAAACCCTTTAACATCCAAGAAAGTGGGAGCTCTCCTGGGGGGGGTTTAATACATTAGGGGCTAATTTATTTTGTAAATTTGGTGCACGCCGATAAATGAACCTAGGACGTTCTGGTAGGAAGCTAGACAAAGTCCTGTCTCCTAGCAGAACTGGCCAATGTTTTAAAAAAAATCTTTTCAACACTTTTAAAGTCCCTATAGAAACTGGTCAGAAAAGGAACATAGTCCCGTTCACATTTCTCTTTGATATTATCTTTCAGAAGTTGATCCCTATCCATCCATGAAATAAGTAGTTGAGTGGCCCTGAGATCTTTTTCCTGCTACCCTTTTTCTTTGAATCTGTCAATCAATAAGTTAGATTGAGACATGTAATCTGACATAGAATCACAATTACGTCTAATCCTTAGTAGTAGCCCCCTGGGTATCCCTTTGAGCCAGTAATAGAAAAAAGCATGACAGGTCCTCTTAAATATGAGATCTGAGGACAAAAAGTCCTCAGATCTCATATTTGGACTTTAATGCAATAAAAAAAAAAAAAAAAAAAAAAAAAAGTCGTTTGAAAAAAATGACAAAAAAAGTGCCTTTAAGACAAATGGGCGGAGCTGACATTATGACGTCGCTTGGTGGGGGCCATCTTAGCCTCACTCGTCTCCATACCTAAGAAGTGAAAGGACCCAATCGCCTCCGCCGCTACCGATGGCTCCGGTAAGCAACGGAGGGCGCGGTAGAGCGGCGGGAGGGGGGTGGCATCTCTCCCGCTGCCGATAACGGTGATCTTGCGGCAAACCCGCCGCAGAGACCACCATTATCGTGTACAGAACCGCCGGCCCTAAAGATGGATACCTTGGTTGTGGCAGCAGCTGCTGCCGTTACCGAGATATCCATCTTCAAAGTCATGACGTATATATACAGTGACCAGTCGGTAAGCGCGGTTTGTAATTCGTTAATTATTGTTTTTTCCACTATTGATATAACGTGCTGCTCCTCAAATTAATTAATTAATTTCACATTAGTTTTATCAGCTTCCATTTGCGCGAGTTGGTAGTTTCTACCATTCACCATAAATATAAAACGATGTTTACAAATAAATGCAGAATATTTATACGATTATCACTTTGGATTTCAGAAAGAGAGAGAATGAATAAAGAAAATAGAATAAAACTTTATATATTTTTCTACAAAATTCAATAATTCATTTATTTTACACCTTTAACCACTTCAGCCCCGGAAGAATTTACCCCCTTCCTGACCAGAGCATTTTTTGCGATTCGGCACTGCGTCGCTTTAGCTGATAATTGCGCGGCTCCCAAACAAAATTGACGTCCTTTTTTTCCCACAAATAGAGCTTTCTTTTGGTGGTATTTGATCACCCCTGCGGTTTTTATTTTTTGCGCTATAAACCAATAAAGAGCGACAATTTTGAAAAAAACGTATTTTTTACTTTTTGCTTTAATAAATATCCCCCAAAAATATATATATAAAAAAATTTTTTTCCTCAGTTTTTATGCCGATACGTATTCTTCTACATATTTTTGGTTAAAAAAAATCGCAATAAGCGATTATTGATCGGTTTGCGCAAAAGTTACAGCGTTTACAAAATGGGGGATAGTTTTATAGCATTTTTATTAATTTTTTTTTTTTTTTAATGGCGGCGATCAGCGATTTTTATCATGATTGTGACATTATGGCGGACACATCGGACATTTTTTACACATTTTTGGGACCATTGTCATTTATACAGCAATCAGTGCTATACAAATGCACTGATTCCGGTGTAAATGACACTGGCAGTGAAGGGGTTAACCACTAGGTGGCAGTGTAGGGGTTAAGTGTGTCCTAGGGGCGTGTTTCTAACTGTGAGGGGCATGGCTGTGTGTGGCACATCACTGATCTTTGTTCCAATGACAGGGAGCAGAGATCCGTGACACTATCACTAGGCAGAACGGAGAGATACTTGTTTACGTTAGAATTCCCCCGTTCTTCCTCCGCGTGAGGCGATCGCGGGTATCCCTGCGGCAATTGAGTCCGCAGGACTTGCGACCCGACTCACGGAGCTTGCCACTGGCCGCCTCTTAAAGGGGAATGTACAGGTACGAGATCTGCCGACTGGCCACCTCTTAAAGGGGAACGTACAGGTACGAGTTCTGCCGACGTATATCATCGTGAGGCGGTCGGCAAGCCGTTAAAGTCCCGTGGTTTTCTTGTTTTTCATGTATTCTTCATTTAAAATTAGGATGTGGTGTCCATTCTGATCCCATCACCCTTATCTCTTTAGAAACCATAAACAACATGGTTGTTAAGGAGCAGGTGGCCACCGCGTCTTTAACCGATGAGTCACCAGCTGTCAGTGGGGTTCACCACTGACAGCTGAATGTAAAAAAGAAAGGGAAAAAACAGTGTGGGGTACCCCCAATCCATACTAGGCCCTTCAGGTCTGGTATAGCTTTTGAGGGGAACCCCAACACCAAAAAAAAGGGCGTGGGGTCCCCCAAAATTCATAACAGACCCTTATCAAAGCATTCAGCCCTTCTGAACTATAACAAGCCACATGCCCTCAACATGGGATTGCTTTTGGGCAGGGGGATCCACCCCCCCAAGCACCTTTTTCCCATTGTTGATGGGGACAGGGACCTCTTTGCCACAACCCTGGCCAGTGGTTGTGGGGGGCTTAGCAGAATCTGGAAGCCCTCTTTTATCAAGGGGGGGGGGGGCCAGATCTCAGCCCCCCATGTGGAAGAGTTCACCAAAAAAAGCCAATTTGCAGTTTTTGACAAGTCCTTTAAAAAAACAAAACAAAAAGTCCCCCGGTGTAGATCCATCATCAATCACAATGCCTGCCGCCACAGCCAACCAAAAAAAAGTCTGCTCCCACTGAAGACTCCTACCATCTGACATCACCACAGTCTGACAGTTCTTAAATAACTAAGGGGTGGGGGCCATCTGGTGACCTTGATGTCACAAGAGGGCAGGGTCACCCAGGATCATGTGTGTGTTTTTTTTTTTTTTTACACTGTCATTATCACTGTAACAGCAATCATTTGAGCATGTATGGCTTTCATTCATGACTCATGGTTTACTATTGTGATGCCGTGATTGGCCCAGAAATATCACATGGTACAGGGTGCTGTGATTGGCCCAGGTACCATGTGATTGCTGGTGACCAATCCCAGATCACACAAAGTAGCAAACAATAATGTAATAATTTGATTCCATTCATGACTATTGTTTACTATGTGCCATGTGATTGCATAGTGGTATCTGGGCTTCTCACAATGGCCCAATAGAGAGCACCACAATCCATACTAGGGGACACGCCCACTCCCCTCCTTGCCTAGCTAGCCAGGCTTCCTGCTCAGACAAGGGTATGGAATGATTTTTTGGGGGGAGGCTCACTTCTTTTTGTTTCAATTATACAGAGACAAGAAATGGGGTATGGTGTGTAATAGGGTATCGGTGTGGACTGTCATTGTATCATCCCAAATACAATGGCAATATTTAACCACTTGCTTACTGGGCACTTAAACCCCCCTCCTGTCCAGACCATTTTTCAGCTTTTAGCGCTGTCGCACTTTGAATGACAATTGTGCGGTCATACAACACTGTACCCAAATAAAATTTTTATCATTTTTTTCCCCCCACAAATAGAGCTTTCGTTTGGTGGTATTTGATCACCTCTGCGGTTTTTAGTTTTTATTAAAAAAAATTGAAAAAGACCGAATTAAAAAAAAAAATTATTTTTTTATATTTTGTTATAAAATTTTGCAAACAGGTAATTTTCCTCCTTCATTGATGTACGCTGATGAGGTGGCAGTGATGGGTGGCAGTGATGGGCACTGATTGGTTACACTGATGGCAGCACTGCTAGGTGGCAATGATTGGCACCACTTGTGGGCATTGATAGCTGGCACCTGTGGGCATTGATAGGTGGCACTTGTGGGCATTGATAGGTGGCACTGCTGGCACTGGCAGTTGGCAATTGCAGGTGGCGCTTGCAGGCACAGATGAGGCATATGTGCCTCCTTCCTCTTCGGACCAATGTCCCTTCAACAAAAGGCCAGTGATCGTCTTTTTTTCCTCCTCGCGCTGTCAGCGCGAGGAGAAAAAAAAAAGATCACCGAGCTTTTGTTTACATCATGTGATCAGCTGTCATTGGCTGACAGCTGATCACATGGTAAAGGGTCAGGATCGGCCCCTTACTCGGATCTGTGATCATCCGAGTCTCCGTGCACAGGGGAGGACATCATATGACGGTCTCCTGGAAATTGAGGTCCGCGCTGTGGCCGTCATTCGGCTATGGCCCGGACCTCAAGTGGTTAAAGAAAAAAAAATTGATGGGACTTTAAACCACTGGTGTCCACAATAGAAATAAGGAAGAATATACAGTACAGTGTGTATCAAATCAACAGATTTTATTTAATCATTTACAAAGCACCCAACATATATAAAATAGACATTACAACCAAATTGTCATTCCTGGTTATATTGGGCATCCTATAGAATAGGTCTATGCATTTAGCAAGTTCTCCCGCTTCTTCAGGTAGATATAGCATACTGCAAAATGATCCTGTGTATAACACAAGTCCGCAAAGTAACAAAATGGGTCTTTTATACTGGTATGTTTGGAAAAGGCTCCGGTGGCCGCCCTCATGCAATAAGCAGGATCTAATTGTGTGACCGTGGCATGTTGGCGAGCCTCTCCCCTCTATTCACTGGCTGCTAGGGAGTACCATGGCACAGGAATGGAAGTGCACAATACTGGAAATGCTCAGAGTTGTAAATTGTAAATACAGGACCGGAAGGGGCGCAACAACAGAGGAATCCAATCCTACCAGCATGAGTGAAGATCACTTCCCTGGCACATTCTTTTTGGCAAAGATCAAAGAAAATTACTTTTCTGGTGGTGTACATAATACAGTGCACCCATAGTTGCTATTAGACTTCTGGTGGTGTACACAATACCGGGCACCTCTAGTGCAGTTGCTACTACTTTTCTGGTGGTGTACACAATACAGTGCACCCATAGTTGTTGTTACACTTCTGCTGGTGTACACAGTACTGTGAACCCATAGTGCAGTTGCTACTACTTTTCTGGTGGTGTACACAATACTGTGCAGCCGTAGTTGCTATTACACTTCTGGTGGTGTACACAATACAGTGCACCCCTAGTGCAGTTGCTACTACTTTTCTGGTGGTGTACACAGTACACATTACAGTGTAGTGTGGTTTTGCTAAACAAAATTTACAGCATGTCTGGAAGGCCACAGAGGAAAAGAAGACACTCATAGGCCACTAAAAGAGGGCAAGCAGGCTCTGTGTCTACAGTAAACAGTGCTGGTCATGGGGCACGCTTAGTGGGGCACGAGCAGTGTGCCTGCCAATGCAGCTGCCAAAGCAGCCTATTCCATCGGCTCCATGTCAACAGTCACTCCTTCCCTAGCCCCACCATCATTCACAGAGGAGTCCCCCGAACTATTTGACCACAGTGTCGGGTACATGCTGCAGGAGGATGCGCAGCGATTTGAAGGCTCAGATGATGGTACCCAGGTTGAGGAAGGGAGTAACGTGAGCCTAGAGAGAGGGGGTGCCCAAGAAGGACAAGAAACTGGCAGTCATGTTCCACCAGCTGCAGCATACTGCCAAGTTTGCTCCAGTGACGAGGAGGGAGGTGATGATGAGGTCACTGACTCTACTTGGGTGCCTGATAGAAGAGAGGAGGAGGCACATCTCCAATGAGCCAGGATGCCCTCCAGGGGGCAGCTTAAGGGCAGCCACCTTATTGCATCACACCACAGAGCTAAGCAGGTGCAGGGCGCTGCTGTCCCCCGCATATTTTGAAAAGTTCTTTGGTGTGGGCCTTTTTTGACGTGTGCAGCAGATCACACCGTTGCTGTTTGCAACCTATGTCTGAAGCGAATCAATCATGGCCAAAACAGCAGCTGCTTGGGCACCACATGCTTGACCAGACATATGATGACCTCGCATGCAGTCCGTTGGCAACAGCACTTAAAAGACCCACATCAAAGAACAAGGCGGACCTCTCCTTGCTCGTCATCAGCTGGGATCTCCAACCCCACTATACCTCCAGTCCTCTCAGAAACCTGCACTAAGAGGAATGAAGATATAGAAATAGGTGTCCCAAGTATTGCGTCCAATCTGCTAGTGGTACACCAACATCCGATTTTAGCAGGCGAATTTCCCTACCCCAGTTGCTAAACCGTCAAAAGAAATTTGGTCCAAGCCATCCACATGCTCAGCGTCATGCCATTTCTTTTCACGGAAGGCCATTCCAGCTCTCTACCAGCATGTGGAAGGCAATGTCTTGGCCTCGTTGGACAGGGCGGTCAGCAGTAAAGTGCATATTACCACTGACATGGTCCAGCAGGCATGGACAGGGACGTTACCTAAGTTTCACGGCGCACTGGGTAACTCTGCTGGAAGCTGGGAAGGATGCAGGACAGGGTGCAGTATTGTTGGAGCTTGTTCCACCACCACACCTCCAAAATGCTAGTGGTGATTCTGCCACAGCTCTCTCCTCCACCCCTTCTCTTCTTCTTCCTCTATGGCCTCTTCCTCTGCAGATTTGTCCTCTAAACCAGCGGTGCTCTGTAGGCGTTTAAGGGGCTACGCAAGCACTCAGGCAAAAAGATGCCATGCGGTACTTGAGTTGGTCTCCTTAGGGGACAGGAGCCACACTGGGGCAGAGATTCTGTCAGCTCTGCAGGGGCAGGCTCAGAGGTGGTTGACACCATGCCAGTTTCAGCCAGGAATGGTTGTATGTGACACTAGCACCAACCTCCTCTCTGCCCTCTGACAGGGACACTTCACCCATGTTCCCAGTTTGGCTCCCGTCCTGAATTTGGTGGTGCAGCGGTTATTGAGCAGGTACCCGGGCTTACAGGATCTCCTGAGGCAGGCCAGGAAAGTCTGTGGTAATTTCCTATAATGCCAGTGCTCGGCTGGCTGACCTTCAAAGGGAATGCAACCTGCTCAAGAACCGCCTCATTTGTGACATGCCTACCAGGTGGAACTCAACATTGGCAATGCTGCAGCGGTTGCACACACAGCAGAGAGCCTTTAATGAGTACCTGTGTGAGTATGGCACCAGGACAGGGTCAGGGGAGCTTGGCTTTTTTTTTCACCACGCCAGTGGCTACTGATCAAGGATGCATGCACTGTCCTGTCACCATTTGAGGAGGCCACCAGGATGGTGAGCAGTGACAGTGCATGCATCAGTGATACTGTTGCTCTTGTCTTCCTGTTGGAGCACACGCTTTGTGGAATAATGGACAGGGCACTTGAGGCAGAACAGCGGGAGGAAGAGGAGGACTTCCTTACCTCTCAAGGCCCCCTTTATCTAGATAGTTTTCCTGCGGGCCCGCCTATCACACAGGGAAAGAATAGGAGGAGGAGGAGGATTGTGTCAGCATGGAGGTGGAGGATAACACTCAGCATCAGCAGCAGTCTTCAAGGGATCATTTTCAGTCCCCAGAAACCCATGGAGTTGTACATGGCCGGGAGGAGGTGGTTGCGGATCATGTGATCCTTAGTGGCTCAGAGGACTCAGGATCGAATGCCTCTGCAAACTTACGCTGCATGGCCTCCCTGATCCTGCAAACCCTGCGAAAGGACCCTAGGATTCGTGATATCAAGGAGAGGGATCATTACTGGCTGGCAATCCTTCTTGATCCACGTTGCAAGGGTAAGGTTGCAGAACTTATCCAGCCTTCGCAGAGGGAGCAGAGGATGAAACATCTTCAGGAGGCCTTGCAGAAAGGTTTGTGCAATGCATTTCCAGACCCTGGGAGGTTACAATTTCCTGGTCCTCCTGGACAACGTGTTGCTGAGGCTTTGTCCAGTCACAGAAAGAGTGGTGGAGAAGGTGGCCAGCTGACTGATGCCTTCAGACAATTCTTCAGTCCTCAGCGCCAAGGTCTGATCGGTTCCAGCAACCATCGCCAGCGTCTGAATTACATGGTGCAGGAATATCTAGGGCGATCCAACTTGGAGACCTTTCCAAAAGAACATCCACTGGGTTACTGGGTCTTGAGGATGGACCACTGGCCAGAGCTTGCTCAATATGCAATTGAGCTACTGGCCTGTCCTGGATCCAGCGTTCTTTCTGAATGCACATTCAGTGCTGCTTGAGGCTTTGTAACTGATCACAGAGTGCGCCTGTCCACAGACTCTGTTGATTGGCTCACATTCATAAAAATTAATCAGTCTTGGATCACTAGCTACCAAGCACCTGATGCTGATGTAACCAATTGATTTTTTTATGGATGTGGGATCCTTTGAAGACTGCCTATGCTGAGTGACTATCTTATTATTATGCTGAGTGATTATCCTATTCCTCCTCAAACTTCATGATGATGGCTTCTAAGAATATTTTTGGTTCAGGGCACCACCACCACTGCCTAAGGCCAAATTTTTCTGCCCCTGTTTAACAGGGGCATGTAATTACATATGATGATATAATATTTCACAGCAGGGACCGTTCAAGCGCCCACCAAGAGTAACTGTGAGGGCTTACAGTGTTCTGGTACCACCAACACCTAAGGCCCAATTTTCCACAGAGTATATAGGGCAGGCCATATAGTATACACAGGCGGTCCCCTACTTTCAAACATCCAACTTACAAATGACTCCTACTTACAAACGGAGGGAGACAACAGGAAGTGAGAGGAAATCTACCCCTAGGAAGGGAAATTCTCTTCTGTTAGAGTTATTATGGGAAAAAGGTGTCTCCGCTGATGATCACCAATCCTTGTTTCCCTAATAACCCAAAATTTTCAAAATCCAATTGTCATTGGGACAGAAAGTGAGGTGAAATCTTCTGGGGTGATAACCCTTACCTATGTTATCCAAAAAGCTTAAAAATAGATTTTTTGGCTGGAGCTACACTTAAAAAATGTACCTGTTCCAGATTACAAACAGTTTCAATTTAAGAACAAACCTACAGTCCCTAGCTTGTTTGTAACCCGGGGACCACCTGTATACTGCTGTTCAGAGTATATAGGGCCTGGGGACCCCATGCCTTTTTTTTTTTTTTTTTATTTGGATGCGGGGTTCCCCTTAATATCCATACCAGACCCAAAGGGCCTGGTAATGGGCTGGGGGGGACCCATGCCATTTTTCTCAATGATTTTCATCTATATTGTCAGGACTCCACAATACATTACAGCCGCAAGCAGTTTTAAATGACTTTTATTCCTTTAGAAATGTCATTTTGCTGCAGGGACTGTTCTAAACACAGGAAAAATGCGCCACTTTACAGGCATACTATTGTCACCCCCCCCAGGCATGATATTTAAAGAAATATTTCACTTTTATTGTTTCACTTTAAGCATTAAAATCACTGCTCCCGAAAAAACGGCTTTTTAAAACTTTTTTGCATTGATACATGTCCCCTGGGGCAGGACTCAGGTCTCCAAACACTTTTTATGACAATAACTTGCATATTAGCCTTTAAAATTAGCACTTTTTTGATCTTTCACGTGCGGGTCCTATAGACTTTAACAGTGTTTGCGTGTTCGCACAAACTTTTTGACAGTTCGCATGTTCTGCCGCGAACCAAACCGGGGGGGGGGGGGGGGTGTTTGGCTCAACAAACTATGAAAACTCCTCCCCCCCAATTTTCGGTCTTTTTTTTGTTAAAGCAAAAAATAAAAAGCCCAATAGTTATTAAATACCGTCAAAATAAAGCTCTATTTGTGTGAAAAAATTATAAAAATTTAATTTGGGTACAGTGTTGCATGACTGCGCAATTGTCATTCAAAGCGCAACAGTGCGGAAAGCTGAAAATTGGATTGGGCAGGGAGGGGGTTTAAGTTCCCAGTTGGCAAGTGGTTAACTGGAAATATGGAATAAAAACTCAAAATTAATAATGGGGGAAAAAAAAAATATGATTGACCCATACCATTGCTGTGTGGTATAGAAATCATCCATTTAATCCTAAAATGGTCAGGACAAGTCAAGTGTGTGCTTGTTCTGAAGGGTGTAGATTTATCATAGACTGAAGGTGATTGGGTGAAAGCGAGAACATGGGTGGAAATAAAAGAAGGGATGCATATCCTCAAAAGGGAAATGTGTAAAAAAAACTACAGTGACTGGGTTTCACAAATACAAATCTGGATGTACAAAATCCAATCATATCTGAGGAAAATAAATGTAGCGTTCCCACCCCCCAGGTACAGGTTTGTGTACAATGGGGCACAAGTAGTCCCCATTGCAATGCCCTGCACCTGGAGGTAGATGGAGCCAATAAAGAAAAATGCGTTATGAGTCAGTATATGAATATGTGAATTCCAAAAATCTCAAGAATAAACCCAATTGTATCTATCATATGTCCTGCTTTTCTCTTTCAAAAAGAGAAGATAACATTTAAGCCTTTTTGTGTGTGGAATACTCAAGTAAAGGGCCTCTACATCTCTATAGGCTATTATAGTTCGTTCTGTAACATGAAGGTTACATTTTACAATATTGTTAGGAGGTGAATGGTATCTTTAAGGTATGAAGGTAAGGATTCAACGTGTGGACGAAGGTAATTGTCCACCAGTTTGCTAGCCTTATGTGTAAGTGAATTAATGCCAGAAATTATTGATTTGGTATATGTAAAATGTGAGGGTTACAGGAAATGTAACCTTCAGAAATTTGCAGGTATTTTTGGACATTAAATTGTTGAGAAATGCCATGTCAATAATGGCTTCAAATGGCTTGAAAAATAAAGATGTCAGTGTCAGGATTCTGTTCTATGGTACCATGCATGTTTTTTCAAGATCTTCTGACACATAGAAATATATTGTTTTTTAAGCATGTTGTCCCCTTTATGAGAGGGTTTAATAAAGTTATCTTTTCATTATCAAAGTTAATAAAGAGCATATTGTTAGACATTACGTTATATTAGATTATGAGTTTATGGAAAATCTCCAACAGGTGTTAATAATATTGTAAATATGAATATATTCCAGTTAGAGTTGTATCATTGTGGGTGTGGAATATGTCTTCTCATAATTCCATGTTCTACAAATAGTTGGGGATGGATTACATTGCTAAGGGGGATTATTCAATAATTGCTACTGTGTGCTAGAAGGCTTGAAAATATGCTGAAAGTCTTCTTTAAGATGGTGCCTGATATAGTTTAACAGTGGGACCTAAACATGTTTGCTTTATAAATATCCACTTCAAAGGAGCACATATTTAGATAATCAATGAAGGTGGCCAGCCTTTCACGAATACTTAATTTTCCTGAGAGAGGTCATGAACTTGCATACTTTTCCCTCCAAAAAAATTTGTGCTAAGGATTTGCATTGAATGGGATTGACTTATGCTAAATGCAGGGGGTTTGGAATTATCCAGTCTTAAAAAGGATGGGTAAGATTTAAATAAAAGTGAATAGGGGTGCCCACTAATCAGAGCCACTCCATGCAAACTAATGAAGGAGAGGCCTATAACAATACACACACACTAGATGGAGAAAGGAGGAGATGACTTTGAAACACAGTTACCAGAATAGGGCCCTCATGCACAGTTCCATGGTAATTTTAGAATATATCCATTGCACATATATTTAAATGTTTGTCTTAAGTCTTTTCTTTCTCACTGGCTGTATTTAGAAGTATGTTAAAGATTTCTTAATAATGCTTCTTTTCTGTAACTGGATTTGTTTGTTATTTTTTACTCTATGATCATTAGAGGGTGTGAACTTACAGGATATGATTTATTGTTATATTTTTAGGTGCAGGGGACATTTTTGTTTTGTGTTGCACGCTGACATGACCATATGTGGTCAATGACATACCCTGGGATCCCTTTGCCACTTTATTTACAAACAGAATCCGGCTGGGGGTTGGAACTGTCATTACTTGCAAATGGTTGTGTGTTTATTTATTTTAAAATGTCACTTTTGATTTAGCACATCCTACCAGTGAACCACCAGGTAGATTTTGGGCACCCCCATACATGCTATTTAAAGGATTTGTGCATTTTTTATGTTTTACTAAAAGCCTTATTAAAAGAGCGACTACATGCTAAATTATGTTTTTTTAAATTAACATTTTTACATTGGTATACGTTCCCCAGCTCTCCATGCCCATTGTTTACAATCACTATTAGTCTTGAAAATGGCTAACACTGATTTGCATGATTTTTTCACCCATGGAATTCAGTGGGGATTTATGTTTACAGTATAGTTTGTTTGGTATCAGTTTGGCACCGTCGGTCAACCTGGCAAGTATTTCTGATTTTTAGTACTCCTTGCTTAAGAAATACTATCTTCAATAGACATAGAAGCTGCCCTTGCTGATTATTTTACAAAAAGTTTACTCCATAGGATGCCATATTAAATCTATTATTTCTCCAAGTATCTCATAGGGCAACTGAATTGGATGGGTCCTACATGTGAATGATTATTTAAAAACTATACATATTTTATGTAAAAGTATAGAGATAAAACAATGCACGTTCTTTTGGAATAGACTACAACATATCTGTTAAGGATTTCCATTGATATTGAAACCATTGTTTTATTCGTTGTTGGTATCTATTAAGCCAATTATCATACTGTTAAGGGGTTCTTCCTGATCTATTCCCTTGCGTGTATTAACATGCTAATGACTGGGTTGGTGAATGAAAACAAAGGATAGTTATATTGTTCAGTAAGAATGTATGAAAGACGTCTTTTGTTAGATAAATTAGAGCTGTGACTCAGGAGCGAGCCTGCACGAGTGCCCCATGGAAAGCAGCTTTCTGTGGGGGTACCCAATGAAGAGGAAGAGCTTGGAGCGCCAGTGGGGGACCCCAGAACAAGAGGATTGGGGCTACTCAGTGCAAAAGCAGGTAAGTATAACATGTTTGTTATTTTTATCTTTATAAAAATTGAGGGTTTACAAACCTTCTAAGGTGAGGCATAGCTTAGTCAGTCACTAGTGTTACAAACTGATCAGGAGAACAAAGAGCTGCTGAGATATCACTATCTGTACTACACCATTCCAGGTATCTATACATTTTATGATGGAGCAATTGAGTTTCTTGTTCAAATGTTCAAATTTTGCTTTGAGAGATGTGTTTCAGTTTAAATGTATTACAGTCGCTTTTTTTTTTTTTTTTTTTTAGGAAACTTGTACATTAATTGTCCATTTGAATTTGCTGATTGTTTGAATATTTATCATTCTAAATGCATTCCCAGACAAAACCGTTTTTATGTTTAATAAGGGGAGAAGGCTTAAAGTCAAAAACTCTCTGTAGCCCTGCTGAGGCGTTATTCTAAGATATTTAAGATATTCTTAATTACTGACTTCATGAATTGGTGTCATTATTTGTTTGCATTTTTTTTGCATTGTTATTATTATTATATTCCGTCCAGTAAATTTTTGTTTGTTTTATTTTTTTAATTTCCATTGCTCTTTAAATTTATTTTTATGGAGATGAGCAGATTGGGATGTGTGCAATATTCAAAATCAAAAACATATTCTAGGAGGAAAACAAGGTTAATTTAAAGATATGACACAGTGAGTAGGGGTTTTCATCCTTACAAAAAAAATGTTAGTAGCAGGATAACAATTTAAAAAAGGAAAACTGTTTGGAAAAATTAATACAAGAATTACATCAATGGACTTGCTGGCAATAAAATGTACAAATCGAGGTTTAGACCATAAATCAGAAATTAGAGACAAAGTCAAGTTTTATTATTAAGGGCATTTTACATCTAAACCTATTGTAATAAGGTCTACTTTGACTGACCCTCTATCATTGCAAATTATGTGTGGAAAGGCATTTGTGATTATTTGTTAAAGGAGCTGAGAATATTTACTTTAACCACTTTAACAGCCTGGAAGGATAGTTTTGAAAAAGCCTCTCACGCTACTTTAAAGCAGTGAACTAAATCAATATGTGAAAAAATAAAAGTGCAGCAAAATCTATAAGTGTAACACATAACACTAAACAGTCTAAGTGAATGAAGTGATTTTTCGCAAATGGTGATACAAGATTCAGAATAAATTATCCCATATGGGGTATAAAGATAAAAAATCTTAAATATTTTAAAGTTAAATTGTGTATTAGACGTCTATCTACAATAACCATTTACAAATGATATGTGTAGATGATGTAATCTCAATCTTGCCATGTATACTCAAACAACATCCTTAACATACTCATGTGCAATTAGATGTGTATCGCCTTGTGTAAACCGAAAACAAAAATAAAAAAAATAAAAAAAGAAATGGAAAAAAAGAAGAAAAGAAAAAAACACAGCTTCAAATTTCAATAAAATAGTGACAACAAAGTCCAGTAATTGCTACAGTGAATGGGGAGTGGTGAAGTTCTGTGGCTGTTAGAATAGGTGGAGAACTCTTACCTCAATGTTATAAATAGCAGGCAATCACCATCTGGGATATCCACTGACCTCCCTCGATAGTCGGTGTGATCTCTCTGGATGATAGATTTAACAGTATTCCTTCTTAGGGTGCAGCGGTATGTTGTCAGATCGAAATGGTATAAGGAGGTACCTCAGTGTAAGAAAGGGGACAAAGAGGAAAAGAAGCTTCCAATAGTGTAGTATGTCAGGGCTAAAAACGTGTTTATTTATACATAATAGCGTGGACTCTTACACACAAAAGTTAAAAATAACACAGGGAACAAAATAGGCGTTGTTCCTCGCCTTCTCACGTCACTTCCGGTCGCAGCTCTCCTGGCCAATCCCTATGCGTTACGTTGTCTCTCACAACTTCATCTGGGGAACCGGATTGCCTATTGGGCCAAGCCTTTATTGCTATGCGCCCGGAAGTAGTTGAGCGGCCATTTTTTAGAAGTCCACGATATGTAAACATCGTGGCCATTTTGTTGAAGTTTGCTATAGAGAAAGATTGCGGTCACTCCTTTTCTTGTTCATAAAGTTCGAATCAGCCATTTTTTGTTAGTCTGGTGTCTGCAATGTAGGTATGAGACTGGCAGCATGTTTCATATTCCGTATGCTGCATTAACTAGCTCATTATAGATGAGTAAGTCTTCTTAAAATTAATAATATAAAAACTCAATAGCTGATATTCCACTCACTAATGAGATTGATGATCGGTATAGTCGCATA
Source organism: Aquarana catesbeiana (assembly GCF_042186555.1). Classification (NCBI taxonomy): domain Eukaryota; kingdom Metazoa; phylum Chordata; class Amphibia; order Anura; family Ranidae; genus Aquarana; species Aquarana catesbeiana. Next base: position 657,618,622 of record NC_133326.1, read on the forward strand.
GCGTCTGTTTAGTGAGATAACTTATACTTTTATATGATGTTACATGTTCTTAGTAGTGGGGTCATCAAGTTAACATTAACATTATCCAGAATGTATAGAATGTAATTTAATATTTTACAGGACCACAAAATATTGCAAGGAGAAGTACATTATGTTTATACAAAATAGGGTATAATAACAATAAAATACAATAAATTAAAAAATGGGATAAAATTGCGATAAAAAATTAGGTAAAAAATAAAACAAAAAAATAAAATAAATAAATATAAAGTAAAGATGAAAATAAAAATAAGAAAAATGTAAATAAAAAATAAACAGATAATGAGAATCTCAAAATGAAACACCAATAAGGTGAAAAAATAAATTCAGTGACTATATTCATCCATAGTATTAATAAAAATACAAGATGAAGTTAAAAATTGCTTAAAAAACAATTAAGGTTGAATTCTACATTCATCCCCCCAGGTGTTATTGTACGCATGGTATATATCCATTTGGATTCCTTCTGACTGATTGTTCTAATTTTATGGATCCCTCTCCATGCCTTTATATATTTTTCTATGCCCCAAAATTGGAGTTGTGAGGGGTCTTTATTGTACTTTAGTGCAAAATGTTTTGACACATTGTGTTTTGGGAAGCCATTCTGTATGTTTTGTACATGTTCTTGTATCCTTACTTTTAGTGCTCTCTTAGTTCTTCCAACGTATTGCAAATTGCAGCTACATTGGAGTACATAAACGACTCCTTCCGTATGGCAATTTATGAAGTCGTGGATAGTATGTACTTGACCCATATTGGTGGCCACAGATTCGGTTCTTTTACCCTAAAACTTTTTTGCATAGCGGCAGGCATAGCAGTTCTTACATGGGTAGAATCCTTTGCCATTAAAGAATGTGAATGTTGGTTTCCTTGGTGGTTCTACTACTGATTTAACAATGAGGTCCTTGATGGTAGGGGCTCTTTTATATATATTAGGACGTTCTGGTAAGATCTTTTCCAAGTCCTCATCATTTTTGAAGATGTGCCAATAATGTTGGATAATCTTGGCTACGTCCTTGTGTTGGACATTATAGTCCAATATCAGACACGGTGCTTCCAATTGCATTTTCTTTTTGGGTTCATTTTATAGCATTTGGGTTCTGTCACGTACCTGGTAGGTGGAGCCCGGAGTGCAGAGAACGGCCTCTCGTATACCTCCGACTTAGGAACCCCTGAAGGTGAGAACAGGGGCTCAGAAATACAGAGGGGCACAAGTGCCTGGCTGGAACACTGGAGTAGAGAGCTGGATCCTGTAGTCAGCAGGGAGGTGCTCTGTAGTCCCGAAGCAGGTTGCAGACAGCAGGGAGGTGCACTGTAGTCCAGTAGCAGACATCAGGGAGGTGCACTGTAGTCCCGCAGCAGGTTGCAGACAGCAGGGAGGTGCACTGTAGTCCCGCAGCAGGTAGCAGACAGCAGGGAGGTGCACTGTAGTCCAGTAGCAGGTAGCAGACAGCAGGGAGGTGCACTGTAGTCCCGCAGCAGGTTGCAGACAGCAGGGAGGTGCAGACAAGCCGGGTCAAGGTACTGGCAGGCAGATCAGGTACAGGAGGGCAAACCAAGAGAATAGTCAGAGTCCAAGCCGAGATCGGGGCAGGCAGCAAACAGGTAAGTCAGGAACAAGCCAAGCAGGTACTGGATACAGAGAAACTGGTAACAAGGGAGCAGAGGTCTCAGGAAACGCTGTAGACCGGACAGCAAGGCAGCATTGGAACAGTCTCCTTTAAATAGCCCATCTTGGCGCCAAGTGTGTTACAGGGGGCCCGTGCGCCGTTATTGGCGCTATTGCGCACGCGCATTCGCCCACTAGCGCTATTGCCGCTATTGCGTACGCGCGTTCGCCTATTAGCACTATTGGCGCTACTGCACGCGTGCGAGCGCCGGATGGCGCTTACAGGCATTCTTTTAATCTTCTGTTTGCTGGAATGACTACAAGAGGGCTTTTCCTGACATTGCCCCCCTTCAAAGGGCAGCCTCCGGATGCCCAACTGGGCCATTTTACTCGGATGAGTTCTTTTAAAGGCTAGAATTAGTCTTTTGGCATGGATGTTAGTCTCTGGTTCCCAGGAGTTCTCTTCGGGGCCGTAACCCTTCCATTTCACCAGGTACTGAACCTGATTACGTCTCCTCCGGCAATCTATGATGGATTCTATCTCGAATTCTTCTTCGCCGTTAATAAGTACAGGCTCAGGAGAACCGGTGTTCCGGTTAAGAAAGGGATCCGGGACTGACGGTTTGAGTAAAGCCACGTGAAAGACTGGATGAATACGGAAAGATTCCGGTAGCTTCAACTCATACGCCACACTGTTAATTTTTCTCAACACTGGGAAGGGACCCACAAACTTAGGGCCCAATTTCTTGGATGGGCATGCCAGTTTCAGGTTCTGTGTGGACAACCAGACTTGATCTCCAGGTTTTAGGTCAAGCTCCCCCCTTCTCCTTTTGTCAAACGTTTCCTTGTTATAGTCCTGGGTCCTTGCCATTGTTTCTTGAAGTAGCTTGTTGTTGGTGCTGAAGAAGTTCAAGGTTTCTTGAGCCGCCGGTACTGCACACTCTGGCATGTTATTGGACAGAAACAAGGGATGGAACCTGTAGTTCGCAAAAAACGGGGATTGGTTGGTTGCAGAATGCACGGAATTATTGTAGGTGAACTCAGCAAGGGGTAGCAGAGGCACCCAGTCATCTTGAGAAAAGCAAGAATAGCATCGCAAATATTGTTCAAGGGTCTGGTTGGTTCGTTCAGTTTGACCATTCGTCTGAGGATGGTAGGCAGAAGAGAAGGAGAGGTCAATCTTTAAGGCCCCACACAGGGCTTTCCAGAATTTGGATGTAAATTGTACCCCCCGATCAGATACAATATTAGCGGGTACACCATGGAGTCTTACAATGTCTTTAATAAAAATCTTCGCAGTCTCTGAAGCAGATGGGGTACCCTTCATAGGCAGGAAGTGAGCCATTTTAGAAAGTCTGTCAACCACTACGAAGATGGTGGTGAAATCTTCTGAAGGTGGTAATTCCACAATGAAATCCATGGAGATCATCCTCCATGGTCTTTCTGGTACGGGTAGAGGCCTCAACAGTCCCCAAGCCCTGGTCTTGCTGCCCTTGTTCTGGATGCAAGTAGTACATGCCTCAATATATTGTCTGCAGTCCTTTTGTAACTGAGGCCACCAGAACATGCGCTGCAGGAGTTCAGAAGTTTTGCATACCCTGAAGTGGCCAGCTAGTTCATGGTCATGACAAGACTTGAGGATGGCAACCCGTGTCTGTGGTGGCACAAAAATTCTGTCCTTGTACCAAAGTAGATCATCTTTCCACTGTAAAGTGACATCTGTTGGATGGGGAGTCAGTGAAGAAGCTTGTTTAATTTGGGAAAGCAGATCTCCCTGAAGCATGAGAAAATTCCCAGGAGCAAGGATGGTATCAGGAGGAGAAGAAACTTCAGGTTCGCTGAACATCCGAGAAAGCGCGTCTGGTTTAGTATTCTTAGATCCCGGCCTGTAAGTGATGTGAAAGGCAAATCTAGTGAAAAAAAGTGCCCATCTGGCTTGTCGTGGTTTCAATCTCTTGGCAACTTTCAAGTACTCTAAGTTCTTGTGATCAGTGTACACCAGAATAGGATGGGCTGCTCCTTCCAAGAGGTAACGCCATTCTTCTAGCGCAGCCTTGATTGCAAGTAGTTCTCTGTCCCCGACATCATAATTTCTTTCAGCTTCGGTTAGCCTGCGAGAGAAGAATGCCACTGGGTGTAACAAAGCCTTGGATCCTTGTCTCTGTGAAAGAACTGCCCCTACTGCTATCTCAGAAGCATCTACTTCCAGTATATAAGGTAAGGCTGGGTCAGGATGTTTTAAGACGGAGGCTGAAACAAACTGTTCTTTCAAGGAAGTAAAGGCTGCTTGAGCTTCAGGAGACCATTGGAAACGGGTGCCTTGCCGGGTAAGACTTGTGATGGGGGAGATGATAGAAGAAAATCGCTTGATGAATTTACGATAAAAATTTGCAAACCCCACAAATCGCTGGACTCCCCTTTTTATCAGTCGGAGCTGGCCAATCCAAGATGGCAGAGACCTTCTGTGGATCCATGTTGACACCATCTGTCGAAATGATCAGGCCCAGAAACTGGATGCTTTGGCGTTCAAACTCGCACTTCTCAGGTTTTGCATACAAGCCATGCTGGCGAAGGCGGGTTAGAACTTTTCTGACATGTTCCCGATGAGTAGCCAGTGAGGAGGAAAAGATCAAGATGTCATCCAGGTATACGATGATAAACAAGTCAAGGTAGTCTCTGAAAATATCATTAACAAAATGCTGGAAGGTGGCGGGAGCATTGCATAACCCGAAAGGCATGACAAGATACTCAAAATGTCCGAAGCGGGTACGGAAGGCCGTTTTCCATTCATCTCCGCTTCGGATCCGGACTAAATTGTAGGCTCCACGAAGGTCTAATTTGGTAAAGATGGATGCGGTTCCGAGTCGCTGGAAAAGTTCGGGTACCAAGGGTAGAGGGATACCGATTCTTGATTGTGATTTTATTAAGGTCTCGATAATCTACGCAAGGGCGTAGAGAGTGGTCTTTCTTCTCTACAAAGAAAATCCCTGCTCCTGCTGGAGAGGTAGAAGGGCGTATGAACCCTTTCCTCAGGTTGTCATCAATGTATTCTTTAAGGGTTCCAAGTTCAAGTTCGGTCAAGGGAAAAATTCTCCCAAAGGGAATTTCTGCTCCGAGAATCAACTCAATCGGTCAGTCGTAAGGTCTATGGGGTGGCAGAGTCTCTGCCCCTTTCTTACTGAATACATCCAGAAGATCATGATAAGCCTTAGGAACTGCTTGGCAGGCTTCAGCATCGGTCTCCAGACATAGCAGAGAAGATGGAATGTTGGGAGTCTCCTGTAAACAATGTTGCTGGCAGTAAGAGGAATGAAAACTGATTTTTCCAGTGGACCAGTCTATTTGTGGATTATGTGCCTTGAGCCAGGGCATTCCTAGTATGATGGGAAACAAGGGAGATTCGATGATATCAAGACAGAGAGTAGTTCTTGGTGATTGCCGGAAATGGTGGTTTTAAGAGGAACTGTTTCTTGTGTTACAGGCCCAGATTTAATAGCCGATCCGTCGGCCAGATGTACAGACAGTCCCTGTGCTCTGGGTCCATGAACCCGCTGCAGGCCCCGGAGTCAATGATGGCGGTTGCCTGCGTATTCCCTTCTGGAAGCTGCAGAGAGATGGGGATAGCCAAATGAGTAGTATTATCTAACACAGCAGGTGAAGAGGTAGAGGAAAGAGTAAAGTGCTTACGAGTCTTTGCGGGACAAGTCCTCACATAATGTCCAGATTTTCCGCAATACAGGCAAAGGTTATTCGCTCGCCAGCGTTGGCGTTCCTCCGGAGTCAGAGAGGGACGGATCAGGCCTAGCTGCATTGGTTCAGTGGAATCAGCAGGAGTGTGGACAGAAGGCTGTGGCACTCGTGGAAGCATCCAGACTGGGCGAGTGGACCCAGCAGTACGTTCAGCTCTTCGCTCTCTTAGGCGCCTGTCGATCTGGATGGCAAGATTGATAAGGGCTTCAAGTGTCGCAGGGATGCCAACCCGGGCCAACTCATCTTTTAGTGGCTCGGAGAGTCCCATTCGGAACTGGTGGCGTAGGGCGGCGTCGTTCCAGCTTGTGTCGGAACTCCAACGTCTGAACTCAGATGCATAGTCCTCCGCCGCCCTACGGCCTTGCTGGAGAGAGAACAGAGCTGCTTCTGCGGTAGCTGCTAGTTGCGGGTCCTCATAGAGAAGGGCCATGGCTTGGAAGAAAGTGTCCAGTTGGTTAAGGCAGCTGTTCTTTTGCTCCAGGAGTCGATGAGCCCATGCCTGGGGTTCCCCCAGCAGGAGGGAGATAACGAACCCCACCTTGGTGGTTTCTAAAGAAAAAGTCCTGGGCTGTAGTGCAAAGAAAAGTTCACAGGCGTTACGGAATGCTCTAAACTTGCTGCGGTCCCTGGAGAACCTTTCTGGTGTGGGAACTTTTTAGGTTCTGGAGGCAACATTACTACAGAAGGACCCGGGGAAGGACCTGGAGCGGAGGTGGAGAGCCCTTGAACACGTTCTTCCAGACGTTTATAACCGTCTTGCAGGTCTTTAACAGCCTGTGTAAGTCCAGCCAGATGATGGCATAAGTCCTCCATAGGTGACGTTCCCTGCGTGGGCTCAGACATGGCTGTCCGGTACTGTCACGTACCTGGTAGGTGGAGCCCGGAGTGCAGAGAACGGCCTCTCGTATACCTCCGACTTAGGAACCCCTGAAGGTGAGAACAGGGGCTCAGAAATACAGAGGGGCACAAGTGCCTGGCTGGAACACTGGAGTAGAGAGCTGGATCCTGTAGTCAGCAGGGAGGTGCTCTGTAGTCCCGAAGCAGGTTGCAGACAGCAGGGAGGTGCACTGTAGTCCAGTAGCAGACAGCAGGGAGGTGCACTGTAGTCCGGTAGCAGACAGCAGGGAGGTGCACTGTAGTCTGGTAGCAGACAGCAGGGAGGTGCACTGTAGTCCCGCAGCAGGTTGCAGACAGCAGGGAGGTGCAGACAAGCCGGGTCAAGGTACTGGCAGGCAGATCAGGTACAGGAGGGCAAACCAAGAGAATAGTCAGAGTCCAAGCCGAGATCGGGGCAGGCAGCAAACAGGTAAGTCAGGAACAAGCCAAGTAGGTACTGGATACAGAGAAACTGGTAACAAGGGAGCAGAGGTCTCAGGAAACGCTGTAGACCGGACAGCAAGGCAGCATTGGAACAGTCTCCTTTAAATAGCCCATCTTGGCGCCAAGTGTGTTACAGGGGGCGCGTGCGCGCACCCGCGCGCCGTTATTGGCGCTATTGCGTACGCCCATTAGCGCTATTGGCGCTATTACGTACGCGCGTTCGCCTATTAGCGCTATTGCGCGCGTGCGAGCGCCGGATGGCGCTTACAGGCATTCTTTTAATCTTCTGTTTGCTGGAATGACTACAAGAGGGCTTTTCCTGACAGGTTCTCTCAATATCCTCAATGTGTTGTATTTGATTTTTAATCCATGAGTCTTTGTAACCCTTAGCCTTAAATATTTCCCCTATTATCAAGGCTTGTAGCACTGTAGCAATTACTGGACTTTGTTGTCACTATTTTATTGAAATTTGAAGCTGTGTTTTTTCTTTTCTTCTTTTTTTCTGTTTCCTTTTTTTATTTCTTTTTAATTTTTGTTTTCGGTTTACACAAGGTGATACACATCCAATTGCACATGAGTATATTAAGGATGTTGTTTGAGTATACACGGCAAGACTGAGATTACATCATCTACACATATCATTTGTATATGGTTATTGAAGATAGACGTCTAATACCTATTTTAACTTTAAAATATTTAAGATTTTTTATCTTTATACCCCATATGGGATAATTTATTCTGAATCTTATATCACCATTTGCGCGAAATCACTTCATTTACTTAGCCCGGAAGGATTTCCACCCTTACTGACCAGGCCATTTTTTGCAATACGGCACTGCGTTGCTTTAACAATTGTGCGATTGTGCGACGTTGTACTCAAACAATTTTTTTTCCCCACAAATAGAGCTTTCTTTTGGTGGCGTTTTTTTTTTTTTTTTTACACTATAGTCAAAGAAAGACCGACAATTTTGAAAAAAAACAAAATTTTTTGTTATAATACAATTCCCCCAACAAATTTGTAAAAGAAACATTTATTCATCAGTTTAGGCCAATATGTATTCTGCAACATGTTTTTGTTAAAAAAAAGAACAATAAGCATATATTGATGGGTATGCGCAAAAGTTATTGCATCTACAAAATAGGGCATCGATTTTAGGGACTTTTAATTTTTGTTTTTACTGGTAATGCCGGTGATCTGTGATTTTTAGTGGGACTGCGACATTGCGGTGGACAAATATGACCCTAAGTGACACTTTTTGGTGATCGGTGCTATAAAAATGCACTGATCACTGTATAAATGGCACTGGCAGGGAAGGGGTTAACACTAGGGGGTGATCAAGGAGTTAAGTGTTCCCTAGGGAGGTGCTTTCTTACTGTGGGAGAGTGGACTAACAAGGAGTAGAGAGAGATCGCTGTGCCGGATCACTAGGAACAGCAGATCTCTCTGTCTCCTCCCCTTTCAGAACATGGATCTGCCTTGTTTACATTGGCAGATCCCCGTTCTACCTCTGTGAGGAACGAACGTGGGTGGCCGGCGGACATCAAGCTGCTGTAGGCATGTGCGCACACACATGATCACATGCATGGGCCAACCTCCTGGGATGTCGGTTCGCGCAGCCGAGCCGCCTTGCCACAGTATATCTGCAGTGGGCGGTAAGCAAGTAGTTAAACCAAATTAATATTCACTTCAATTATCATGTTTACTTATTTTATTGACACTTGATTGGATATTCAAAATATGCATGACTTTGCTTTTTTCCTTGATTGGGTATTTAAAATGAGTATTTACATACTTTTTTTTTTTTTAAGTAAAAATTCTCAAATGCTTTAGCAAATCAATCTCATTAATTCCTTTCAAACCTAATCTAATGTACAAATTAGTCAGTAAGTGAGTTTAGAGAAGCTTCCAATTCCTCAGAAGAAAATTGCAATGGGGAGTACACACAGATTGAAACTCGGATGGTTCAGCAGGGACCTCACAAATTTTTATTTGTGTTTGACGCTCCTTGTTTGACAAAATTCAATCGGTAGATTGACTTCTGTCAAACTGCCATGCTGGAAAATGTTCATCGAGCATACCATTCAGCCAATTGGTTGCAGGTGCTGATTGATGTTTTTTGACAGTGGAGAATCCTTGGTATCAGAATGCAATGTTGCAGTGGGAAGAATTCCTTTTATCCACCTCGCTTGTGTGGATGAAGGAATCAATTCATCTTTTTTGTTCAGCTGGGAAGCTGAGCAAAAAATAAAATAAGTGTGTGTACCCAGCTTTAGACATAACCGGATGTTTACAGATCAGACACCAAGAACTTATTGACCTGATGCACTATAGAAAGAAATTCATTTTTTGGATTGAACAATAATTGGAGTCAGAAATAGTCATTATGTGTCTTTTTTACTATTAAAAGACAACCTGCTATGGTCTGTAGACATGTGCAGTTAGTTAGGCTCCGAATTAATATTCAGACACATTTTTCATTATTCGGAAATTTGGATATATTCGAATACCCGAATTACATTGTAAACAAAGTTTACCGAATGCTTCGAAAAACTAAATGAAATTCGTCAGAATTTCCGAAATTCAAATTGAAATTCAAATAGGATTTTACATTTGAATTTGAACTGTAAACATATTTCTGAAATCAAAGACTGTGTGTGTGTGTGTGTGTGTGTGTGTGTGTGTGTGTGTGTGTTATTAGAGTATCATTTTCGAATAAATGCTGTTTTTGTTAAGACCAAGGTAATTTTAAGAGTCATTGTAAACACTTGATAAAGATTTTTCTTTTGTTTGTTCACTTTTCCGCATTCAAATCGAAAAAAAAATAACATTTTTGTTTCAACCGATTCAAAGTTTATTGATTTGAACATCTCGAATCGAAACAAAATCGGTAAATTCGAAGAAAATTCTAAATATTAAACAAATCAACTGAATTTAAAGAAACAAAATCATTAGGTTAACTAATCTAAACAAAAAACATTTTTTCGTCATACATATGTATAATGGTCTCCATAATGATAAACTAAAAGTATACACTTTAAATGTATTATCTAAAAATCAGTAAAGTTTTATATATCTGTACTTCTCATTCTGTTGATATTATGAATTTGCATAACCATCTATTTTTATTTTTCATATAGGTAAATCAATTAGCTCAGTTGTTAACTCAACACCTACTGCTGAAAAAATAAATAAATAACACAGCTAAACAGATCTTCGTTGAGACAAGATGAGTCAAATGGGAGAAAATGTATATCCGTGCTCTGACTGCCAGAAGATTTTTCCATCTAAGTCACGACTCAAAGTTCATCGGAGAATTCACATTGGAGTGACATCACTTCAATGTTCAGAATGTGGCAAGTACTTCACACACCCTTCTAATCTTAATCGGCACCAGAAGACTCACACAGGACAGAAGCCATTTAAATGTTCAGAATGTGACAAATGCTTCTCACGAAATGATTATCTTACTCAACACCAGAAGATTCACAGGAGAGAAACCATATAAATGTTAAGAATGTGGCAAGTGTGTCTCACAAAGTGCTTGTCTTACTCAACACCAAAACTATTTAAATGTTTTAAATATGGCAAGTGCTTCTCATGAGGTTATTTTCTTTTAATATACATTAGAGGATTCAGACTGGAGGAAATGATTTAAATGTTCAGAATGTGGTCAGTGCTTCTCGCACAGTTCCAGCCTCACACAACATTAGAGGATCCATATAGGAAAAAAGCCATTTAGGTGTTCAAAATGTGACAAGGGGAGACCTTACTCAGCACCAGAAAATTCACATAGAAGACAAGCCATGTGGAAAATGTAACAAGGATTTCTCGTAGAAGCCAAATCCTAATATACAGGAGGTTATCTACGCAGATGGAAGCCATATTCACGAATGTGATAAATATTTTACATGTAAAACAAAATTGATCTAGCTTACCATAGGAGATAAGCCATTGCACAAAGGAGACTATAGCAGACAAGCAATGATCTCTGGGAAGGCCATACAGGACTCATATTAGGGGATCATAGTCTCAAAGATATAACTGATTGCTTATTCCTGTATTAAATGAAAGCATTTCCTTTTCATGCACACATTAAACATTTTTATATTCCTTTTTCCTTTTATACATAAAAGTATTGCAGCCATGAAATCAAACGGATTTGCTTGATAAGGTTTTAGAGAATCGCTAAATTGCAAATGAATAAAAAGAATACCATGATTAAATTGTGGAGATGTACCCAAAAGTGTCTGCAAAATAAATAGTGTAAATGTATAAATCATGTTAAAAAATTATTTTAAGCTTAATATAAAAGTCTGAATTTTGATCCTTGTAATTTATCTTGGGCTGAAGAATTTGACTCTACCCCCACTATATTCCAGTTACAGGAACAGAACCTTATATTTCTTGGATACTCTGGCAATGTTAGATCCTCCCTAACCTTTGTGTGCCAACATTTCTTGTTGTATTCTGCATAATACAAAATTAAAAAAACAATATGGAGAGAAGAAATGCTAAGAAACTGTAGGTGTATAGAATGATACACCTTGAACGATATGCATACATCTCTCCAACGGTCTACAGGAAGAAATATTAGGTGGTTAAAATCTTCACAAACCTATAGATTTGTTTTTGAAGTATTCACCCTTATTTACTATATAGTGACAGCTTGTAGTAATATTTTAAATAGCTCTTTTTAATGTATACTTTGCAACAACACATGTACTGTACACAAGTCAGTCATAATAAAGCATTACACAGCTAAACTCTGCTTCCTTATTAGTGCTGCACAAAGGATATGCCTTGCTGATCCTTTTATTTTTGGAGGTGTACAAGACAGGCTCTGTCAGATTGATGCACTTTTGAAGTGTCTTATGATGTAAAACAAAATCTGTGTTGTTGGTAACTTGAAATTATGTGATCTTTGCTGAAGCTTTACATCACTTAATTGAATGAAGAATCCGTTTCTTTATGTCCAAAAAGTAGTACTTGTTAACTCTGAAAAAATAAATAAGACCATTTACTTTTATTGATGTAAACAATTTTATTTTATGTGAAGTACGAAATGTAATTATACGTTTTGCTTTTTAAAAAAGTAATAACCAATGGGTGCGCTTCTGATATTTTGCAAGCTCAGTTATGCTTGCTGCCATGACTGAACCACATTGGATGATATCTGAAGAACATGGCAAATTAACAGTGGCCAATATGAATTATATATAAAATATAGAGGTCCATAAATGTATATACTTTATACTGTATAATGTATAATGTACTATCACACCAATCCCTGCTTCACAGATCTTGCAGTCAAAGGTCTCTACCCCCAAATGCATACATACATATAGTAGGGCACACGTTTGCTCTCCTTGCCTGGCCAGCCAGGCTGTGTACTTGTGGACAATGACCCGTTATGATTTTTTTGAGGTTGGGGGTGCTTTGCCAAGAATATCTTAAAAGTGCAGTTGGGCATTCATTATTTAAAGTAATTGTTTATTATTAATGTTTCACTTTAAGCTTTAATAAAATAACTGCTACATGCTGAATTGCATTTCCTGATGGCAGCACACACTAGGTTGTGACTCCACCCCCACAACCTGATAGGATTGATTAGCTATAAATCCTAGAGAGAGATACCCAGAAGATTTCTCCTTTTTTTTTTTTTTTTTTTTTTTTTATATCCTCAGCTGACAGGATTGGATGGATAGCGCAATACCCCTTACTGTATTTGCCCCGGCCAGGTTCAGGCTCTCCTGGGTGGAAGTCCTCTCCTAAAGGAGCTATATGGAGGGAGACCCAATCTGGTGGTCTTAGATGATTGTCTGGTGTAAATAAGCCTAAAATGGGCTTATATTGCTGCAGTGGCCTCCAAATCCTTTTTAATTTCTCTGTACATGGCGTTTTTTGCTTTCTCCTGAGTCCTTGTAGTCCTACAGGTAGCCTGGCCTGTTCAAAGATGGCGGGCATGCGTGTTGCTGCTTCTGCGCATGCGCGGGGGGAAATGAGGTCACTCGGAACCCTTTCTGTCCTTCTCCAAGATGCTTCCACGCTTGCATGGTGACATCACTTCTGCCATGGCGGCGGTGCATTTAAAAGACTGGCTTCTTGTCAGTTTAATGCTGACATCTATGCATGAAGGTCCCTGCTGCCCTGGCACTGTCAAGGTACACTGGACATCCAGCTATGCTTCTTCCTATTCACTATAGGGATTCATATATTTGCTGCTATTCCGATTGATGATTCCTTTCTATATTAAGACTTTTTTAGGTGGTGGGTCCTTTTCTTTACCTCACAGCTCATGGATGCCACTGTATAAGCAGACCACTCTCAGCCTGTAAGGTAAGGGGTTGTCTTCCTTTTTGGTAAGTAGTGAAGATTTTCTAGAAAAAGGCTGAGTGATGGGATATCTGATGGGTGGCGGCTGGATGAGCAGTATGTGCTGCTGGGCAGGGGTCCCTCAGATGTACCAGATAGAGACATGGCATAAGGGAGAGCCAGGAGCAGGGTTAAGAGCAAGGTCAGTAGTCATACACAGAATATCATCCAGGGGTAAGGCAGCAAGGTCAGGAGTAAGCTGGGGTCATACACTGGTAATCAGGCAGCAGTGGAGTCAATGGAACAAGCCAAAAGTCAAAGCCAGGAATGAAGACAAGACAGGTCAAAGGCAAGCCGGGTCGGTAACAGGAAATCCAATAATAACAGGAACTTGGGAACACATGGGGGGAGCTGAAGATCATCCAGCAACTAGTGGCTCATGCTTCTGGCTCTAAATAGGCCACTGGGTGACAGGATCTGTCACACATTGCGGGTGCCTTGGCGCAGGTGTGTATGCAGTTGCACATTGATCTTTGCAGCAGTTCACACCCATGCATGCGTGCGCATTTACTATGTATTAATCTGCGATTCCATTGGGCATTAGCAGATGTGTCAGTTCTTCTGTGAACCATTCTCTGACACCTGTGGAGGTAGTTCTTTTTATGTCAATTGGGATTCTGTGGCTGCATGGACACAGATGTTTCCTCCAATTTGACAGCTGTGTGAGTGTGAGACAGTGTGTGTTCAGGGCCATGAATTGGGGGGTGGTGACTGTGTCCGTACAGCCACTGCATCCCAATTGACATGAATAGGACTGCCTGCAAGGAGATGTACAGAACACCTGTGCATGCATCCCAATTGACATATGTGAGACTGCATGGGGATGCATCTCTGTGATGAAAGCAACTGACACGCCTGTCTACCTAGAACCCCAGTGAGGCCAATAATTTACAATCTACAGTTCTACAAAAGACACATACACCTGTATTCCCATTACCACGGTGCTGAAAGAGATTCTAACATCTATGTTGTTGTGTTCTTAGCACTCTAGTGCTGCAATTAACTTTCACCCTTGTATTTGTGCATTTGCAGTATCTCTAGTGATCCCCATGCTTCCTGCAACTCCTGTGTCACTTGGTGACTTTTCTGTATTCCCATGTTCCAGAATTATTGTCTCCAGTTCCTGAGATTGTCTACCAATATAGTACTACACCTTGGTTCCTTCCTCAGTCAGATGCTGACTGCTTGAGTGTGTCTGAGGTTCACAACCTGGGAGCCATCCTTCAATAAAACCCATCTCTCCTCACACTTGTGGATACCAGGTGGCTCTTTATACTCTGTGCTTTGGTCCTTTTTAGGGCACACCACCTCCAAACAAATAGACAACACAGGATGTCTGCAACCCTTGGCCCTCATGTTACACATGAGACTGGACATTATGAGAGTTGAATAATTCTCTGGACAAATCGAATAACTAATGGTGACAAAGAAGTGTTTAAGAAGAAATAATGTTACCCCTTCTGTTATAGGTGAATGGCCTCCTGTCTATGGCTACCTTTATGCAAAACTTCAATCAAACTCATTTCCAAATTTTGTATGCAAATTTTTCAAAGCAAACCTGAACCAAAGATATTTCAGAGAGTTATTGCTCCACTCCTTCTTAAAACTATATCATAGAAATGATAAATGTTTTTCCTGCAAAACACAACTTTTTTGTTGCATTCTCACAACAGTTGATTTCTTTTCATCGTGTCCATTCATGTGAGTGTGTGATTAGAACAACTTGATCTCCCAATCCCCTTCCTCCCATCTGGCTCTTCGCTCCTCTTCAGAATATTTATCTTCCTTTTTTTTTTTTTTTCTTTCTTTCTTAATTTTTTCCTTTTTTGCTTTGTGTGTGTGTGTGTATATATGTATGTGTATATATGTGTATATAGATATAGATATAGATAATTATGACACACACTTGAGCTTTTGCATGAGATCCCAATACAATCTCCTTCATTAACTCATTGGGTTATGTGAATATGCTTACCTTCTATTTGAAAACAAACCCTGACCTCTTTCAAACATGGCACCCTGTTCCTTACCCCTGCCTATATGTGGGAATGATGGGTCTCAAATGATCTACCGTGTGTTTAGTAATTATTATCTGGACTTATAACCTATACAACGTGTTTTCTTTTATGCATTTTGTGCATTATTCTATTTCTCTGTAAAAAAAATTAATAAACAGACATGGGTCCTGTGTTTGGAAGACATCTTTTATCTCCTTTACCGTTTTTTTTAAATGAATTTTATGATATACACTGTAGATTAAACAATATTTTGGTTATGTGTATAAATCATTTATTTTATATTAGCCATTAATAATGTGCAATGTTTCTCAGATATCATTTAAACTTTAACCACTTAAGCTCTGGAAGATTTTACCACCTTCATAACCAGACCATTTTTTTTGCTATTCAGCACTGTGCTACTTTAACTGGCAATTCATGCAACACTATACCCAAATGAAATTTATTTTGTTATTTTCACACAAACAGAGCTTTCTTTTGGTGGTATTTGACCACCACTGGGTATTTTTTTATTATATAAATGAAAAAGACAGAACATTTTGTTTTTTTTTCTACTTCTGTTATAAAACATATCCTATAAAATAAGTAGAAAATCGAATTTATTCGCAAATTTAGGCCAAAATGTATTCTTACATACACGTTTTTGGTAAAAGAAAATCCAAATAAGAGTTTAATATCATTTACTATAATTTTTCACATAAATAGAGCTTTCTTTTGGTTTTCTTTGATCACCACTGGATTTTTACATTTTTTATTATAGTGTATAAATGCAAAAAGACCAAAAATTTTGGAAAAAAATATTTTTTAAACTTATTGTTTTATAAAACATATCCAATAATAACAAATCAAAGTTCTTTATACATTTAGGACAAAATGTATTCTGCTACATGTCTTTTTTTTTTTAAATCAAATAATGTTTTATTGAAAAATAAAGGCATAGAAATTAAAGTTTACAAAAGTTGCAAGACAGTCACTTAAGTTTCTTGAACATATTCAGAAAACATCATGCGTAACAAACACATTGGTATGAATCTAGCTTGCCACTCTCACAAAAGGACATTACAGTGTGGTTATAGTTAATCAATAGAATCAAGCTTCTCAAGTCCCCACATCCTCTCTGCTACATGTCTTTTGGTTAAAAAAAATGCCAATAAGTGTATATTGGTCTGTGCAAAAATTATAGTGTCTACAGACTATGGTATACAGTATATAATGGAATTTATGCAGCTATGATGCTGTACTGGTAATGGTAGAGATCAGTGAGTTATAGTGGGACTGTGATAGTGTGTTGGGCAATCTGGAACTAGCTTGAAATGGTAAGGGTTTAACATCTAGGGTCAATCAAAGGGTAACTGTGTGCCTAACAATGTGTAATGTATGTAATATAGGGATGAGCTTCGTGTTCGAGTCGAACCCATGTTCGACTCAAACATTGCCTATTCGACCGTTCCCCGAATTACGAACGATATGGGCCGTTCGCGCCAATTCGAGTGGCGCATCACGGCCCATAATTCACTGCGGCATCGCAGTGCATTGCTGGCTGATGATTGGCCAAGCATGCACTATGACCCGCATGCTTGGCCAATCACAGCGCCGTCTGAACAAAAAGCCGTAATTGGCCAAAGCCAAGGAGGCTTTGGCCAATTATGGCTCAGGGGGTTTAGTACACACCCCACACTATATAAGGCCGCCTGCACGGCGGACCTGTGTAGTGTGTTCCGGCGTTCAGAGAGAGAGAGACAGACAGTGTCATTTGATTTAAGTTAGATAGAGTAGGCAGGTCCAGTCAGTTAGCTGCAATTAGTGTATTGTGTGTATATATATATATATGCATCCCAGGTGTTGTGTGTGTGTGTGTGTGTGTGTGTGTGTGTGTGTATATATACAGTATTCAGTTTAGCTAGATCCTTTTCTTCTCTTCCCAATATACTGACAGGCAGGTGTTTTTACAGTATATCCAGCTACTGTACTGTGTACCCTGCACAGTCTCACCTACAGTATAGTAACCTGCAGCCAGGTGCTTGTGTAGACTCACTGAAGTATTTCCAGTTACTGTTCTGTGTTGCAGTACACAGTTGCACCTATAGTATAGCTACCAGAAGACAAGTGCAGGGGTTATCATACTAATAATACTACAGGCAGGCAGTTGATTCTGCTAGCTGCAGTATAATCGGTGTGTATATATATATATCTATCCCAGTTTTGTGCAGCTCACTACAGGCCAATAGTATGTCTGGAAGGCCAACAGGGAGAGGCAGACAGTCACAAGCCAAAATAAAGAGGGCAAGCAGCCTCTGTGTCTAGAGGCAACAGTGCTGGTCATGGACACGGTGCATCCTCATCAGCACGTGGCCGTGGGACACGCTTGGCCTTTTTTTTCGGCAGCTGGCCGCGTTGAGCCGCAACATGCGGAAGACTTGGTCGAGTGGATGACCAAGCTGTCCTCATCCTCCTCATCCTCTCTCACCCATGCTCAGGGTACTTTGGCAAAGCGGCTGCCAACGCGGCCTCTTCCCTCAGCTCAGTGGCATCAGTGACTCCTTCTATAGCCCCACCATGTCCTCCTGAGGAGTCCCTCGAACTGTTTTACCACAGTGTTGGGTACATGCTCCAGGAGGATACCCAGCGTTTTGAAGGCTCTGATGATGATACTGAGCTAGATGAAGGCAGTAACGTGAGCATGGACAGAGGGGGTACCCAAGAAGGACAGCAGTCATGTTCCCCCTGCTGCAACATACTGCCAGGTTTGCTCCAGTGATGAGGGAGGGGATGATGAGGTCACTGACTCAACGTGGGTGCCTGAGAGGAGGAGGAGGCACATCACCAACGAGGCAGGATGCCCTCCAGGGGCCAGCCTAAGGGCAGCACACTGACTGCATCACACCTCAGAGCTCTGCATGTGCAGGGCGCTGCTGTCTCTGCGCGTTATTCTAAAAATTCTTTGTTGTGGGCCTTTTTTGAGACGAGTGCATCAGATGGCACCGCTGCTATTTGCAACATATGTCTCAAGCGTATCTCGCGTGTCCAAAACATCTCCCACTTGGGCACCACACGCTTGACCTGACATATGTTGACCTGCCCTGCAGTTTGTTGGCAAGCGTACCTAAAAGACCCGCACTAAAGAACAAAGAGGACCTCTCCTTGCTCCTCAGCTGGGATCTCCAACCCCACTATACCTTCAGTCCTCTGAGACCTGCACTGAGAGGAATGAAGGTGTAGAATTAGGTGTGTCACAGCCAAGTACTTGCGGGCAATCTGCTATCGGTACACCGACGTCAGATAGTACCAGGCAAATTTCCCTGCCCCAGCTGCTGCACCGCAGAAAGAAGTTTGCTCCCAGCCATCCACATGCCCAGCGGTTGAATGCTAGCTTGGCAAAATTGCTAGCACTTCAACTGCTACCTTTTCAGTTGGTAGACTCTGCCCCCATCCGTGAGTTTGTGGAATATGTGGTTCCTCAGTGGCAGGTTCCCAAACGCCACTTTTTCTCATGGAAGGCGATTCCCGCTCTCTACCGGCATGTGGAAGGCAATGTCTTGGCCTCGCTGGACAGGGCGGTCAGCGGTAAGGTGCATATTACCACTGACTCATGGTCCAGCAGGCATGGACAGGGACATTACCTAAGTTTCATGGCGCATTGGGTGACTCTGCTGGCAGCTAGGAAGGATGCAGGACAATGTGCAGTACTGTTGGAGGTTGTTCCGCCACCACACCTCCAAAATGCCACTACTGGTGATTCTGACACACCTCTCTCCTCCACCCCCTCCTCTTCTTCTTCCTCCATGGCCTCTTCCTATGCTTTGTCCTCGGAACCAGCGGTGCTCCATAGGTGTTCAAGGGGCTACGCAAGTATGCAGGCCAAAAGATGCCATGCGGTGCTTGAGCTGGTGTGCTTGGGGGACAGGAGCCACACTGGGGCAGAGGTTCTGTCAGCTCTGCAGGGGCAGGTTCAGAGGTGGTTGACGCCATGCTAACTTAAGGCAGGGATGGTGGTTTGCGACAATGGCACCAACCTCCTCTCCGTCCTCCGATAGGGACAAATGACCCATGTGCCCTGTTGTGCTTATGTCCTTAACTTGGTGGTGCAGCAGTTCTTGGGCAGGTACCCGGGCTTACAGGATGTCCTGAGGCAGGCCAGGAAAGTCTGTGTTCATTTCCGCCAGTCATATAATGCCAGTGCTCGGCTGGCAGACCTCCGAAAGGTATTTAACCTGCCCAAGAACCGCCTAATCTGTGACATGCCCATCAGGTGGAGCTCAACGTTGGCCATGCTGCAGCAGCTGCACACGCAGCAGAGGGCCATCAATGAGTACCTGTGTGACTATGGCACCAGGACAGGGTCAGGGGAGCTTGTTTTTTTTCCCTATGCCAGTGGGCCATTATCAGGGATGCATGCACTGTCCTGTCACCATTTGAGGAGGCCACGAGGATGGTGAGCAGTGACAGTGCATGCATCAGTGACACTGTCCCCCTTGTCCACCTGTTGGAGAACACGCTGCATGGAATAATGGACAGGGCACTTGAGGCAGAACAGAGGCAGGAAGAGGAGGACTTTCTTAGCTCTCAAGGCCCCTTTATCCAGACAGTGTTCCTGCGTGCCTGCTGATCATACAGGAAGAGAATGAGGAGGAGGAGGATTGTGTCAGTGTGGAGGTGGAGCCTGGCAGTCAGCATCAGCAGCAGTCTTTAAGGGATCATTTACAGTCCCAAGAAACCCATGGACTTGTACGTGGCTGGGAGGAGGTGGCTGCAGATCATGTCGTCCTTAGTAACCCAGAGGACTCCGGATGTAATGCCTCAGCAAACCTACGCTGCATGGCCTCCCTGATCCTGCAAAGCCTGCGGAAGGATCCTTATATTCGTGGTATCAAGGAGAAGGAACAATACTGGCTGGCAACCCTCCTTGATCCACGTTACCAGGGTAAGGTTGCGGACCTTATCTTGCCATCGCAGAGGGAGCAGAGGATGAAACCTCTTCGGGAGGCCTTGCAGAAAGGTCTGTGCAATGCGTTCCCAGAGACTTGGAGGTTACAAACTCCTGTTCCTGGACAACGTGTTGTTGAGGCTTCGGTCAGTCAAAGAAGGAGCGGTGGAGAAGGTGACCGTTGCGTTCAGACAAATTTTTAGTCTGCAGTCCCAAGGTATGATCGGTTCCAGCAACCATCGCCAGCGTCTGTTTTTGCATGGTGCAGGAATACCTAGGGGCAAGATCTGACTTGGACACCTTTCCTACCGAAAATCCTCTGGGTTACTGGGTCTTGAGGATGGGTCACTGGCCAGAGCTTGCACAGTATGCAATTGAGCTACTGGCCTGTCCTGCATCCAGCGTTCTTTTGGAACGCACATTCAGTGCTGCTGGAGGCTTTGTAACCGATCACAGGGTGCGTCTGTTCACCGACTCGGTCGAACGACTGACCTTCATAAAAATGAATCATTCTTGGATCACCACCAGCTACCAAGCACCTGATGCTGATGTAACCGAATATTTTTTTTTGAAATGTCAGATCCCTTCAAAGACTGCCTATGCTGATGCTGAGTGACTATCCTGTTATGCTGAGTAATTATCCTCTTCCTCCTCAATGATCATGCTGATAGCTTGTAAGAACATTTTTGGTTCTGGGCACCGCCACCAGTGCCTAAGGCCCAATTTTTCAGCCCCTGTTATACAATTATTTTTATACATTTTTGATGCAATTCTTTGCAGCAGGGCTTGTTCCTGCGCTCCAACTAGAGTATCTGTGAGGGGTTGTAGTGTTGTGGCACCAGCACCAGTGCCTAAGGCCCAATTTTTCAGCCCCTGTTCAACAGGGGCATGTAATTACAATTCTTGTTCTAATATTTCACAGCAGGGCCCTGTGAGGGCTTACAGTGTTGTGGCAACACCAACACCTAAGGCCCAAATTTCTGCTGAGTATATAGGGCAGGCCCCTACTTTCAAACATCCAACTTACAAACGACTCCTACTTGCAAATGGAAGGAGACAACAGGAAGTGAGATGAAATCTACCCCTAGGAAGGAAAATTGTCTCCTGTAAGAGTTAATATGGGAAAAACGTTTCTTCTTTCCACTGATGCTTTATCACCAATCCTTGTTTCACTAAAAATCCCAAATTTTCTAAAAACATTTGTCATTGGGACAAAAAGTGAGGTGAAATCTTCTGAAGAGGAGCACAGACAGCAAAACAAATGTCACAGGGGTGATAACCCTTCCATATGTTTTCCAAAAAGCATAAAATTGATTTTTTTGCTGGAGCTAAACACGTTAAAAATGTACCAGTTCAAAATTACAAACAGATTCTACTTAACAAACCTACAGTCCCTGTCTTGTTTGCACCGCCTGTATACTGCTGTTCAGAGTATATAGGGCCTGGCGGCCCCACACCTTTCCTTTTTTTAGGTGCAGGGTTCCCCTTAATATCCATACAAGACCCAAAGGGCCTGGTAATGGACTGGGGGGTACTCATGCCGTTTGTCTCACTGATTTTCATCCATATTGCCAGGACCCGACATTATATTAAAGCTGCAAGCAGTTTTAGATGACTTTTATTCCTTTAAAAATGTCATTTTGTGCAGGGACTGTTCTAAGCACCCCCAGGTACGATATTTAAAGGAGTATTTCACTTTTTTTTTTTTTTTTACTTTAAGCATCATTAAAATCACTGCTCCCGAAAAAACGGCCATTTTTAAAACTTTTTATTGCTTTGATACATGTCTCCTGGGGCAGGACCTGGGTCCCCAAACCCTTTTTAGGACAATACCATGCAAATTAGCCTTTAAAATTAGCACTTTTGATTTTGAACGTTCGAGTCCCATAGACGTCAATGGGGTTCTAACGTTCGTGCGAATTTTCGGTCCGTTCGAAGGCTCTGGAGCGAACCGAACCGGGGGGTGTTCGGCTCATCCCTAATGTAATATGTGCTGCTTTTTGCTATTATATTGCAATTTTTTCCCCCTGCTTTTCAGGGAGAAGAAACAGTCAGATCACTGTTCACAGTACACAGAGTTCTGTGTTTTTGTAAACACAGAACTGTGTGTGTGTGATTGGACACAACTGGCCTGCTGATTTCAGCTGAAAATACTGTATTTACCGGCGTATAACACGCACTTTTTTCCCCTTAAAATCAAGGGAAAATTGTGGGTGCGTGATATACGCCGATCCCCGTTAATTTTGATCGATCGGGGCGATCGCTGCCGACATACACATAGCGTGTAGATTTTAAAATTGCACCGCGGAGTTCGCAGGGACTCGGCAGTGCAGAATGAGCACCGCCGAGATCACAGTGACTGGGCGGAGCCGAGATACACATAGCCAAGTGTACTCGGGTCTTCTCGGCACCACTCACAGTCACGCCCAGTCCCGCCATTGGACCTGTGTTATGTCCATCATAGGGCGGTACTGGGCGTGACTGTGAGCGGTGCCGAGAAGAGCCGAGTACACTCGGCTATGTGTATCTCGGCTCCGCCCAGTCACTGTGATCTCGGCAGCGCTCATTCAGCTCCGCCGAGTCCCTGCGAACTCCGCGGCGCCATATTTAAATCTGTAATGGACACTGGGGGCAAGGCTAAAATGACAAGGCTGCAGTGACCACTAGGGCAAGGCTGCACTGGGGCAAAGCTGCACTGACAAGGCTGCACTGGGGCAAAGCTGCACTGACAAGGCTGCACTGGGGCAAAGCTGCACTGACAAGGCTGCACTGGGGCAAAGCTGCACTGACAAGGCTGCACTGACAAGGCTGCAATGGACACTGGGGCAAGGCTGCACTGACACTGAAAAGGCTGCAATGACACTGACAAGGCTGCAGATGGACACTGATAACGCTGCATTGATGGTCATTTTAATGTAAGTTTTTTTTCCTTAAACGTCCCTCCCAAAAGTTTTTTTCCTTAAAATTCCCTCCTAAACTTGGGGTGCATGTTATACGCCGGCGCGTGTTATACGCCGATAAATACAGTATTGGCTAAAATCAGCTGCCAAATTCGTAACATGTCCAATTACAGCATGGGTCAGCAGGGGACGCACTCATATGCACCCCAAACCCAGAAGAAGGCTGATCACGTGCATTATCGTGCCTGTACCTGCTGCCTGAGTATATTTACTTTGAAGGGAAAGGCAGGTGGTTAAGAAATCACTACGCATTGACATATTGTAGAATTAAACAACTTAATGTTGCTTTGGTTGGTCATGAGCCTTGCTTGAAATATATCTATATTATGTTCTGTGTCTGCAAACCTCCTGCACCTGTTATGTATTGGTGACACTTTCTGTAGTCATTTTTGTGAATGTTATACTATAGCAAATACAGTAGGAAATGCTGCAACTCAAAATGTTTGGAGATGGAGGGAGGCATCTAAAACTCAAGGTGACCAGGAATAGATGGACTGACGGAGAGATCATTTCGCTATTGGAATATCCAAGAAAGTATCCAGAAGCCAGGGATTCCATCTGTAATTAAGATATCACTGTTGCCAAACTCCTGCCAATGTTTTTCTTTTGGATATAGTAAGGAAGAGTTAAAATATTCAAGAAATAGTAAATTATATGCTGCACTTTAGAATATTGCACAATAAATGCGTCCTGGAGATTAAACAAACACGTGTAGTGTTAATGTGACGTAAGTGACGTATGGGACATAGATGTCATATGACCAAAATAAAAACAATAAATATGTCAATTAAAACAATAATAAAGTGCTCATGTGCATCCAAGTGCTTTGTAACACAGATATTAGTGTCCGGTGGTATATAGGAAACAACATTAGTTCCACTTTAAATAGCAAAAAGTGCTATTGTGCAAAAACAAGTCTTTATAAAACAATACTGTGACAGTCCTGTTGGAAAAAAGTGCATATGCATGGTATCCAGTAGGGGTGCTGAAATTAATCGTTGCATCGATGCATCGCGATTCGGGTGTCCCCGATGCGGCATCGATGCATAAAAACCCGAAAATCGATGTTCGGTGACGTCATTAGTAGCCCCACCCCTCCCGGGAAAGCGCTCGAGCAAATTTTTAAAACGTCTTTATTTTAATAAATGTGTTACAATTGATGCTGTGCCCCCGCTGTATGTGCTTTTTAAAAAACAATGTCACTTCATACCGAACTTCGCCGGTATACGATCATGTGACTCCCGGCCCGCCCCGTCCCGCCCCTCTCCGCTCTCCTCTTCGCTCTCCGCTTCCGTCTCCTGAGTCCGCACGTCAGCGGGGATTTCTCAGTCCCGCCCGCCTCTCTTCTGATACGATAACTATAGTCAGCGGGCGGGACTGAGAATTCCCCGCTGACGTCAGGACTCAGGAGACACGTGAGCGGAGAGCGGAGAGGGAAGAGGAGAGCGGAGAGGGTACACCTGCACAGGATACACCTATTGGCAGACGGCTTCCCTCTCGTGTGTCAGAAGGATAACTCGTGCTACAGCAAAATGGCAGTTTAACCTCCCTGGCGGTATGATTTTTTTCGGATTTTAGGTGCTGAAAGCGGTACAATTATTTTGCATGGAAATTTGGCGTTTTATATTGTAGGCCTGTAATTCTTAACAATAACACACTTAAATCTGCCCAAGCAAGAGTCTAGTAGATATCCCGGGTATGATGAAGTTTGAAACACAAAAACATAAATTATAATATAATAAATAACTATAAATAATTTTAAAAAATAATAATATAATAATAATAAAATAAATTTCCCCACGATTCACTATCGCTCAATTCTGCAAGTGTTCTAATTTACTATCGCTGTTTTCTAGCTGGTCTAAAGCCACTTTTGACGTAAAGGGACACTTTTTGGTTGCTATGGACAATCTCAAGTTTCCAGGCAGAAGGAACAGTATATATAATATAAAACTGCATGCAGTCCATTAGACAAAGCACTGGGGACAAAAGGGATGTGAAACAATTTCATACAGTACTGTAATCTGTAAGATTACAGTACTGTATGTGTTATGATTTTTACTTTTTTTAATTTGCCGCCAGGCTCCACCCCCGTGTGTCGCGACGCTCGCAGGGAACGGAGCCTGGCACAGAGAGGCTTCGGAGTAGACAGAGCCCGCAGACACAGCGGGGGACATTGCAGGATGCTGGGGACAAGGTAAGTATTCCACACCAGGATCCTGTAATGGAATCCCGAGTGTATGGCCGCTAATGGTGCTGAAATTTAACCCCGAGCCACACTTGGGAAAACCGTCAGGGAGGCTACCCCCTATTTATCCAGGACGAACGTGGAGGATTTATTACACCATCCCCAGCTGCCAGCAATGACATGCAAATTATAAGATGAAACAATCAGCGCCACAAGTAAAAAATATTGTGATGTTTAAATAAGATAACCTAATAATAAACGTGCACAGCTGCTAAACATTCCAACAACTAGTGGCTCATGCTGCTGGCTTTAAATAGGCCACTGGGTGCCAGAATTTGTCACACATTGTGGGTGCCTTGGTGCAGGTGTGTGCACAGCTTCACATTGATCTCTGCAGCAGTTCACACCCATGTGCGCATGCACAGTTGCATTTGCAAATTCCTATGTGCCATTCTGCAATTCCATTGGGCATTAGCAGATATGCCAGTTCTTCTGCGAACCATTCTCTGACACCTGTGGAGGTAGTCCTATTTATGTCAATTGGGATGCTCTGGCTGCATGGACACAGATGTTTTCCCCAATTTGACAGCTGTGTAAAAGTGTGTGTTCAGGGCCATGAAACCATAAATTGGGTGCAGTGGCTGTGTCCGTACAGCCACTGCATACCAATTGAGACGGAACACCTGTGCATGCATCCCAATTGAGAGACTGCTTGCATGGGGATGCATCTCTGTGATGAAAGCAACAGACATGCCTGTGTACCTAGAACCCCAGTGAGGCCAATAATTTACACTCTTGTGTTATTGTGTTCCCAGCACCCCAGTTCTACAAAAGACACATACACCTGTATTCCCATTACCACAGTGCTTAAAAGAGATTCTAACATCTGTGTTGTTGTGTTCTCAGCACTCAGCGCTGCAATTAACTTTGACCCTTATGTTTGTGCATTTCCAGTATCTCCAGTGATCCCCATGCCTCCTGCAACTCCTGTGTCACTTGGTGTTTTTTCTGTATTCCTATGTTCCAGAATTATTGTCTATGTTCCTGAGATTGTCTACCAATATACACCTTGGTTCCTTCCAAGATGCTGCCTGCTTGGGTGTGTCTGAGGGTCACAACCTGGGAGCCATCCTTCACCAAAACTCATCTCTCCTCGCACTTGTGAATACCGGGTGGCTCCTTTTACTCTGTGCCTTGGCCCTTTTTAGGGCTCACATGGCCTCCAAACAAATAGCTAACACAACCCTTGGACCTCATGTTACACATCAGACTGGACATTATGAGAGGTGAATAATTTTCTAGAAAAATCTAGTAACTAATGGTGACACAGAAATGTTCAAGAAGAAATAATGTTTCCCCGTCTGTTATTATAGGTGAATGGTCTCCTGTCTATGGCTACCTTTATGCAAAACATCAATCTCATTTCCAAATTTATATGCAAATTTTTTAAAGCAAACCTGAACCAAAGATATTTCAGAGAGTTTCAAATGTATGCTTCATAAACTTTCAATAAAATTTGATTGTGAAAAAAAAATATTTCAGAGAGTTATTGCTCCATTCCTTCTTAAAGCTATATAATAGAAATGCTAAATGTTTTATTTTCTGCTAAACAGAACTTTGTCAAAACAGTTGATTTCTTTTCATCGTGTACATTTATGTGAGTGTGTGATTAGAACAACTTGATCTCCGAATCCCCTTCCACCCATCTGGCTCTTTACTCCTCTTCAGATTATGTATCCTCCCCCCTTTTTTTTTTCTTTCTTACTTTTTTCTCCCTTTTCCTTTTTTGCTTTGTTTATATATATGATGACACATACTTGAGCTTTTGCTTGTGATCCCAATACAATCTCCTTCATTAACTCACTGGGTTCTGTGAATATGTTTACCTTCTATTTGGAAACAAACCCTGACCTCTTTCACACATGGCACCCTGTTCCTTACCCCTGCCTATATGTGGGAATGACGGTTGGATGGGTCTCAAATACTCTACTGTGTGTTTAGTAATTATTGTCTGGACGTCTATACTGTACAACGTGTGTTTTCTCCAATGCACATATATATATACACGTTATTGTATTTCTTTGTAAAAAACTAATAAACAGACATGGGTCCTGTGTTTGGAAGACATCTTTTACCTCTTTAAAGTTTTTTTATGAATTTATGATATAGATTAAACAAAATTCTGGTTATGTATATAAATCTCTTTTACTTCTTTAATTCATATTAGCCATTATTAATGTGCAATGTTTCTCAGATATTATTCAATGTCGTTCAGTAAAGACAATGATCAAATTTAAACTTTAACCACCCCCTTAATGACCAGGCCATTTTTTGCGATACGGCACTGCATCGCTTTAACTGACAATTGCGCTGTCATGCAACGCTGTACCCAAACAAAATTGAGCTCCTTTTTCCACACAAAAAGAGCTTTCTTTTGGTGGTATTTGATCACTTTTGCAGTTTTTATTTTTTGCGCTATTAACAAAAAGACTGACAATTTTGAAAAAAATATATATTTTTTACTTGTTGCTATAAAAAAATCTTTTTGTTTACACTGACAGATCACCATTCTGGCTCTCTGTGTAGCAATCACGGGTGGCCAGCAGACATTGCGGTCGCGCACCTGTTAAAGCCATTAAAGGGACTGCTGTACTGGTATGGCGATTTGCACAGCCAAGCCATTCTGCCACAGTATAATTGCAGTGGCTGGTCGGCAAGCAGTTAAGCTGTGGAAGATTTTACCCCCTTCATGACCAGGCCATTTTTGGCTATTCAGCACTACGCTATTTTAACTGGTAATTGCACGGTCATGCAACACTGTACCCAAATAACATTTATATTGTTATTTTCACACAAACAGAGCTTTCGTTTGATGGTATTTGATCACCACTGGGTTTTTATTTTTTGCGTTATAAACAAAAAAAGACCGTAAATATTGAAAAAAGAACTATATTTTTATTGAACATATTCAAAAAACAGCTCACATAATGCATAACAAACACATTAGAATGAATCTAGCTTGCCTCTATCACAAAAGGACAGTACAGTGTGGTTATAGGTAAACAATAGAATCAAGCTCCTTACGTCCTCACATCCTCTCTGCTACATGTTTGTGGCAAGAAGCGTATATTAATTGGTTTGTGCAAAAATTATAGTGTCTACAAACTATGGTATACAGTATAAAATGGAATTTATGCAGCTATGATGATATACTGGTAATGACAGAGATCAGTGAGTTATAGTGGGACTGTGATAGTGTGTTGGGCAATCTGGCACTAGCTTGCACTGGCTGGGAGGTACACTAACATCGATACTGACACTAATACATTGATCAGTGCTAATATTGTGCACTGTCACTGTACTAATGACACTGGCTGGGAAGGGGTTAACATCTAGGGTCAATCAAAGGGTAACGGTGTGCCTAACAATGTGTAATGTATGTAATGCTGCTTTTACTTTACTATCTTGCTGTTTTTTCTCCCTCCTTTTCAGGGAGAAGAAACAGCCAGATCGCTGTTCATAGTACACAGAGTTCTGTGTTTTGTAAACACAGAACTGTGTGTGTGATTGGACACAACTGGTCAGCTGCAAAACTCATCTCTGTCCTCGATCACAGCATGGGTCGGTGGGGGGAGTTCATGCATGACCCAGAAGAAGGCTGATCACATACATGTACATGGTAGTGCCTGTACCTGCTGCCCGCTCAGAGTATATTTACTGTGAGTGGACAGCAGGTGGTTAAGAGATACGCACTGGCATATGGTAAACTACTTAATATTTCTTAGGTTGCTCATGAGCTTTGCTTGAAAGATATCCATATTTTGCTCTGTGTCTGCAAACCTGCTGGACCTGTTATGTATTATGCGACACTTTCCTTAGGCTCCATGCACACTGGACGTTAAAATAACATTATAAAAACGCCAGTAGCTTTGCAGTGAGTCTTTCAATGTTTAACGTTTTTTTCAATACCGTTTATTAGCGTTTTTTTGCATTAGCGTTTTTTAGCATTTTTTTGTTTTGTGAATTTTTTTTTCCAATAGATCAAATACATTAAAAAACACTGGTGAGCTATGGTTTGGAGTGTTTACCGACGTTTAACAGCATTTGAGCGTTTGGCGGTTTTTATCATCAGAAAAACGACTCCTGAATGTGATTTTATGGCGTTTAGAAAACAGCCCATAAACTCCACTGCTGATAAGCATCCAAAAACGTCCATATGTGCATGGACACATAGGATAAAATAGAGGGTAGTTTATTGGCTGTTAAAAAAAATGCCCAAACTTCCAAAGACGGCCGTTTATGAGCTTTAGTGTGCATGGAGCCTTATATTCATTTTTGTAAATTTTATACTATAGCAAATACAGTAGGAAATGCTGCAACTCAAAATATTGGGATATGGAGGGAAGCATCTAAAACTCAAGGTGATCAGGAATAGAGTCCAGACAGAGAGACGGTTTCACTGTTGGAATATCCAAGAAAGTATTTAGAAGCCAGGGACTCCATCTGTAATCAAGATATCACTGTTGTGACTAACTATGCAAAACCAAACTCCTGCCAATGTGTTTCTTTTGGATATAGTAAGGAAGACTTAAAATCTTCAGTCTGAGTTAGATCAGACTTTTTACCATAAAGTTTCAAATCATTATTTTAAATTGTAATTGATGGATGAAAAAAGTTTGAGTGATTATTCAGGAAAACTGTTAATTTTGTAAACGTCTAAAAAATGCAATCATCTTTTTGTGCATCTTTACAATTTAACCACCCACTAAAACTTTTGTTTAAGGAATTCTATTTTTTGATTCAATAAAAAATCTATAAATTCCATGATTTCTGAGCACTGCCCATCAAAAATAAATTACTTATATCTTTGTGACTATGATCCCCTAAGAATGAGTGGGCTCGTTTGTTATAGACTCCTTTGCATAATGACTTTCGCTCCCTCCAATGAACCTTCTGGTGTGATTGCAGATGGAACAGTTTTTTAAAACACATGTGATATTCAAGATTTTGATATGGCTTAATTTCCTTGTAAGGCTTTTCCTGTTGGATCAGTGTATTTGAATGTCAAATATTTATCACATTCATTAATAAGGCTTCTACCTAGTGTAGATTACTTAATGTTGCTTAAGATCTGCTTTGTATGATAAATCTTTGCCACAGACTTTACATGGTTTTTCTTTTGCGGGAATCCTCTGGTGTCAATATGTCCGAAATAGTTTTGAAATGAAGGCCGCAAAGAACAGAACACGCTACACATTAAAGATCTTGGCTGAGAAGGAAGAGGTGTAAGGCTTGAAAAAGATACAGAAGAAGGATGTGTTTGAACATCAAAATGGCTTCTCTCCTGTGTGGATCCTCTGGTGGAAAGTAAGACTAGACTTGTGTGAGAAGAGAATACCACCCTGTCGTCATGCATATGGCTTCTCTTTGATGTGGATCATTTTGTGTTTTGTAAGATTTGTTTTATTTGAGAAGCCCTTGCCACATTCTGAACATTTAAATACATTTTCTCTTGTGTGTCTTCTGGTGTCGAGTTAGACAATAATTGTCTAAGAAGGACTTGCCGCATTCTAAACATTTAAACGGTTTCTCTCCTGTGTGAATCTTCTGGTGTTGAGTAAGAATATCATTTCGTGAGAAGCCCTTGCCGCATTCTACACATTTAAATGGTTTTTCTCCTGTGTGAGTCATCTGGTGTGAAATAAGTCTTTTTTTTAGCAAAAAGCATTTGTCACATTCTGAACATTTAAATGGCTTTTCTCCTGTGTGAGTCTTCTGATGCTGATAAAGATATTCCCTTTGAGAGAAACACTTGCCACATTCTGAACATCTAAATGGTTTCTCTCCTGTGTGAATCCTCTTGTGTGTAATTAGAGTGTGTTTTTGCGAGAAGCACTTGTCACATTCTGAACATTTAAATGGCTTTTCTCCTGTGTGAGTCTTCTGATGCCGATATTGACTTTGCCTTTCAGAGAAGCACTTGTCACATTCTGAACAGCTAAATGGTTTCTCTCCTGTGTGAATCCTCTTGTGTGAAATTAGATTTTGTTTTAGCGAGAAGCACTTGTCACATTCTGAACATTTAAATGGTTTCTCTCCTTTGTGAGTCTTCTGGTGTTGATTAAGAAGAGCATGATCTGAAAAGCATTTGTCACATTCTGAACATTTAAATGGCTTCTCTCCCGTGTGATGTCTCTTGTGTACAGCAAGATAACTTTCTCTTGAGAAGCCTTTGCCACATTCTGAACATGTAAATGGTTTCTCCCCTGTGTGAATTCTCTTGTGTACAGTGAGATAATTTTTTGTTGATAAGCATTTGCCACATTCTGAACATTTGAATGGTTTCTCTCCTGTGTGAATTCTTAGGTGTACAGTAAGTGTACGCAATTGTGAAAAGCACTTGCCACATTCTGAACACTTAAATGGCTTCAGTCCAGTGTGACTCCTCTGGTGAATATCGAGTTGTGACTTAAAAGTAAAACTTTTCTGGCACTCGGAGCACTCATATGGTTTCTGCGCTACTTGACTCATTGTGTTGATGAAGATCTGTTTGGCTGTAAAATGTGTCAATACTTGGATCACTTTTACCTATGTGAAAAAATAAAAATAGATGAAAATTCAGAATCGTAATATTAACAACTGTAAGTGTAAGTCAGATTTAATGTTTTTGAGTCTTTTGTAATTTGTAATTCAAGCATTTTGTTATTGCACACAGCAGATTTATGTATTGAAAATCCATGACTCTGACAGATTATTGATGGATGACTTTACTGTTTTTAAGGTTAATAATTCACCCCCATTTTTTATTATTGTGACAGTTGGTTATTTTCTTACAGTAATTACTAGACAAGGCAAGGTCTTCTCATCCAACTCTATTCCAAAAAATAAACTAAGGATACAGGATAATAAGAAGTTCAGTTTAGTACAGTGTTCAGTTGTGTTTTTCAAAGCTACAAGAAGGAAACTAGAAGTCTGAGCTGTAAACATCTTATTTTATTTAAAGCTGGGTATAGGCTAATAGAATTTTGAATGAAATCTTCCATACGAAGATTCTCAGTATATTCAAATGTCACTGAAAAGTAGTTCAAGACTTCATTTGCTTCTAACATTTGAATTTGGAGTGAATGGGCTTAACCAAATGAAATCCATATACGCTGTTAGAAAATCATGCATAGGAGAAAAAAAAGTCCATTCTGCTCCTTCAAATTTTCTCCTCACTGTGGTCAAAAACAAAAATTATTGATTTAAAAATGTCTAACACAATTCTGCTAGTGTATAACCAACTTAACGTAGCTGCTCTGACTACAACACAAAACAAATATTTACCCTAGTCAGAGACCAAAATATTTTGTATAGAAGAGTGGAGACCCAAATTTTATAATCGCAATAAAATCTACCTTGACTAGTCTGAAGCTACACCCAAAAAACAATAGACCAAAGAGACAGGTAAATAATAGGGTTGAGATACAGTGTTTACAATAAACACACCATGGACAATAGTGTAGGTGAACCTCTAGACCAGTGGTTCTCAACCTGGGGTCGGGACCCCCTCGGGGGTCAAATGAGGATTTGCCAGGGGTCACAGAATCCTGAATCCCGCACTGCTCTCCCAACCTTTTTGCAGCCGCCCATCAGGGCTATCCCTGGAGCCCACGGCTGCCCACTCAGCCTCTTTGCAGCCGTGGCTGGGGGGGCAGAGACTAGAGGTCAGCTGACTGGTGAGGAATGTGAAGTGGGAGGGGCTGGAGGAGACTCTATCTCCTGATTTTGGCATAGGTGTCACTGCTACGAGACACCACAAAGTCAGAGACATAGTGAGTAATACTACCTGTGATTATAGTTGCCATTAAAAGTCCCCACTACAGTTCTCAGATCAGTAGATGACCTTGATCAAGAGCACCTAAGTTGGCTGATCAGAACTCCCCCCAGCATTGCCACTCATCAGTTTTAACTTCAATAGTTGGGTAGATACATGAGAGTGTAAAACACACAGTTGAGTTTTTCCTAGAAAACAATATTATACACAAAAGCCATCATGGATTCAAAAAATTGTGAAGTTGTCAAACATATTAGCTTTTTTTATGAAGTATGCAAAAATGTGAACAATGGAGTGGCTGTGGATATCGTATATTTAGACTTTGCAAAGGTGTTTGACACAGTTACCTACACAGCTAATCTGTAAGTTATATAGGCTTGGAAAATTCAGCTGGTAAATGTATAGAAACCTTGCTAAAAGACTGTATTCAGAGACTATTTTAAATAATACTAATACTAATAATATACAATTATAAGTTGTGTACCCCAGGGTTCAGTGTTGGGGTCCTTAATTTTTACTTATTTATAGATAACATAGAGTTGGGAATTAGTGGTGCCATTTCTATTTTTGCAGAGGACACCAAGATATATAATGGAATGATGCCTTCACAAGATGTTTCTAACTTACAAGCACACATGAATGCTTTGTTTGATCAAGCAATTATGTGGAAAAACAGTTTTAATGTTGGTAAATGTAAAACTGGAGGCTAAAATATGCATGTGTCATACATTCTAGGAGGAGAACAACAGGAGTAATCAATGGCCAATAGGGATCTATGTGTGCTGTAGAACTTAGACTTAGAGCAGAACTAAACCTTCCTAGACTTTTCAGCCAAGGATGCTGCCATCTTAGTCTCTGTTTGATCTGCAACTGCCATGGTGCTGCACATGTGATCAGTTATGGCACCAGCCATTTGATCTTTTGACAGTTTGGTTGAGAGCACAGACAAATGTGACAGTTGGCATTCCCAACATTCCTTGAATGTAACTGTGTTTGAAACCATTAAATTGATGGGTTTAGCTCCAATTTAATACTAGCATGCAATGCCAAGCTGCAATTTAAAAAAAAGCAAAATTTTTTGTGTATTACAAAAGAGGTATGGACTCCTGAGAGAGTGGGAGACATTATATTGCCCCTGTACAAAGCATTAGAAACAACAGGTGGTAAATAGAGAAGATGAAACTTTCATTCATCCACCTGTCCTTCATTTATAGAGCGTTTTTCATTGCTGGAAGCTATAGTAAAGTTTCTATGAATGGAGGAAGGGGAGGAAAGGGTTATCATAGTCGGCACTCTTGACAAGTGCCTATGACAGGTATAATATCTGTATTAACACTACAGCCTAAAACATTACCTCTGTGGGGGTACGGGGGGAGACAGCGGTTGGAAGTTTTCAACTAAGAGCCATCACTAAGACAGCAGCCACCAGCACAAGGGACACTGCTTAATGAATGTAAGTATTGTCCCTTGTGCTGATTAAACAAATAATAATAAACATAGGCTGTAAAAGTAAACCTTGGATATTCTGCATTTAAAGCAGTTCTATTTTTTTCTTGGAGATAAAATATACTATTCTAAGTAGACCACGGGACTTTTGAAGGTATTGTTTTACTAGCTCATTATGTACTTTATGATATATTTTCTGTGTTGCAATATATTTTAACTGGATTACATGAAAATAGACAATATGTATTAATAAGTAATACATTTTCACATTAACCATCATCTAGTTTAAGCATGTAATCTACAAATAAAACAATAGACAAAGTTAAAAACTCTATGTAAAACAAAAACCCAACAAATCAAAAATCTAATTAAAACAGGGATACAATATTGCTGAATATTACTGAATACTAGAACATAAGAAAAACATTTACCACCCTTCCAAAAAATGCATTTCGCAAAGTTAAAGCAAATACACACATCTGTACAAGTTTACAGTCATATAATATATAGATACCTGGTATGGTGTAGTATAGAGATGCCAAAACAGCCCCTTGTTCTCCTGAACTGCCTGCAATACATAAGGTGGCTTTAGATTTGCTAAAAGGGTTTAATCTACCTAAAAAAAGTAAAGTTTTATTATGCCTATTGGACAGCATGACTATCCTTTGCTTTCACTCGCTATCCAAGTCTTTAGCATTTTAATACTGGGAGAGAATATAACAGGAATGAAACGTTAATTAAAATGCATGATGACTGGCTCAATTGATACCAAAAAAAGATGACACCATCATTTCTTTATGAATTGAATTGGCCATCAAATACTTTGTGGTCTTTCCCCAAAACGGTTTGTTTCCCTTAGATATTTAGGTATTAAACAAATGGCATTTTCAGAAAGAGGTTAACAAAGGTGCTAACCTCCTTCTGAAAATGCTGTTTGCTTTCTCTTTACTGACTCTCTGACTCCTTAGCTGCATAGTTGACAGAAACCACAGGGCCAGTATTTTGTCTCTTCTTTCTCTCTCTATCATCTGTCTTTCTCGTCTTTTTTTTTTAACAAATGGATCTGTCCTTCAGAACACTTGCTATCATAAGTAGAAATACTCAGAGAATGGATGTTACTCTCTTTTACTTTAAAAAATGTGAGGGAGGATCCAAAGCTCACTTGTAAAACATCAGTTTATTGGTCAAAACACAATACTAGTGGAGGGCACAGAAGGAAGTGAAGATTTTTTCCCTGTCATAACTTTGAGGAAAATGTCTTCTGTATATGATTACCTTCATACTAGGCTTTATTGAATCCAGTTGCAAACTAGATAAGCAACTGACACATTAAATAAAATAAATCAGTACATTTAAATAGCAAACACAATTTCTGTACTGAGATTTCTAGTAAAAGAAAAAAATAACTTTGGGACTGTAATACATTCAAAATTGAATACATTTTGTAAACTGTTAAAAGTACAAATGTGCAATCTAAAAAAAAGTAAACATACCTGAAATGATATAATATAGAAATGTCTCAGCAGCTCCTTGTTTTTCTGGCCTACTTGGAATTTCTGAAACTGACTGAGCTCTGCCTCACCTTAAATAGCTAGCACCTCCCTTTTTGGTGGGAAAATTAAGTATGCCCGGTCATAGATTTTTTTGGAGGAAACATTAGGTATGCATAGTCATAGCCTGGGACAATTGTGCATTCCTGGACAGATGGCTATCCTCATTACATATCTAAAGAGAGGTTCCTTTGAATTGGACATAGTGAAAACAAAAGAGATTTAAATGGGCTTGTCTAGATAATTACTTTGGCCTTGAAATAAGGTAATTTATTGAATTGTTGTCCCTTCTCACATACAGTATTAGGACTGGTAAATAACAGAGCATTTTCTGTTGCACACACATGTTCAGCACAAGAAAACATTTCTACACTACAAAGACTCTGGTAAATCAATCCCACTAAAATCTTGAACCCTTGTTCCCATATATATGTACAGTATTCCTACATTAAACCAATATCTAATACCTCTAACCTTGTAACTTGTTTAACAATTATAGCTACTGTATACAAATATCTATTTAGAGTCACTAAAACATAAACCCCTCATAAGGCAACAAACATACATTGCAACACAGTCCATTTACTGGAAAAAGCAGCAGGCAATATAAAAGTAGTAGCGTGGTGTATAATAAGTCACATTTTTGGAAGCCGTGGGATAGATTTACTAAAACTGGAACACTCAGAATCTGGTCCAGCTGTTCATGGTAGCCAATCAGCTTCTAACCTCAGCCCTTCAATTAAGCTTTGGAAATAAAACCTGGAAGCTGATTGGTTTATATGCAGAAGTGAGCCTGATTTTGCACTCTCCAGCTTTAGTAAATAAACCTTACTGTGTCATATCACAGTTTGTATGATTTATTCTTCACCAAACTCAAAAGTAGCTATGAAGAAAAAGGTCAAATCATTTCAGCATAGGCAAAAGGTGCATAAGGCCTAGACAAGCAACAACACCATTTAGGGTCCATGCACACTGGGCTTAAAAAAATGCCAGTACCCTTGGCAGAAAAAAACGCTCATATAGAGCGTTTTTTTGAACAAAGTTTAGATGAGTTTAGGAGAGTTTTGCGTTTTGTCTGTCAGTAAGCTCCAATCAGAAACGCCAACTAGAAGGGTTTTTT
Source organism: Aquarana catesbeiana (assembly GCF_042186555.1). Lineage (NCBI taxonomy): Eukaryota > Metazoa > Chordata > Amphibia > Anura > Ranidae > Aquarana > Aquarana catesbeiana. The sequence continues at coordinate 657,655,735 of NC_133326.1, forward strand.
TTACTGCCTCTAAAAGTTGAGTTTAAAATAACCGTCCTAATGTGCATGGACACAGGATAACATTGATCTGCTTCTACAGACAAAACACAAACTCCTGTAGAAGCAGCAATTTTTAAGCCAGCGTGCATGAAGCCTAATAATAGTATGCAATGCCAAGCTGTAATTTCTAAACAAAGCAAAATACTTTCTTGCATTACAAAAGAGGTATAGACTCCAGAGGGAGTGAGAGATGTAATATTGCCCCTGTACAAAGCATTAGAAAGAACTGGTAATAAATGGAGGAGATTAAACTTTCATTCATCCACCTGTCCTTCATTTATAGAGCATTTTTCATTGCTGGAAGCTATACGAAAGTTTCTATGAATATTGAAAGGGGAGGAAAGGGTGGTCATAGTCAGCAGCCTTAAAAAGTGCATATGACAGGTCTAATGGCTATATTAACCCCGCAGCACTAGAACATTACCTCTGTGGGGGTACGGGGGGAGGCAGAGGTTGGAAGATTTCAACTAAGAGCCATCACTAAAATAGCAGCCACCAGCCCAAGGGACACTTCTCAATGAATGCAAGTATTGTCCCTTGTGCTGATTAAAAAAATATTAATAAACAGAGGCTTTAAAAGTAAACCTTGTATATTCTGCATTTAACGCAATTATATTTTTTATTGGAGATAAAATATACTGTACTAACTAGACCACAGGAGTTTTGAAGGTATAGTTTTTACTTGTTCGCTTTGTACTATATGATATATTTTCTGTATTGCAATATATTTTGACTGGATTACATGAAAATAGACAATATGTATTAATAAACATTAAATGTTCAAGTTGGCCATCATCTAGTTTAAGCATGTAACCTACAAATAACACAATAGATAACGTTAAATATTCCATGTAAAACAAAAACCCAAACCAACAGATCAAATAAAAATATTACAATAAAAATATTGATGAATAATAGAACATATACGAAAATCATTCACCAGAATTTCAAAAAAATGCATTGCTCAAAGTGAAAGCAAATAACACATCTGTACAAGCATACATTCTTACAATATATAGATACCTGGTATGGTGTAGCATAAAGATGCCAAAACAACCCTTTGTTCTTCTGACCTGCCTGCAATACATGTGACTGAGCTCTGCTCCCCCTTATATACAATTCACCACACTTCACCAGCATGAAGTGTGGCTTTAGACTTGCTAAAATGGTTTATTCTACCTAAAAAGGGCATGTTTTATTATGCTTATTGGACAATACGACTATCCTTTGTTTACATTCACTCTCTAAGTCATTAGCATTTTAATACTGGGAGAGAATATAACAGGAAGGAAACATTAATTAAAACGCATGATGGCTGGCTCAACTGATACCAACAACAGATGGCACAACAATTTCTTTATGAATTGAATTGGCCATCAAATACTTTATAGTCTTTCCACAAAACTGTTTGTTTCCCTTAGATATTGTTGCATGAATTACATGGATTCTCAAGTAACCAATTATATTTAGGGTGTCTTTAAATTGACCCATCCTGTCACCAATTCATGGCCTAATATAATTCTCAGCACAGGTTCTGCTCATTAAGTATATCATAGAAGGCTATAAAGTGTTTTTTCCTAAGAAAAACAGAAAGCAAATGGCATTTTCAGAAGGAGGTTAGCAAAGGTGCTAACTTCCTTCTGAAAATGCTGTTTGCTTTTTATTTATTGACCTTCTGACTCCTTAGCTGCATAGTTGACCTGTGCCAGTGACACAAAATACAGAAACCACAGGGTCATCATGACATCTCTTTTCTCTCTCTTTTTCTATTTTCTTTAACAAATGCCTCTGTCCTTCAGAATACTTGCTATTACAAGTAGAACAATTTCTCAGAGAAGGGATGTTACTCTCTTTTACTTTTTAAAATGTGTGGGAGAGGATCCAAAGCTCACTTGTGAAACATTAGTTTCTTTGTCAAAACACTATACTAGTGGAAGGCACAGAAGGAAGTGAAGATTTTTTCCCCAGTCATTACTTTGATAAAAATGTCCTCTGTCTATGACTACCTTCATGCTAGACTTTATTAGACACAAGGAGAATTGGCACAAGATTACAAGTCCTGGTGTGAGCCTGCGGAACTCAGGTGGAATCAATGCAGACAAGCAAAGAAAGTGTTTCCACCGCTCAGGCTGACACTGACCCAGGTGTAAGTAGAAGTTTCAGAGCAGAAGAGCTCCAGGTGCTGGCTGAATGCTAAGCAAAGCAGGCTTGAATGGAGGGGAAGATTTGGATGCCGCACACCGGATGTAGTCAAAAAACTTCACTTTATTGAAAAAATGGGATCATCAAAATAACAAGACTGTCATGCAGAAAGTACAGATAAGCTGACGCGTTTCGCACTCAGGACTGAGTGCTTACTCATAGCTCATGAGCACTCAGCACTAAGCACTCAGTCCTGAGTGCGAAACGCGTCAGCTTATCTGTACTTTCTGCATGACAGTCTTGTTATTTTGATGATCCCATTTTTTCAATAAAGTGAAGTTTTTTGACTACATCCGGTGTGCGGCATCCAAATCTTCCCCTCCATTCAAGCCTGGAATCAATGTTTAGCAAGATCTATCAAGATTAATAAAAATCAATAAAATAGTCCATAATGTCCATACATAGGCTTGACATAGGCAGCTCAGTGAGAAGCAAGAAGCAGCTTTGGGATCAATTGGGGAGGAAACACAAGCGATAAACTAAGTGTAGCATATACTGTATGGCAGTTAAATACAGATAAGAAGACTTGTACTCACAAAAGTAAAAACACCAAAAGCTACTACACCCTAGTGCTAAATGTCTTTGATGTTTTTACTTTTGTGAGTACAAGTCTTCTTATCTATATTAAACTGCCATATATTCTACACTTAGTTTGGCACTTGTTATTCCTCCTCCCATGCAAGACTTTATTGAATCCCATTGCAAACTTGATAAGCAACTGACATATTAAATATAAGAAATCAGTACATTTAAATAGCAAACACTAATTCTGTAAAGAGACTTCTAGTAAAAGTAAAAAAAAGAACTTTGAGGCTGTAATACATTCAAAATTAAATACATTTGTGAAATGCAAAAAAATACAAGTGTGCAATTAAAAAAAAAGTAAAGATACCTGCAATGATATAATATAAAAATGTCTCAGCAGCTCCTTGTTCTTCTGACCTGTTTCTAAATTCTAGTAACTGACTGAGCTCTGCCTCATCTTAAATAGCTAGCAGCTCCCTTTTTTAAAAGAAATCAGTACATTTAAATAGCAAACACAATTTCTGTACTGAGATTTCTAGTAAAAGAAAAAAAATAACTTTGAGGCTGTAATACATTCAAAATTGAATACATTTTGTAAACTGTAAAAAGTACAAATGTGCAATCTAAAAAAAGTAAACATACCTGAAATGATATAATATAGAAATGTATCAGCAGCTCCTTGTTTTTCTGGCCTGCTTGTAATTTCTAGTAACTGACTGAGCTCTGCCTTATCTTAAATAGCTAGCACCTCCCTTTTTGGTGGGAAAATTAAGTATGCCAGGTCATAGCATTTTTTGAAGGGAACATTAGGTATGCATTGGTCATAGCCTGGGACAATTGTGGATTTCTGGACAGATGACTATCCTCATTACATATCTAAAGAGAGGTTCCTTTGAATTGTACATAGCAAAAACAAAAGTGATGTAAATGGACTATGCTAGGTGATTACTTTGGCCCGTAGAGTCTGAGATAAGGTAATTTATTTAATCATTTTCTGTGACACACACATGTTCAGCACATCAAAACATGCATTTGTCTGGTAAATCAATAAATCAATCACACTAAAAACCTGAACCCTTGTTTCCATATATATGTACAGCACACCTACATTAAACCAATATCTAATAACTCTAACATTATAACTTGTTTGAAAAATATAGTTATACAAATATCTATTTACAGTTGCTAATGGAGATTACACATAAACCCCTCATAAATCAACAAACATATAAATTGCAGCACAGACCATTTACTGGAAAAGCAGCAGGCAATCAGATAAAAAAGTAATTGAGTGGTGTATAATAAGTCATATTGTTTGGAAGCAGTGGGGTAGATTTACAAAAACTGATACACTCAGAATCTGGTGTAGCTGTGCATGGTATCCAATTCGTTTCTAACCACAGCTGTTCAATTAAGCTTTGGCAATGAAACCTGGAAGCTGGTTCATTTCTATGCAGAAGTCAGCCTAATTTTGCACTCTCCAGCTTTGGTAAATAAGCAACATTGCATCATAACAAAGTTTGTATCATTTATTCTTCATCAAACTTAAAGGTAGATATGAAGAAAAGAAGAAGATCAAATTATTTCAGCATAGTCAAAAGGTGCATATGGTATAGACAAGCAACAACACCATTATCCTGTGATGCCTCCATAAAAGGACAGCTTTCTCAAGCGAGTTGGTATAGTCAAATGACCAAACATGCAAATGGGGCTAAATATGCCCAAAGTGGCACCTGGGACCATGTGCAAACAAAGGAAATTACGTCAGCAGGAAATGATGTCAAAAAGCCAGAATACATTTTAAAGAGACAGAGACACTTTAAGGTACAAAACCATGTATACACTGTAGAAAAGAAAGCACCATCTGGTGGATAAGTGGCTAATAATAACATTGAATTCAAATATTTATCATATACAAATGCAAAATTATATAAGAAACCCTCATCTATCAGGAATGTTTTTTTTTTTGCATCATTTACATACACACCTGCTAATCTGTTGTTATTAGTATATACAGTATCTTGCAAATATTGCATTTGCATACACATCTGCTAACCTGTTGCTCCTAGTACACAGATGATACATAAAGTAATTATCAGCAATGTTTTATGAACTGTGATATAGTCTGAAATTTGCATATGGCTTATTTTTACTGTCCGTATAGAGTGTATGAACTTCAATAGTTGGGTAGATACATGAGAGTGTAAAACACGGGGAGAGCGCATGTGCGAAGCTGCTGAGCAGTCACGAATGCATAGAGCTCCGCTGTCACCGGGACGAAAACGGCCTTCTATCAGCAAGTCACGGTCGAATACCGCATTAATACGGTAACCCACTTATTACTGAGACTACGGGGCACAACTACATATAATGTTTAGCGGGAAAAAGACAAAACTTAAACAGCCAGCAGGCAAAGAAAAGCTGACAAGAAATGCTCCTAATATGACAGCAGCACAATCTTCCCGCTCTGCAATACCTCAGAGACAGTCACAAAGGGGGAACTCTACCTATTCTTCCTCACAACTTGCTGACTCTGACCTTGATTATGGATTAACACCAATATCGCTACAGAATATTCCTAATAACTCAGATATTCTTAGTCAGTTTGAACGTGTTTTACAAAAAGCCCTCCAAAATACCTCAGACACAATAACAGAAAAACTGACAAGGGAAATTCGTGAGGTAGGGCGCCGCACATCTATCTTAGAACACAAAATGGAGGATATAAATGATATCACTAATACTCATACTGACGAGCTAGAAGCCTTGAAAGAAGAAAATTTTACTCTACACACACGTCTGGAAGATTTCGAAAACAGAGCCAGGAGATCCAACCTGCGACTCCGTGGTATACCTGAAACTATAATAGATCTTCAATCAACCATTACAGCGCCTTTTCAGGAGTTAGCCCCATCAATCCCCATTGAACGATTGGAGATGGACAGAATTCATAGAACTCTTGCCCCTAAAAAAGAAGATGGTCCCCCCAGGGACATTGTAATAAAATTACACTATTTTAGAACAAAGGAACAACTGATGGAAGCGGCACATAATAAAGATACATTAACCTTTCAAGGCCATCGCTAGCAAGTATTCCAAGATCTCTTGCAGCAAACTCTCTACAGAAGAAAAGAGATGAAACCTCACCTACAAATACTCCAATATCACCACATCCCCTATTGTTGGAGTTTTCCATTTGCCCTGCGATTCACCTATAAAGGTACAACATATACCTGCAAGAAATTGGACGACCTACTGACTGCGATCCAGGAGCTTCGTTTGTCAATTCCAGATAATTCGACTGAAGGCTCCATACGCAGAGCATCATCAAACTCACCCAAGGCTCAGCAAGACAACCCAACTCAACTAGCTCACTCCAGTACCAGTAAAAGGAGTTGTTTTGCATCACCACCTCCTAATTCCGAAGATCAAATGGACTGAAAGCCACTACGATTCTTTTATTTCATTGAAACCTTTTACCTAGTGTTACTATTATAACGGTAACCAATTTCAGGTAGATTCAGAGTAGGGATTGAATAATCCTTCCTCTGTCATTACCTTTATCCTTATAATTTCATTTAAGCAGAAGTTAATCAAGCTTTTGTAAAATAATAATGGTTACCAAACTTTATTACTCCAATATCATTCTTTAGGTTTAGTTTAGTAAATGCAATGCCCTTTTTTATAAGTGCATGATGTAATGCAAAGTTATAGAAACATATCTCTATTACATTATCCTAATAATAGCTATTATATTATTAGTGACTTGTATTATTTTATTATTGTTTGTATAGCTTTTGAGGAGGCTGCCTTTGTACCGGAGAAAATCCACTGTGCCTCTCAATAGATCCTCGAGTAGCCGGACTTACTGACCGGACTCTCTTTGGACCATTTGTACCCACCGGCTGGTGATTTTTCACCACCCCTTGGATACTAGCTCCATATAGGTGCTATTTTCCTCTTTATTTAAAAACAACTTCTCATCTACAGCTCTAAAACAGGAATTTTACTTATTCTACTTCTCCTATTTAATCCCCTTTTATTCTTTTTACCCATCCTTTCCTGCCCCCCCCCCTTTTTTTTTTTATTGTGTTTTTTTTTTTTCTCGCCCCTTCAGAGTATAACCTTCATGGATATTATCACAATAAGAAATTATTATAATCCCTAATACCTTTATTCAAAAATGTCTTTAAATGTACTAACACTTAATGTCCAGGGTCTCAACTCCCCACCAAAACAAACAAAAGCCTTTCATTCCTTTTCTTCACTTTCTGCACATGTAATATGTCTGCAGGAAACACACTTCTCTACACAGTCTTCCCCTAAATTTATAAGTCGCCAATACCCACAAGTCTATATGGCCTCGGCCACTACAAAACAAAGAGGAGTGCTGATTGCATTTCATAACACAGCCCCCTTCACTTTACATAGAGAAATAAAAGATCCTGAGGGTGGCTATATAATCCTTACAGGTCTCCTGTTAGATAATGAAATAACTATAGTTTCTTACTATGCTCCCAACAGAAATCCTCTTTCGTTCCTCTCACATTTGTTCTCAGTAGTTGAATCTCATAAAAAAGGTACCCTCATGATGTGTGGAGACTCAGATCAAGTTTTATACCCAATTTTAGACAAATCCCCTACACCACAACCTCAACGCCTTAATTTCAGACAACTCCTTGAACAACATTCTCTTATTGACTCTTGGCGTGAACAAAACCCTAGAAGAAAACAATACACTTACTATTCCCATCCCCACAAAACGTTTTCTCGTATAGACCACCAATTCGTCCACATTGGCACGTTACCACAAATACATAATTCCTTAATCATCCCATGCTCATGGTCAGACACAATGCGGTTATGATGTCCTTCTCATCCTTGATCCCGAGGCCTAGCCATAGATCCTGGACTATAAATGATCATTTATTAGTTGACCCAACATATCGTCTAAAAATAGAAACAGCCATACAAGATTACATCGCTAATAATTTACCAACAGATACTAATCCACTGAATCTATGGGAAGCTCTTAAACCTTCCATTAGAGGAGTCTGTATCAGCCAGTCGTCTTACCGACGTAAATTGAAACTGCAAATGCAAAACAAATTAGAGGAAGCTTATTATAAAGCCTCTGAAATTTTCCAAAATTTGCCCTCTCAAACTACAAAGCTAAACTATGATAAAGCAAAGTTGGAGCTTGATCTTTTTTTAACAGACTCAGCTATACAGATTCTTCGCAAAACTAAACATACAATATATATGAAAGCTAATAAGCCAACCACATTCTTAGCATTAACTCTACGCAGAGCAGACCACATTCCGAAACCAATTCGGCTACAAATTACCAAAAACAATTTTTCTAGTAATCCACAGAAAATTATCAATGAGTTCCGTAGGAAACTCAAAGATTTATACCAAAATGCACAAACATTTGACTCAACAAAATTAGACGCACTGTTATCTTCTATTCTTCTCCCAACCCTTTCTGTTACCCAACAAGAAACTTTAGATAAGCAGATCACTAATATGGAAGTCATATCAGCAATAAAATCCCTAAAATTGCATAAACGCCCAGGCCCTGATGGATACTCAGCCACATTTTATAAACACTTTACTACACTACTAGCCCCACTTATGACAAACGCATTTAATTCTCTATTAGAAGGATGTTCCTTTAACACGGAATCCCTACTAGCTTCAATATCCATGATTCCAAAACCGCATGCAGATGACACGTCATGGTCCAATTACAGACCAATCTCAATCCTTAATATAGACATAAAAATATTAGCAAAGATTCTATCTAATAGACTTAATCCAATTATTGGCACATTAATTCATAAAGACCAAATGGGTTTCATACCTTTCAGACAAGCAGGTGATAACATACCGCGTGCTACCCTACTGGCTCATATAGCCAGGTCTCGCAAAATCCCTGCCTGTTTCCTCTCTATCGATATACAAAAGGCGTTTGACACTCTGTCATGGTCTTATCTTAAAGCTATTCTTCATAAATGGGGATTTGGTGAGCGGTTCCAGGGATGGATTTCCTCTCTTTATCATAATCCAAAAGCGTATATAGCCTATTCAGGTTACCGCTCAGACCCCTTTAATATTGAAAGAGGAACCAGGCAGGGATGTCCATTATCCCCTCTTCTATTCTCCTTGGCTATTGAGCCCCTAGCTCAACTTATTAGATCCAATATAAATATAAAAGGACTTGAATTAGGTGGTCACCAACATAAGTTATGTTTATTTGCCGATGACGTCTTAGTATTTCTTACTTCGCCCCTACTATCAGCTCCAAACCTCATTGAAATTCTTACAAAATTCGGTAAAATATCTGGTCTTAAGATAAATCAGCAAAAATCAAAAGCCCTAAATATATCATTATCACCTGATTTACAGAAACAGTTACAAGACTCCCTTCCATTTACATGGTCAACAACACATTTACCATATTTAGGGATCTCACTAACGGCTAATCCAGCTGACCTATACTCTGCAAATTATCCTCCTATGCTAACTCAATTATCAACCTTACTGAGAAAATGGTCTTCTTTACCGTTAGCATGGATGGGTAGAATCACAGTAGTAAAAATGTCCATATTGCCTAAAATCCTATACCTGTTCCGTGTACTTCCTATAAACGTTCCGGCTTATTTTTTCCGAATACTACAACGCAGAAATCAGAAATCAGCCCAATTTATTTGGGGTAAAAAACTTAAACCACAATTACCACAAAATACCCTACATATGCCCCGAACCTGTGGAGGCTTGGGTGTTCCAAATTTCTCAAAATACTATTATGCTTCTCAATTAGCACAAATTATTAAATACCATGCCACTAAAGAAATCCCTCTTTGGGTAACTATAGAATTGGTGGAATGTGATCCACTTTCTATATCAAATCTGTTATGGCTTTCACCACCCCAACGACGTTCAATAACAAATCTAGTCACAAAACATAGCCTCTCAATATGGGATAGACTTAAATTCAGTTTTGGTCTCCAATCTCCACTAAACCCTCTCCTCTCCTTTCTAAACAACCCCTCCTTCTACCCAGCTTGGACTTTACCTTCCTCCTTTAAAGCTTGGATAAATGTGGGTCTTACACGAGTTCATCACTTCTACGACCCCTGATAAACTTATTTCATTTCCTACAATAAGCAAGACACACAACATACCCAGTAATGAAACATTTAGATTCTTACAAATTAAAAACTTTTTATCCCAAAACATCCTCACAAACTTGACAGCTCCAGAATATATTTCATTTGAACGATCATGTATGTCAGATCCACACAGACGAGGACTTATCTCTGACATATATGCTCAACTACTTTCACAAACAAATTCCTCTCCCCCGTCTTATACTACCAAATGGGAAGCTGATTTAAACCTTCCTCCAGACTCACTGGATTGGTCACAAATCTGGCAATCTACAAAATCAGCCACACCCAACATAGTTGCCCTAGAAGCAAATTATAAAGTTCATACCAGGTGGTATTTACTGCCAGCACATATATCAAAATACCTTCCCCAATACCCCCCTCACTGTTTTCGCAGATGCAGCGACATTGGTACACATCTGCATATTTGGTGGACTTGTCCAATAGTCCAAACATATTGGTCAAAAATATTTCAAATTCTCTCTACAATGTTTGAAACCACATTACAACCGGATCCATTGGTAGCCCTCCTAAATAATAAGCCATGAAACATAACTCAACGTCAATTTAAACTTTTACTATATGTCACAACAGCTGCAAAACAATCGATAGCAAAAGCCTGGAAAACCAATAAGCTTTGTGACATATCTGTAAAACAACGTGTAACTCAAGCTATGATCCATGCTAAAATGGAGACGATCATACTTGATAAACTGGACAAATTTAAATCTCTTTGGCTTCCATGGATAACACACATACTACCACCGGATTTGAACTATTCACTTCTTTTACCCTAATGAGATCTACCACCTTCACGGTCTATATTATTACATGTTCCCATAAATATTTAACACTCGCTTCTCTCTGGAGACCCCAAATTCCCTCCATAACCCTTTCAGATCCCACCACATATTCCCACTTATTAAATTTTATTTTTAGTGATGTATAATAATAAAATATGTCTTTAGCTATTTCTATTAAATTATTATTTGGTTAGGCAAACTATGTCTTTTTCGGATGCAAACTAACTATACCTTTGATGGCGTTGCTTTGGAGGGGCACCCACGCACCCGGGATATGCCGGGCCAAATAGCCGGACCTTGGCCCTGGTTGTTTGGGTGTCTCTCTAGGTCATCTCATTAATACCCGATTTATCTAATTTAGTTGCATTTTATGTCTCACTATTGTGACATATTGTATTTTTTTTTATATATATATATATTTATCTACTTACTTATTTATTTATTTTTCCAATTACAAAAGCTCTATTAATTGTTATAACCATTTAATTCAGATATGTACACTGGATAATAGATTTTCTTACCGATTTCTACAAGATAACTTAAGTATTATTATTCTAACTTATGATTGAGAAGTTCCTTTTCCTCATATTTTGTAACCTTACATAAATTTAAAACCAGTACTGTAAAATTGTATTGTTGTATTCTCAATAAATTATTTGAAAAGAGAGTGTAAAACACAGTTGAGTTTTTCCTAGAAAACAATAGTATACACAAAGGCCATCATGGATTAAAAAAATTGTGAAGTTGTCAAACAAATTTGCTTTTTTTATGAAGAAATATGCAAAAATGTAGACAAAGGAGTGGCTGTGTATATCATATATTTAGGCTTTGGAAAGCTGTAATCTATATAGGCTTGGAAAATTCTGATGGCAAATGTATAGAAACCTTGCTAAAAGACTGTATTCAGAGACTATTTATCAATGATACTCTGAATAATATAAGATTATAAGTTGTGTACCACAGGTTTCAATGGTGGGGTCCTTAATTTTTACTTAATTTTAGATAACATAGAGTTGGGAATTACACCTGGATGCTTTGTTTGATCAAGCAATCATGAGGAAAAACAATTTTAATGTTTGGTAAATGTAAAGCTGAAGGCTATAATACGCATGCATCATACATTATAGGAGGTGTGTAATGGGAGTAATCAATGGTCAATAAGGATCTATGTGTTCTGGTAGAACTTAGACTAAGGCTACTTTCACACTGAGGCATTGCAAAACCGCGGTAAAAACAATGAGCGTTATTATCGCGTTTTTGCAGCGTTTTTACCGCGTTATCGGTAAAAATAGCGCTAACGCCCATGCATTTTAATCTCATTTTTTAAGCGTTAGCGTCAGCAAACCTGACCATGTGACCATGTGACCATGCAGTCATGTGACCTTCCCCACAGTGGTTTTAAAGCTTTTTTATCATGTTATTACCGCGTTTTTACAGCATTTCCCATTCATTTCAATTGGGATAGACGTTTTTACAGCGCTATTTTATGCACCCCAAAGATGCTCCAAAAAAGCTGTTTGCAGGATTTTTTCCAACGCACAGCCAGCGCAACGCCTCAGTGTGAAAGGGGCCTTAGGCCCCTTTCACACTGGGGCGGTGGGGGCGTCAGCGGTAAAACAGCGCTATTTTTAGCACTGTTTTACTGTCGTTTTTGCGGCTGTATTCGGCCGCTAGTGGTGCGGTTTTAACTCCCCGCTGGTGGCCGAAAAAGGGTTAAAACCGCTTGCATAGCGCGGCTATAGCCGCGGTATTGCCGCGGTATAGCCGTGCTGCCCCATTGATTTCACCGCTCCAAAGATGGGGCTTGCAGGAGTTTTTTTCTTCTCCTGCCAGCGCACCGCTTCAGTGTGAAAGCCCTCGGGCTTTCACACTGAACAAACAGCAGCGGCTGTTTTGGGTTGGTTTGCAGGCGGTATTTTTAGCGCAATAATGCCTGCAAACCACCCCAGTGTGAAAGGGGTCTTAGAGAAGAACTAAACCTTCCCAGACTTTTCAGCCAAGGATGCTGCCATCTTAGCCTCTGTTTGATCTGCAACTGCCATGGTGCTTTACATGTGATCAGTTATGGTACCAGCCATTTCATCTTTTGACAGTTTGGTTTAGAGCACAGAAAAATGTGACAGTTGGCATTCTCAACATTCCTTGAATGTAACTGTGTTTGAAACCATTAAATTGATGGGTTTAGTTTCACTTTAATACTAGCATGCAATGTCAAGCTGCAATAAAAAAAAAAAAGCAAACAAAAATCCTTTTTGTATTACAAAAGAGGTATAGACTCCAGAGAGAGTGAGATACGTTATATTGCCCCTGTACAAAGCATTAGAAAGAACAGTTGGTAAATGGAGATGATGAAACTTTCATTTATCCACCTGTCCTTCATTCATAGAGCGTTTTTCATTGCTGGAAGCTATAGTAAAGTTTCTATGAATGGAGGAAGGGGAGGAAAGGTTTATCATAGTCAGCACTCTTGACAGGTGCCTATGACAGGTATAATGTCTGTACTAACACTGCAGCTCTAGAACATTACCTCTGTGGGAGTATGGGGGGAGGCAGAGGTTGGAAGTTTTCAACTAAGAGCCATCACTAAGACAGCAGCCACCAGCACAAAGGACACTTCAAGATGAATGTAAGTATTGTCCCTTGTGCTGATCAAAAAAATAATAACAAACATAAGCTTTGAAAGTAAACCTTGGATATTCTGCATTTAAAGCAGTTCTATTTTTTCTTGGAGATAAAATATACTATTCTAACTAGACCACAGGAGTTTTGAAGGTATAGTTTTTACTAGCGCATTATGTACTGTATATGTTTAGATATATATATGTAAAACAAACACTCAACAACAAATCAAAAATGTAATCAGAACAGTGATACAATATTGCTGAATATTATTAGATGCTAGAACATAAGAAAAACATTCACCACCCTTCCAAAAAATGCATTTCTCAAAGTTGTCCACATGTATGATATATTGAGAGGAGAGAGGACATCTAACCGTGAGTTGCACCAACACTACACTAACATCAGTACACATAGGCACACTTGTCACTCCCTCATCGCCCCCCAGTCACTCCCTCATCGCCCCCTGTCACAGTGCCACCAAGTGCAGCTTTCAGATTTTTCACTGATCACTGTACTGGTGTCACTTGTGACACTAATCAGAGTTAGGGCGGTTAGTAGTAGGCCCAGGTAGGTCTGGAGTACCCCCCATTAACCCCTAAAAAAAGGTTTAACCCCTTGATTACCCCCCAGTTAACCCTTTCACCCCTTGTCACAGTAGCACTAGTATAGTGTATAGATCTCATTTCTGATCACTGTATTCGTGTCACTCGTGATTCTAAACAGCATTGGGGTAGTTAGCGGTTGTTGTTGATAGATTTAGGGTACCTGCCATATAGTCTCTAATTAAGGTTTAATCCCTTGATCACCCCCAGTTAACCCTTTCACTCCCTGTCACTGTGGCATTAGTTTAGTGTACAGATCTTGTTTCTGAGCACTGTATTAGTGTCATGGGTTAGCTAGTTAGCCTCAGTTAGGTGTCAGTGTCAATTAAGTTCAATTCCAGGCAGCGTAAGTTGTCCGTTGTTTGATTGCCAGTAGCGCTAACACCCATGCACACACCATATAGCTCCCTTACTAGTATAGTGTTTGAACGGATCAATATCTTTGATCTGATCAGATCTGTACTAGCGTCCCCAATAGTTTAGTGTCCCCAAAAATGTGGCATTAGCAGGATCAGCCCAGACACCTGCCAGCACCTGCGTTTAGCCCCTCTGCCCAGCCCAGCCCACCCAAGTGCAGTATGAAAAGATCACTGTTACTTACAAAACACAACACACAAAACTGCAGCGTTAGCAGAGTCAGGCCTTCATGTAAAAGCAATACTAGCGGCTAATTAGCCACTAGATTGCTTTTACGCTTCCCCCCTTTTCCGCTGCCTTCCATGGTTTTCTGGGGCTCTCTTGCCCCACCGAGGAAACCGAGACTGCAGCCGGTGGTTCCGCCAGCTGACCATATAGCTGATTGGAGACTAGAATGGCTCCATTCAACTCTATGGATTAAGAAACCGGAAGCTATGAACATTTCATGACTTTGGTTGAGTTCATGGAATATTTTATATTTTGCCACAAGTTTCAGGAAAGTTACAATTTTTTTCACAAAGTTTCACTAAATGTTATATTGCTCACAGATGTCATGGGTATATGTGAAATTACGCCCCCAAAATACATTCTGCTGTTTCTCCTGAGTACGGGGATACCACTTGAGTGAGACTTTTTGGGAGCCTAGCCGTGTATAGGACCCCAAAAACCAATCACTGCCTTCAGGCTTTCTAAGAGCGTAAAATGGTGATTTCACTCCTCACTACCTATCAAAGTTTTCTACTCCTATCACACTTGAGAAAGGAGCACACATGCCCGGTGGGGGTCTTGCATATGCTCTGAAATGCATTGTGTTTCCTAAAGCCCTCTGCTCCTCCCAGTGATGTCACATGCCATCTCAGATGCTGCGCTGCATGCTGCCATCCATGCGATCCAACCCAGAACAGCACGGACTCGGCCGGCATTTCTCCCTGTGACACCACGGTCGTGACTCATCTCTGGAGCAGCAGTATCTCTTCCATGGGGATGTTACCACCCACAGAAGGTTAGTTAATGGAGTTGTCTCCTGTGAGTTTATTTTGCTCTAATTGCCATGTCTATTAAATGATAAACTTTTCACTTTGTTCTTTTATCACAGCTTCGGAGGCCCTGAAAAGTCAAGATAGCACAAAACCCCCTCAAATTACCCTATTTTGGAATGGAGAAACCCCAAGCTATTTTCTGAGAGGCATGTTGAGTCCATGGAATATTTTATATTTTGCCATAAGTTTTGGTAAAATAAAAAAAAAATATTTTCCACAAAGTTTTCACTAAATGATATATTGCTTCCATATGTGAAATTACACCCCAAAATACATTCTGCTGCTTCTCCTACATATGGGGATACCACATGTGTGAGACTTTTTGGGAGCCTAGCCACGTACAGGACCCTTAAAACCAATCACTGCCTTCAGGCTTTATAGTTCGTAAAATGGTAATTTCACTCCCTCAATACCTATCACAGTTTGCTTTCTGTTTAATGACCCTCTGACTCCTTAGATGCATAGTTGACCTGTGCCAGTGACACAAAATACAGAAAACGCAGGGCCAGTATATCTCTTTTCTTTCTCTCTCTCTCTATTTTCTCTCTCTTTCTCTTTTCTTTAACAAATGCCCCTGTCCTTCAGAATACTTGTTATCACAGAGCAAGTAGAAAAAAATCTCAGAGAAGGACTGTTATACCTTGTACACACGACCGGTTTTGCCGTTGGAATAAACTCTGAAGGTTTTTCCTCACGGAATTCTGACGGAATTCCGCTCAAGCTGTCTTGCATACACACGGTCACACCAAATTCCAACCGTCAAGAATGCGGTGACGTACAACACGTACAATGGCACTAGAAAAAGGAAGTTCAATAGCCAGTGCGCCACCCTTTGGGCTCCTTCTGCTAATCTCGTCGGAACAGCATACAGACAAGCGTTTTTTCCGATAGTAATTTGTTCCGTCGGAAAAATATAGAACATGTTCTCTATCTAAGTCTATCTAAATTTTCGATGGAAAAAGTCCAATGGGGCATACACATGGTCAGAATATACGATGAAAAGCTCCCATCTGACTTTTTCTGATGGAAATTCTGACCGTGTGTACGCGGCATTAGTTACTCTCTTTTACTTTTTAAAATGTGTGAGAGGATCCAAAGCTCACTTGTAAACATCAGTTTATTGGTCAAAACACAATACTAGTGGAGGGCACAGAAGAAAGTGAAGATTTTTTCCCTGTCACTACTTTGAGGAAAATGTCTTCTGTCTATGACCACCTTCATGCTAGACTTTATTGAATCTCGTTGCAAACTTGATAGGAAAATAAGAAAAATATATTTTTTTCCTTTCTCACTCCTTCACCATTAAAAGATACAAGTCTTGATTTCTACAGAATACAAGATTTCTGCCATATTCATTCTAAAATAATTGCCACTGTTTATGCTTATGAGTGGATAGATCATAAATCATTATGAAATTTCTTACTCAGTAATTTATCCTGTTTGTGTCGGTGTGTGACTTTTTAATTTGGAAGGAAATACATGATTCAAATGAATTCCTTTTGTTGAAAACATCTTGTATCGCCTTATTGGACCATTTGTTAAACATACAGTATATTTTAAGCTAGCCATATATGGATCAAAATGTGGCCATTTCTGCAGGGACCATCCCAATTTTGATTCATGTATGGCCACTGTGATTAAGCATAAGTTGATCTACTGGTTGACTTCTGTTCAACTGACCTGTTGGGAAAAAATTTATTCAATCAGCACTTCAGGCTATAGACTGCAGTGCTGATCTGTGTATTCTGATGGTGGGGAAGTCACCCCGCTATCAGATAACAATAACACCACGATTACCCCATCCAGAGATCTGCTATTTAAATGAAAAAAAAACTGACCCATGTATGGCCAGCCTTACAAATTGGTGGATCTAACACTTCTAGCACTGTTAATTAAATAGGCAACATGGAAGCTGGAATATCCCCTGAAGATATAGCTGTGGTTTTACCTTGGCTGTTTGGGCAGTTGGAAGAACATCCAAACATTTACCCTTTTGGTTGGAGCTGAACTCCATGTATAAGGCCTCATTCACTGTGCATCTCCATGCAGGTAGTTCCATTTATGTCAATTGGGATGCAGTGGCTGCATGGGCACAGATGTTGCTTCCAATTTGACAGATGTGTGAGTGCAAGTGTGAGACAGTGTGTGTTTGGGGGCTGTGAACCTATAAATTGGGAGCAGTGGTTGTGTATGTGCAGCTATTGCATCCCAATTGACATGAATTGCTTGCAAGGAGATGCATAGAATACCTGTGCATGCATCCTGATTAACATGAATGGGACTGCATCTCTGAGAGGAAAGCAACTGACACACCTGTGAACCTAGAAACCCAATGAAGCCAATAATATATACTCTTGTATCCCTGTGTTTCTAGCGCCCCAGTGCTACAAAGGACACATAAACCTGTATTTCCATTACACAGTGCTACAAGAGATTCTAACACCAGTGTTGTGTTCTCAGCACTCTAGTTCTGCAATAAACTCTCACCCTTGTGTCTTGTGCACTTCCAGTATCTCCAGGGATCTCCATGTCTCCTACTACTTCTGTGTCACTCTGTGACCTTTCTGTATTCTAATCTTCCAGAGTTATTGTCTACATTCCTGAGATTGTCTACCAATATAGTACTACAACTTGGTTCCTTCTTCGGTCAGATGCTGCCCACTTGGGTATGTCTGAGGGTCACAACCTGGGAGCTGTCCTTTAAGAAAATCCATCTCCCCTTGTGGAGCGCACATGTGAATACCAGATGGCTTCTTATACTCTGTGCCTTGGCTCTTTTTAGAGCTCACACCTCCACCAAACTAATAGACAACACAGGAAGTCTACAACCCTTGGCCCTCATGTAACACATGAGACTAGACTTTATGAGAGTTGAATAATTCTCTGGACAAATCTAATAACTAATTGGGCACAGACGTGTTCAAGGAAGAAATAATGTTTTCCCATCTGTTATTGTAGGGGAACAGTTTCCTGTCTATGGCTACCTTTATGTAAAATATCAATCAATCATCCCATTTCCAAATTTGTATGAAAAATTTTCAAAGCAAGCCTGAACTGAAGATATTCAGGGGGGTTTTTGTTCCACTCCTTCTTAAACCTATAATAATAAAAAAAGATAAATGTTTTTTTTTCTGCAAAACACAACTTTTTTGCTGCATTCTCAGTTGATATCCTTTCAGCGTTTACATTCATGTGAGTGTGTGATTAGAACAACTTTATCTCCCGATCTCCTTCTGCTTTTGCACATCTGGCTCTTCGCTCCTCTTCAGAATATGTGTGTAAATCCTCTTCCTGCCCCTCCTTGACCTCTTTCACACATGAGGCCTTGTTCCTTAGGCCTGGTACACTCTGAGTTTTTTTTGTTCAACTAAGAGGGTTCAACGAAAAAAAAAACTGTCAGCTCTGGTGAGAGCCACTGTACTAACTATGTGAAGTTAGTACAGTGATCTCCCCTGCTGAGCTGTTGTGTTCTGAAAGGGGGACAGCCCCCACCAGAAAACTCTGCCATTGGCTGAAGGCGCTGATCAGGAGTCAGTCAGCTGCTGGTTTTCCCAGCATGTTTATCCATCAGAAGCTGGCCAATGGCCGGCTTCTGTCAGACAGGGTGGCATACACACGGGTCGCATATCAGATGTTTTTTTTTTATTCGGCTGATGTCTCCCAACATTTGGCCCTGTGTACGGGGCTTTACTCCTGTCTATATATGGAAATGATGGTTGGATGGGTCCCAAATTCTCTACTATATATCTAGTAATTTCCGTTTGGACGTCTAACCTGGACAACATGTGTTTTCTTTTTTTCACATGTGATACAGGCTGTTGTATTTCTTTGTAAAAACTCTAATAAACAGACATAGTTCCTGTATTCGGAAGACATCTTTTACCTCTTTACAGGTTTTTTAAATTATTTTACTGTATAATGTAGATTAAACAATATTCCAGTAATTCATTTACTGGTTATGTGTATAAATCGCTTTTATTTCTTTCATTTATATTAGCCATAATGTGCAATGTTTCTTAGATATCAATGTAGTTCAGTCAAGGCAATGTTTAAAGTTAAACTTTACCCACTTAAGCTCCAGGATATTTTACCCCCTTCATGACCAGGCCATGTTTTGCTATTCAGCAATGTGCTACTTTAAATGACAATTGCACAATCATGCAATGCTGTACCCCAATTACATTTATATCATTTTTTTCACACAAAGAGCTACATTTTGGTGGTCTTTGATCACCATCGGGTTTTCAATTTTTATTATATAAATGAAAAAAAATGTTTTTTTGGAAAAAAATATATTTTATACTTTGTTATAAACATATCAAATAGTAAAAAAAAATCTATGTATCATTTTATACAATTTTTAAAACATAAATGTAGTTTTCTTTTGGGGGCCTTTGATCACCACTGGGTTTTTACATTATTTACATTTTTATTATACTGTATACATGCAAAAAGACCAAAAATGTTGGGGGGGGGGGGTGTTATTTTACACTTTCTGTTATAAAACGTATCCACAAAAAAAAAAAAATCAAAGTTCTTTCATCATTTAGGCCAAAATATATTCTGCTACATGCTACATTTTTTAATCAAAAAATGTTTTATTGAAAAATAAAGGCATAGAAATAAAAAAAGTTTACAACAGTTCCAAGACAGTAACTTAAGTTTCTTGAACATTTTCAGAAAACATTTCACAAAATGCTTAATATACATCATTGGTATGAATCTAGCTTGCCTCTATCACAAAAGGACAGTATAGTGTGGTAGGTAAACAATAGAATCAAGCTCCCTGAGTCCCCACATCCTCTCTGCTACATGTCTTTGATAAATAAAATGTCAATAAGTGTATAGTAATTGGTTTGTGCAAAAGTGATACTGTCTACAAACTATGGTATACAGTGTAAAATGGAATTTATGGAGCTATGATTCTATACTGGTAATGGCAGTGTTCAGTGAGTTATAGTGGGACTGTGATAGTGTGCCAGGAAATCTGGCACTAGCTTACACTGGCTGGGGGGTACACTAACATCAAAACTGACACTAATACAGTGATCAGTGCTAATACTGTACACTGTCACTGTACTAATGACACTGGCTGGGAAGGGGTTAACATCTAGTGTCAATCAAAGGGTAACTGTGTGCCTAACAATGTGTAATGTATGTGCAGTCTTTACTTTACTATCTTGCTGTTTTTTCTCCCTGCTTTTTAGGGAGAAGAAACAGCCAGATCGCTGTTCACAGTACACAGAGTTCTTTGTTTTTGTAAACACAGAACTCTGTGTGTGATTGGACACAGCTGGTTGGCTGATTTCAGCTGAAAATATTGGCTGAAATCACAAACTCGTGCTGTGTCCAATCACACATGGGTCAGCAGGGAGCACGCTCATGCGCACCCCAAACCCGGAAGAAGGTTGATCATGTTCATGTACATGTTCAGGGGCTGTACCTGCTGCCCGCTCAGAGTATATTTACTATGAGCGGTCAGCGGGTGGTTAAAAGATCAGTACACATTGACATATTGTCGAGTTAAACTATTTAATGTTCCTTCAGTTGCTCAAGAGATTTGCTTAAAAGATATCTATATTTTGTTCTGTGTCTGCAAACTTTCTGCATCTGTTATGTATTGTCAACACTTTCCATGTGGTCATTTTTGTAAATTTTATGCTATAGCGAGTACAGTAGGAAATGCTGGAACTCAAAATGTTGGGAGATGGAGGGAGGCATCTAAAACTCCTGTCAATGTGTTTCTTTTGTAAACAGGAAAACTGTTTACTTTGTAAATGTCTATAAAATGCAATGAACTTTTTTGTTCATCTTTACAATTTAACAACCCTTTAAAACTTTATTAAGGAATTACATTTTTATATTCAATAAAAAAAAATCTATCAATTCCATGATCTCTGAGCACTGCCATCAAAAAGAAGTGAATTATATCTTTGTGACTATGATTCCCTAGAATGGATCCTGTATGGCATTTCCAGTCATTGGTGCTTGCTTGTTATAGACTCCTTTGCACAATGGCTTTGTCTCTCTCCGATGAACCTTCTGGTGTGATTGCAGTTGGAACCATTTTATAAAACACTTGTAACATTCCAGATTTTGATATGGCTTAATTTCCTTGTAAGACTTTTGTTGTTGGATCAGTGTATTTGAATGTCAAATATTTATCACATTCATTAAAAAGGCTTCTACCTAGCGTAGATTACTTAATGTTGCTTAAGATCTGCTTTCTATGAGAAATTGTTGCTACAGTCTTCACATGGTTTTTCTCTTGTGGAAATCCTCTGGTGTCAATATGTCCAATATAGTTTTGAAATGAAGGCTGCAAGGAACAGAACAGGCTACACATTGAGGATCTCGGCAGAGAAGGAAGAGGTATGAGTCTTGAAAGGGATACTGGAGAAGGATGTGTTTGAACATCTTAATGGCTTCGCTTTGGTGTGGATCATTTGATGTTTTGTAAGATTTGTTTTATTTGAGAAGCACATGTCACATTCTATACATTTAAATGGCTTCTCTCCTGTGTGAATCTTCTGGTGTTGAGTAAGACAATAATTTCGTGAGAAGGACTTGTTGCATTCTGAACATTTAAATGGTTTTTCTCCTGTGTGAGTCTTCTGGTGCTTATCAAGATTATACCCTTGAGAGAAGCACTTGTCACATTCTGAACATTTAAATGGTTTTTCTCCTGTGTGAGTCTTCTGGTGCTTATTAAGATTTTGCCTGTCAGAGAAGCACTTGTCACATTCTGAACATCTAAATGGTTTCTCTCCAGTGTGAGTCTTCTGGTGCCTATCAAGAATATACCTTTGAGAGAAGCAGCTGTCACATTCTGAACATCTAAATGGTTTTTCTCCTGTGTGAGTCTTCTGGTGCTTATTAAGATATTGCCTTTCAGAGAAGCACTTGTCACATTCTGAACATCTAAATGGTTTCTCTCCTGTGTGAATCCTCAGGTGTGACATAAGACTTTGTTTTAGTGAGAAGCACTTGTCACATTCTGAACATCTAAATGATTTCTCTCCTGTGTGAGTCTTTTGGTGCTTATCAAGATGATACCTTTGGGAGAAGCACTTGTCACATTCTGAACATTTAAATATTTTTTCTCCTGTGTGAGTCTTCTGGTGCTTATTAAGATTTTGCCTTTCAGAGAAGAACTTTCCACATTCTGAACATCTAAATGGTTTCTCTCCTGTGTGAATTCTCTGGTGTGAAATAAGACTTTGCTTTATTGAAAAGCTCTTGTTACATTCTGAACACTTAAATGGTTTCACTCCTGTGTGAGTCCTCTGGTGTTGAGTAAGATGAGCATGTCGTGAAAAGCATTTGCCACATTCGGAACATGTAAATGGTTTCTCCCCTGTGTGAATTCTCTTGTGTACAGCAAGATGACTTTCTGTTGAGAAGCATTTGCCACATTCTGAACATTTGAATGGTTTCTCTCCTGTGTGAATTCTTAGGTGTACAGTAAGGTTACAAAGTTGTAAGAAGCACTTGCCACATTCTGAACACTTAAACGGCTTCAATCCAGTGTGACTCCTCTGGTGAATATCGAGTTGTGACTTAAAAGTAAAACTTTTCTGGCACTCGGAGCACTCATATGGTTTCTGCGCTACTTGACTCATTCTGTTGATGAAGATCTGTTTAGCTGTAAAAGGTGTCAATACTTGCCTCACTTTTACCTATGTGAAAAAAATAAAAATAGATGTAAATTCAGAATCTTATTATTAACATTGGTAAGTCAGATTTTATGTTTTTGAGTCTTTTGTAATTTGTAATTGAACCATTTTGTTATTGCAAACAGCAGATTTATGTAATAAAAATCAATGACTCTGACAAATTATTGATGGATGACTTTACTATTTTTAAGGTTAATAATTCACCCACTTTTTTTTATTATTGTGATATTAGTTGGTTATTTTCCTATGCCCCGTACACACGGTTGGATTTTCCGATGGAAAATGTGTGATAGGACCTTGTTGTCGGAAATTCTGACCATGTGTAGGCTCCATCACACATTTTCCATCGGATTTTCCGACACACAAAGTTTGAGAGCAGGCTATAAAATTTTCCGACAACAAAATCCTTTGACGGAATTTCTGAGCGTGTGTACACAAATCCGACGCACAAAGTGCCACGCATGCTCAGAATAAATAAAGAGATGAAAGCTATTGGCTACTGCCCCGTTTATAGTCCCGACGTACGTGTTTTACGTCACCGCGTTCAGAATGATCGGATTTTCCGACAACTTTGTTTGACCGTGTGTATGCAAGACAAGTTTGAGCCAACATCCGTCGGAAAAAATCCTAGGATTTTGTTGTCGGAATGTCCGATTAATGTCCGACCGTGTGCACGGGGCATGACAGTAATGACTAGACAAGACAAGTTCTTCTCATCCAATTCCATTCTGCCAAAAAAAATAAGGATACAGGATAATAAGATTTTCAGTTCAGTACAGTGTTCAGTTATGTTTTTCAAAGCTACAAGAAGGAAATTAGAAGCCTGAGCTGTAAACATCTATTTTTTTTAAGCTGGGTACAGACTAGTAGAATTTTGGATGAAAATTCATACAATAGTTCTCAGTATATTCAAATGTCACTGAAAAGTAGTTCAAGACTTAATTTGCTTCTAATATTTTATTTTGGAGTGAATGGGCTTCACCAAATTAAATCCATATATGCTGATAAAAAATCATGCATGGGAGAAATAATTTCCATCCTGCTCCTTCAAATTTTCTCCTCACTGTGGTCAAAAACAAATGTTAATGATTTAAAAATGTCTAACACAATTCTACTAGTGTATATCCATCTTAACAGGGTCTTGCTGCAGGATTGGAAGTTCAGCCTGGCACACACATTACATTTTATTTCTCATTCAACGCAGCGGGATAAATAAAAAAAAAATGAAGGGCTCGCCATACTAACTATCCATTGTTAGTCTGGTGATCTCCCCGGCTGAGCTTTTGTGTTCTGACGGGGGAACTGCCCCCCTGACAGGACACTCTGATCAGCGCTCACAGCCATTGGCTGCTGGTCAGATGCTGGTTTTCCAGCATGCCCCTTGGACACACTGTCCAAATGTTGGCTGATTCCTGATGAACCAGCCAATATTCGGATCATGTTTAAGAGTGTATGTTGCTACAAAATTTCTAAACTGGACAAGGCAGCCATTATTACCAGATGATACACACATTTTGTAATTAACTACGGTAATTAACGAATAATTTTTAGCTGGGTTATATTAATGCAATTCAGATTACAGTAAGGGAAAACAAGCATAAATGGAGGAGAGCAACCCAAAATTTAGTAAACAATAGACAACTCCAGCACACAACAAAACAAGCTTTTACCCTAGTCAGAGACTAAAAAAAAATTCTAAAGAAGAGTGGAGACACAAAGTTTATACTCCAAATAAAATCTACCTGGACTAGTCTACACCCAAAAAACAATGGATCAAAGAGAAAAGTGGAACAATATGGTTGAGATACAGTCTTTACAAAAAAACACTATGAACAATAGTGTAGGTGAGCCTCTAGACTGACAACAGAAATGGTAAACAAACCAATAATTACTACCACAAATTCAGTTTACAAGTGCCAATAACAAATGCAGTTTACTGAGTCATTAGTGTGGTTCAGTCCAAACAAAACAGTCTCAAGGTCTATTAGGTATGCCAAATGCAACTTATTTTATACTCCAATCTAATTAATAATTATCAGCTTCGACAACCAGACTTCCAAAATGTTGTGCCTAAAGCTGGATACACACTATACAACTTTTGTTCAATTTCCTTTAGATTTACCTTTAATTATGTAGAGCCATGGCCCTGCCTGCCTACAGATTGAAAGTGTTTACGTTTGACCTTATACTGTATGGTTTTGGTAAAGCTAAAAGAAAAAAATCTAAAGAAATTTGTATAGTGTGTATCCAGCTTTAGAATGTTTTAACCATGCACAGAAAGACAACACCAAAAATAAAACTCGTCTATCTGCAATATACTTTTCACTCTGAAAACAATGGAAATTGTATTACTTGTAAATTCCCTAAAAACAGCAAAAAAACAATGTTCCTGTAGCTTTGCTGCAGATAAAAAAAAAACATGCCTTTAGTGGACACAAAATCTAAATACAAACATAATTGTCAAGCTATTTCCAAAAGAGAAAACAAAAGAAGACACACAACAAGTCACATTTTTGTGTTTTTTTAAAATAACCTACAATTAACAAGAAAAAAATTGCAAGATTTTTCACAAAACAACAGACAACACTAATTCAGTCCAATTCATATGTACCAACAATAAAGCAAAACCAAACAATGATTCAATAGAACTAAAGCTTGGTAAGCACAAAAGAAACAAACAAATTAAAAAACAAAAATTTCCAGCTCCATATATATTGACTGGGTTTTAATGGTTCTTCCAATATACCACTCCAAAATAATTATGGGATATTTATATAACAAAAATTCTGTGGTGTATCCTACCTTGTTTGAGTTTTTCTAATACACACAAATAATGCAAAAGGTACTCATTTTACCTAGATACAGTGCCTTGAAAAAGTATTCATACCCCTTGAAATTTTCCAAATTTTGTCATGTTACAACCAAAAATGGAAATGTATTTCATTGGGATTTTATGTGATAGACCAACACAAAGTGGTAGATAATTGTAAAGTGGAAGGAAAATGATAAATGGTTTTCAAAATTGTTTACAAATAAATATCTGAAAAGTGTGGCGTGCATTTACTCTGATACTCCTAACTAACAAGTGGAAGGAAAATGATAAATGGTTTTCAAAATTGTTTACAAATAAATATCTGAAAAGTGTGGCGTGCATTTACTCTGATACTCCTAACTAACATCTTGTGGAACAATTGCCTTCAGAAGTCACCTAATTAGTAAATAGAGCCCACCTGTGTATAATTTAATCTCAGTATGAATACAGCTGTTCTGTGAAGCCTTCAGAGGTTTGTTAGAGGACCTTAGTGAACAAACAGCATCATGAAGAGCAAGGAACACACCAGACAGGTCAGGGATAAAATTGTGGAGAAGTTTAAAGCAGGGTTAGGTTATAAAAAATATCCCAAACTTTGAACATCTCAAGGAGCACTGTTCAATCCATCATCCGAACATAGAAAGAGTATGACACAACTGCAAACCAAGCAAGACATGGCCATCCACCTAAACTGACAGGCCGGGAATTGAGAGCATTAATCATAGAAGCAGCCAAGAGGCCCATGGTAACTCTGGAGGAGCTGCAGAGATCCACACCTCAGGTGGGAGAACCTGTCCACAGGACAACTATTAGTCGTGCACTCCACAAATCTGGCCTTTATGGAAGAGTGGCAAGAAGAAAGCCATTGTTAAAAGAAAGCCATAAGAAGTCCTGTTTGCAGTTTGCAAGAAGCCATGTGGGGGACACAGAAAACATGTGAAAGAAGGTGCTATGGTCAGATGACACCAAAATTGAACTATTTGGCCTAAAAGTAAAATGCTATGTGTGGCAGAAAACTAACACAGCACATCAAATTGGACACACCATCTCCACTGAGAAACATGGTGGTGGCAGCATCAAGTTGTGTTTTTCTTCAGCAGGAACAGGAAAGCTGGTCAGAGTTGATGGGAAGATGGCTGGAGTCAAATACAGGGCAATCTTAGAAGATAACCTGTTAGAGTCTGCAAAAGACTTGAGACTGGGGCGGAGGTTCACCTTCCAGCAGGACAACAACCCTAAATATACAGCCAGATCTACAATGGAATGGTTCAGATCAAAGCATATTCATGTGTTAGAATGGCCCAGTCAAACTCCAGACCTAAATCCAATTGAAGATCTGTGGCAAGACTTGAAAATTGCGGTTCACAGATGCTCTTTATCCAATCTGAAAGAGCTTGAGCTATTTTGCAAAGAAGCATGGGTAAAAATATCACTCTCTAGATGTGCAAAGCTGGTAGAGACATCCCCAAAAAGACTTGCAGCTGTAATTGCAGTGAAAGGTGGTTCTACAAAGTATTGACTCAGAGGGGTTGAATACAAATGTACGCCACACTTTTCACATATTTATTTGTAAAAAATTTTGAAAACCATTTGTCATTTTCCTTCCAGTTCACAATTATGTGCCACTTTGTGTTGGTCTATCACATAAAAGGCCAATAACATACATTTACATTTTTGGATGTAAGATGACAAAATCTGGAAAATTTCAAGGGGTACAAATACTTTTTCAAGGCACTGTAGGATTGCTGTGACTTTACCTCAGCTTGTTCATTTTAAGCTTTGGCCAATAAAACCTGGAAACTGATTGATTTCTGTGCAGAAGTGAGCCTGATTTTGCATTCTCCTGCTTTAGTAAATAAACCTTACTGTGCAGTGGCGGCCCGTGCATTATGGGTGCATGGGCGCTGCTCCCCTAACACCACCGCCGCCCTCCCTATCCTTTCAGGACACCGGGCGTATGAATTACAATTGCAAGGATATGCAGGGGTGTGTCTTTTGAAGCACCTGATAAGAGCCAGAGGCTCTAATAAGCTTCAAAATAGGGTGGGCTTGGAGCGCAGAGCATGCGCCCTGATCCCACTCAGTTGTGTGACACTAGCGAATGAATATTCACTATTCTGCCACATTCTCCTCCTGGCCAATCAGGAAGCGCCTATTGACCAGGACACACTTCTGTGTTCCAATCGGCTGAAAGGAGAATGTCTGTGTCCTCGCTGGAGCAGCCCTGCTCTTCCTTCTCCCTGTCTCTGTGTCTCCTCCATGCCTCCACTGGGTAAGGTGATCGCCGCTGCCTGTGTCTTCCGCGGGGGGGGTTGTTGGTGTAGCGGAGTGATCGCCGCTGTTGCTGGAGACACAGACAGCGGTGATCACCCCACTGTGCCAACAACCCCCTGTGGGAGACACAGGCATCGGCGATCATCCTGCAGCACCAACAAACCTGCCAACAATCACCGCTGCCTGTGTCCCCCGTGGGGGGAGGGTAGTGTTGGTTGTGCCGCCCTCCAAAAATAGTAAGCGCCAGCCGCCACTGGTACTGTGTCATATCAAAGTTTGTATGATTAATTCTTCATCAAACTCAAAGCTAGCTATGCGGAAAAAGGTCAAATAATTTCAGCATAGGGAAAAAGGTCTAGACAAGCAACAACACCATTATCCTGCAACAATGTTTCACCGTCATAAAAGGACAGCTTTTTCAAGTGAGTTGGTATAGTCAAATGACCAAACATGTAAATGGGGATCAATATGCTCAGAGTGGCGCAAAAAAGGAAATGACTACAGCAGGAAATTATGTCAAAAAGCCAGAATAAAATTTAAAGAGATAGGGCCACTTTTTTTTAAATCAAGTAATTTCTTATTTTTATTATTAAACATTTAATACAAAAAATAATACCAAATCTATATCATTATGGGGACAACCCCCCCCCCCCCCCCCACAAAAAAAAGGGACACCTTATCATATACATTCAGTTACATAAGTAAAAAAAGAAAACCATAACAAGAACAAACAAACCTAGTACCTCTCGGACTAAGATAACTAGCATATAATCATGTACTTAAAATAAGCAAAACGTAACACTGCACGGAGGCATAGACGCATATTACATATTGAGTTTATCAACCCTGGTTACTATAAACTACCTATTCCATAAATCAAACTATAACAGCTTCCTCTTGTCGACATCCAATAACCCCTTTCTTAAAGACTAATTTCTCCTCTCTTCTCTTGCACATCCCCCTCACTTTTTCCTCCTTTCTTCCCCCCTTTCCTTCTGTACTCTTTATTACTAGACAGACTGTTATATAATAAATAGCTGGAATCTATCCAGTAGGACCATATTTTTTCACATTTTTTGGGTGTTTCTCTATGTTTATACATTAACATTTCTCTTTTTAGTATATAATTAAGTTTCTCACACCATTGTTTATGAGTTGGAGGAGAAGGAGAGGTCAATTTTTGTAAAATAAGTTTACGTGCTAAATATAAGGACCTAATCCACATAGTGTGCATTTCTTCTGGTAACACTCCATCAGGAATTATTCCTAACAGTGCAAGTTTAGGAGTCCCTATCACTTCAGTAGAACATAATGAATTTAAGGTTATGAACACTCTTTCCCAATAACGATAGAGTTTTTGGCATCGCCAAAGCATATGAATAAGGGAACCATTGGATAAAGAACAGCAAGGGCATAATGGTGTTATAAATTTTCCCCAGGCATGGAGCTTTTGTGGAGTATAATGAGCCCTGTGTAAAATAGAAAGTTGAGTCAACCTTTGGGATGGCGAGAGAGATATCTCAGGTAATACCTCCAATGCCTGTGTCCATTCCTCCTCGTCCAAATCTTCTATATCCCTTTGCCAACGGATAAAACTATTTACTTGTATTAGAGTACTATCTGCAGTTTGTAAAATAGAATAAAGGTCCCCTATTAACCCTCGTTTTGTGCAAAATACAGAAAATGCCTTCTATAATACCTTAGAGGGATTATATTGTAATTGAAATTTAGAGGTCTGACTTTGTAATGCATGACATATTTAGAGATGTTGATAAAAATCATTATTCGATAACTGGTAGCGATTTTTTAGTTTTCCCCTTCAAATAACTGATATAACTGATATTATTCCGGCTTTTTTTCCACTCTAAAAATTCAGAAAAACAGTGAAAAACAGTAATTATCCCATATAGGCATATGTCTCGTATAGCCCTCATGTTGAGTAAAAGTTTGTACTACCTCCCATAACCTATGGATTAGATAAAAAGTAGGGAACATTCTTTTATTATGGAATTGATGAGCGACTATTGATTGAACTAAGGGAGCCATTTTAAATTGGGATAATATAATCTTCTGTATAGGGTCCTGCATGTCTACATCCTCCCAACCATACCAATGTTGTAATTGTGATCCAATAAAATAAAATCTTGCGTTAGCCATAAAAGGACAGCTTTTTCAAGTGAGTTGGTATAGTCAAATGACCAAACATGCAAATGGGGATCAATGTGTTCAGAGTGGCGCCTGGGACCATATGCAAAAAAAAGGAAATTACTTCAGCCGGAAATTATGTCAAAAAAGCCAGAATAAAATTTAAAGAGATAGAGCCACTTTATGGTACAAAACCATCTATACACTGTAGAAAAGAAATCACCATCTGGTGGATAAGTGGCTAATAATAACATTCAATTCAAATATTTATCATATACAAATGCAAAATTATATAAGAAGCCATCAGCTATCTGGATTTTTTTTTCATTTGCATACACACCTGCTAAGCTGTTGCTCCTAGTATACAGATCATATGTTTTATAAACATTAATATGGCACACTGCTTCTAAATAATGTGATCTGTTGTACAACATTCAAGTTATTTTGAAGTTTGTATGGAACTTACAATGACTGGAAGGAAGTGATACAGAGAAATTCTCTGCAATGATTTATGAACTCTGATATAGTGTAGAATTTTCATTTGGCTTATTGTTACTGTGTGTATGGAACCTATGAAACATTTAGACAAAATAAAAACGAATACAGCACCTGGACCAGATGGTTTACACCCACAAACCCTGAGAAAATTTTGCCCTGTTATATCAAAGCAATTGTTTCTAATTTTTGGAGTTTTTAATGACTGGCTCAGTACCAATAGATTGGCCCAATGCTAATGTGGTGCCTATATGTAAAAAGGGATCTAAGTCATTATCAATTAAGAATAGACTGTTAGTTTTAACTTCTAAAGTCGGATAGATACATGAGAGTGTAAAAATACACACATTTGAGTTTTTGCTATAAAACAATATTATAAGCAATAGCCATCATGGAGTAAAAAACGTGAAGTTGTCAAAAAAAAAAGGATTTCTATACTTTTCAGCCAAGAAAGCCGCCATCTTAGCCTTTGTTTAATCTGCAAATGCCATGGTGCTGCACATGTGATCAGTAATGGCACCAGCCATTTAATTATTTGACAGTTTGGTTAAGAGCACAAACATTCCTTCAATTTAACTGTGTTAAATTAAACATTAAATTGTTGGGTTAAGCTCCACTTTAATACTAGCATGCAATGCCAAGCTGCAATTTCTAAAGAAATCAAAATACTTTCTTGTATTATAAAAGAGACTCCAGAGAGGGTGAGAGACATAATATTTCCCCTGTACAAAGCATTAGAAAGAACAGGTGGTAAATGGAGGAGATGAAATTTTCATTCATCCATCTGTCCTTCATTCATAGAGCATTTTTCATTGCTGGAAGCTATAGTAAAGTTTCTATGAATGGAGGAAGGGGAGGAAAGAGGGGTCATAATCAGCACTCTTAAAAAGTGCCTATGATAGGTATAATGTCTGTACTAACACTGCAGCTCTAGAACATTACCTCTGTGGGAGTATGGGGGGAGGCAGAGGTTGGAAGATTTCAACTAAGAGCCATCACTAAGACAGCAGCCACCAGCACAAGGGACACTTCTCAATGTAAGTATTGTCCTTGTGCTGATTAAAATCATAATAATAAACAGGCTTTAAAAGTAAACCTTGGATATTCTGAATTTAAAGCAGTTCTATTTTTTCTTGGAGATAACATATATTATTCTAACTAGACCACAAGGGTTTTGAAGGTATAGTTTTTACTTGCTCACTATGTACTGTATGATATATTTTTCTGTATTGCAATATATTTTGGCTGGATTAGATGAAACTAGACAATACATAATAATAAGCATTAAATGTTCAAGTTGTTAATCATCTATTTTAAGCATACAACCTACAACCAACACAATAGACAAAATTAAAAATTCTATATAAAACAAAAACTCATCAACAAATCAAAAACAAATCAAAACAGGGATACAATATTGCTGAATACTAAAACATGTGTAGAGGTGTACAGTCATACAATGTATAGATACCTGGTATGGTGTAGTATAGAGATGCCAGAACAGCCCCTTGTTCCTCTGAGCTGCCTGCAATACATGTAAATGACTGAGCTCTGCTTCACTTTATATACAATTCACCAACATGAGGTGGGTTTAGACTTGCTAAACAGGTTTAATCTACTTAAAAATTGCATGTTTTATTATGCTTATTGTACAGTGTGACTATCCTTTGTTTAAACTCACTATCCAAGTCATTAGCATTTTAATACTGGGAGAAAATATAACAGGAAGGAAACAAATTAAAATGCATGATCACTGGCTCAACTGATACCAACAACAGATGACACAATCATTTATGAATTGAATCATGAATGAATTGGCCATCAAATACTTTGTGGTCTTTCCTCAAAACTGTTTGTTTCCCTTAGATATTGTTGCATGAATGACACAGATTCCCAAGTAACCGGTAATATTTAGGGTGTCTCTAAATTGATCCATCCTGTCACCAATTCATGGCCTAATATGATTCTCAGCTCATGTTTTGCTTTATAAGTTTATCAAAGAAGGCTATAAAGTATTTTTTCCTGAGAAAAACAGAAAGCAAATGGCATTTTCAGAGCAAAGGCGCTAACCTCCTTCTGAAAATGGTGTTTGCTTTCTAATTACTGATCTCTGACTCCTTCGCTGCATAGTTAATCTGTGTCAGTGACCCAAAATACAGAAAACCAGGGTCAGTATGACATCTCGTTTCTTTCTCTCTCTCTCTCTCTATTTTCTCTCTCTTTCTCATTTCTTTAATAAATGCCTCTGTCCTTCAGAATACTTGCTATCACAAAGCAAGTAGAAACATTTCTCAGAGAAGGGATGTTACTCCCTTTACTTTTTAAAATGTGTGGGAGAGGATCCAAAGCTCACTTGTAAAACATCAGTTTATTGGTCAAAACACAATACTAGTGGAGGGCACAGAAGGAAGGATTTTTCTCTGTCATTAATTTGAGGAAAATGTCTTCTGTCTATGATTACCTTCATGCTAGACTTTATTGAATCCCACTGCAAACTTGATAAGCAACTGACACAATAAATATAAGAAATCAGTACATTTAAATAGCAGACACAATTTCTGTACTGAGATTTCTAGTAAAAGTTAAAAAAAAGAACTTCAAGGCTGTAATACATTCAAAATTACATACATTTTTAAAATGTAAAAAATACAAGTGTGCTATTTTAAAAAAGTTAACATACCTGGAATGATATACTATAGAAATGTCTCAGCAGCTCCCCGTTGTTTTCACCTGCTTGTAAATTCTAGTAACTGACTGAGCTTTGGCTTGCCTTAAATAGCTAGCACCTCCCTTTTTGGTGGGAAAATGAACTATGCCAGGTTATAGCAGAAACTATTTTTTTACTCCCAATAAAATCTACCTTGACGAGTCTGAGTCTACACCCAAAACACAATAGACCAAAGAAACAAGTGGAACATTAGGGTTGAGATACAGTGTTTACAATAAACACACTATGAACAATAGTGTAGGTGAGCCTC
The DNA here is from genome assembly GCF_042186555.1 of Aquarana catesbeiana. Classification (NCBI taxonomy): domain Eukaryota; kingdom Metazoa; phylum Chordata; class Amphibia; order Anura; family Ranidae; genus Aquarana; species Aquarana catesbeiana. The sequence goes on from NC_133326.1 coordinate 657,689,540, forward strand.
TAGACTGACAACAGAAATGGTAAACAAACCAATAATTACTATCACAAATTCAGTTTACAAGTGCCAATAACAAATTCAGTTTACTGAGTTATTAGTGTGGTTCAGCCCAAACAAAATAATTTCAAGGTCTATTACTGTAAGTACTAACAAAAAAAGAAAGACATATGGGAATCCTGCTTAATATATATAGTTATACTAGGAGGGTATGTATCATGAAACAAATACTCGAAACATAAACACAAAAAACAAAAAAGATATACCACACCCATAAAGAGTTACCTATTAAATTTATTGAAATACAAAATGTAAAAAACATCAGCATGCGGCACCAAACTGGTCCCCCTAAAAACCAACACCCCCCACATATATCCACCCGACAGAATAACCTCTAAACCACTCTCCCCAAACCCAGCCCTGATAAAGAATCACCCCCCCTCCACATTTTTATATTTTGCATTTCGATAAATTTGATAGGTAAATCTTATGGGTGTGATGTATCTTACATGTTTTTTGTGTCTATGTTTCGAGTATTAGTGTAAGTCTGCAAAATACTTTCTTGTATTACTAAAACATTTATAGACTCCAGAGAGAGAGAGACATAATATTTCCCCTGTACAAAGCATTAGAAAGAACAGGTCGTAAATGGAGAAGAATAAAATTTCATTTATCTATCTGTCCTTCATTCATAGAGCGTTTTTCTATGCTGGGAGCTATAGTAAAGTTTCTATGAATGGAGGAAGGGGAGGAACGGGTGGTCGTAGTCAGCACTTTTGACAAGTGCCTATGACAGGTATAATGGCTGTATTAACCCCACAGCACTAGAACATTACCTCTGTGGGGGTATGGGGGGGGCAGAGGTTGGAAGATTTCAACTAAGAGCCATCACTAATGCCCTGTACACACGGTCGGATTTTCCGACGGAAAATGTGTGATAGGACCCTGTTGTCGCAAATTCCGACCGTGCGTGGACTCCATCACACATTTTACATCGGATTTTCTGACACACAAAGTTTGAGAGCTTGCTATCAAATTTTCTGACAACAAAATCCGTCGTCGGAAATTCCGATCGTCTGTACACAAATCTGACGCACAAAGTGCCACGCATGCTCAGAATAAATAAAGAGATGAAAGCTATTGGCTACTGCCCCGTTTATAGTCATGACGTACGTGTTTTACGTCACCGCGTTCAGAATGATCAGATTTTTCGACAACTTTGTGTGACCGTGTGTATGCAGGACAAGTTTGAGCAACATCCGTCGGAAAAAATCCTAGGATTTTTTTGTCGGAATGTCGGATCAATGTCCGACCTTGTGTACGGGGCATAAGACAGCGGCCACAAAGTACAAGGACACTTCTTAATGAATGTAAGCATTGTCCCTTGTGCTGATTAAAAAAATAATAATAATAAACATAGGCCTTAAACGTAAGCCTTGGAAATTCTGCATTTAAAGTACTTACATTTTTTCTTGGAGATAAAATATACTATTCTAACTAGACCACAGGAGTTTTGAAGGTATAGTTTTTACTTGCTCACCATGTACTGTATGATATATTTTCTGTATTGCATGATATTTGGCTGGATTACATGAAAATAGACAATAGGAACTTAACCACTTCCCATCCGTCATATAGCAATATGACGTGCGTAAAGTGGTTCAGTTATCCTGGCTGGACGTCAAATGACCTCCTTCAGGATAACCCATGATCGTGAGCCCACGGGGGCGCACAGCACGGCAATCAGTGGTGTGATGTGCCAGTTTGACACACTGCATCTCCGATCTGGGTAAAAAACCCTCTGACGGAGCCTCTTCATCACGTGATCAGCTGTGTCCAATCACAGCTGATCACAGTGTAAACGGGAAGAGCCGTTTATCGGCTTTTCCTCCACTCACTTCTGACAGACGTGAGTAGAGGAGAGCTGATCGGCTGCTCTCCTGACAGGGAGGGTCTGCGCTGATTGATTATCAGTGCAGCCCCCTGAGGATGCCCACCCAGGACCACCAGGGATTCCACCCATGGCCACCAGGGATGCCACCCAGGACCATCAGGTATGAACTTTAGAAGTGCCAATCAGTGGCCATTGTAGATGCCAATCAGTGCCCAGCAGTAAAGCCTGCCAGTGCCTGCTCATCAGTGCTGCCTATCAGAGCCATCTATCAGTGCCCATCAGTGCCACCCATCAGTGCCGCCTATCAGTGCCACCTATCAGTGCCCATCAGTGCCACCTATGACTGTCCATCAGTGCCACCTATCAATGCCCATCAGTGATGCATATGCATGCCACCTATCAGTGCCCATCAGTGCTGCCTATCAGTGCCTATCAGTGCTGCATATTAGTGCCTCATCATCAGTGCCCATCAGTGCCACCTCATTACTGCCACCTCACAAGTGCCTATCAGTGCCGCCTCATCAGCGCCTGTCAGTGAAGGAGAAAACGTCTTTATTTACAACATTTTATAACAAAAACAAAGAAAAACATTTTTTCAAAATGTTCGGTCTTTTTTTATTTGTTTAGCAAAAAAAAAAAAACCCAGTGGTGATCAAAACCAAAAGAAAGCTCTATTTGTGGAACAAAATGATAAAAATTTTGTTTGGGTACAGTGTTGCATGACGCGCAATTGTCATTCAAAGTGCAACAGCTCTGAAAGCTGAAAAATGGCCTGGGCAGAAAGGGGGAAAAGTGCCCGGTATTGAAGTGGTTAATAAGCATGTATGTTAAAGTTAACCATCATCTAGTTTAAGCATGTAACCTACAAATAAAACAACAGACAAAGTTAAAGGAGGATAAAATATTGCTGAATACTAGAACATAAGAAAATAATTGACCCCCCCCCTAAAAAATGCATTTCTCAAAGTTAAAGCAAACATACACATCTGTACAAGTGTACAGTCATACAATGTATAGATACCTGGTATGGTTTAGTACAGAGATGCCAAAACAGCCCCTTGTTCCTCTGACCTGCCTGCAATACATGTAAGTGACTGAGCTCTGCTTCACTTTATATACAATTCATCACAATTCACCAACATGAGGTGTGGCTTTAGATTTGCTAAAAGAGTTTAATCTACCTAAAAAGGGCATGTTTTATTTTGCTTATTGGACAATGTGACTATCCTTTGTTTCCACTCACTATCCAAGTCATTATCATTTTAATACTCCTAGAGAATATAACAGGAAGGAAACTTAAATAAATACTATACATGATGACTGGCTCAACTGATACCAACAACCGATGACACAATCATGTCTTTATGAATTGAATTGACAATCAAATACTTTGTGGTCTTTCCCCAAAATCGTTTGTTTAGATAGTGTTGCATGAATGACATGGATTCTCAAGTAATCAGTTATATATAGGGTGTCTTTAAACTGACCCATCCTGTCACTAATTCATGGCCTAATGTGATTCTCAGCACAGGTTCTGCTTTATAAGTATATCATAGAAGTATATCAAAAAGGTTGTAAAAAGGTGCTAACCTCCTTCTGAAAATGCTGTTTGCTTTCTCTTTAATGACCCTCTGACTCCTTAGCTGCATAGTTGACCTGTGCCAGTGACACAAAATACAGAAACCACAGGGTCATTATGACATCTCTTTTTTTCTATCTCTCTATCTCTATTTTCTCTCTCTCACTTTTTTTTAACAAACGCCTCTGCCCTTCAGAATACTTGCTATCACAAATGTGTGGGAGAGGATCCAAAACTCACTTGTGAAACATCACTTTATTGGTCAAAACACAATACTAGTGGATGGCACAGAAGGAAGTGAAGATTTTTTTCCCCCGGTGATTACTTTTGAGGAAAATGTCTTCTATGACTAAATTCATGTTAGACTTTATTGAATCTCGTTGCAAACTTGATAAGCAACTGATAAATTAAATATAAGAAATCAGTAAATTTAAATAGCAAACACAATTTCTGTAAAAGGATTTCTAGTAAAAGTGAAATTGAACTTTGAGGCTGTAATACAATCAAAATTAAATACATTTGTAAGATGTAAAAAAAAAACAAGTGCACAATTTTAAAAAGTAAATATACCTGGAATGATATATTATAGAAATGTCTCAGCAGCTCTTTGTATTCTGGCCTGCTTGTAAATTCTAGTAACTGACTGATCTCTGCCTCACCTTAAATACAGTGTATAAACATTCAGAAATATGGAGTGATGGGGGGTCCGGACGTGCAGCTGGAGAGACGTGTGTGAGCTGAGCTCCTCATAGCCCGCAACAATCTGGAGCCATCCGTTGTTTCTGCTCATCATACCACAGTCACAAACTGCACGCTTTGTTCCCAGACTTCTGCTGATCAGTTCTGGGGGTATATTTCTGCCTCCTATCAGCCAGATCCCCTCCGTAATTAAGGATTCCCCTCTGCCATCGGGACCCTCCGCCGCCATCTTGGGGCCTACAGGCAGGCTTGCTGCTCTTTACCTCTGATCGTGCGGATTGAAGGGTGGATAGATTGATCGCACGTCTTAGAGGATCACATAAACTCTGAGTGACAAGCGGACTGCTCTGCCAACACAGAGGGATTGCGAGGTTCCATCCGGCGGCCGGCCTGAGCATATCGCGGCCTACTAATTAGACGCGGCCTGCGGCCTGGATTACGGGCGCTCTCCTGGGACACTGTAAGTAGGACATTCCGCAACATCTCCCTCAACCGAGTCCCCAGGAGACAAAGGCCTACCTGATCCTCTATTTCAACCTCCCTGGGGGAGTCCTGGGGACCGGAGGCGGCCGTGTACACCTTCCCGGCGGCCGTCCCTTGAGATAGCCCGTGGCTTCTGCCTACCCCTGGAAGCCGGCGGCCATATTGGGACTCCAAGCTACACCCAGTGACACTCATTTCATTCCTTAGGCTGCACAGGCTCTCACAGAGTGCTGGGGACTGTGGATATTGTCTCCTCTTTCTCAGGCTGATGGTGGGGAGGAGGGGAGGTGTAAGCAGGGGGATCTAAGGATCCAGATGGAGCTTGCTATTACTTATGAAAAGGATGCAGCTTAAATAAACTCAGGGTCCTAGCCTGCTCACTGAGACCTTCGTACAACAACTATAGCTATACACAGTGTCGGAAGTAAGCCTGCAAGTTTGATCACTAAATCCTCTGCATACCTCATGGGCAAAGTTGGCCAACAGCAACAATACTACAAATCACTGATTGTACCACGAGAAGAACCAAACATGGAACGTTTTGTTACCAGATCACAACCTACCTCCTCTAATCCTTCCGCAAATCCTTTTGCCCTGCTGGATCCCTCTTTAGACTCGGAAGATGCTACAAGCTCCTCTCTGACCAACTCGCAGATACATGCACCCACTCTGTCACCCTCAAATGCGACTCTTACCCCTGACATCCTGGACTCCAAGCTACAACTTTTACTTCAACAGATTACGTCCAATGTCTCGGCTGAGGTAAGCAAACTAGCTGCCGAATTGAGGGGGGAAATCACCCAAATTGGTGATCGCACAGACACTCTAGAGAACAATTTTGACGAAATGATAAATTACGTACAAGCAATTGAGGAGGAAAACCATACTTTACGCCTTTCCGTATCTCAACTACAAATACAACAGGAGGATTTGGAAAATAGAGAAAGAAGAAAAAAACCTACGATTCAGAGGGATACCCGAGTCGGTGGGTGATTCTGAGCTCCGAGCCTACCTCCTGAGCCTTTTCAACTCTCTAGCTCCCTCGGTGGTAGATATAGATTGGCGCTTGGATAGGGCCCATCGATCTCTGGGTCCAAAGCCTCCGGCTGGAGCTAGGCCAAGAGATGTCGTGGTACGTTTTCACTTTTTTGAAAGCAAGGCGGCACTAACTATGGCGACTCGCAATAAATCCCAAATAATGTTCAAGGGTGCTAAATTGCAGATCTTTAGCGACCTCTCTCCCATCACCCTCGCTAAACGTAGGAACTTACGTCCCCTTACTTCACATCTGCAACAACACAAGATTTCGTACTACTGGGGATTCCCTTTCCGTTTAGCTGTATCCAAAGAGGGCACCCAATACTCTCTCCATGAATTACAAGAAGCAGAAGCCTTCCTGAAAAATTTGGGTCTCCCCCCTCTCCCGGAAGAGGACATGATCCCTCCTGCCACACAAGCTCGTCTACCTCCGACTACTCCTACTCGCATCTGGACCCCCCGTCCTGGGTAAATCTAAGAAGCATTTTTCCACTCCTCAACGTCTGCGATCCTCTAAACAACCCCCTTGAACATTTCTCGGAACTTCCTTTTTTGGTTCTATTTTCTCAAATTTTTGTGCATTTCCGTTTCCTCTGGAATTTTCCTTTTTTTTTTTTCTTTCCAGACAAAACGATGTTGCTGTACTGGTCCTATCAGTTTTTTGATTCTGCCCCATTTATTTTCGGGGGAAGATCCTTTCTCATCCCATGAGATGCATTCACTAAAGGTTTTGAAATTTTAAGTGTTCACCGTACCTGTTTTATTTGTTAACCTTATTTTCTCTTTAAGGACTTACAGGTTTTTCTTTCTCCTTTAATGACTATTGTCCTACTTTGTTCTATTTGCAACCAAATGCACAAGGTGAGCAGCGGACCCATCTCATCCCCTCAGACAGAGTCGCCAGATGAGAGTCCGTTCACGTCCCTACCAGGCCCTGGTCTATGTCCAGGGCTTCCTGAGAGATTGCTGTTTCTCAGGTACACAGAGTTTTGAACTCTTTTTTGCTTTTTTGCTTTTTATTTGAATTTTTTGTTTTTCCTTTTTAATTTTTTTAATTATACCCAATGTTGTGATTCAAAGATTGAGACTCCATGGTCATTATTACCTCACTTTGAGAGAGATCTGCCTTGGGGTTTGTATTTCAATAGTTAGAGGTGGGAGGTTGTTTGCTATTACTAATACCCATAAAATGCAACATATATATTTTCTTCCTTTAAGTATTCTCATGCTTATAGTGTTAGCGGTGTTCATATTAGCATTCCTAGATAGACCACAATCATGGCTTTGAAAATTATGTCTTACAATGTAAAGGGCCTGGGCTCCATTAGTAAGCGTTGGATGGCCCTGAAAGATTTCAGGGCTTCGGGCGCAGATGTGGTGATGATCCAGGAGACCCACTTTCGGGCAAGAGGATCATTCAAATTTGCCTCAAGGTTTTTTCCCACCTCCTACCTTGCCTCTGATTCTATGGGCAGGGCAAGAGTGGCAATCCTGATCAGAAAAACATGTCCTATCAAAGTTCGGAGGTCTCATGCGGATCCTCACGGGAGATTTCTTGTTCTAGAATGTGAATATATGTCTACCTCTTTTACACTGGTTAATTTGTACGCTCCGAACACGGGCCAGATTGATTTCCTCAACAAACTTTTTGATACTCCCCAATATTGCTCACAACATTTCATGATAGTTGGTGGGGACTTCAATCTGGTCATGTCACCCACTAGAGACAGACAAACACTTTTTAGTCCTACCCCATCTAAAAGAGTACTGTCCCAAGCTAATGCCTTCCGTAAATGTATTAGGCCACATAGACTTTTTGACTCATGGAGGATAAAACACCCCTCTGCTAAGCAATTTACGTTTTATTCATCAGCTCATAATATGTACTCCCGCCTAGATCATTTCTTTATTTCAGCCCCACTTATTCCCTATTTAGTTGATTCAGATATTTCTCCCATTACATGGTCAGACCATGCACCCATTATGCTAGAGCTTATGTTATCTCAAACCTACACCAAATCCTGTCATTGGCGTTTCAATGATCACCTTTTGCAGTCTGAAGTTTCCCGCTCTACCCTAGCAAATAGCTTGAAAGAGTATTTTTTACTCAACATTGGATCCGTGTCTCAGGTTTCTACACTGTGGGAGGCACACAAGGCTGTTTTCCGAGGTACATGTATTGCTGAGGGTTCTCGGCTGAAGAGAGATAGAAATAACCTATTACAGTCCCTAATGTCTGCTCTGGTAACTGCTGAACGGAGGCTTTTGGGTGGTCCCACGGTGCTGAAACTACGTAAAGTCATTCAACTTAGAGAACAAATTAGATCAACAAAACTTGACAAAACAGCTAGGTCCATGTTGTGGATGAAGCAAAAATTTTATGAATTCTCCAATAAATCCCACAGGATGTTAGTTAATAAGTTATGCCCTCATCCGTTTAATTCCTTGCCCGACTTTCTTATACAACCAGACGGATCTAGAACTCACTGTCCTTGTGAGATGTCCAAAGTTTTTGGCAACTTTTACAACAAACCGTATAATTGCCTGACTCCAGAGAATTAATTTGAATTTACCCAGGGAAATTTTGAGTCCTTTTTTTCCAATATAAAGCTAAGAAAAAATACTGAAACAACATGGGAGACCACCCAAATCTCCCAGGTAGACTGAGATAATGTTTGTGCTGGTATTGCTGGTGGAACCCGTTGGGCCTAGTTAGCTGCTGTGTTCTTATATGTCCTGGATCCTCCAACAGATATAGGACATTTGAGAAGACTTCAGCTGACTAAAGTCGGCCATAGATGGATCAAAATTCTGCTGGTTCAGAAGGAACTGGCCAAATTTCATTAATCTTTGGGAAGGCTGGTTCTACTGAAATTAATCTATCAACTTCAGTAGAACTAGCCTGTAGGTTTCTTTTTTGCTTGATCACTGTCTGTCGTTATAGCTGCCAGCAGTGATCATTGTATTGTGATGACAGGGAAACCTCCTACTGTCAAAATACCATAGCTCTTCTGTTCACTGATTGCGGGTGGAATGCTTTGCAGGCTCCTGCAGGAAAAAAATAATAAATGCACATTTTTTACTTGCAAAAATATGTGCCTTTAATATTTTTTCCTAAAAGGTGAACTCAGCCATTAACTACTTCCAGTCCAGGCCTTTTCTGGCACTTTTTGTTCACATGTAACAATCAGTATTTTCTGCTAGAACATTACTTAGAACCCCCAAACATTATATATTTGTTAAATCAGAGGCCCTAGAGAATAAATTGGTGGTTACTGCAATTTTTTTTATGTCACACCGTATTTGTGCAGTGGTTTTACAAATGCAAATTTTTGGTGAAAAAAAAATATATTTTTAAATTTTATTGCAAAAAAAAAAAAATACATAACCCATTTTTTTGGTAAAATATAAAAGATGAAGTAAATAGATACTAAACATGTCATGCTTTAAAATTGCGCATGCCTGTCCAACAGCAATAAACAACGTACATTTTTACTATCCATAACCGTCGCTTAAAAAGCCTTTACAGATTACCAAATTTACAGAGGAGGTCTAGTGATAGAATTACTGCTCATGATCTGACGTTCATGGTGATACCACACATGTGTGGGACAATTGTGTTTGCACATGTGTGCGGGACCAAAGCGTGCGTTCCCTTCTGTGCGCAAGCATGGAAGGACAGGGGCGCTATCAATTCTTTTTTTTTTTAATTATAAATTAAATCTTTTATTTATTAAATTATTAATTAATTATTACTAAATCTCTAACCTAGTCTCAAAATACCAACCTAATCCTTCTCTTCGCTCCTCCCAAGACCTCCTGCTCTCAAACTCCCTTGTCACCTCATCCCATGCTCGCCTTCAGGACTTCTCCAGAGCCTCTCCCATCCTCTGGAATGCTCTACCCCAATCCGTCTGAATTTCTCCTACTTTATCCACTTTCAGACGATCCCTGAAAACTCATCTCTTCTGAGAAGCCTATCTGGCCCCCACCTAACAACTGTACATTTATCTTCTCAATCAGCACCCACAGTTATTACCTCTTGTATCTCTTGACCTTCCCTCTTAGATTGTAAGCTCTAAGGATCACGGCCCTCTGATTCCTACTGTATTAAAGTGTATTGTATTTGTACTGTCTACCCTCAAGTTGTAAAGCGCTACGTAAACTGTTGGCGCTATATAAATCCTGTATAATAATCATTTATTTTTATTTTTTATTTTTACACTCTTTCTTTATTTTTTTATATTTTTTTTAAACTTTTATAAGGAATGTAAACATCCTTGTGACAGCAGTAGGCACATGACTACTGGTCCTCTTTATGGAGAGATCTAGGGTCTATAACACCCAAAATCCCTCCTCTGCACTTAAAAGTATTCAAAAACACCACGATCATTGTTTCTGAAGGCTTTAGGTTTTCAAAAATGGCGCAATGGTTTCCAAGTAAACCAAAAATTGATGGTGGAACAGAAGAGGCTGAGAGAGCCTCGGAAGGTGGCGGGAGGGGGGGCGTCTTCTCCCACTGCTCGGAATTGCAATCGAGTGGCTGGCGAGCTGCTCCGATTGTTATTACAAGAGAGCCATCCGCAAGCTTTAAAAAACAATACTGGGGTGATGCCTGCAGTGGAAGTGGTTAAACTCAATCAAATTGATGTGACAGAGCCTGTCTGGTACACTTCTATAAGGATAAAAGGATCAGCAAGGCACAGTCTTCCTCCAGCACTAACAAGCCTGTGTAATGTGTTTATATGGCTAACCCCTATATAGAGTATTACACATTATTACAAAGTATACAAAAAAAAGCATTTAACATTTTTACACATCAAAATAATGTAGTAACTAGAGGTAAATACCTCAAAACTTGCATTTTATTCCAAATATTTAAATCACATTACATTTCTTCTATTAATGGACTTTATTGTAGAGACATCTGCATATTTTTCAGGGTCTGCACACCTGCTGTTCTTATCCACATTGTTGTTTTTGTTTATTTTATATTGTGGAGAGTACAACAAGGAATATTGGAACACGTAAAGGTTAGGGAGAGACTCCATCACTACCAGAGTATACAATAAATATAAGAACACAGGGGCTCCACATTTATCTTGTAATTGAAATATCACTGTTGTGACCGACAATTTAAACGAAAGAGAAAATCTTTGGTCCCCGGTGAATTTTATGCATCAGTGTAAAGTATAAATAAGGCAAAACTTTTTTCATTTTTAATAGACTGCAAAGGGAGTAGAACATCAGTCAGTTCTTATTGTGTTTGCACCCTCATTAACCACTTCAATACAGGGCACTTTTACCCCCTTCCTGCCCAGGTCAATCACCAGCTTTTAGCGCTGTCACACTTTGAATGACAATTGCGTGGTCATGCAACACTGTACCCAAATCATTATTTTTTTTCACACAAATAGAGCTTTCCTTTGGTGGTATTTAATAACTGCAGTTTTTTTTTTTTTTGCACTGATGGGCGGCACTTTTGGGCAATGATAGATGGCACGGATAGGTGGCACTGATGGGCACTGAAATGCGGCACTGACTGGCATCACTAATGGGCACTGACAGGTGGCATTGATATGTGGCACTGATGAGCACTGATAAGTGGCAGTGATGGGTGTCACTGATGAGCAGCACTGACTGGCATCACTGATGGGCACTGATTGGTGTCACTGATAGGCACAGACTGGCATCACTCCTGGGCACTGCTGGGGCTGCACTAATAATCAGAGCACTGAAGCCCCCTCTACAGGTCTCCCCTGCAGGGAGATATGCTGATCGGCTCTCCTCGCCTCACATTCTTGTCAGTATGAGGTGAGGGGAGCCGATAAACGGCACTTTCGAATTTACTGTATAAGTAATCGGTTGTGGTTGAACACAGCTGATAACATGGGTAATGAGCCAAGTCATCGAGTCATCAGCTCTTTATCGAGATCAGGGTCACACCTTGTCCTAAGGACACAGCGGGCCCACAAGTACCGCACTGCAGGCCCCTGCGGGCACGTGGGAGCAGTAACACTGGGGCGATGTCATATGACATCATCGCAGAATGAGAGGGGATCCTGCCCGCCGTCATTTTACTATACAGAGGGTGGGAGGAGGTTAAAGAGGTTCACCCTCTCTCTTTGTACTGTTTACCATTATAACCAAGAGTAAAAGAAAAAAATCCCAAATTTTGGTTTGTTACCAGAATAAGATTAGAGGGAAAATCTACCAATGGGGTACTGGCTCTGGTGACCAAGTGACTAGAAGAGGTTCCCTCACTTTGGAGGGATTTCCTCTCACTTCCTGTTTTGGCTATGGGGAAGGAAACAAAGGAAATCCTCCCCCATAGTACACAGATAGAAAATAAATGATAGGGGTTATAACTCTCCCTTATTTTATCCAAAATGGAAAAAAGAAAGGTTTGCATTTAGTTTTAATTTACAATCATGATTTATAGGTAATCTGAAAGAAGCCAAGTCATGTATAATTTGTACATATACTGTACACATTTGGATACAGCTACCATATTTAGTATTTTTAATTTATATACTGTATTTGCAATTTAGCTCAAACTTGAAAGGGCACTTGTGTTTGCATGCATGCATAAGAATGAAATGCATATAAATTATACAAGGAATCCATTTTATCTTTTAGATTATGCGCCCTTATAATAAGCCAAGTCATGTATAATTTGTACATATACTGTACACATTTGGATACAGCTACAATGTTTAGTATTTTTTAATGTATATAATGTATTTGCAATTTAGCTAAAACTTGAAAAGGCACTTGTGTTTGCATGCATGCATAAGAATAAAATGCATATAATTTATACAAGGAATCCATTTTATCTTTTAGATTATGAGCCCTTATAATAAGGCTATGATTGCCTTTCTAGGGATCGTTGCTTGTCTTTATAGTTGCCTTTGCACAATGTCTGTCTCTCTCTCTCATGAACCTTCTGTTATAAAGCACTTGCTACATTGAAGATTTTGATATCCTTTTCTCCCTGTATGACTATTTTAAAGCTGGATTAGAGTTTATTCAATCTGCAAATATTTATCACGTTCATGAAAAAGGCTTTTGTCCAGTATGGATAACTTCATATTACTTAAGATCTGGCTTCCAAGGGAGATCATTGTCACATTTTCTATATGGCTTCTCTTCTGTGTGAATTATCTGGTGTTGAGTAAAGTTGGGAACACATGGATAAATTTGCTTGTTGCAGAAAGGACCAGCCAAATTTTTAATTTGTGTGTGGCCCTCCCTGTCTAAAAGAAGTCGATTGTTGGTCCTGTATACTAGGAACAATGGGCTAGCAAGTGTGTATGCAAATGACAAAAAAGAAGGTGAATACTGTAATAGGGCGTACACACGGTCGGACTTTGTTCGGACATGCCGACAACAAAATCCATGCATTTTTTCCGACGGATGTTGGCTCAAACTTGTCTTGCATACACACGGTCACACAAAGTTGTCGGAAAATCCGATTGTTCTGAACGCGGTGACGTAAAACACATACGTCGGGACTATAAACGGGGCAGTGGCCAATAGCTTTCATCTCTTTATTTATTCTGAGCATGCGTGGCACTTTGTCCGTCAGATTTGTGTACACACGATCGGAATTTCCGACAACGGATTTTGTTGTCGGAAAATTTTATCTCCTGCTCTCCAACTTTGTGTGTCGGAAAATCCGATGGAAAATGTCCGATGGAGCCCACACACGGTCGGAATTTCCGTCAACACGCTCCGATCGGACATTTTCCATCGGAAAATCCGACTGTGTGTACGGGCCATAACAGTGCAAGTTTAGCAAAATACTGAAGGTAATGCTAAATATTATTACCTATAGTCAAGGGTCATTAAAGAGACATAGCCAAAAAAAATAATAATTCACTTTGACCTTAGTAAACACCTGTCAAACTTTATATCTGTTTAGGAGAGGTTTCCGAAGAGAATATATTGATATAATCCACCATATGTATATAATGATCATGCTCAGATACTTGACAAGTTTTTTAGTACAGTCCATTTACTGGAAAAGCAGCAGAGAATAGATATAAGAGTAGAGTGGTGATAATAAATCACATTGTTTGGAAGCAGTTTGTCATATCAAAGTTCATAAGAACTCCTCCCCTTCCCCCCCCCCCCTATCATACCCATTATCTAGTCTATATCATATTTCCCTACCCTCCCTATCTTCTTATTATAGATTTGTACCATGTTACATTCGTCCCCACATTGCCTTTTCTCCGCCTGACTATTGCGGGAATGATGCTCCCCTGATGTTTCTTTTAAACAGCCTCCATTTATTACTTTTTGTCTCATATGTGATTTATATATATATATATACATATAAAAATGTTTTGGAAATTTTGACAACACTATATCATTCATTACAGTTTCCTTACTCTGTGCTCCTGAAGAAGCGCATAAAGCGCGTAACATGTCGAGCTTATGAGCTTATACAGAATCTGATTGCCACCATCACATAACGTTTGGTTCAACGATATGTATTGTAACTATATAGATCAATAAGTTGCGTCTTTCTCTTGTTGGTTCTGTAGTTCTGTTGTCCTTTCTATACCAACCTACTTATTGTGTATGGAGTGCATAATCTGTTAACTGTGTATGCTATACCTACCTTTTATGTCTTGTCTTCCCTCCCCCTTTTTTAACACAATATTTTTGAAATAAAAATAATATTTTTAATGATCTATTATCCTTATTGTGCCTATAAAGTCTTGGTGTCTGCCCACACTCTCTTGTTTTCCCAAACTAATTGATATTAGACGTGGCACGTATGACCTACTCCGTATCCGCATGACCACTATGTGATGATACGTTCATAATCTATTTAAAGTTCATAAGATGTATACTTCATAGAACTCTGCATATGGCTGATGTAAGCAACAATGCCAGTATCCCATGATATGTTTCGCCACCACACAAAGACAGCTTTCTCAAGTAAGTTGGTATAGTCAAGTGACCAAACATGCAAGGGGGCTAAATACTGTATGCCCAGAATGGCGCCTGGGACCAGGTGCAAACAAAGAAAATGACATCAGCAAGAAATGAGGTCAATAGGCCCAGAACAAAGTTTAAAGAGCTATTTTAATGTACAAAACCATATATTTATGGTATAGTCAAGTGACCAAACATGCAAGGGGGCTAAATACTGTATGCCCAGAATGGCGCCTGGGACCAGGTGCAAACAAAGAAAATGACATCAGCAAGAAATGAGGTCAATAGGCCCAGAACAAAGTTTGAAGAGCTATTTTAATGTACAAAACCATATATTTATGTATATATATATACATTGGTATGTATATACCAATATTTATTATGTACAAATGCTAACTGATATAAAAAAAATCCTCATCCATCAGGAATTGATATTTTTGGAATTTTTTACATACACACCTTATAGCCTATTGCTCCTAATATACAGATTATAAACTTTAGTATGACACACTGCTTTCTAAATAATGTGAATCATTGTACACCATTCAAGTTATCTTGAAGTTTGTATGTAACTTACAACCTACAATGGAAGGAACTGATACAAAGTAATTCTCTGCAATGATTTATGTACTCCGAAATAGTCTAGAATTTGCATATGACTTATTGAAACTGTCTGGATGGAGCCTATGAAACATTCAGACAAAATAAATGTGAGTAGAGGACCTGGACCAGATGGCTTACTCCCACAAGTCCTGAAAAAAATTCCATTATTTCCAATTTTGGAGGGAGTTTTTAATGACTGGCTCTGTAATCTACCTATATTTAAAAACAGATCTAAGTCTTTACCAAGTAAGTACAGACCTGATAGTTTTAACTTCTATAGCCAGGAAAATGCTTGAGAGTTTGATTAAAAAATACACAGTTGAATTTTTGTTAGAAAATAATATTGTAAGTATTAGTCTTCATGGATTCACAAACATGCAAAGTTGTCAAAGAAATCTGCTTTTTTTTATGAAGGAATGTGCAAAAACTGACTGTGGAAATCATATACTTAGACTTTGTTTCCCACATACAGCTAATGTGTAAGTTTTAGAAGCTTGAAAAATGTAGTCTGTAAATGGTGTGACAGCAGACAGGTAAAATTGCCTGGTTGCATCCAGGATGGCAAATATGTGTGTCCCAGATTCAGGCTTTATGCCGATTTGTACAACTAGGGGAAAGTGCTGAGAGTCCTGCAGGGGAAGAGGTAATGAGCCCAGCTAAATTAAGTTGGCTCATTAAGGCCTCTACAAAAACTCCCAGCACGCAAAGGGAGTTGTTCCATCCTGGAACCAGTTTTATGCCTGTTTAGACTGGGGAGTGTGATACCTGTCTATGCGGTGAGACAAGTCTGTGTGGCAAGCCTTTGTAACAGAGAAATAAGTGCTGGGGACAGCACGAGGCTGCACCTAGCTGATAGCAAGGGAAACCTGTGTGTAGTTAGTGACCAAGTTGGCAAGGATTTATTTTCATGTTTCTTCTTGTTTTGCTGTTTTTGGACCATTGTAAATAGTGTAAATAAACCGCACCTTTGTTTTTTTACATTCACTGTTGTTTTCTGTGCCTAATTTTTGTGTAGTAAACCCATCCAGGAGGTCACACACACCCGCTGCCGACCTAACTCCTTCACAGTTGGTGGAGAAGCCGGGGCTGTTTTTGTTAAGGCCAGCATGGAAGAGATACTGAGATAGCTGGCTCTAGCAAAAGCAAATCAACAGCAGACAAATGTAACCTTTCAAAAGAGCCTTGCAGCTCAGCAGCAAGCTCACCAGCAGAGTCTGGAAGCTCAGCAACAAGCCCAGCAGCAATCTGAGGCAGAAGCCGGAGCAGAGACTCCAACAACAAATGGAGACATTAATGCAGCAATGTCCACAGACCAATAAGGCAAGTGGCACTAATACCGCATCATTTGGTGAGAGCCATTTACTGATAAAAATGATGGGAGAGGATGATCTGGAGGGGTTTTTGACCACATTTGAAAGGACCGCTGACAGGGAAAAGTGGCCTAAGGAGCAGTGTGCTGGACTGGTGGCCCTTCTGTTAACTGGGGAATCGCAGAAAGCTTATTATGTCCTAGAGTCTGACCAAACAAAAGACTATGTTGTGCTAAAAACAGAAATATTAGCACGGCGGGGTGTCACCCTGGCCGTCCGGGCTCAGCGTGTACATAACTGAATCCGGCTTGGAAAACCCCCCCAGGTCTCAAATGTATGATCTCATTCACCAGAAAAGGAAGGGGCTGTAGCCAGAGCCTTTGACTGCACCAAAGATTGTGGAGCATGTTGTTATGGATCAGTTCCTGAGATCTCTTCCTACTGCCATCCAAAAGTGGATAGCCATGAAGACCCAGAAACTGCCGACAAGCTTATGGATTTGGTTGAGAGGTACTTAGCTACAGGGAACCTGACCGCATCTTCCGGGGACTCACGGACTTTCCACCCTAAGACCAGACCATCCCCAGTGGCAGGTAAGATGATTCCAAGGGGTGAGGGTGGAGAGAGTGAGAGGGTGGGAGTTCTGCCTAATGTCTGGCGCAAGCAGCCCAGGAAGTCAAGGCCACCAGAGGCAGTGAAAAACATTATTTGCTACCGTTACCGGCAAGAAGGACATACTGCAGCAAAAATTGAAGCTACGGGACCTCTGTGCTACTATAAATCGGAAATGAATACAAAATAAAAATAATCTACAAAGAACAAAATTATGCTTACATCAAACAAATGAAGGATAAGCCAAACAAAGACCAGAAACAGCGTGTTTTTGCCACCTCATACGTCACTTCTCTGAGGAAGTCACGAGGGTGTGACGTAATGCGTAAGAAGCAAGGCCTAACCGGAAGCCGTTCACTGCGAACCGGGAGTTTACCGCAAACCAGAAGTGGTCACCATGGACCAGAAGTGACGTATGAGGTGGCGAAAACACGCTGTTACTGGTCTTTGTTTGGCTTATGCTTCATTTGTTTGATGTAAGCATAATTTTATCTTTAATAAATTGGTCTTTTGTGGTAATACACTATTGGAGGCTATTCCTTTACATGTGGATCCGGATACTGAGCTGGAGGAGATATTCTCCTATTGCATCAAGAATCCATCCCCTATCCAGATTGAGTGTGGGCTCCAACACCGAGGTGATTGTCCTAGGAATGGTTCAAGGCATTTAATCCATGCCCTCAAGGTAAGAGCAATGGGAGCACAATGAAGGGATATCTTTTGAACCACGGTCAACACATTATTTATTTTTCATCTGCTGGTGAAGACTCTTGAAAGTTTTACAAATTGAAATTTTTTATTTGAATTTTTTATTGTAACTTTATTTAGGATTTTCACTGGATACATTGGGTGTTTTACACTATCATTTTGAACTCTTTTTTTTTATGAACATTCACTGTATACACCCCTTTTTTGATGTTTATAGCATGTATTGTGTTATGTATTGATCATTCTTATTCTGGTACACATGTGAGCACATTTTTTGTAGATGAGTTTATGGGTGGAAAGTTTTATAATTGGTTGGTGACTTTGCCGCACACATGATTATTTTTAACACCTTTCTCAACCATTCACTGCAACTGAGATTTATGCGCAAGATCACATATAATTTAATTATATACTTTCTAACATATTGCAGCAAATTGCCCAGTTGTGGATGAACCTATGCAATGTGACTTTATAAGGGACAGACGTCAGTCACTGTTTGCGACAGTTGCACTGCACTGTCATTCAGGGAAATGAGAAACATTTATGCAAAATGTATATTAATGGTAGAAATGTTGTCATGTTGCTGGATTCAGGTAGCCTGGTGACATTGATAAAAGCTGAATTAGTTACTACAGAGGTCTCTGGGAATAACAAGGTGGCTGCTATTTGTGTGCATGGGGACACCCGAGAGTATCCTCTGGCTACAGTGTTTTTTGAGACCCCCAAAGGTAACCTCTCTCATCAGGTGGGGTTGGTGTCTCACTTACCACATGATGCCATTGTGGGGAGGTATTTTTCAAAATTCTGGGAACTCTGGGATTGTCCTGAGCCCCCCACTGATGCCCCTATAGACCAGGAAGGTGATAAGGTGATGACCAGAATTCCTCTGAGAGTGATGAGGACTCTCCAGAATTTCCCTTGTCAGTATTGGCAAGGGAGACTAGAGAAACTGGGGAGGAGCCAACATCCTCAGGCGAAAACATGCCGTCTGTTGAGTTTTCGAATCTAGAAGTTCACAGGGAAAATTTTACCTACTATCTACTTATTTATCTACTGTATCGAGTGGCTCAAAGGGTGGAAGAAACCACTGAGCAATTTGTGGTGCCCAAACCTTACAGGAAGTTGGTCTTGGAGTTGGCCCATGGGCACATTCTTGGAGGTCATCTGGGGGCAGAGAAAACCAGAGGGAGAGTATTGCAGAGATTCTATTGGCCTGGGGTCAGAAGTCAACACCTTTGCCACATTTCTATAACCCGCTGGTACCTCTTCCAATCATTAAGGTCCCCTTTGAGAGGATAGCAATGGATTTGGTAGGTCCGATAATGAAGTCCACTAGGGGCATCAGTACATTTTGGCTATATTGGACTATGCCACCCGCTATCCGGAAGCGATTCCTCTTCGAAATACCTTAGCCAAGACAATAGCCAAAGAGCTATCTCCTTTTTTTGAGCCGCGTAGGTATTTGCAAGGAACTGCTTATGGACCAAGGTACCCCTTTATGTCCCGGGTTATGAAAGAGCTATGCAAGTTGTTCAAAGTGACACAATTGCGTACATCCATGTATCACCCCCAAACAGATGGGTTGGTTGAAAGGTTCAACAAAACCCTAAAGCAAATGTTAAAGAAGGTGGTGGATAGAGATGGAAAGGATTGGGACTGTTTAATACCCTATTTGATGTTTGCCATTATGGAGGTACCCCAATCCTATACAGGGTTTTCACCCTTCGAGTTACTCGATGGGAGACACCCAAGAGGGCTGTTGGATATTGCCAAGTTAACTTGGGAATGTGAGAGTTCTCCCCACAGGAGTGTGATTGAGCATGTCGCCCTGATGCAAGATAGAATTGCACAGGTAATGCCAATCATAAAGGAAAATTTGGCCCAAGCGCAGTTAGCACAGCAGAGGGTGTACAATTGTGGGGCCAAGACCTGTACAAGGCCCATATGAGATAATGGAAAAAGTGAGTGAGGTGAATTACAAGGTCAGACAATCAGGAAGGCGAAAGCCAGAACATATCTAACACATTAATCTGTTTAAAGCCTGGAGGGATAGAGAATCCCTAGTTGCAGAGACTTCAGTGTCACCGGCTCAGTCGGATTGCTTGGTTCCTGAGGTTGGAATAGCAGTCACCTTATTGAAACACCAACAGGAGGTTAGAGAGTTTGTGCTCCGCAACAAAGAGGTTTTCTCTGAGCTGCCGGGAGAAACATCTGGGGTAGAGCATGATATTATCACCCCACCCAGTAAAAGGGTGAAACTAAAACCCTATCGCATACCAGAGGCCCGACGGGAGGCAATAAGTGGGGAGGTTCAAAGAATGCTGGAATTGGGTGTGATAGAGGAGTCCCAGAGTGACTGGTCTAGTCCTATCATGTTAGTGCCAAACCTGATGGGAGCTGGCGGTTTTGTAACGATTTTGTACAAGTGAATAAAGTTACAAAATTTGACACCTACCCCATGCCACGTATAGGTGAATTGATCGACTGTCTGGGAACAGCTGATACATGACAACGCTCAATCTCACCAAAGGGTATTGGCAAATTTCCCTAGTCAAGTTGGCCAAGGAGAAAACTGCATTTGTAACCCCAGATGGGACATTCCAATATAGAAGAATGCCGTTTGGGTTACAGAATGCACCAGCAACATTCCAGTGGAAAATGGACAGGATTCTGAGGCCCCATCAGAAGTATGCTGCAGCTAACCTGGAAGATGTGATTATCCATAGCACAGATTGGGTCTCACATCTGCCAAAAGTGCAAGCAGTCTTAGACTCTATCCAGGAAGCTGGGTTTACGGCCAATCCAAAGAAGTGTACCATTGGACAGGAGGAGGCCAAATATCTTGGGTACACTGAGGAGAAGTATAGTTTTAGAGCTAGTCTGTTAGAAAGAATGAATATAGGTGCCACATCCCTTATTGCAAGAATAACATAAAGGGAGAGAAATTGGGAGTTTTAAAGCGCACACAAAATTTAGAAAAATAGAAAATATTTATTGAATTAAAAATACATATGCAAAAAAAAGGGTAAAACCACAGTACATCAGTAACAAATATCAACAGAAGTAAATTGTCTCTCTACATGTTTCGCCGTTCACGGCTTCTTCAGGAGATTCTGTTACAATAAACTCTGTGTGTATAGACTGATCACTATAATAGAAGAGTATACAAATAAAAAAAAATAATATAGAAAAAAGAACATATAAAAACAAAGCAGCAAGGGGGCGTGGCTTGGCTGGAATCCGGAATGGCCGCTTGAATACAGAGCTCCGGCTATCCGAGGAGTAAAAGCAGTTTTCAACGGGAAACAATCACCCGAATCCATGATGGGGAAACCCAACAGAAGTGTCTCGGTCCCCCGGACACCGAAAGAGCCGACTACACAGCTCAGCCGCAACATCCCGGAGATATTCCGGACACTTCGCTCCGGCGATCACGAGGCCGAACAGACACCACAGGCCTCAGGCCTCGGTCAGGACTCAGACTCTCAGATGGAAGACGAGACTACTCGAGCCCGTCGCCCCAGCTCAGTAGTTAGCCTGTCGGATCTACAGCATGTCGCAATGGACATCACCAACAATATTACGGGCACTTTGAAAGCGGCGATTTTAGACCTCAAGATGGACATCCAGGCGGTGGCGGCCCGCATAACGGACGTGGAGCAGACTACGCAGCTCCATACAGCTGCCATCAGGCAAGTGCAGCACACATACGATACCCAACTCTCATATCTTTATGATCTACACCTTCAAGTCGAAGACCTCGACAACAGGGGCAGGAGACATAATATCCGAGTCAGGGGGGTACCGGAAAACTTGGAAGCAGGTTCACTACCCCAGGCTATCTGTACCATCTTTAATGATTTATTAGACCGGCCGCCAGATTCCCCCATTGAGATGGAGAGACTGCACCGGGCCCTCAGACCGCCCCCTCGAGATAATGAGCCCCCGAGAGATGTTATCTGTTGTGTAGTGAACTTCCCGCTCAAGGAAGAAATCCTGAGAAAAGCCAGAGAAAGAGGCCATTTACACCACAATGGCACTGAAATTAAGCTCTTTCAGGACCTCTCTCCAACCACACTACAGAACAGGCGCGCCCTGCGCCCCCTACTGGATCTACTTAGAACGCGGAATATACAATATCGCTGGAAATTCCCGTTCTGCCTGTCCGCCACCGCCAGAGGCCGCACTGCCCTCTTAAGATCACCAGACGACCTTCAGGCTTTCTGTGAGCAGCTCGATCTACCAGCGATAGATCTTCCAGATTGGTGTGCGTTCCATTTCCCGTCTGAGCTGTGGAAGCCGATGACACACAACCCCTCACCCAAAGTACAGAGACATCGCTCTAGACGCAGGAGATCGGGACCCCCGTCTCCCGGAGCACACTCCTCCCGGCGAGACCTGGAATACCAAGCCAGGGGTCAACCTGTAACCCCACGCAGGAATCACCAGGAGGCCTGACAAAGCCATCGTCAATTCTTTTTGATAGCTGGACACTATCTAAGTAGGTCTGTTGTTTTTTTGTTTTTTTTTAAGAGAGATCCATCTTCCTGTTTTGGTTCACAGTTTTCATCTTTTTATTTTATGGAATTTATGACTCATCTCCATTACACACGCTAGAACTGTGTAAAACCTCACTTATGCAGAGAAGACCATGACTTCCTGGCTCGCTGTTTGGTCCTTTAAAAACCTGGCATTATGGCTCTAACCAAGGTCCTGCAGAAATCTCCTGACCAGAACTTTCATAATCAGAGTAAAAAACCCTTATAGACCCACGCGGAAAGAATACTGCCTGACCATGCAGCAAAGAATCGGGACACCTTCATTAAACCAGACTCTTGAGACCTTTGCATTATCTGCCACGACCTTCAAGTACATAGCTGACGTGCTCTCCTGCCTCCCTTATGACAGCTGAGGCTTCGCAGCACGTTCAGAAGCTAGCACATCGTTCTCCTGAGACTTTTCCCATACACTGGGTCTTTCAACGACTGCATGCTCACCAACACCTTAGGAGACAACGTTTGTGTAAGATGAATACCTACACTGCTCTTAGATATCTGGGACTCGATATATCTGTATTGGTAAAGTGACCGGTTTAATATTTTTCTTCCTAGGGACACCTTCGTTCTCCCCCCCTACTCCCACCCATACCTTCACTCTCCCCTTCCCCATTCTTCCCTTCCCCCATTACCTCCCTTTCTCTTCACCCGACCCTCCTACCCCCCCTCTTTTTTTCCCTTCCCCTACCCCTCCCCCTCCCTCCCTTTAACCCCAACCCTCGCTCCCGACCCTCTCCCCCCTCCTTCCTCATCACTTTATGCCTTCCTCCCCTCCTCATCCCCCGATCCCCAACCTCTTTTCATATGGATATATACGCTATTTATCTCAGTATAACCTTACCATATGAATACGTATGATGCTTGGGAGTCACTGAGGCAGACACATGCAGCTCCCCTTTTTCCCCTATAATCACAATTATCATCTGCCATTCAGCGAAGATGACAATGGCTCTGAGACTTACTAAATGAACAAAACTCTAGGATATTACGTACTACCCTAATAAACATGAACAGGGAGCCGCACAGTATGCCTCGGGGGCTCATAGAGCTATAATGCTATGATGTCATAAGAGTTAATACGAACCATCAACACAGAAACTTGCATAACATAAATAAGATGGTAACCCCTGAAAAACCCCAGGAAATGGGGTGGTCCCATACCCCTATTTTCACTGCCCAGCCCTAAGATGGAGAGTTACGGTTACATGATCCTATACGCCTTTAAAAGGAGGGAGGAGGAACTAGAATGCACATGCATAACAGTGTGAAGCCCCCATAAAACTTAGATGGGGAGGCGAGTGAATGGATCTATGAGTCATGATATCTATGTTTATGTACAACATATGTTCTGAATCTCTCTCAGTTTTTAGTTTCCAGATATAAGACCTATACATGTTCCCCACTGGCGGGCTCTCAAGATATTTATGTTGAGTTTAATGTTGATAGGATGCAATCGTCCCATTTTTATTTTCCTATTTGCACTATTCCCT
Source organism: Aquarana catesbeiana (assembly GCF_042186555.1). Classification (NCBI taxonomy): domain Eukaryota; kingdom Metazoa; phylum Chordata; class Amphibia; order Anura; family Ranidae; genus Aquarana; species Aquarana catesbeiana. The sequence continues at coordinate 657,713,455 of NC_133326.1, forward strand.
CTTACACTACCATCTACGCACACTCCTCTCTATGGCCAAGGAGTAGGACCCCAGACACGCTCACCAACCCCCAGCAGCAGCACTAAGAGTTAGTCTGCTGACCAACCAGTTTCCTATTTTATAGGTGGATTGGCACTTCCTTTTCCACCTCTGGTATTTCTCTCCACCCTATACCCTATCTGCCCCCACTGATCCCCTATCCCTCTAACTTTCCTTATCCTTGGCGGGACACCCCCCCCCTTCCCCTTTTTTTTTTTCTATTTCTGTGACTCCCCGCAAGCTCTGCCCCAACACACTTCGCAGCTACTGGCTGAACCACCCCGACGTGAACTGACAATCTTTAGAGGAAATAAATAAACACACGGGTCCTGATCTTTCACCAAAAAAAAAAAAAAGAGTAAAAGACAATGCCTCACTACGCTCCTCTAGCGTTGAAATGTGTTTCTCTCAACGCAAAAGGTCTTAACGTACCGGAAAAGCGCTCACAGGTCCTGTCATCTCTCACCAAGCAAAAGGCCCAATTCATCTTCCTACAGGAGACTCATTTTCGCTCTAACTCCATTCCAAAAATTTCCAATCACATCTACCAAACTGCCTTCCATTCCACCAATCCCTTGGCTAAGACAAAAGGAGTTTCCATACTTGTTTCTAAACAGGCCCCATTTCAGCTCTCAGACTCGCTACTGGATCCTGAGGGTAGATTTGTATTTATTAAAGGTACCTATGCTTCTAAGCCGATAACATTGGCAAACATATATGCTCCAAATGAACATCAGGTATCTTTCTTTAGGAGAAAATGTGACCTTCTGACCTCCTTTAAAGAGGGTATTGTACTACTAGGAGGTGACTTCAATGTACCCCTCAACCCAAACCTTGATACCTCCTCAGGAACCTCAATGCTATTCTACCGAGCCCTAAGACAAATTAAATTAGAACTTCAAGGTCTAGCGCTGCACGACACATGGCGCACAATGTTCCCCTCCGTGAAGGACTACACCTTCTATTCCATCCCTTTTCAAAAATACTCAAGACTGGAATATCTTTTCCTTTCCCAACCTGACTTAACCTACCTCACACAGGCCACGATCGACCCTATGTTCCTGTCTGACCACCACCCTATCTCAGTTATCCTGACCTTCCCAGACCTAACCCCAAAACAAAAACATGGAGACTTAACTCCTCCCTACTGAAAGATACAGAGTTTACCTCACGCCTGACAGCAAGTATCGACACATATTTCAGGGAGAACTCCACCCCAGACATATCCCCTACCACTTTGTGGGAAGCCCACAAATGTGTGATCAGGGGGGAGCTGATGGCCCAGACTGCGAAAGTAAAAAGGTTACAGCAGGCCACCATAGATAACCTGATCGCCAACATCAGGCGATTGGAGGCCACACATAAACAATCCCATTCACAACAGACACTGCAGGAACTGATGCATTCACGCTCAACGTTATTAGAAGAACTAGGTAAACGCACCAGGCGCCAGTATGTTCTCCACCAACGAATCTTTTACGAGCAAGGCAACAAGTGCGGCAGATTACTGGCCAGAGCAGTACGTACCTCTAGACCGTCTAACACAATTCACCACATACAGACCCAACAGGACACTTCACTATCTAAAAATGAAGACGTAGCCCATGAGTTTGAACAATACTACAAAAATCTATATAATCTTAGGATCCCCAATTCAAACCCTGAACAAGCATTACGTAGAACGGAAGCGATAAAGAGTTTCTTGACCCAATATGGCCCACAACCAATCTCACAAACACAAGCAGAAGAATTAGAGCAGCCCCTCTCGACTGAAGAACTGCAGACCGCCATACGACAGATGAAACCGGGTAAAAGCCCAGGTCCAGACGGATTCACCCTGCAATATTATAAATGCTTCGCCCAGTCCCTAGCCCCAAAAATGTTATCCACCTTTAATTCTCTAGCGGATCCCACGATGAACATGGGGCGCATGCTGGAGGCACACATAACAGTAATCCCTAAGGAGGGAAAGGACACGACACGAGTACAAAATTACAGACCTATTTCACTACTCAATGTGGACATCAAGATTTATGCCAAAATCTTAGCCAATAAAATGTCCACTTTCTTGCCAAGCCTTATCTCGTTAGACCAGGTTCTTTCTGTCTTTGGACGCTGAGAAGGCATTCGACAGAGTGGCCTGGGATTACATGGGGGAGGTCCTGAAGAGGATCGGTCTTCACCCACGCATGTTGTCCCACATCTCAGCACTGTACTCTAATCCGAGTGCAGCTGTAAGAGTAAATGGCCACCTGTCGAACGCCTTCCCCATAAGAAAAGGTACGCGACAAGGCTGCCCCCTTTCACCATTAATTTTTATACTCTCCCTAGAATCCCTCCTTAACAGAATAAGAGACAATTCCGATATCACAGGTCTGACAATTCAGGGAAAGGAGTATAAGGTATCTGCCTTTGCAGACGATGTTCTATTCTCCCTGACTTCTGCGACCACCTCCATACCTAATTTACTCAAAGATATAGAGCACTTCGGAACCCTATCGCATCTAAAGATTAATTATGCGAAATCCCAAGCCTTGAATATCACCCTTACAACACAGGAACTTAAACGCTGCCAATCTTCCTTTCCCTTCCAGTGGAACCAACAGGAAATAACCTACCTAGGTATCCAAATCACCACTAAATTGGAGGACATATACAGGGTTAATTTCCTTAAGGTCTTAAAAAAAGCGCAACTTGATTTAAAAGCATGGGGGAACCTTAATGTCTCCTGGTTTGGTCGCTCCGCTCTTTTAAAAATGATAACCTTACCACGATTTCTTTATATTATTCAGTGCCTACCCATCCACCTTCCAGCATCCTTTTTTGCAGCATATAGGAAGATGTGCACACTGTTTCTATGGAAAGGTTCCCCTCCACGCATCAAATTCACTAGGCTCACGCGACCAAGACTCAACGGAGGCATTGGATTTCCAGACCTCCACAAATACTCCCTAGCGAGCCACCTTGCCCGAATCGTGGACTGGAATGTCCATGAGCCGGGTAAGCTTTGGGTTACCCTGGAGAAATCGATCTCTCAACTTCCACTGGATTCTCTCCCCTGGATCGCCCCAAAACAAGTGCCACAGGAGATATTGACGCATCCCCTCATCTCAGCTTCGCTAAGTTCCTTTAGACGAACAATTAAAATCAGGTCAATTTCCTCTGTTCCTGGCCCGTTAACCCCATTGAGAGGCAACCCTGAGTTCACCCCAGGGCTCTCACCATCCTTTCTAAACCAGACATGGCCACACAACAGAATGTTAGCCTATCAGTTCTATGTAGACAAGATCCCAAGATCATATGAGAACTTAGTTGACTCATCCCTCCTCAAATCCTTCCCCTTTTGGACATACCGACAGATCAGACACTTTCTATCAACTCAAGGAACGACACTGACTTGGACTAGACAATTAACTCCATTTGAGGAACTGTGCACCAGAACCTCCCCACAAAGACACCTAATCTCGTACATGTACAACACGCTTATAGAAGATACCTCTTGCACTCCAGAATCCGCACACGCAGCATGGGAAGCAGATCTTCAGATGACCCTCACGGAGGAGGATTGGTCACGTATCAACGAATATATACATAAGGGCTCCCTTAATGTAGCCATTCAGGAGAATGGCTATAAAATTCAAACACGCTGGTATAGGACTCCGTCACCTTTACATAAATTCTCGCCAACCATCCCAGACACTTGCTGGAGATGCGGGAAAGCAAAAGGCACAATGCTACACATATGGTGGAACTGCGAATCCATACAGCCATTCTGGAAAGAGGTTCACGACCTCATCACACATATCACAACATACTCCCTGACCTATTCCCCTGCCCAATACCTCCTACATCACACTCACCTGACTAGAAACAAGTACTTTAAATCATTAGCTATGCACCTGGTGAACGCAGCCAAACTATGTATCCCAACGCATTGGAGATCCACCTCCACTCCCACGATTGGGGAGTGGTTCCGGAGGATTTCTAAGATAGAGGAGATGGAGGAGCTGGTGCACATTTCACAAGAACGAATCCAAAAATTTACGACCACATGGGCCTGTTGGGCACATTTCAAATTATCTCAAAGCTATAGCGCGTATAGCCCCTGAATATTCTTTTGATTAGACCATCAAGAATTAAAAACAGTTCAGTTCGGGTCGGGGTGGCAATGCCCTATAGAAGGGACCGGATAGACCGCGACCTCTGTCGCTACCCACCCCTCAAAACTCCACTATATCTCCCCTACCCAACCCGCCACTCTTTTCCCTAGATCCCACACTTCTCCATTCTCCCTCCATATCCTCTACACACTTCTTTTTTGTCCCTCCTTTCCTCATTTCCTACCTAAGATCCCTAACTTAATAAAGGGGTCATAAGAATCACTATGAACACCCCATTAAAGGTTATGTATAGAGTCACACGAATCTGACAAAAACTTTGTACATAAACGTAAATCCTGAATTTACATTTACATGTTTGTATTTATGTAATATATCTTATTTGAGATTATTGTGACAAAATTTCTATATGATACCCTTGTTATTGTACAAGCTATTATCTTGCATACCTTTTTTTCAATAAAAACTATTATGGAAAAAAAAAAAAAAAAAACAAAGCAGCAAACAACAATCCGTAGAGATTTTAGTATCATAGTAACATATCTTGGGTACACTATTGGGAGGGGAGTGATAAAACCCCAAGTTAACAAAGTTGAGGCCATACAGAGTTGGCCACATCCCAACAGCAAGAGGCAGGTACGAGCCTTTCTGGGAATTGCTGGCTATTAACCGCGATTCATCCCCCATTTTGCTTCTCAGGCTGTGCCCCTAACCAACCTGACAAAAGGGAAAGAGTCTCTCATGGTTAAATGAACCCCAGAGGCTGAAGCAGCATTCCAGTCTTTAAAAAAAGTCTTATGTAGCCAGCCAGTGTTAAACTCACCTGACTTCTCTAAGGACTTTGTTGTACAAACTGATGCATCAGATGTTGGGTTAAGAGTAGTGTTATCCCAGGTCTGAAGCCGGGAAGAGCACCCGGTCATTTACCTCAGCAGTAAATTGAAGTCCCATGAAGTAAATTACGTCACAATTGAGAAGGAGTGTTTAGCGGTGAAGTGGGCGCTAGATTCCCTTCGATACTATCTGCTAGGTAGGCACTTTGACCTGGTTACTGATCACGCTCCTTTAAAGTGGATGGCTCAAAACAAGGAGACCAATAGAAGGGTAAATAGGTGGTTCCTGGCCCTACAAGAATTCAACTTTATGGTAAAGCATCACCCTGGCATTCAAATGGGGAATGTGGATGCTTTGTCTCGGGTACATGCGTGCCTGACTGCTTGTGTTCCAACCCCAAGGTTGAAACAAGAGGGGGGGTATGTGACAGCAGACAGGTAAAGAATATATAAAACACAAAGCGCTGTGATGCTAAATAGCTGATAATTACACATAAAACCAAGTGAGGCTGCTATCAAAAGAGAGTGTTTTCAGAGTCACTTAAAAAGAATAAATAATGATATTTGAAGCGCTTCACAATGTGCATAAAAATGAATATATATGAATAAATATAAATACTCAAATAAATCCAGCGGTGAGTAAAAATTCCTACAAAATCCAGCAATCAAAATAGTGTAAAAGTATAAAAAATTAGTGACACCAAATGTGTAAAAAAACCACATAAAAAATCCACATAAAAATAAATATATAGGGATGTATTCAGAAGGTTCAATTATACAAGTGTAGAATCCGATTGATATAGAGCTTTGATCCGGTCCCACTAGCAAAGCTGTTTAAAAACACTTGCTTAATTAAGGTGCTCATTGACCTTTATAGTAACAATGTTTCTTTTGCTTCTGTTCACAACCAATGTGAGAATCATAAACAGATCTCATTTGACAGGCAGATAAGAGAAAAAAACAATCATTGTGCAATAGTTAGGATACCAAGGTACACAGGCAAACTTCAATCCACTCACGTGTGCCTTATAATGATAAGGCATATGCAGGTTTTACTATAGCAGTCAGCCGCCTTAGACAGGATGCATGAGTTAATCATCATCCTGCTTCCTGCATAGACTTCAATCCTGTTAAAACCTACTTTTATTAGACATGTAATTCATATGAATATCGTTGGTTTATCAAAACCACGATTCCATGTGTAAAAAACGCAGTGTGTAAAGAGTAAAAAATATATATATTGATATCTCTAATCACGTTTACTTCGTCAACTCCCTCCACTGGTCACAATTGGTATAACATCTCACAGAGGGGATATATAGCAAAGCATTGTCTCTAATGGTTTTGATAATTGACCAGTGCCCCATAATATCACAAAAATGGGGTATCCACATGCTATGCTCATAAATGTATGGAAAAACGGAGTAAACAAGATGACATGATATATATATATATATATATATATATATATATATATATATATATATAATATACATATATAAAATTAAAATAAGATATGATATAAGAAAATAATATTAAAATGTAAAATTAAAATCTAAAAATTCCATGATAAAATATTGCAAAAATGGATGATGACCCTTATTTATATACTAGAACTGAACCAAATATTGCCACTCAGAAAAAACTGGTATTGGACAAATAATGAGAATCTTGGACCAAAAATAAAAAATAAAAAATATAAAAAAATAAAAAATAAAAATAAAATATATACCATAAAAATATATATATAAATCTGAAAAACCTCTAAAAATCAGAAATAAAACAATTCAGGTCGAATTCAATGTTCAAACCATGGGGTTCTAATGTACCCATCTGGAATATCCATTTGGATTCATTCTTGCTGAGTTCCCTCACTTTATGGGAACCCCTCCAATAAGCCTTATACTTTTGAATAGCCCAGAATTGGATACCCCTAGGGTCTCTGTTATGATACCTATCAAAATGTTTTGAAACACTGTGTTTTGGATAGCCTTTTCTAATGTTCTGGATATGCTCTCTTATTCTCTTCCACATTGGTCGTTTTGTTCTGCCAATGTATTGGATGGAGCAGGAGCACTGTAAAGCATATACCACCCCCCCAGTCCTGCAAGATATAAAATCCTTTATTTCATATTTTTGTCCAGTATTTGTTGAAGAAAATTTCTGACATTTGTATCCATTTTGATTAGTATTTATGCAGGCATAACACCTTTTACAGGGAGAGAATCCTTTACCCTGAAAAAAGGTTAAATCAGTTATTCTCTTGGGTGGGTTGGGTACATTTTTAGCTATGATGTCCCTTAGAGTTGGAGCTCGTCTATAAATGAATCTCGGTTTTTCTGGGAGTATATTTGCCAAAGTAGTATCAGTTTTTAAAATAGACCAATGTCTTTTTATAATCCTCTCCATCCTCCTGTGTTGTACACTGAAGTCCATTATCAGAGGTATGTCATCTGTTTTGTCATTTACCTTGATTTTATCTTGGATCAGCGCTTCTCTTGAGGTTTGATTGACTTCTGTTATTTTTTCTTCTATAAAACATTTATTGTACCCTTTTTCTTCAAACCTCTTACCTATCCACTGAGCTTGTTTAAGATAGTCATTATTTTCTGAACAATTTCTCCGTAAGCGAATAAACTGGCCCTTCGGAATGTTGATTAACCATGGCTCATAGTGGCAACTCGTTACTGGTATATAGCTGTTCCTTTCCACCGGTTTGAAGAAAGTTTTTGTGCTGATGATATTGGCTGTTAGTTCTATTTCAAGATCAAGGAACTGGATTTTAGTCTCACTAATTTGATGTTCAAGTTTAATATATTTTTGGTTCATATTCAAACGTTGGAAAAAGGATCTTAAACTCAGTTCATTACCCTTCCAAATAAAAATACAATCGTCTATGAATCTTTTATATAGAACCAGTTCCTTTGGAGTATTTAAAAAGATGGCATCCTCCTCCCATTTTGACATGAATATGTTGGCTACACTTGGGGCATATTTAGCTCCCATCCCAATACCCGTTAGTTGTCGAAAATAATTATCATTATACCAGAAGTAGTTATGTTGAATACCAAAGGCCAGGCTTCTAAGAAGAAATCTTTTCTGTTTAGAAATGAGATGGCTGAATGAATCCATAGCCCATTTAGATGCTTCTATTGCATCGCTATGTTCAATTATTGTGTACAGTGAAGCAACATCAGCAGTTGCTAACAGATATCTGCCATTAGGGTCCAGGGTCAGAGATTTTAATATTTGTAATAAATGTTTGGTATCACGTAGATAAGCTTTAGTGTTAGGTACTAGGGGTTGCAAGAATTTGTCCACATATTCCCCTAGTCTTGCATTGATCGATTGAATCCCATTAATGATGGGTCTTCCTGGTGGTGCCTCAGCATTCTTATGGATCTTCGGGATGGTGTAAATGATTGGAACTCTACATGTATCCGGTACTAAATATCTAGATTCTTTTTTGGATAGAATATTTTTGTTGATTCCTTTTTGAATCAAAGAGGACAGATCTCGTTTGTATTCTCTAGTAGGATTGCTACTGAGTTTCAGATATGTGTTATTATCGTTAAGTTGTCCCATCAGTTCCTGGTGGTAGTATTCCTTGGTTAGTACTACAATGGCGCCCCCTTTGTCGGCCGGTCTAATTATAATATCTTTATTTGCTTCCAATTGTTTTATACTGTACCTTGTTGTATATGCTGGGATTCCGAGATTCTACTGAACTTGAGTTGTTCCAGGTCTTTGATCACCATTTTTTTAAACACCTCAATATGTTCATTATTTGTAGAGGGTGGATTGAATAGTGACTTATTTCTTAAATCACTATGCTGTACTCCTCTGCCAAGTTCCACTCCTTTGTTCAATGTAGAAGGTGGTCTGGATAATAAGTATTTCTTGATATTCAATTTCCTAGTGTATTTTTGTATGTCAATATACATCTGGAATTTGTCCAAATTCTTTTTTGGTGCATATTTAAGGCCGTTGTCCAGTGTGATTAATTCTGCTCGTGTGAGCTCTTTGCCGCTGAGGTTGTAGATGCCTTCCCCTAGTACTCTCTTTTTCTTTTGGGTTTGCCATCCTGCTCTGCATCCCCTTTTATGGTGTTTGGACTTCTTTCTCTGTTTGTATATTCCTGTAGGGGTGGGGGATCTTCGTTTCTGCGGAAATCTAAAAAAGATCTTGACTGTTCTTCTATGTAATTTCTAAGAGGCTCGTATCTATTGGTGGTAGGCAATGGGCTCCTCCTATCAGCATATCTGTATTGGTCGTATTCTCTGGTCCCATTCCTATTACCATTGAACTGGTGGTCTCGAGATTCACCATTGCTCTGTTGATAGTCCCTATGATCTCTCCTATCCTGATCATACCGATGATCCCTTGGCTGATCCCTATGAGGTTGTTGGTAGGAGTTTCTGGGGTCATTTCTGGAATTATATTGATTTTCTCTTGGTTCAGTTCTAGTTGAATGTTGATAGTATCCTTGTTCCCCATACCTGGGGTACCTGCCATTTTCCACCTGATCATATTGCGATTCATTACCTGATTGATGCGATCTTGATTGATTGTAGGGTGGATAGTGGGGTTTGTTTGGTCTTTTATTGGCATTATTTTTCCAATAAGGTCTTCTTGGTGATTTATTTTTTGTTTTGTTCCTCCACCAAGGTAAAATCGCCTGGTTGCATCCAGGATGGCAAATATGTGTGTCCCAGATTCAGGCTCTATGCCGATTTGTACCACTAGGGGAAAGTGCTGAGAGTCCTGCAGGGGTAGAGGTAATAAGCCCAGCTGAATTAAGTTGGCTCATTAAGGCCTCTACAAAAACTTGCAGCATGCAAAGGGAGTTGCTCCATCCTGGAACCAGTTTTGTGCCTGTTTAGACTGGGGAGTGTGATACCTGTCTGTGCGGTGAGACAACGCCTGTGTGGCAAGCCTTTGTAACAGGGAGATAGGTGCTGGGGACAGCACAAGGCTGTACCTAGCTGATAGCCAGGGAAACCTGTGTGTAGTAAGTGGCCAAGTTGGCAAGGATTTATTTTCACGTTTCTTTTTGTTTTGCTGTTTTTGGACCATTGTAACTAGTGTAAATAAACCGCACCTGTTTTTCACCTTTACTGTTGTTTGCTGTGCCTAATTTTTATGTAGAGAACCCATCCAGGGGGTCACACACACCCGCTGCCGAGCTAACCCCCTCACAATGGATAGAAACCCAGCTAAAAGACTATTTGAATATTTGTTATCAATGATTCATACTCTGAATAGTATAAGGTTATTAGTTGCCTACCCCAAGGTTCAGTACTGGGACCCTTAATTTTTACCTATTTATAGATAACTTAGAGTTGGGAATTAGTGGAGCCATTTCTGTTTTTGCAGAGAACACCAAACTATATAGAGGAATGACGTCTTCACAAGATACTGTATTTCTAATATACAAGCACACCTGAATGCTCTATTTGAGAGGGCAGCTATGTGTGCGAATGAGGTTTAACGTTGATAAATGTAAAGCTATGCAAATGGGGTGGCTAAAAACATACATTCATCATACATTCTAGGAGTACAACTGAGGAATCAATGGTTTAGCCTCAGTTGGATCTGCAACTGCCATGGTGCTGCTGGGGAGTACTCTGTGCTGAGCAGCTTCCTGTTCATTCACGATCTGAAGCATTGTAAAATTTTAGTATGCTTCAGTTATAATTGAACACAGTGAGTGAGTGTGTTCATTTAGAAAAGAAAGGGGTTGGTAAATGACATATTGATTAGCGATTTCCCCCACTCTCCATCCTGAAACATCCCCTAAAGCAGCCAGGGGGAGAAGAGAGGAGAAAAGCCAGCAGCACTGTGGTGCAGGAGCGCAACACAGGGAGAATCGGCACCACACAGAGTGATTAGGGTGTGCCCAGGCACACCCCCAGTGTACGCCTATGTTTAGCCTGGGTTTCCACTATTGCGACCTGAAAGTCACACAATTTTGCAGTGATTTTTTGCTATGATTTTGATGCAACTTGAAGCAATGCCTGTGTATTCTTGAGGTCTATGGACCTCAAGTTGCATCAAAGTCGGACCAAAGTAGTGCAGTGACTACTTGACATCGCTGCTACTTGAAGTCGCACAGATATGAACGGTACTCATTGGAAATCATGGGATATGACTTGTCATGTGACTTTGCAGTCCCAAGTTGCAGGGCAAGTTGCACAACTGGAAATGGAGCCTTAGACTCCAAGTAGAGAGAGAGAGATAATATTGCCCATTAGAAAGAGCAGGTGGTGAATGGAGAAGTTGAACCTTCATTCATCCACCTATTCTTAATTCCTAGAGAGTTTTTCATTGCAGGAAGTTATAGTAAAATGTCTTTGAATGTAGAAAGAGGAAGAAAGGGCGGTCATAGTCAGCACTCTTGACATGTGCCTATGACAGGTTTAGTGTTTGTATTAACCCATTTAGCCCTTTAAGATTATGGGGGGAAGCCAGAGGATGAAAGATTTCAACGAAAGCCTCGTATGAACGGTACAATTGTTGGCCAACCGAGCATCTGATTTTTGTCAAAAGGGCATGTGCCAGGATCTTGTCTTGCATACTAACGGTACACAGTTGTCGTGTCACAAACACAAACGTAGTGACATACTACGAGGAATTTCATCTCTTTAGCGTCACCTTTTGGGCCCCTTCTGCTAATTCCATGTTTGGTGAGCATTGATTCCGAGCATGCGTGTTTGTACTTTCGACTTTTGTTTGACGGATTTATGTACCGACCATACGAAAATCTGACATCAAACCGTTGTGCGCCGAAAATGTACTAGTCTGTCATCCAACATTTTTAGGCCGGAAGTTGGACAACAATTGTCAAAAGGAGTGTACTAATGGTAAGATTTTAGGACAACAGACAAATCCCTGTCAACAATCATACCATGTGTACGAGGCTTAAGACAACAGCCACCAGCACAATGAACACTTCTCAATAAATGTAAGTACTATTCCCTGTGCTCTGTAAAAAAAAAATATATAAAAAAAAAAAACTTAGGCTTTAAAAGTACATTTTTTTCTTGTTAAAATGTACCATTGTGACTAGGCCACCTGAGTTCTGTAGGTATTACCGTATTTATCGGCGTATAACACGCACTTTTTTCCCCTTAAAATCAGGGGAAAATCGCGGGTGCGTGTTATACGCCGATCCCCTGCGATCCAGACCTGTCAGAATTAAAAAATCGCTGACCGCGATTTGAAAATGGCGCCGCCGGCGCCGAAATACACAGTGCCGGTCCTCGGCTCTTCTCGGCGGCTTTCGGTTTCACTCGAGCGCCGCCCGAACCTAGCCGAGTATACTCGGCTAGTTTCGGATGGCTCCGCTCACCGTCCGAGTGGAACCGAAAGTAAACGAGAGCCGCCGAGAAGAGCAGAGGATCGGCTCTGTGTATTTCGGCGCCGGCGGCGCCATTTTCAAATCGCGGTCGGCGATTTTGAAGCTCACAGGCTTCAGCAAGGCTGGACTGGGGCAAGGCTGGACTGGACACTGGGGAAGGCTGCACTGACATGGCTGCACTGACATGGCTGCACTGACATGGCTGCACTAGCAAGGCTGCACTGACATGGCTGCACTGACATGGCTGCACTAGCAAGGCTGAACTGACATGGCTGCACTAGCAAGGCTGCACTGACAAGGCTGCACTGACATGGCTGCACTGGCAAGGCTGCACTGACATGGCTGCACTGACAAGGCTGCACTGACAAGGCTGGACTGGGGCAAGGCTGCACTGAGAAGGCTGCAATGATGGGCATTTAAATGTAAGTTTTTTTCCCTTCAACTTCCCTCCTAAAAGTTTTTTTTCCTTAAAATTCCCTCCTAAATTGAGGTGCGTGTTATACGCCGGTGCGTGTTATACGCCGATAAATACGGTATTTTCATTTGCCCATCATGTATGATATATTTTATGCAATATATTTTAGCTGGATTACATGAAAATGGACAATACTTATTAAAAAGCAATACATGTTCAAGTTGACCATCATACAGTTTCAGAAAGTAACCCACAAATAAAACAATAGGCAATGAGAGATTTAACCAAAGTTAGAAATTATATGTAAAATGTAAAAAGCATCAACTAATTCAAATCAAATCAAACATGGATACACTATTCCTGAATACTAGAACATTTAGGAAAACTATTCACATCTGTACAAGTGTACAGTCATACAATGTATAACCTGGTATGGTGTAGTATAGAGATGGCAAAGTAGCACCTTCTTCGTATGACCTGCCTGTGATTCATATAAGTAACTGAGCTCTGCTGCACCTTATATAAAATTCACCACCATTTACCAACATGAGGTGGCTTTAGACTTGAGATTGTAGACCACACACATTCACACCATCACTTACTCCAGATACAACCAAATAAATGTACCCAATCAAAAGTTTGCCAAATAATGGCCTCTGCATTTTATTGGTTTAACATATGAAAATAAAATAACCATATATCCTTTTTTTATTGACCATCAAAACAGCATACCTTTAACCACTTGCCGACCGCCTCACGTCTATATACGTCAACAGAGCGGCACGGGCAGGCAAAATCACGTACCCCCCCCCCGGTGCCAGCGGCGGTCGGCATTTGTCTAGGAGCGATCAGAGATGAGGGGGAGGCCATCCGATCGTGGCCCCCCCCTCGCGATCGCTCCCAGCCAATGAGAAACATCCCCTGCCTGTGTATAGTACAAACAGGCAGAGGATGTGATGTCATCTCTCCTCGGCTTGGCAGTTTCCGCTCCGACGCCGAGGAGAGAAGACATCCGAGTAAGTGTAAAACACTACACAACACAGTAGAACATGCCAGGCACACTAAACACCCCCGATCCCCCCCCGATCACCCCCCGATCCCCCCCCAATCACCCCCTGTCTGTCACAAACTGACACCAAGCTGTTTTTTTTTTTTTTTTCCTGATTACTGATTGGTGTCAGTTTGTGACAGTTAGAAGTGGTAGGGCAGTGAGTATTAGCCCCCTGTAGGTCTAGGGTACCCCCCTAACCAAGTTTTAACCCCTTGATCACCCCCCGTCACCAGTGTCGCTAAGCGATCATTTTTCTGATCGCTGTATTAGTGTCGCTGGTGACGCTAGTTAGTGAGGTAAATATTTAGGTTCGCCGTCAGCGTTTTATAGCGACAGGGACCCCCATATACTACCTAATAAATGTTTTAACCCCTTGATTGCCCCCTAGTTAACCCTTTCACCACTGATCACTGTATAACCGTTACGGGTGACGCTGGTTAGTTTGTTTATTTTTTATAGTGTCAGGGCACCCGCCGTTTATTACCGAATAAAGGTTTAGCCCCCCGATCGCCCGGCGGTGATATGCGTCGCCCCAGGCAGCGTCAGATTAGCGCCAGTACCGCTAACACCCACGCACGCAGCATACGCCTCCCTTAGTGGTATAGTATCTGAATGAATCAATATCTGATCCGATCAGATCTATACTAGCGTCCCCAGCAGTTTAGGGTTCCCAAAAACGCAGTGTTAGCGGGATCAGCCCAGATACCTGCTAGCACCTGCATTTTGCCCCTCCGCCTGGCTCGGCCCAGCCCACCCAAGTGCAGTATCGATCGATCACTGTCACTTACAAAACACTAAACGCATAACTGCAGCGTTCGCAGAGTCAGGCCTGATCCCTGCGATCGCTAACAGTTTTTTTGGTAGCTTTTTGGTGAAATGGCAAGCACCAGCCCCAGGCAGCGTCAGGTTAGTGCCAGTAGCGCTAACACCCACGCACCGTACACCTCCCTTAGTGGTATAGTATCTGAACGCATCAATATCTGATCCGATCAGATCTATACTAGCGTCCCCAGCAGTTTAGGGTTCCCAAAAACGCAGTGTTAGCGGGATCAGCCCAGATACCTGCTAGCACCTGCGTTTTGCCCCTCCGCCCGGCCCAGCCCAGTCCACCCAAGTGTAGTATCGATCGATCACTGTCACTTACAAAACACTAAACACATAACTGCAGCGTTCGCAGAGTCAGGCCTGATCCCTGCGATCGCTAACAGTTTTTTTGGTAGCGTTTTGGTGAACTGGCAAGCGCCAGCGGCCTAGTACACCCCGGTCGTAGTCAAACCAGCACTGCAGTAACACTTGGTGACGTGGCGAGTCCCATAAGTGCAGCTCAAGCTGGTGAGGTGGCAAGCACAAGTAGTGTCCCGCTGCCACCAAGAAGACGAACACAGGCCCGTCGTGCCCATAGTGCCCTTCCTGCTGCATTCGCCAATCCTAATTGGGAAACCACCGCTTCTGCAGCGCCCGTACTTCCCCCATTCACATCCCCAACCAAATGCAGTCGGCTGCATGAGAGGCATTTTCTTTATGTCCTCCCGAGTACCCCTACCCAACGAACCCCCCCAAAAAAGATGTTGTGTCTGCAGCAAGCGCGGATATAGGCGTGACAGCCGCTATTATTGTCCCTCCTGTCCTGACAATCCTGGTCTTTGCATTGGTGAATGTTTTGAACGCTACCATTCACTAGTTGAGTATTAGCGTAGGGTACAGCATTGCACAGACTAGGCACACTTTCACAGGGTCTCCCAAGATGCCATCGCATTTTGAGAGACCCGAACCTGGAACCGGTTACAGTTATAAAAGTTACAGTTACAAAAAAAGTGTAAAAAAAAAAAAAAAAAACACAAACAAAAATAAAAAAAAATAAATAGTTGTCGTTTTATTGTTCTCTCTCTCTCTATTCTCTCTCTCTCTATTGTTCTGCTCTTTTTTACTGTATTCTATTCTGCAATGTTTTATTGTTATTATGTTTTATCATGTTTGCTTTTCAGGTATGCAATTTTTTATACTTTACTGTTCACTGTGCTTTATTGTTAACCATTTTTTTGTCTCCAGGTACGCCATTCACGGCTTTGAGTGGTTATACCAGAATGATGCCTGCAGGTTTAGGTATCATCTTGGTATCATTCTTTTCAGCCAGCGGTCGGCTTTCATGTAAAAGCAATCCTAGCGGCTAATTAGCCTCTAGACTGCTTTTACAAGCAGTGGGAGGGAATGCCCCCCCCCCCACCGTCTTCCATGTTTTTCTCTGGCTCTCCTGTCTCAACAGGGAACCTGAGAATGCAGCCGGTGATTCAGCCAGCTGACCATAGAGCTGATCAGAGACCAGAGTGGCTCCAAACATCTCTATGGCCTAAGAAACCGGAAGCTACGAGCATTTTATGACTTAGATTTCGCCGGATGTAAACAGCGCCATTGGGAAATTGGGAAAGCATTTTTTCACACCGATCTTGGTGTGGTCAGATGCTTTGAGGGCAGAGGAGAGATCTAGGGTCTAATAGACCCCAATTTTTTCAAAAAAGAGTACCTGTCACTACCTATTGCTATCATAGGGGATATTTACATTCCCTGAGATAACAATAAAAATGATTAAAAAAAAAAAAATGAAAGGAACAGTTTAAAAATAAGATAAAAAAGCAAAAAAATAATAAAGAAAAAAAAAAAAAAAAAAAAAAGCACCCCTGTCCCCCCTGCTCTCGCGCTAAGGTGAACACAAGCGTCGGTCTGGCGTCAAATGTAAACAGCAATTGCACCATGCATGTGAGGTGTCACCGTGAACGTCAGATCGAGCGCAGTAATTTTAGCAGTAGACCTCCTCTGTAAATCTAAAGTGGTAACCTGTAAAGGCTTTTAAAGGCTTTTAAAAATGTATTAATTTTGTTGCCACTGCACGTTTGTGCGCAATTTTAAAGCATGTCATGTTTGGTATCCATGTACTCGGCCTAAGATCATCTTTTTTATTTCATCAAACATTTGGGCAATATAGTGTGTTTTAGTGCATTAAAATTTAAAAAAGTGTGTTTTTTCCACAAAAAATGCGTTTGAAAAATCGCTGCGCAAATACTGTGTGAAAAAAAAAAATGAAACACCCACCATTTTAATCTGTAGGGCATTTGCTTTAAAAAAATATATAATGTTTGGGGGTTCAAAGTAATTTTCTTGCAAAAAAAAATAATTTTTTCATGTAATCAAAAAGTGTCAGAAAGGGCTTTGTATTCAAGTGGTTAGAAGAGTGGGTGATGTGTGACATAAGCTTCTAAATGTTGTGCATAAAATGCCAAGACAATTCAAACCCCCCCCAAATGACCCCATTTTGGAAAGTAGACACCCCAAGCTATTTGCTGAGAGGCATGTCGAGTCCATGGAATATTTTATATTGTGACACAAGTTGCAGGAAAGAGACAAATTTTTTTTTTTTTTTTTTGCACAAAGTTGTCACTAAATGAGATATTGCTCAAACATGCCATGGGGATATGTGAAATTACACCCCAAAATAAATTCTGTTGCTTCTCCTGAGTATGGGGATACCACATGTGTGGGACTTTTTGGGAGCCTAGCCGCGCACGGGACCCCGAAATCCAAGCACCGCCTTCAGGCTTTCTAAGGGCATAAATTTTTGAATTCACTCTTCACTGCCTATCACAGTTTCGGAGGCCATGGAATGCCCAGGTGGCACAAAACCCCCCCAAATGACCCCATTTTGGAAAGTAGACACCCCAAGCTATTTGCTGAGAGGTATAGTGAGTATTTTGCAGACCTCACTTTTTGTCACAAAGTTTTGAAAATTGAAAAAAGAAAAAAAAAAAATTTCTGGTCTTTCTTCATTTTCAAAAACAAATGAGAGCTGCAAAATACTCACCATGCCTCTCAGCAAATAGCTTGGGATGTCTACTTTCCAAAATGGGGTCATTTGGGGGGGGTTTGTGCCATCTGGGCATTTTATGGCCTTCAAAACTGTGATAGGCAACGAGGAGTGAAATCAAAAATTTATGCCCTTAGAAATCCTGAAGGCGGTGCTTGGGTTTGGGGCCCCGTACGCGGCTAGGCTCCCAAAAAGTCCCACACATGTGGTATCCCCGTACTCAGGAGAAGCAGCTGAATGTATTTTGGGGTGCAATTCCACATATGCCCATGGCCTGTGTGAGCAATATATCATTTAGTGACAACTTTTTGTAAATTTTTTTTTTGTCATTATTCAATCACTTGGGACAAAAAAAATAAATATTCAATGGGCTCAACATGCCTCTCAGCAATTTCCTTGGGGTGTCTACTTTCCAAAATGGGGTCATTTGGGGGGTTTTGTACTGCCCTGCCATTTTAGCACCTCAAGAAATGACATAGGCAGTCATAAACTAAAAGCTGTGCAAATTCCAGAAAATGTACCCTAGTTTGTAGACGCTATAACTTTTGCGCAAACCAATAAATATACGCTTATTGACATTTTTTTTACCAAAGACATGTGGCCGAATACATTTTGGCCTAAATGTATGACTAAAATTGAGTTTATTGGATTTTTTTTATAACAAAAAGTAGAAAATATAATTTTTTTCCAAAATTTTCGGTCTTTTTCCGTTTATAGCGCAAAAAATAAAAACGGCAGAGGTGATCAAATACCATCAAAAGAAAGCTCTATTTGTGGGAAGAAAAGGACGCAAATTTCGTTTGGGTACAGCATTGCATGACCGCGCAATTAGCAGTTAAAGCGACGCAGTGCCGAATTGTAAAAAGTGCTTTGGTCAGGAAGGGGGTAAAACCTTCCGGGGCTGAAGTGGTTAATGAAACCAAAATTTGTAACTGCTTAGTTTTCAGAACTCAAGCAGCATTACCTCATTTTAGCGTGGAAACAAAACATCCCCCCTAGACACCCAGGGTGACCCAACCACATAATAGTGCTCGCGACTGGGGACAGAGGGAGGGAGCACTTCAGCCGGTGCTCCTTGCAGGAAAAGGGGAAATTCCCAGACCAGCAGTTCCCTATAAAGGCTTCCCAGATTCCAGCACATTCTGCAGCATCCCATTGGCTAGCTGCTGTTCCTGGATTTAAAGCGGCAGTACCCTTTTAATCCTGCTTTTAACACAAAGAATACCCTTATTATTAATCCTATTTACACTATAATGAATGTGGTGGCCACAATCCCAAGTAAGTGGGGTCATACTGTGCCCCCTTTTCCAAGAACCTTAAATATAATGAATGATGACTGGCTCAATTGATGCCAACAACAGTTGTCACAATCATTTCAATAAGAATTGAATTGGCAATCAAAAACTTTGTGGTCTTTTCCTGGTTGGTTACCTAGATATTGTTCCAATAAATGCACAGATTCTCAAATAACTAGTTAAACCAGGGATCTTCAATGTGTAGTTCCACAACAGCTGGAGGGCCGTAGTTTGAAGATCCCTGAGTTAAACTGACCCATCCTGTCACTAATTCATGGCCAAATACGATGCTTAGCGCAGCCTCTTTTTTTATAAATATACCAAAGGAGGCTGTAAAGTATTTTTTCCTAAAAAATATGGAGGCAGCCTTTGCTAACCTCCTTCTGAAAATGCTGGTTGCTTGCTTTTTACTGACCCTCTAGCTTAATAAATTCTGACTCTGTAACTGCATAGTTGACCTGTGCTAGTGACACAAAATACTTAATCAGAGGTTTCTGACATCCTGGTAAAAATTGTGATAAAAAAAAGAGCCAGCAGTGGCAGTTTCGCTCTCTCTCTCTTTGCTTTCTCTCCCTTGTTCTCTTTTTCTCTCTCTTTTTTTTCTTTAACAAATGCCTCTGACCTTCAGAATACTTGCTATCACAGAACAAGTAGAACAATCTCTTACAGAATGGCTGTTACTTTCTTTTACTTATTGAAATGTGTGAGGGAGGATCCGCACTAGTGAAACATCCGTTTATTGGTCAATTCACAAGACTAACAGAGGGCACAGAAAGAAGTGAAGATTTTTTTCCCAAGATATTACTTTTGAAAAAAATGTGTTCTGTCAATGACTACCTTCATGCAAGACTTTAATGCATCTCGTTGCAAAATTGGTATGGAAATGAAACAAAAAAAAGTTTTTTCTTTCTCAATACTTCATCATTAAAAGATAAAAGTCTTGATTTCTACAGAATACAACATTTCTGCCACATTCTTTCTAAAAAAAAAGTTCTACTGTTTACTCAGTAATTCAGCCAGTTTGTACTGGTAGGTGACTTTTTTGCTTTAGAGAGAAATGTACAAAATAATTCATTTTGTGAAAATTATTTTGTTTCTCCTTAATGGATCATTTGTTAAACATATATGTTACAAATTTGTGGATCTAGTACTTTACTTTTGATTAAAACAGGCAACGTGGAAGCTGGAATATTCCTTCAAGATAAAGCTGTAGTCATGGAGAACAAGTTTTTGCCCCATACAGCTTCCTCCTAGTTTTCAGAATCCACAATGCAACCTTTCTTTGGCTATCCTTGGTTTAATTGTAGTGCAGCTATTTGATTTAAAACCAAAAGGAGAAGATGAACGGCAAATAAATGCTTTATTAGCAGACAATATCCTTTGCATTTTATACTATTCTCGTAGGCATGCCAGATGCATTAGCTTGCCTATACACTATATTGTCAAAAGTATTGGGACACTTATCTTTACATGCACATGAACTTTATTGGCATCCCAGTCTTGGTTCATAGGGTTCAATATTGAGTTGGCCCATCCCTTCCAGCTAAAACAGCTTCAACTCTTCTGGGAAGGCTGTCCACAAGGTTTAGGAGTGTGTCTATGGGAATGTTTGACCATTCTTCCAGAAGCGCATTTGTGAGGTCAAGCATTGATGTTGGCTGAGAAGGCCTGGCTTGCAGTCACCACTCTAATTCATCCCAAAGGTGTTATATCGTGTTGAGGTCAGGACTCTGTGCAGGCCAGTCAAGTTTCTCCACCCCAAACTCGCTCATCCATGTCTTTATGGACTTTTCTCTATGCACTGGTCTAAATCATTTGGTAGAAGGGGGATTATACTAATGCACTGCCGTAAAAATGCACTAATGCATTCCAATATAGAAATTATTATAGAAATAATAGAAATTACCAACGTCGCCATACACAATACAGCTATCAATCAGATGCTTCTGATACCTCATCTGTGGCCTCTAATATGTCGCAATCTCTCCCTAAAATGAATAAACATACAAGAAAACAAAAAAGACAGAGGGATGGAGCTAGCTCTGGGGGAGACCCAAACGGAACCAAGGGAATTGCACACGCAAAACTCCTATCAAAACACCCACCTTCTCTGATAACACTTCCGGTCCAACTTTGGTTGGATCAAATACAAAAGAAATAACTCCCTCTACTACTATCAAAATCCCGAGTCTGTTCCAGTCAAAAAACTTGAGCTCCCCCTCCATCCCCCAACATAAAACACACTGCACCCCAACCATACAACATTGTCAACCTTTCATCATATCCCCTCACAGCGGATGAAACCTCCGTATTATCCAGGGGACTTACATTTTGCCCTAACTGTAAGATTGACAAATTTGAAATAATAAAAGATGTACACCTATTCACACGCAAGCTTCAGCTACAAAGCATGTTCGACAAAACTGATGCGGATTCAATTACCTTTCAAACAATTAGAGAACGTCAAGCACTAACGGACTTAAATGCACTCCTAGAAGAGAGTGACACTCGAGACCTCATCGATGTCATCGATTTGGAGTCTCTTCTAAATCAATCCACAAACCCCACAGTGACCGAACAACACGGATTGGTACAGACCCATAAATTTCAAACAATCACTCGGTTTAACGAGGAATTTTACATCCTCGTTGATCGAGCATTGAATAACAATATCATTTCCAACCAAATGTGGAAATTTATCCGGACTACATTTCCGGTTATTCCTACATTTTATTCCCTCCCCAAGATTAATAAGAACCCGAAGGACCCCCCAGGTAGACCCATTGTGTCGGGTAATGGATCCATTACTGAAAACCTTTCAAAAGTAGTAGACGAACACCTTAGACCATTAGTGTCTTCCTTACCGTCTTATATAAGAGACACGATCCACCTACTTCAAATTATTAATGGAGTCCGATTATCTGATCATGCCATTCTGGTCTCTATCGACGTAGAAACATTGTACAACTCTATACCACACAGTAAGGGGTTAGCCTGTATTCAAAAAATTCTATCTCAAACCACAGCCCTCTGAAAAACCATTTAATGAGTTTATATTACAGGCATTGGACTACATACTCCAACATAACGTCTTTAGTTTTCATGGACAATACTTCCTCCAGGTGCAGGGCATAGCCATGGGCACTTGCTGTGCCCCTGGCTACACCAATCTGTACCTGGGGGAATGGGAGAAGGCCTTATTCAATGATGGGGATCTCTCGATGTACCTGCGCCATATCACCATGTGGTGCAGGTGCATCGATGACATCCTTATCTTATGGGAGGGACCAATTGACTTACTTCACAGTTTTCTAACCACTTTAAATTGTAATGCATTTAATTTAAACTTTACAATGACCCATGATTACACATCTATAACCTTTTTGGAAGTTGAGATATTCAAAGACGCAGATAATTCTTTGGCCTGCAAACTCCATTGCAAACCCACCTCGGGGAATACTATTCTACATTCGGATAGTTTTCACCCGAGACCACTAATCAACTCCATTCCCTTTAGCCAATTTCTTAGGATCAAACGTAACTGTTCGAACAATGACGATTTCCTTTGTGAAGCTAGAGCCCTAAAAAAGCGTCTCTTGGATAGAGGCTATAGCCATAGATGTTTAAAACGAGCCTTTAACAAGGCTAACAGCCGGGATAGACAGGACTTGTTACAATCACAGAACAGATAAATTCGCAACACTAATCCTTATACCAGGATAATTACTACTTTTTCAAATGAACATATAGAGATAAGGCATATTCTGGCTAAATATTGGCATGTCTTAACTAATGATCCAGTAGTGGGCCCCTTTGTTTCCCCTAACCCCTTAGTCACCTTTGGACGCAACACATCTGTTGGAGATCGTTTAGTTAAGAGCGAATTCAAAGGACTAACCCATGGTGACCCCTGTTACACCCTTGGCACCTTTCCATGTGGCTCATGTGGCTATTGTAGGTATATTAACACAAACAAAAATCCACATCTTCCCAATGGGTGGATCTTTTCCCCGAAACACTACACCAACTGTCAGACCACATTTGTGGTGTATTTATTACAATGCGACTGTGGCTGCTATTATGTTGGCAAAACCATTCAGAAATTGTGTAAGCGCCTATATCGCCACATAGCAGCCATGAAAACAAAAGATCCAGATTTCCCATGGGGTCGCCACATAGAGCTAGTTCATAATGAACGCTTTCCGAAGATCTCAGTTTTGGTACTGGACCGTCTCCACCAAACTCCCAGAGGTGGAGACTTAAACAAATTACTTCTTCAACGAGAAATGAGGTGGATTTCAAACTTGAATGCCACCTCACCTCCAGGCCTAAATGAAATACTAAACTTCAAACCGTTCCTACAGGGCTTCACATCAGGAGGCTACGAAGGTGACTTATGATCATCTAGATAGTCCCTACTGATATATTGTCTAGCAACAAACCGCCTTATAGGTATAACCATAGACATGCCTTTTACATATAGCCTATACTGTATGATGCTGTAACCTGACCTTTTAAATTCATGCTGTACAAATCTGTATTATTATACTCACCATTTTCATGTGTTACCTTGTTTATTACATGAGATATATAATGTATAAGGTTGTTAATATTACTACTCTTACCTTGGAATTACATACTATATAAATATGTAATGCTGTATGTATTATCTTCATGTATTGCTATGTACTTTAATTATGTATGTCTCATGTGTCTATGCATGTTATATTATGGTCGGATTTTGTTTGATATAATGTTATTCCCTCTTTTCAGTCTCCAATATCAGATTATCCACACATATGGAAAATCTTTTGTACTATGCTGCTTCCCTCACCAAGGATTGATTGCCCCGCAGTGAGTCTATCTGATGCTAACTACTGGTATTATGTCCCCGGGCACGGGTAGGCCCCACATCTTCTGATAGTGGGGCCTTATTTAGGGCTCTTGGCGGTCCATTCGATCCACCATTCGCGCATGCGTGATACGGCTGCTCCCTGGACCGGCCTGCAGTGGGCCCCCCCCTCCCTGACGTCATCGCGCCTTATGACGCGGTGGCGCTGGACACCGCCGCGCCGAGGGAACGGCTTTCGGCGCACAGTATCTCCTCTGCTGACACCGATCAGCTGATGGTGTAGTGACGCCGAACCTCACCCGACCCCTCATGTATTATACAACACAGCCAGCATGACACATACCCCGCCCAGTATAGGCGGGGTTACCCTTACTCAGCTGGTATTTCAACCTCCAGGTGCAGACACACTGTTGTGCTGCACACCTAGACTGCACATCTAGGAGGAGGATGATTTCTTTGACAAATTGAAAATTCAAAGTAAGTACTAGGCTTCACTATACTGAGATGGCGACTTTTCCATGTATTTTTATACTCCCATGATGTGTTATGCCAATATACATATATATATATACACTTTGGATAAAACCATTGACCCACTTTGTAAGCATAGTTTCTAAGTCACATTGGTTGTATCATAGAGTAAACCTTGGATATGACAGGCTTTTTTCCAGGCCAGTCTATTTCTATTCTTTATCTTTCTATACCCTCCCGTTTATTACATGAATTTGCATATGTGTGATTACATCACACTTTTATGACCAAATTGTAGCACTAAAGAGGGGCTTATTGGGATGCAATTATATTTACTGCACATTAGGTATTTTACTTTTTGATTTATTTTGTTTATTGATCTACCTTTTGATACTTATATCATACCATATATTTATATTTAGGGACGCACATTCCCCTTTTCCTTTTCTGCTGTTCCTTGTGGACGCTGGTGATTTGGCGCATTTGACGCATCTGCTGGGCTTTAAGATCTCCCATTTACACATACTACAGGGATTCCAGACAACCCCAAATCCTTGGCTTCCAATATATAAGCCTATATATGGCCTTACCTATCTAAACATATGGGTGTGACTGATGCTGTGATGACTGAAACTTGGAATACCACTTGATAAGCCATCAGGTTATAATCCAGCCAGGATATGCATATAGTTCTGTGAACAAGTAAGTCCTCTCTCTCTTTTTTGTTTTTTTGCTTTCCCAAGCTCTCATTCTCCACCACCTATATTCTATGATATATGTTCATTGCATACGTGTACTAATGATTGGTATGTTTTACCTATGTACCTCCCCAGATTATACAATAATCCTCACAGGAAACCCCTGAAGAAGGAATTGCACTTTTAAATCTGAAACATGTTGGGTTCCTATATATCATGTATATGTATGTTTCTTTAACTCAGAACGTCCATCTATATGGTCTAGGTATTTTGTATGAACTGTTCATTGCCTTTTTTTTTTAAAATACCCTATTTTGTATATTTCAAATAAAGTATATCTTTTTATTACCTTTGGGCACCTTGTCATACCAATCATATTATCCATTAGTCCCTTTGTATACTCATTTCCCCCTCACCCGTACAATCCCAGGGCCCTTCCTTTTTTTATCTTTCCAAATGCATTCCAATATACGGCAGTAAACGTGCACTAAACCTTCCCTGACACTATATGAACGGTTGCACTACACTCACATTTCACTATCACTATATTCACACTACACTTACACTCACAATAGAATTACAATAGCACTCTAATTTGATAGTAGCAATGAACAGAGCCCTGTTCTATATATCTCCACTCCAATATCAAACTGCAAATGGCTGCTCTGGGTAGGATCCTTTTATAGTGGAATGTGGGTCTGTGAGCAATGAGCCATGATTGGGCATGGTCATTCTTACTTTCTCCAATTATGGCTTTGATAGTGTTCTGTGCCCTTACTGGGCAAATCCTTCATTGCGGCCAATCAGGGCTACCAATGCTCTGTGCGGCATGCAGTGCACTGTGGGGCGCTGGGCGCATCGAAGAAATGGTCAAACGCCCTGACAATTTGGGTGTTTGGGCGCCGAACCGTAATTTATGCTTGGGCCGAACCATTCACCCAACACTATCAATATTCCCATTGCACATGTTCACAAAATAGGCTGAGGAATAGATGGGTGCTGCAGCAATGGCCATCTGGAACCTGGTACAATCACAGATCAATGCGCATATTTGCCAGCACACAATGGATCTTCAAATAACATCCAAAAAAACTTTCAAAGTCATCACATGATCACAGTAGAAGAATGCAACATTTTGGCATGCCTGACAAAGGGGTCTTGATGGCACTAAAACATTGCACTCTTCCGCTGTGATCTGATCACTTTGAATAAAAGTTTTTTGGATGTTATCTGAAGATCCATGATGTGCTGGCAAATATGTGTAAAAACAAGCAAATGATCAGGGCATAGAACAAATTATGGGCCTGAGTTTGTTAATGTTCCAGGACTGACTGGTTCCCATTTATATATATTAGAGTTTCACCAGGCTAATAAAGACTAAGTGTAGGTTTGGTTCTTTGCAAAGATCAATTTCTTGTGTTTTATATTGCCAGTAGTCCAGTTTCCATGGATATTTCAGCTGCATGCTATCTACTTAGGTAATCTTTTACCTAATAGACCGTAATAGGGATGAGCCAAACACCCCCCTGTTCGGTTCGCACCAGAACATGCGAACAGGAAAAAAGTTAGCTCGAACACGCGAACACCGTTAAAGTCTATGGGACACGAACATGAATAATCAAAAGTGCTAATTTTAAAGGCTTATATGCAAGTTATTGTCATAAAAAGTGTTTGGGGACCCGGGTCCTGCCCCAGGGGACATGGATCAACGCAAAAAAAGTTTTTTCAGGAGCAGTGATTTTAATAATGCTTAAAGTCAAACAATAAAAGTGTAATATCCCTTTAAATTTCATACCTGGGGGTGTCTATAGTATGCCTGTAAAGGGGCGCATGTTTCCCGTGTTTAGAACAGTCTGAGAGCAAAATGACATTTCGAAGGAAAAAATTCCATTGAAAACTACCCGCAGCTATTCCATTGCCGACAATAAACATAGAAGTTCATTGATAAAAACGGCATGGGAATTCAACACAGGGAAACCCCGAACCAAAATTAAAAAAAAAAAAAATGATGTGGGAGTCCCCCTAAATTCCATACCAGGCCCTTCAGGTCTGGTATGGATATTAAGGGGAACCCCGGCCAAAATAAAAAAAAAAAATGACGTGGGGTCCCCCCTAAATTCCATACCAGACCCTTCAGGTCTGGTATGGATTTTAAGGGGAACCCCACGCCAAAAAAAAAAAAAAAATGGCGTGGGGTCCCCCCAAAAATCCATACCAGACCCTTATCCGAGCACGCAACCTGGCGGGCCGCAGGAAAAGATGGGGGGACGAGAGTGCGCCCCCCCCTCCTGAACCGTACTAGGCCACATGCCCTCAACATTGGGAGGGTGCTTTGGGGTAGCCCCCCAAAACACCTTGTCCCCATGTTGATGAGGACAAGGGCCTCATCCCCACAACCCTGGCCGGTGGTTGTGGGGGTCTGCGGGCGGGGGGCTTATCGGAATCTGGAAGCTCCCTTTAACAAGGGGACCCCCAGATCCCGGCCCCCCCGTGTGAAATGGTAAGGGGGTACTTACCCCTACCATTTTACTAAAAAACTGTCAAAAATGTTAAAAATGACAAGAGACAGTTTTTGACAATTCCTATATTTAAATGCTTCTTCTTTCTTCTATCTTCCTTCATCTTCTTCTTCTTCTGGTTCTTCTGGCTCTTCTGGTTCTTCCTCCGGCGTTCTTGTCCAGCATCTCCTCCGCGGCGTCTTCTATCTTCTTCTCCTCTGGCCGCTCCGCACCCATGGCATGGGGGGAGGCAACCGCTCTTCTCTTCATCTTCATTCTCTTCTCTTCTTCCTTCTTCTCTTCTTCATTTTCTTCTCCGGGCCGCTCCGCACCCATGCTGGCATGGAGGGAGGCTCCCGCTGTGTGACGGAGTCTCCTCGTTTGACGGTTCTTAAATAACGGGGAGCGGGGCCACCCGGTGACCCCGCCCCCTCTGACGCATGGTGACTTGACGGGACTTCCCTGTGACGTCACGGGGAATGCCACAGGGAAGTCCCGTCATGTCCCGTGCGTCAGAGGGGGCGGGGTCACCGGGTGGTCCCGCCCCCCGTTGTTTAAGAACCGTCAGACGAGGAGACGCTGTCACACAGCGGGAGCCTCCCTCCATGCCAGCATGGATGCGGAGCGGCCCGGAGAAGAAAATGAAGAAGAGAAGAAGAGAAGAAGGAAGAAGAGAAGAGGATGAAGAAGAAGATGAAGAGAAGAGCGGAGCCTCCCCCATGCCATGGGTGCGGAGCGGCCCGGGGAGAAGAAGATAGAAGACGCCGTGGAGGAGATGCTGGACGAGAACGCCGGAGGAAGAACCAGAAGAGCCAGAAGAAGATGAAGGAATATAGAAGAAAGAAGAAGCATTTAAATAAAGGAATTGTCAAAAACTGTCTCTTGTCATTTTTAACATTTTTGACAGTTTTTTAGTGAAATGGTAGGGGTAAGTACCCCCTTACCATTTCACACAGGGGGGGGCCGGGATCTGGGGGTTCCCTTGTTAAAGGGGGCTTCCAGATTCCGATAAGCCCCCCGCCCGCAGACCCCCACAACCACCGGCCAGGGTTGTGGGGATGAGGCCCTTGTCCTCATCAACATGGGGACAAGGTGTTTTGAGGGGCTACCCCAAAGCACCCTCCCAATGTTGAGGGCATGTGGCCTGGTACGGTTCAGGAGGGGGGGCGCACTCTCGTTCCCCCCTCTTTTCCTGCGGCCTGCCAGGTTGCGTGCTCGGATAAGGGTCTGGTATGAATTTTTGGGGGGACACCACGCCGTTTTTTTTTTTTTTTGGCGCGGGCTTCCCCTTAAAATCCATACCAGACCTGAATGGCCTGGTATGGAATTTAGGGGGACTCCCACGTCTTTTTTTTTTTTTTTAATTTTGGTTCGGGGTTTTCCTGTGTTGAATTCCCATGCCGTTTTTATCAATGAACTACTATGTGTATTGTCGGCAATGCAATAGCCGCGGGTAGTTTTAAATGGAATTTTTCCTTCGAAATGTCATTTTGCTGTCAGACTGTTCTAAACACAGGAAACATGCGCCCCTTTACCGGCATACTGTAGACACCCCCCAGGTACGAAATTTAAAAGGATATTACACTTTTATTGTTTGACTTTAAGCATTATTAAAATCACTGCTCCTGAAAAAAACGGCCGTTTTTAAAACTTTTTTTGCATTGATCCATGTCCCCTGGGGCAGGACCCGGGTCTCCAAACACTTTTTATGACAATAACTTGCATATAAGCCTTTAAAATTAGCACTTTTGATTTCTCCCATAGACTTTTAAAGGGTGTTCTGTGGCATTCGAATTTGCCGCGAACACCCCAAATTGTTCGCTGTTCGGCGAACTTGCGAACAGCCAATGTTCAAGTCGAACATGAGTTCGAGCTCATCCCTAGACCTTAATATTATAGCGCTGTTTCCTCCATATTGGGGGGGGGGGGGTTGTGGCAAATATGTATGTTGACCATTGCTGCAAGTGACAATCCTGTGTACCTGTGTTTGCAGAATCCCAGTGCCGCAAGCAACTCACACTCCTGCGCACCTAGAATCTCAGTGCACTACAAATATTTTTACCAATCCCCTAATAATCTTAAGTACCACTTTCCTGCCATGATTGAATAACTACTGATTTTCTAACTACTCCTTCAGTTGCTTAGGATCTTTGCTGGATACTGTGTTCTGTGGCTCCAAATCTACTGGACCTGTCATGCATAATTTTCACTCTTCATAAGATCATTTTTGTAAATATTATATTATGGAGAAAGAGGTGGGGGGTGGAGGGATGCACCTAAAATTCAAAATGCCTAGACAGAGAACACTTCACTTCTGGAATATCCAAGAAAGTATTCAAAAAGCCAGGGACTCCAACTGTAAATAAGATATCACTGTTGTGACTAACTATGCAAAGCCAAACTCCTTCCATTGTTTTTTTTTAGGATATAGTAAGGAAGAGTTAAAATCTTCAGTCTGAGTTACATAGATCAGACTTTAATACAAAGTTTCAAATCATTATTTTCTAATTTAAAGTGATGGAAGTCACAGCATGAGCAATTTTGCAGGAACACGGTTTATTTTGAACACATCTACACAATTTAATGATATTTTTGTGCATCTTCACAATTTAATGAGCTTTTAAAACTTTATTAAAGAATTCCATTTTTATATTCAATATAAAATCTAACAATATTCTCGATTCTGTGTGTAAAATGAAAAAACATTAAGAATGTTTTATGCTTGCAGGTGTGCATGAGAATAAAATACTTTTAAAATACAAAATCAAAAAGAAGCAACTTATATCTTTGTGGCTATTACCCCCTATAACGAGTCTTACATGGCCTTTTCCAGTCATTGGTGCTTGTATGCTAAAGACTCCTTTGCACAATGGCTTGATTCAACTAAAATGAACCTTCTGGTTTGACAGTTTTATAAAACACTTAAAATATTCCAGATTTTGATATGGCTTAATCTCTTTGTAAGGCTTTTGATGTTGGATCAGAGTTTATTTGAATTTCAAATATTTATCACATTCATTAATTAGGCTTCTGTCTAGTGTAGATTACTTAATATTGCTTAAGATCTGCTTTGTATGAGAAATCCTTACCAAAGTCTTCACACAGCTTTTTTTGTGTGTAAATTCTCTGGTGTCAATATGTGGGTCCAACATAGTTGTGAAATCAAGGCTGCAAGAAACAGAACAGGCCATGCAGTGAGGACGTTGGCAGAGAAGAAAGAGGCATGAGGCCTGAACAGTATACTGGAGAAGGAGGTTTTTGAACATCTAAATGGCTTCTCTCCTATGTGGAAAGAAAGACTAAAGTTGTTCAAGAACAACATACTACACTGTCAATATGCTTATGGCTTCTCTTCGGTGTGGGTCATTTGGCATTGTGCAAGATTTATCTTATTTGAGGAGCTCTTGTCACATTTACAACTAGATTGCTTTTCGCCTATGTGAATTCTCTGGTGTTGAGTAAAGTTAGACTTGGCCGAGAAGCACTTGGCACCTCCTGAACATTTAAATGGATTTTCTCTCGTGTGAGTCTTCTGGTGTTGCGTAAGATGATCATTTCGTGAAAAGAACTTGCTGCATTCTGAACATTTAAATGTTTTTTCACCTGTGTGAATCTTCTGGTGTTTAACAAGATTATTTTTTAGTGAGAAGCGCTTGTCACATTCTGAACATTTAAACGGCTTTTCTCCTGTGTGAGCCTTCTGGTGCTGAACAAGAGTTTGCCTATGAGAGAAGTACTTATCACATTCTGAACATTTAAATGGTTTCTCTCCCGTGTGAGTCTTCTGGTGTGAAATAAGACTCTGTTTTAATGAGAAGCTCTTGTCACATTCTGAACATTTAAATGGCTTCTCTCCTGTGTGAATTCTCTGATGTTCAGCAAAATGATTACTTTGTGAGAAGCACTTTTCACATTCTGAGCATTTAAATGGTTTCTCTCCTGTGTGAGTCTTCTGGTGTCTAGTAAGATGAGTATGTCGTAAAAAGCACTTGTCACATTCTGAACATTTAAATGGTTTCTCTCCTGTGTGAATTCTCTGGTGTTCAGCAAGATGATGACTATGTGAGAAGCATTTGTCACATTCTGAACATTTAAATGGTTTCTCTCCTGTGTGAGTCTTCTGGTGTTGAGTAAGATGGGAATGTTCTAAGAAGCACTTGTCACATTCTAAACATTTAAATGGTTTTTCTCCTGTGTGATGTCTCTGATGTACAGCAAGATGACTTTCTGTTGAGAAGCATTTGCTACATTCTGAACATTTAAATGGTTTCTCCCCTGTGTGAATTCTTTTGTGCACAGTAAGAGTACGAAGTTGTGTAAAGCACTTGCAACATTCTGAACATTTGAATGGCTTCTCTCCTGTGTGAATTCTCTGGTGTATAGTAAGAGTACAAGATTGTGAGAAGCACTTGCCACATTCTGAACATTTGAATGGCTTCAGTCCAGTGTGAATCCTGTGGTGAATATCAAGTTGAGACTTAAAAGTAAAACTTTTCTGGCACTCAGAGCACTTAAACGGTTTGTGCACTACTTGACTCATTGCGTGTCGATGAAGATCTCTTCAGCTGTAAAATGTGTCAATTGCAGGCCTTGAATGGTTGATTCAGCTCATTTATCTAAGTGGAAAAAAATAGAATCATAATATTAACCGACTAAAGCCATATATTGTATTTTTGAGACTCAGAAAAATGGTTTTATTAGAAAAAACAACAAAAAAAAAACAGCTTCCAAAGTAATACAAATACAATACACTTTTAAGTATTCAGATTATAATACTCTAAAGGCTTTAACAGCAAAACATATTGTGACACAGGAATCGCATTAAGGATTAATGCGAGATTCAGAACTATCATATCTGAGCAGAGAAAGCTGTGTTTTACCTATCTGAATTCTGGATCAGAACATTCAATACTGTGTCTGGGTATTGCTAGACACCTGAAACCTGGCTAAGTACACAGGTGTGCTGGGTAGTTGTATACTCTAGACTGAGGATAGCTCAGAGCTTCCAGTTTTGAGACTGCTCCCAGTGTGGGAGATGTAAAAGCTCACCCAGGGTTCAGGGGGCCCCAGCCAGAAGCCAAAAGACAGATGGCCTCATATTTTGTGGGGACAGCAAATGTACACTGTTATACAAGCTGTACACTCACTACTTTACATTGTAGCAAAGTGTCATTTTTTCAGTGTTGTCACATGAAAAGATATAATAAAATATTTACAAAAATGGGAGGGATGTACTCACTTTTATGAGATACTGTATATACAATTCACTACCATTTTCCAATATGAGGTGGCTTTATGCTTTCTAAAAGGGTTGAATCTACATAAAAAGGCATGCTTTTATAATGCTTGTTGGATAATGCGATTGTCCTCTGTTTCCACTCCACTCTGTTTCCACTCACTATCTGTGTCATTAACATTTTAATACTGGGAGCGAATAGAATAGGAAATAATTTTAAATTAAAATACATGATTTGTTCAACTGATAACAGGTGACACAATATTTTTGTTATGAAATTAATTGGCCATCAAATACTTTGTGGTCTTTAAAAAAAAAAAAAAAAAGTTGGTTTCCCTAAGATATTGTTGCATGAAATGCATGGATCCTCAAATAACATATTATTTTTAGGGTGTCTTTAGCCACTTGCCGACCGCTGCATGCCGAAATATGTCAGCACAATGGCAGCGGTGGGCAAATGGGTGTACCTGTACCTCCCCTTTAATTGGCAGGGTAAGTGGGCGTGCGGGCACTGCCTGCCCGTCGCGTACAGCGTGACCGTGCCCACGGGACCCGCAGACTCGATGTCCGCAGGTCTCCCGGCCATCGTGTCACGGAGCCGCAGAACAGGGAAGTGCCTATGTAAACAAGGCATTTCCCCGTTCTGCCATGTGACATGACAGAAATCACTATTCCCTGTCATCGGAAGCAGTGATCGCTGTCATGTGAGTTGCAGCCCGTCCCCCCCAGTTAGAATTACTCCCTAGGACACACTTAACCCCTTGATTGCAACCTAGTGTTTAACCCCTTCCCTGCCAGTGTCATTTGCACAGTAATCAGTGCATTTTTATAGCACTGATCGCTGTATAATGACAATAATAAAAATGCCATAAAACTATCCCCTATTTTGTAGACAATATAACTTTTGTGCAAACCAATCAATATATGCTTATTGTGATTTTTTTTACCAAAAAATATGTAGAATACATATCGGCCTAAACTGAGGAAAACATTTGTTTTTTATATATTTTTGGGGGATATTTATTATAGCAAAAAGTAAAAAATATTGCTTTTTTTTCAAAATTGTAGCTCTTTTTTTGTTTATTGCGCTAAAAAAAAAAAAAAAAAAATCGCAGGGGTGATCAAATACCACCAAAAGATAGCTCTATTTGTGGGGAAAAAAAAGGACGTCAATTTTGTTTGGGTGCAACGCCGCATGACCATGCAATTGTCAGTTAAAGCGACGCAGTGCCGAATCGCAAAAAGTGCTCTGGTCAGGAAGGGGGTAAAATCTTCTGGAGCTGAAGTGGTTAAATTGATCCTTGGGGTTGATTTAATTTAAACTGGAGAAGGCAAAATCTGCATAGAAACCAATTGGTTTCCAGTAGCTAATTGCCTACCATGCACAGCTGCATCAGATTTTGCACTCTCCAGTTTTAGTAAATCAACCCCGTCACCAATTCATGGCCACATAAGATGCTTAGCACAGGTCCTGGTTTGACTAAGAAAAATATGCAAGTCACCTTTGCTAAACTTCTTAAAACGTGGTTTTATTTTTACTGACCCTCTATCTTCATTATTTCCAATTCCCTGGCTGCATAGTTGTGTTAGTGCTAGGGACACAACATACAAAAACCACAGAGTCGATATGACATCTTGTTAAAAAAAAACAATTGCAAAATGTGTGAGGGAGGATCCAAAGCTCACAATCAGTTTATTGGTCAAAACACAAAACTAGTGGAGGGCACAGAGGGAAGTAAAGATTTTTTTTTTTCTGTCTTTTTTTCTGTTTTTTTACTTTGAGAATAAAGTCTTCTGTCTAAGGCCTCGTACACATGATACGAAAATCGAAAGGAAAAATTCATAAAACGAACGGTCTGCGGATTTTCGGATCGTTCCTACGGTGCTTTCGACAGCCGATTTGACTTTTTGGTCAGACAAAAGCTGGATGTGCAGGCTATAAAATGTTTGTCTGATGTGAACTCAACGTCTGATTTTCAGGTGGACAGTACAGAAAGCATCACACAAAAGTCAAAAGTACAAACACGCATGATCGGAATCAAGGATCGACTGGGAAGAGTTTGGTCTTGTAAACTACTGTTCGTAATCTAGAATAAACTAGAATAGACACGGCAATTGATGAAATGCAGCACAAATTCTCATCTTCTTTAATGGGATAATAATGAAGCTGCTTTGCTGGTGATACTGATGTAGTTATGCCAAAAGTAAAAGGCATATGTTTTGTACGATCTGAAAATAGTGAATCAACGCTCACCCAACTTCTAACATGAAATTAGCAGAAGGGGCTCAAAGGGTGACGTCCAGAAATGAACTTCCTCTTTATACTCTCATAGTACGTCACTACGTTCGTGTTTGTCAAACGACAATTTGCTGATAGTTCGTAAGCTAGACAAAAGCCTGCACACACGCTTTTGACAAAAATCAGACCCTTGGTCGTGCAACAATCGAACCGTGTGTTCGAGGCCTTATGCTCTGTACACACGGTCGGATTTTCAGATGGAAAATGTGCGATCGGGAGCTTGTTGTCGGAAATTCCGAGCGTGTGTGGGCTCCATCGGACATTTTCTATCAGAATTTCTGACACACAAAGTTTGAGAGCAGGCTATAAAATTTTCAGACAACAAAATCTGATTGCGTCAATTCCGACTGTGTGTGAACAATTCCGACGCACAAAGTGCCACGCATGCTCAGAATAAATTCCGAGACAGAACTGCTCGGTCTGGTAAAATTAGCGTTCGGAATGGATATAGCACTGTCGTCACGCTGCAATGTTTTAAATGGTTTAATGCAGCGCACTCTCTTCTTCTTTATAATGCTAGAAGAATGAAGTAGTTTTGCTGCTCATAGTCACACAGACTTCTCACAAACTTCTTTTTTTATTATTTTTCATGATTTCATCAATATATTTTTATTTGCCACATCTGACTAAAAATTTATAATTTTGTTTTTTTTTTTAATTTTTTAATTTTTTGGTTTATATTTTTTTAAAGCCTGATCTTGTGTTTTTTGTTTTTGGTTAATTTTTTCTACTCCAGAAGATTTTTGGGTGTGTTTTGTGTGTCAAGTTACCACAACACCATTATTATCTTGTATTATTTAATCTCAAGGAGATTGCTTGGTGTTGGTGTCTCTTGTTAATTTCACATTGTATTTTTGAAATGTACCTGCCTCCTCACAAACTGTCCTTTTTTAAAACACACATAGGCAAGTATAATTGAAACAAAAATTCCTTTATTAAGGGCTCATAACCAAACAAAGAGGAAGGCAACGCTGGATAAACAGCAGAAATTGGCAAAGCCTTTGATCCCCAGGGCAGACATCAATTATTTACTGGCAAAATTGGTGGCCTGAGGAGTCCTTATCTAAGGGAGTACAATCTGGTTAAGAAGTCCAAAAGAACATGAAAGCAGCAGATGACATGTATGTTCCCAGGCTGTGGTCATACAAGAGCCTGCATCTTTTGCCAGACCAGACTGAACCCAGGCCATCACTCTCTGGTCTTCCTTACACGCTTCCTTCCTGGGTGTGGCACTGGTGTTGGAGGTGTGGCAGGAGGAGGAGTAGGACCTGGAGGAGTAGGACCTGGAGGAGGAGGACCATGGGTGAGCTGACAAATGTGGGTTTGGCATGTGAACTGGCCCCTCAAACCCTTATTTAGTGCTTCTAAAATGAGAAACTCACATAAGAGGCGTTGGCCCTCCTCCATTTCCATCATTTTGCATGCTGTTAGGTCAGCAAAGTCCTCTTCCACACCATGGGGGGTTCTGAGGGCCTCAGTAGCCTTCCAAAATAGGCCAATTGCAGCCTCCTCCAGGTTACTCCTCTCCCTGCCACTTTTTCTTTGAAGGCAGAGGGGAGGGACCTGGGTATCGGGCAGCCTACTTGGCCCAGCCACCTCCTGGCTGAGACTTTCCTGTGTATGAAAAAGGGACATTGTTTTAGTTTTTGGTTCATCAATCACAATCATAAATTAGTACTCCAAACTAACATATATTTAACATCATTCATTTGACAACCAGAAATATTTAGAAGAATGCTATACCTGGCTCAAGCTGGGCTCCTCCACATGTTGCTGCCTGGAAGGCCCAGGTTGGATGTCTGAAGTCTCAGCTGAGGGGGAAGAAAGCGTGGAAGGAAGAGTGGAGAGTGCTGGCCTGGGTTCAGTCTGACCTGCCAGAAAATGCAGTCTGTCATAGTACCACAGCCTGGGGATATAAACATCATCTGCCGCACCTGATCTCAGGGAATCCTGGACCTTCTTGTGCTCCCTTAGATAAGTGCTCCTCATGCCACCAATTAGGATCTTCAAATAGGTGATGTCTGCCGTGGGGATCACCGGCTTCACAAATTGCAGCAAATTATCCAGCGCTGCCTTCCTCTATGTTTGGTTTTATAATCGGGGTGGTTTACTTGCCACAGGCAGGGTAGCTCCCAGAACATATCTATGAATATGGGGATAAAGTCCTGATCCTTCAATATATCCATTTTCTCTGCAAGACACAACACAAGACAAACCCTAGGCTAAACTCTCCTAATCTTGTCCCAATATAGGCCTCAATTTCTAAGCAGTATAGGCCCAAGTTTAAATGTTACCTTCGTTATCACGATCGGCGCTTCCGATACTCCTTCCTCCGCTCACAGATCATACGTACTAGGCACACGTGTTACGCTTAATATACACTGCACATGCGTGAAACTTCGCCCGCCCCTGACGTTCTTTCTAGTCTATTTCCCGCCTCTTCTCGTTCGGCGCAGTGGGGAAGAGCACATGGCGGAGACAGAGAAGGTGTCTGATAATTACAGCAACGAGGAGGAGGAAAGCCCAGAGCCAGAAAGTCCCGATCCCGGAGGAGACTATTTAAGGCCTCAAATATGTTCTTTGGGGAGATGTTGGAGATGGTCGACATCCTGAAGAGGGCCGACTATGACGGGAAGTATGGACCTTACCCCAACCCCAGTGTCAGAAAGGCCAAGATAATGACGAAAGTTGTCAAGAGTCTGCAAAGAAATTGAGGTACGGCGATCCAAGGATCAACTCAGGAAGCGGTGGTCGGACCTCAAATTAAGGGAGCATGAGCAGTACAGAAGGATCAGGAGAGTGCTGCAAAAAAGTAAGTAGTTGTCCTTTATTCCTAATCGTTATTTTTATTACGTTCGTGCTGCTCCATGTGCTTTTCTTTATTACTGTTGTACAGTTTAAAATGGCAACTTTCATGTTCATGGACACATTATTCGTTCGTAGGAAACATTGTTCGTTCGGCCTAGAAAACACCATTTTTTGGCCAGATGCATTTCAATACATTTTTGCTAGCCTACTTCTCTTAAAATAATTTAGTTGTCTAGATGGGTTTGTAACTAGAATGAAATGCAAACTAGAATCTGTGTAAGGAGAGGACACTCAGCAGCTGTTTACACATCTGGACGCAGGAGCACTAGTGTGGGACAAAAGAACACCCTTTTTATTAGGGAGTCCCACACAGGTGCTCCAGTGTATACTATAGGGGTGCCTCCATCTGTGAAACTTGTACAAAACAGGTAAGTATTCAAGCTTGACAAAGAAAAACAATATTTCTTCATCTTGGAACTCTGCCAAAAGAGACAATTGTACCCCACTTCCAAGCAATGTTTCATATTCCTATTTTTGCCATCAAATATCTGTGTGCTAAGTATACCTATTTTTTTTACATAGGGGAGAAAAGACTTGGAGGACACCACACATCCGAGGAGACAACAGACCCCCCACCTCATGAAGAAGTGGAAATCCCCCAAACCCAACCAGAGGAGGAGGAGGGAGATGTGGTGGAAATAGTCACCACAACAGGTGAATGTCTGTGACCACAGGCTCAGGTAAGAGATGGGTGCCGGTGTCTTGCCGAGAAAGTTCCCTCGGCAGATAAGGACCCCCCTGTACTGCGCAGGCGCAGCGCCTGCGCAGTACGAACTACTGTCAGCCACCGGAGATAGCTGAAGCTCAAACTCTTCAATCAGCTGTACACGGGGCCTAGAGGGGGAATCAAAAAGAGCCGAGCAAAGTGAGGCCGTGCCCGAAGCGTGGCGAGTGAAGCGAGCCTGCGAGGGGCCCTCTTACAGGTACCGTGTACAGCTGATTTTCAGCTATTCACCTTCGGCTATTTCTGCCGGAAATAGGGGGGTCCGGAAATAGGGGGGTCCTAATAGGGGTGGATAAGGGAGTCCTTATCCGCCGAGCGGAACTTTCTCGGCAGAACACCGGCATATTTATAATACATGGTGTGTTTTTGTTTATATATTTTTAGGTGATCGTGGTGTTGTGGATGAAGGTCATTTCATCAGTGAAAGTGCCCAGATCCTGATCGGAGAGATCATGGGGTGTAATAGGGACTTGGAAAACATCAAGCAAAACATCAATGATGTTCAAAACAAAATGAAGAACATCATTGATGTTTTAGGGAGAGTTTAAAACCCCTCGAAATCCCTAATTTTTTCTGCTTTTTTTCCCCAAAATTTGTTGCACATTTTTTGACATATTCTCGAAAAGCTAAATTTTTAAGATGCACACAGTGTGTCAACATGTGCTAGCTGCCATCACGGGAGATCAATGTACGCGTTTTGTGGGTGCAACCCCTTCCTCAATAATAAAGTAGCTGAAAGGAAGGGGTTGAACCCACAAAACACGTCCCTTGATCCCCCGTGATGGCAGCTAGCACGTGTTGACATTCGGCAATTTGTGTGCATGTCTGGTATTGCCTTCCCTTTCTACAAAAGTTGAACTTTGTAAGTTCCAGATTTGTGTATTTCTTGTTGGTTTTAAACATGCCTGTTTTACCTTAAAAGGACATTTCTACTTTTATTAATGTCACCTATAAATATTTTATACAACAAACATGTTGGTTGGTTTGAAAAACCTTTTATAAATGCACATGTGATTGTGCTTTGATTAAAAAGATTGAGACTCAACAATGTGTGGCTTCTTCTTTCAATGCTCCTAAACTTTTTTTTTTGTGGTAAAATTCTGGTGTTTTCTGTGACAATGGGGGTTATTTCCTAAGGGCAAATCCACTTTGCACTACAAGTGCAGTCTCAAGTGCACTTGTAGTGCAAAGTGTCTTTGCCTTTAGTAAATAACACCCAACAGTGCTTTCTAATGTTACAGAATCACGCCATTTTCAGGACACCCCACATTTCTGTCAGGGTCAGCTAAAAGAAACACAAGCAGGACATGTAAGCAAATATTTTTGAAGTTAAAAAGTTATTTTTATTTTAAAAATGTCTCAGACATTGTCTGGCATATCGATGGCCCCCCTACCCGCAAAGTATTCCATGTATCTTAGACGGACCTCGCGGGCACTCAGGGGGGCAAGCCAGGACGGCCAGCTTCAAGCGCCGTCAGGGTTGGTTCATTGAGATTAATAACTCCGGCTTCAGGCCCAAACTGAGCCAGCATAGTTCCAAGAATTTCTCCTTAAAAAGTTGTGGAGAACACAGCAAGCCAGGATGATGTGATTCAGTTTATACTCCGCCATGTGTATGGGTGTAGGAAACAGGCGGAGCCGGCTGGCCATTATTCCAAATGTGTTCTCCTCCACTCTTCTGGCTCTGGCCAGCCGGTAATTAAAAACCCTCTGGTCCGGGGTGAGGGTCCTCATAGGGAATCCGCAACGAAGACGAATAGGAGTCCTTCTGCATTGTGTTCTGGAGGTGGCAAGCCCAAGCTGCCATTCTGGAGATGCCTGTAGAACTCCGTGTGGGCGATGACCCCACCATCTGACATCCGGCCATTCTTCCCCACATCCACATACAGGAACTCGCAAGTAATCGACACCACTGCCAACATCACAATACTATTGAACCCCTTGTAGTTGTAATAGTATGACCCCGAATTGGGTGGTGGGACGATGTGGACGTGTTTCCCATCAATTGCCCCTCCGCAGTTAGGAAAGTCCCACCGCTGGGCAAAGTGGGATGCCACAGTCTGCCATTCCTGTGGGTTGGAAGGAAACTGTGGAGTCAAACAAGAATAAAAAATTATTCATTTTGCACATAAACATGGAAAGCAGATTAGACACAAACATTCTTGGCCAACATCAGTATAACATTTATTTTAGGGACTTAAAGACAAAGGTATAAGGTCCACCTATCAGATTCCTCCCCCCCTCTCATGGGCCATTTTTGAAATTTTATGGGGGGGGGATATGTTTTGGACAGGTAACCCTCTCCACTTCATTGAGAGATGAATGCATAAATAATGTGTATTACTTTGGTCAGCTCCTCCTTACTTACACTATTGTCAGCCCACTGGACAGGTAAGAAGTGTCATAATACAAAGATATAAATACACACTGTAGACATTTTAGCACATTTTTACATTCTGCTATTACCTATCAAGATAATAATAGGATACAAAAACTTTAAACATTACCATTTGAAAGTATTCAGGCAGGCCCTTGCACTACATGCTTTGGCGAATTCATCTATAAATCTGACCACAAAAGAGGTGGGTATAGTGTGTATGGGTTTGGCAAAGTCAGCAGATAGAGGATTGGTATCAGCTGAGTTAGCAGTTGGGGGGAGGGAGGGTTCTGAATGATTTTAGGACCCAAAAAAAACAAGCCTCTGGCACTCTGCCTGAATTTAAAGCACACATCACATTTTTACACATTTTAGGGGTTGTTTAGGGTAAAGCACTACTATGGAACTGACAAAATACATTGTTAAGTGACTACACGAGGTGAATATAGGCCCAGGAGAGCATGCTGGGGAGGTAAGTGAAGGCAAATATGTATGAAGGCCAAAAAAAAATTACATAAAAATCCAGCATGCATGAGGACAAAGGGGATAGTCACAGCATATTACAATCATGGTAATTAGGGAATGAGGAAAGAAATACAATATATTAACAAACATTAAATACAATTAAATGTGATGTTAAAGGATAAAAATCTTACCTTAATATACTCCTTCTGCAGGACCTGGATGATGGTAGAACAGGTCTCTGGGATAATGATCCCCAGAGCCTGGGGTGAGATGCCTGTCGAGAACTTGAGGTCCTGCAGGCTTCTCCCCATCGCCAAGTACCGCAGGGTGGCGACTAGCCTCTGCTCCGGAGTGATGGCTTGCCTCATGCAGGTACCCTGCCTGCTGATATAGGGGGTCAGCAAAGCCAACAAACGGTGAAATACGGGATCCGTCATCCTGAGAAAGTTCCTGAAATCATCAGGATTATTCTCACGGATCTCACGGAGCAAAGGCATGTGACAGAACTGGTCACGCTGGAGCAACCAATTCTTGGTCCATGAACTCCTCCTCGCCTTGTTCATGGACTGGGCCTGTGGTAAAAGTAAGGACCCCAACACCAAGCCCCCACACAGCACGAACTCTACGAGGAGTACGTACATGCAACATGGCTAGAAAACGGTCGGCTGCTCAGAACGCAGTAACAGAACGCACTGAAGAACAGCAAGGCCTGTGAAGAGCGACCTGAAAATCAGTAACGAATGAACAAGAACACAATGACAAGTCAATTGTACTCGCTGCACGCACTGAAGACCAGATACAAACCCACAAGCACAAACTGAACAGCAGAAATACAATCTGAAAACCACGAGTCTGAAAAAGCGCGAATCGTCTCTCACCAAACTTTTACTAACACGAGATTAGCAAAAGGAGCCCAAAGGGTGCCGCGCCTGGTACTGAACTGCCCTTTTATAGTCTCGTCATACGTGGTGTACGTCACCGCGTTTTTGGCGTTCGGAAATTCTGACAACTTTGTGCGACCATGTGTAGACAAAACAAGTTTGAGCCAACATCCGTCTGAAAAAATCCATGGATTTTGTTGTCGGAATGTCCGATCAATGTCCGACCGTGTGTACGAGGCATTAGATTACCTTCATGCAAGACTTTATTGAATCCTAGTGCAAACTTGATAGGAAAAAAACGTATTTTTATTTCTCAAACGTTAATCATTAAAAGATTAAAATGTCTTGATTTCAACAGAATACAACATTTCTGCCATACTCTAAAATAATTTCCACCGTTTATTACTTATGAGTGGATAGATCATATATCATGATGAAATGTCACTCAGTAATTCATCCCGTTTGTGCCAGTGAGACTTTTTGATTTAGGAGGACATTGATTATATTAATGATTTTTAAAAAAAAAACTTATTGCATCTCCTTATTGGATCATTTGTTAAACATACAGTGTATTTTAAGATGGCCTTATATGGCTTAAAATTTGGCCGGTTCAGCAGGGACCATCGGAATTTCGATCCATGTATGACCAAATTGGGTAAAGTGGATGTAAACCCTCACATATACCCAGTGAACAGCCTCAGATGATACACAGAGATTAAACTAATCTCCCTACATAAGTTTTACATGTACAGTATATCTACTGTCTTCAGCTTTATATATTCTTTAGAAAGTGCACATCATTTTACAAATGTTCTTTTGCTGTTCAGCACTGGGAGTGGTAGCCAAGACAGCGGATTGGAGGAAAGGTACGCCCCCCGCCCCCCACTCCACATAGGCAAAGGAAGAAAGGAATGTGCAGAGCTGTGCTGTGACAAGACAAGCTCTTGGCTAATCTATTTATAGCAACCTCCCATGACACAAATTTCAGGCTGGTTTTATCTTGGTTGACGGAGAACTTGTCAGAAGTTATCATGCTGACAACAGAAGAAAGGTGCAGTGGAAACACACGGGACTTTGTGCTTTGGAGAGAGATAATAAAACACTGCAGATGTATGTGCTTAGGTCACATTTCATGAATCAGGTTTACATCCACTTTAAGCATAATTTGATCTACCGATCGACTTCTGTTCAACTGACCTGTTGGAAAAAATCATGTAAATAATTAAGGAGGGCACCAGATCAGTATATGCCACACATGAACCACAATTTATTCTGAAAACACTTACATCTAAAAATGCTGTATACTGCACACAGGGCTGGTAGAATGGAGCCTAGGTCTCGATGGCCTGGAGAGTAGCCACAGAAGCACACCCCAGGAGCATCCAGAGCTATAACACATGCTACGGTCAGGCTGGTAGAACAGGTGGGGGGCCACAACATGTTTGAGGCCCTGCCTCCTTCATCAGGCATGTGTGTTGAGCTGTGGATGCTCCTGGCATGTGCTATTGCAGCTACTCTCCAGTCCATCGAGACCGCTGCTCCATTCTACCAGCCCTGTGTGCAGTATACATGTATTGTTTACATGTTTGAGGGGATCCCATATCCATCGAGGAGCTGCTGGTGACTGCACATGTCTTTTCTACTATCAAGCTTACCACCCTCCTGCATATGTTTTCTATGGATTTTAAATGATTATTTGTCTGCCAGTGGAGAGGGGACTCGCCTGCTAATTTAGTGAGTGATTTGTGTTGGAAAAAATCTGTTCAATTAGCACTTAATGCTATAGACTGCAGTGCTGATCTGTGTATTCTGATGGTGGTGAAGTCTCCCCACTGTCAGATCACAATAACACAACTAGCATGGTTCCACCATCTGCAGATCGCCATTTGAATGAAAAAATCTTCTGTGTACCTAGCACCCCAGTGATGCCAATAATGTATACTTGTGTCCCTGTTTTACCAGCACCCCAGTGCTACAAAAGACACATACACCTGTATTCCCAATACCGCAGTCCTGCTTGAGATTCTAAACACCTGTGTTGTGTTCCCAGCACTCTAATGCTGCAATAAACTCGCACCCTTGTGTCTTGTGCACTTCCAGTATCTCCAGCAATCCCTAAGCCTCCTGCACCTTGGCTCCTTCCTTGGTCAGATACTGCCTGCTTGGGTGTATCTGAGGGGCACAACCTGGGAGCCATCCTTCAACAAAATGCATCTTTTCTTGTGGGGTGCACTTGTGAACATCAGGTGGCTCCTTATACTCTGTGCCTTGGTAGTTCTTTTTTGGGGCTCACCCCACCACCAAATGAATAGACAACACAGGATGTCTATAAATCTTGGCCCTCATGTTACACACATGAGAATGGACCTTATGAGAGTTGAATAAATCTCTGGACAAATCTAATGACTAATGGTGGCACAGAATTTTTCAAGGAAGAAATAAATGTTTCCCCATC
The DNA here is from genome assembly GCF_042186555.1 of Aquarana catesbeiana. Taxonomy (NCBI): domain Eukaryota; kingdom Metazoa; phylum Chordata; class Amphibia; order Anura; family Ranidae; genus Aquarana; species Aquarana catesbeiana. The sequence continues at coordinate 657,758,246 of NC_133326.1, forward strand.
TGTTATATAGGGGCACGGTCTGTGGTCTATGGCTACTTTTACAAGGAAAAAAAATGAATCTAATTTCCAAATTTGTATAAAAATGTTTCAAAGCAAGCCCGACGAAGATATTTAAGGGATTGTTTGTTCTACTTCTTCTTTGGCAGAATTCCACTTCTCATAATAAATAGAATCCTTTTGTAATATAATTTCAGGTCCAACAATCCACTTACCTAATCAGTTTGAAATTTCATGTTTCTGTCGGAGTTTTAAAACATTGCATTCTGCTTGCATCACTTCCTGTAGGTCAGCTCCCATAATTCTTTGTGTTTTGTCATCACAGAAAAGGTTGATAGGTTGTGTAGTACCAGTCTGGACCACACCTCCCTCATTACTATACCACCACCTACTTCTTCCCTTAAGGTGACCATACACATTACAATCTAATTATACAATCTCCTTTAAATCTACCATCAGCTATGTAGTGCAAGGGCCTACCTGATTTGATACAAAATGGATAGCTCAGGTGTGTCCTCCTATTTTATAGTTCTGGTAAATCTAAAGGAAATTGTACAATCAGATTGCATAGTGTATGGCCATCTTTATACAAGTATAAATAAAGGAGTGGATAGAGACACTCAACTGTCAGGCCCCATTCACATCATTTCATAGCGGGAACTCGTGTTCCTGCAAACTTTCAGACCCCATTCACACCTAGAGTATTGGGAGCATTTGTCATTTTTGCAGTGACATACATAAGGCAGCTAGTTGATTCCAATGGGCTGCGCTACACAGGGCAAAGTAGCTCATGGGACATTTTGAGTTGCATGTTTTTTACTGCGCATTTAGGTCTGTTTGTCACACTTTTTTTCATGTGGCAAAATGTGTTTGCTTCTGTGTTTGGTGTGCCGTTAACAATAATGGCAATGAAAATGCAACAAGGTCATTTTAGATGTATAAAGGTGGCCATACGATATACAATCTGATTGTACAATATCCTTTAGATTGTATGTTTTAATGAGATCAGTGCAGGATGTGTGTGCGAATGAGGTCAGCTGGTAAACTCCTTCCTGTGTCTTACTGGTTTCACCGTCCCAAATCTATATACCAGGAAACGATTAAGCTTTCTAAGAAATACAGCAATGACTAGGGTAAGTCCTTGTTCTAAATATCAAAGAAAGCTTTTATTTTTATGCAACAGAGGTACATTAATGGTATATTGGTACATAGGGGAGCTGGAATTTAGAAAAAAAGTGAACTTAGATTTTATTTTTATAAATATACTTTATTGGAATTAACAAATTCATTAATTAACAAATGGAAGAGAAGGGAAGAAGTGTGGGGGCAGTAGGGAGACCAAAGTTGAGAACTTACATAGGAAGAGCTATCAAGTAGCTCGGGGGGAAATCAAGCACATATTCAAAAGAGAGGTTAAAAACAGCAAAAAACAGATGGCACTTAACACCGGTGGGTGTAGCTATAAAGGTAGGCAAAATCCATGAGGTACCAGTGAACGACAACATAAGAACCTAGCTTTTAAAGGTATAATAATAAAAAAGATGAATGTTATTTTCTGAAAAACAACTTTTTGCTGCATTCTCACAACAGTTGATTTCCTTTCAGCGTTTACATTCATGTGAGTGTGTGATTAGAACAACTACATCATTATCTTCTCTACCTCGATCTGAGGGGTTATTGACACAGACATATACAGTATATATTTAGCATATATAATACAAATAAGTCCTGTGTTCAGAAGACATATTTTACCTCTTTACAAGTTTTTTTTAATGAATTTATGATATAGTTTAAAAAATATTCCAGTATTTAAGTTACATTTTATACGTATAAATATATTTTTTTTCATTTATATTAGTCATGATTAATGTGCAATGTTTCTCAGATATCATTCAATGTAGTTCAGTCAAGGGAATGATGAATGTTAGGCCCCTTTCACACAGGCGTCTCCGTGGGACGGAATCCGCTTGCTCAGCGGGGGGATGGCTGCAGCAAGAAATGCTAGGGGGTGTTTTTCAAAGATTTCTCACCAAAATAAAGCATGGAGACATGGATGGCTGGGAGAGTTTGCTTTAAATAATAAAAATTAATTAAACAGCGGTTTTGGTTTGTGGTGTTCAGATGCAGTGGAGATATGCTTTGCATGAGAAATCCTTGCCACAGCCTTTACACTGCATTTTTCTCATGAGAATTCTCTGGTGTCAATATGTCCAATATAGTTTTGAAATGCTGTAAGGAAGAGAGCAGGCTATACAGTGATAATCTTGATTGAGAAGGAAGAGGTATGAGGTTTGAAAGGGTTAATAGGGAAGGAGGTTTTTTAACATCTAAATGACTTCTCTCCTGTGTGGATCCTCTGGTGGAAAGTAAGACTAGACTTGTGTGAGAAGAACATAGCGCACACTCAGCATCCATATGGCTTCTCTACTTATCTTCTTCTTTTACTTGAGAAGCACGTGTCACATTCTGAACATTTAAATGGTTTCTTCTGTGTGTCTTCTGGTGTCGAGTAAGATGATCATTTCGTGAGAAGAACTTGCCACATTCAGAACATTCAAATGGTTTTTCTCCCGTGTGAGCCTTCTGGTGATTAACAAGACTGTGTCGAGTAAGATGATCCTTTCGTGAGAAGCACTTGTCACATTCTGAACATTTAAATGCTTTCTCTCCTGTGTGAGTCTTCAGGTGTTGAGTAAGATGAACATGTTGTAAAAAGCACTTGTCACATTCTGAACATTTATACGGTTTTACTCCTGTGTGAATTCTCTGGTGTACAGTAAGATCAGAATATCGTGGGAAGCACTTGCCACATTCTGAACATTTGTATGGTTTCTCTCCTGTGTGACCTCTTTCATGTACAACAAGAAGACGTTTTGTTGAGAAGCATTTGCTACATTCTGAACATTTAAATGGTTTCACTCCTGTGTGAGTCCTCTGGTGTTGAATAAGAGTAGCATGTTGTGAGAAGCACTTGTCGCATTCTGAACATTTATATGGTTTCAATCCTGTGTGAATTCTCTGGTGTACAGTAAGATCATAAGATCGAGGGAAGTACTTGTCACATTCTGAACATTTATATGTTTTTTCTCCTGTGTGAGTCTTCTGGTGTTTAGTAAGATTATTATATTGTGTGAAGCACTTGTCACATTCTAAACATTTAAATGTTTTTTCTCCTGTGTGAGCCTTCTGGTGCATAACAAGATGGTGCCTATGAGAGAAGTACTTGCCACATTCTGAACATTTAAATGGTTTCTCTCCTGTGTGAATTCTCTGGTGTACAGTAAGAATATAACCTCTTGAGAAGCACTTGCCACATTCTGAACATTTAAATGGTTTCTCTCCTGTGTGACCTCTTTCATGTACAACAAGGTAACTTTTTGTTGAGAAGCGTTTGCTACATTCTGAACATTTAAATGGTTTCACTCCTGTGTGAATTCTCTGGTGTAAAGTAAGAGCATAACGTTTTGAGAAGCGCTTGCCACATTCTGAGCATTTAAAAGGTTTCACTCCTGTGTGAATTCTCTGGTGTAAAGTAAGAGCATAACGTTTTGAGAAGCGCTTGCCACATTCTGAACATTTAAATGGTTTCACTCCTGTGTGAATTCTCTGGTGTAAAGTAAGAGCATAACAATTTGAGAAGCGCTTGCCACATTCTGAACATTTAAATGGTTTCACTCCTGTGTGAATTCTCTGGTGTAAAGTAAGAGCATAACGATTTGAGAAGCGCTTGCCACATTCTGAACATTTAAATGGTTTCACTCCTGTGTGAATTCTCTGGTGTACAGTAAGAGCCCAATGTTTTGAGAAGCGCTTGCCACATTCTGAACATTTAAATGGTCTCTCTCCTGTGTGAATTCTCAGGTGTAAAGCAAGAGTTCTAGATTGTGAGAAGCCCTTGCCACATTCTGAACACTTAAATGGCTTCAGTCCAGTGTGAATACTCTGATGAATATCAAGTTCTGACTTACAAGTAAAACTTTTCTGGGACTCTGAGCACTCATACAGTTTGTGCGTGACTTGACTCATTGCGTGTTGATGAAGATCTGTTTAGCTGTAAAATGACCTATGAGAAAGAAAAAATTGATGTAAACTCAGAAAGCGTTTTTGAGACTTTTGTAATTTAACCATTTTGTCATTGCACACAGCAGATTTAGGTAATGAAAACCCATTACTCTGATAAGAGTATAGATGGATGGCTTTACTGTTTTCTTAGTTTAACCACTTCCCACTCATAATATTAGCAAAATATGGCCTCAGGGTGGTTCTCCAGTTCAGGAAGGATGTCCAGGAACATTCTCCCAGTTGTACCAGACACAGCAGATCACAGTGCTCAGTACCCGGCTGCTGTGAACGAGTGGTCCAGCTGTAATGTGATCGTTGTGACCAATCACAGCTGATCACATGATAACATGTAAATAAACTATCATGAATGGCTTTCGCTCATGATAGCTTAATTACTATTGTGATTGCGGTGATCAATCACAATAATCCCATAGTACAAGGCCATTCACAGTGGCCTTGAAGCATGTGATTGCTGTAGCCAATTACAGAAATCAGAACAGTAAGCAGGCTGTCATGAATGAAAGCCATTTATGATCGTGCTGTTATAGGCATAATCACTGTAACAAGCAAGCACAGTGTAAAAAAATAAATAAAATAATTTCACCTTTTTAGCATAGTGCAGAGTCACTATGGTAACACTGCACTACTCTGGTGACCGTATGTAAACATAAAAAAATAAAAATGGTAGAAAACAAGTGTTTTTTTCTTTTTTATTTGCATACTGTCACCAGTCAGTATCTCTTATCACCACTGCGCCAGTTGCAGTGTTCCTGATCTCCACCATACCAGTCATATTGTCCCTGATCTCCACACCAGTTACAGTATCCCTGATCACCGCCATACCAGTTACAGTATCCCTGATCCCTGCCACAGCTGTTACAGTGTCCCTGATCATGACCACACCAGTTACAGTATCCATAATCATTGCCACAGCAGTTAAAATATTCCTAATTGCTGTCAAACCAGTTACAGCATCCCTGATCACCACATGAATTACAGTATCACTGCCACAGCAGTTAGTGCCCCTGATCACTGCAACACCAGTTACAGTGACCCTGATCACCTTCACAGCAATTACAGTGACCCTGATCACCATCACAGCATTGTATAACCATAGTAACTTGTTTAAATGTGCAATGCCCTCAAAAAAAGCCATCTATGTCCAGATTGTTCTTCAGAGAGCATTTGGCAGGCAGTAAGAAGGCATTATATCGCCTCCTCACTACCTAATTTAACCCCTTGGACCCCACACAAGCAACTCCATTCACTTGAATGGGTCACGATTGGCAGACATACATGAGGTATAATTCCTGTCACAGCTTCAAAACTAAGCATCACTGCCATGGCAGGTATACTCCCCCAGCCACTGCCTCTGCAGATAAATGTTGTAGTGGTTCAGGGATGGTAAAACTGTGATTTAAATGCAAGGTTATACTGTCCACAAACCTTAGGTGTGAACGAGCCCTTATAGTGTAGCCAGTCACAGTTCTCTGATCATCACCCCACCGGCCATAGTGCCACCAGACCAGTGTAGCCAGGATCAGTGTTCCTGATTTGCCTGTTTATTGAACACATTTCTTTCTGTTGCCTGGATGTTAACCAGGTCTCTGCCTGCACCCGACCTGACCCATCTGCACGTCTGATTGACTATGTTCCTGCAAAACACCAGTCCCTTGTGGACAACTGCACTCCTGGAACCAAAGGAACTCTTTTCTTCTTAATACAAAAAGAGAAAATTGGTCACAGGACTTTAAATGAGGCAAATCACTTCAAAAATATAATAGTACACATGATTAATAATTTTATTGCATGGTAGCAGATTATATATTCACAGTTTATAAACATAATAAATAACCAATAAAAAAAGAAAGAACGTATTGAGCTGTACCATATTAGATTGTCATAGTATGTTATAAACTCATAAAAAATTTATATTCGTATACATGATTATTTATGATAGAAATATATGATTACAAAACACATAATGATCCACACATTTCAAAGCATCCTTATAGCTCTACTCGTTTCGTAGCTCCCTGTCCATCTCCTCAGGAGCAAATGCACCAGATAGTATTGTATACAGATTGGATAACTCCCCATGTAGGAGAAAGTAGGGGGAAGGGGAAAAGAGGAATAAATGTGGCCAATTGCTATTTTGCTCTATTCTGGTTTTATTTATCAGCTATACTATTGCACATCCTGCTTTCTTTGTCACGAGTCACTTAATGGAGATTTGAGAATCTATAGAAAAAAAAAAAAAATATGTATGTACAGTATCCCACAAAAGTGAGTACTCACATTTTTGTAAATATTTTATTATACCTTTTATGTGACAATAATGAAGAAATTACACTTTGCTACAATGTAATAGTGTAAATTTGCTGTCCCCTCCAAATAACTCAACACACAGCCATTAATGTCTAAACCACTGGCAACAAAAGTGAGTACACCCCTAAGTGAAAATGTCCATATTGGGTCCAAATTGTCAATATTTTGTGTGGCCACCATTCTTTTCCAGCACTGCCTTAACCCTCCTAGGCATGGAGTTCACCACTGCTTCACAGGTTGCCATGGAGTTCTCTTCCACGCCTCCATGATGACATCACTGAGCTGGTGGATGTTAGAGACCTTGTGCTCCTCCACCTTCTGTTTGAGGATGCCTCACAGATAGCCAATAGGGTTCTGGTCTGGAGACATGCTTGGCCAATCTATCACCTTTACCTTCAGCTTCTTTAGCAAGGCAGTAGTTGTCTTGGAGGTGTGTTTGGGGTCGTTATAATGTTGGCATAACGACGCAATACATTCTCTTTTTTTTATTGGTAATTTATTATGTTTATAAACTGTGAATATGTAATCTGCTATCATGTAATGAAATTATTAATCATGTGTACTATTATATTTTTGAAGTGATTTGCCTCATTTAAAGTCCCGTGACTAATTTTCTCTTTTTGCATATATATTTGGGATGGAGGCTCATCACTCTTGGTGCTACAGACCACATTTACCATAATCTTTTGCTCTTTTCTTCTTAAAGACGTTTCATGCAAGCAACTACAATGCTATATATTAAACGAGATCCAGCTGCTAGCACTTAACACATTCCCATACTCATGTGTGAACATATAAAATAGAAGTCAAGTGTGCCACGCTATATATACCTAAATCAATGTTATGCTAAATATAAATTAAATATCATTAAAAAGTGATCCAACCCATACTAAATGTGAATAATGGATATAATTTTGATAAAAGTGCTCCAACTAATAATCATATTATGCTGTGATCAATAATTACATTTTTAAAAGTTACTTCAATTCCCTCTGAATAAGTGCCAGAAATAAAAATATGCACCAGAAATAAAAGTAAAAATCACTTAACGTAAATAAATATATGTAAAACTATGGCAGTTCATAAATGTGCAGTCCCATCCATGCTGGTGTATCAAAAGTGCTGTGCTTGCATGCTTCTATATATCCATATGCTTCTCTGAAATTAAGTTTGGGTGCTTCATACATGTGTTTACAAAATCCACTCATGCTCACCCATCAGATATGTGCTCACCTGATGAAATGTGACCTTACGGTCATACATCGCTTTTAAGTCCCTCCAGGACTAGAGCAGCTGCTGTCCACTTCCTCTTACTACTTGCATCGCTATGTATTAGTTGGGTGCTCCAGTGCACCTCCTTTTTACAGCATAAAAACTCAGCATAAAAATCCTATATCCGTGACATTGCATTAGCCTGCGATCGGTGTGTTACACATTCAAGCACACTGCCGTCCTGTTGCCCATCCCCAAGGAGCTGACAGGCAGGGAGGGAGTGGAAGAGAGGAGATCAGCGGATGATGGAGGCACGTAAACTGACCAAGGTAATCAGGGATCAGCATCCATGATTACCGTGATAAGCACACCAAGTGGGACACAGGAACAGGCAGGATCAAACTGTTTTTTTTTACAGTTTACAGAGACACAGGTTAGACAGCACAAGCACTGTGCTGCTTAACCTGCTATAAGGGAAAGGGTTCTCTCTTTTTTTCTTCTTTTACAACCACTTTATGTCCCTTAGCAAGCCTGAAGGTGCTCTTTGAATTTTGGGCTACTCTGGGTGGCTAGACTGTAAAAAAATTCTCACACATGTGGCATCCCAATACTTATGAGTAGCAGAATGTGTTTTGGGGTGTTACTCTAAGTATGTCAAAGATGTGTGTTAGACATATCTTATTGGATAATGAACAGTGCAGCGCTGGACATAAATCTAAATAAATTGCTATACCAACCAATGATAATAACATCAATGAAAGTGATAATGGTAATGATGATAACATCAATGAAAGTGATAATGTGCTAATAAAATGCTGTGAGCAATCAATAATAATGATAAAACACCAATGTATTAATACCCATCAGTGGAAAATGAGTGCTCATAAAACCTAAATATAATCTAATGAAAATGTTCAAATAAAATGATAAAGTCCAAGAAAATGTCCAAAGAGGGTGTGAGATAAAGAGTGCAGGATCCAAATCCAATATTCCACTTGATAGTGCCGCCCACCTCCGGGAGAAAAAAATGGAGGCCTACCAGAAAGTCTGCAACCGCTCTTACTCAGGGGGGTCAAAACAGGCTTAGTAGATCACCGTTGATGTCCTATTAGGATTGCAGCTGATGTTCCTCAGACCTCCTTCCACGATAGCTTGTCAGCAACAGCAAGAGACACTCAGGAAAGTGTGGTCACAGGATGGTTCATGCAGCAAACACTCCAGCAAGGGTGAATCATATCAAAAAAGAAAAAACTCCAATAGTGCAGAGAGCCAAGTTCAATTTATTTTAAAAAAACAGATAAAATAGCAGATACACTGCATAAGATCGCATATACAATGCCAATAAAAAAACTAGCAGGGAAATAGTAAAAGACTCCACCGCCATTTTAAAATGAAACCGCGCAATTTATTTAGATTTATGTCCAGCGCTGCACTGTTAATTATCCATACATCTTTTTTGCCTTATATCGGGGTTATAGTGTCCAGCAGCAGGACTCCTATCACGGTTATTTTGTTTTTTATAATTGATTTATTTATCTTTATTCACCATTTATGCACCTAGCACAATTCTTCTTTTATAGACATATCTTATTAACTGACAACTTTGTGTAAAAAAAAAAATGCATATTCATTTTCTTTCCTGCATTTTCCACACACTTGTGGTAAAAAATAAACATTTTCAAAAGACTCCTTATGTCTCTTAGAAACACTGTATCTATCGGTGTATAACACGCGCCGGCGTATAAGACGCACCCCAAGTTTAGGAGGTAAGTTTAAAGGAAAAAAAACTTACATTTTAAATGCTCATCAATGCAGCCTTATCAGTGTCCATCTGCAGCCTTGCCCTTCATTGCAGAATGATCAGTGTTCATCTGCAGCCCTGCCAAGTGTCCATCTGCAGCCTTGCCCAAGTGTCCATCTGCAGCCTTGCCCAAGTGTCCATCTGCAGCCTTGCCCAAGTGTCCATCTGCAGCCTTGCCCAAGTGTCCATCTGCAGCCTTGCCCAAGTGTCCATCTGCAGCCTTGCCCAAGTGTCCATCTGCAGCCTTGCCCAAGTGTCCATCTGCAGCCTTGCCCAAAATTGCAGCACAATCTTTTAAATTATTGCTCCGCCGAGATAGACAGAGCCAGATGTTCTGTGTATTTGGCTCCTCTAGGCTTGTCTCGCAGACCCACCCAGTCCCGCCCCTTGGCCCGGCTCCTATGATGGACACAACACCGGTCCAATGGCGGGACGTAAAGGCTAGGAGGCGGGACTGCGAGGGGAGCCGAGCCTAGCTGAGTACACTGTACACTTATTCTGTCTATTTTAGTAGTGCTCCTTATCCTCCGAGGTAGCGGTTTGGCGTATAACACGCACCCACGATTTTCCCCTGATTTTAAGGGGAAAAAAGTGCGTGCTATACACCGATAAATATGGTAAATTGAAATTTTTGCGTTTCAAAATTGGGTCATTTTGTGGAAGTTTCCACTGTTCTGGTGCTCCAGGGCCTCCGAAAATGTGATAGCCATATTGTTGTGATCTCCCGCTAGGAGACATCTTATAGCCGCCTCACTAGTCTGGGGCTTAGAAATCCCCTCGGCTTAATCTCCTAAACGTACCTCGTCAGGAGGTACGTTTAGGAGCATTCTAATTGGTCGGCCCCGTCACATGGGCGGCACCGACCATTTAGAACCATATTCATTTTCTTTCCTGCATTTTCCACACACTTGTGGTAAAAAATAAACATTTTCAAAAGACTCCTTATGTCTCTTAGAAACACTGTATCTATCGGTGTATAACACGCGCCAGGGTATAAGACGCACCCCAAGTTTAGGAGGTAAGTTTAAAGGAAAAAAAACTTACATTTTAAATGCTCATCAATGCAGCCTTATCAGTGTCCATCTGCAGCCTTGCCCTTCATTGCAGAATGATCAGTGTCCATCTGCAGCCCTTCATGTCACCGCGGGCGAAGAGGAGAGAAAGCCGGTAAAGCGACTATGCGATGTGTCAGAACGGTCGATTGCCGGACTCCATTTAGCAAAGAGGGGCAATTACATTTTCACATAGGGCTAGGCAGGTTTGGACAGCTCTTTTGCCTAAATAAATTAAAAACTGCATTTTGTATTTACTCGGGTTATCTTTGTGTAATATTAAATTTTGTTGGATGATCTTAACCATTTAAGTGTGACAAATATGCAAAAAAATAAAAAAAATCAGGGGGCAAATACTTTTTCACAGCACTGTACATTCTTGTATATTAGGGGCTGACATATTGACCAGGCCTGAAATATTTTACATAACAAAAGAATAACTAATGACTCTTTGCTATGTTAATTTTATGCAAGATCACCTTGACTCCTTGAGGGCGAATCTAATTAACCACTTCAGCCCTGGAAGGATTTCCCCCCTAATGACCAGGCCATTTTTTGTGATATGTCACTGCTTCGCTTTAACTGACAATTGCGCGGTCATGCGACATTGCCCCCCAAGCAAAATTTATGTCATGTTTTCCCCACAAATAGAGCTTTCTTTTGGTGGTATTTGATCACCTCTGCGGTTTATATTTTTTGCTCTATAAACGAAAAAAAAAAAAAAGAACTATATTTTTTACTTTCTGCTATAATACATATCCAAAAGAATATATAAAAAAACTAAATTTAGTCATCAGTTTAGGTCACTATGTATTCTGCTACATATTTTTGGTAAAAAAATATAAAAAATCCCAATAAACGTATATTGATTGGTTTGCGCAAAAGTTATAGCGTCTACAAAGTTGGGGAAAGATTTAGGGACTTTTTAAAAATAGTTTTTACTAGTAATGGCGGGGCTCAGCAATTTCTATTGGGACTGCAACATTGCAGTGGACAAATCTGACCCCAAGTGACACTTTTTGATGACCAGTGACACCAATACAGCGATCAGTGCTATAAAAATACAGTGATCACTGTATAAATGGCACTAGCAGTGAAGGGGTTAACACTAGTAATAACATGCAATGCCAACCTGCGGTTTCCAAAGCGAGCAAAGTCCTTTCTTGTATTAGGAGAGGTATGGACTCCAGAGAGAGAGATATCATTTTGCCCCTGTTGAAATCATTAGTAAGACCTCATCTAGAATATGCAGTTCAGTTTTGGGCACCAGTTCTCAAAAAGGATATCGGGGAACTGGAGAAAGTGCAGAGAAGGGCAACCAAACTGATAAGAGGCATGGAGGAGATCAGCTATGAGGAAAGATTAGAGGAACTAAATTTGTTCACTCTTGAGAAGAGGAGAATAAGGGGGATATGATCAACATGTTCAAATATATAGTGAACTTGGTGTTGAGTTATTCACTTTAAAGTCAACACAGAGGACAAGAGGGCACTCTTTACGACTGGAGGAAAAGAGATTTCATCTCCAAATACGGAAAGGTTTCTTCACAGTAAGAGTTGTGAAAATGTGGAATAGACTCCCGCCAGAGGTGGTTCTGGTCAGCTCAGTAGATTGCTTTAAGAAAGGCCTGGATACTTTTCTAAATATACATAATATAACTGGGTACTAGCATTTATAGGTAAAGTTGATCCAGGGAAAATCCGATTGCCTCTTGGGGGGTCAGGAAGGAATTTTTTCCCCTGCTGTAGCAAATTTGAGCATGCTCTGCTGGGGTTTTTAGCCTTCCTCTGGATAAACTGTGGGTATAGAATTGGGTATATTGGATTGTACAATATTTTTTTTTTGTTTTTTATTTATTTATTTATTTATTTTTTTATGGTTGAACTGGATGGACTTGTGTCTTTTTTCAACCTGACTAACTATGTAATTATGTGACTAGTGGTGATCAAAGGGTTAAGTGTTCCCTATTTATTATGGGACCTGATCTGCCAGCGCTGGAGATGGCCACCTAGACACAGAGCTCATCAGCCAGGGGAGAGAACCGGAGCGACACAGGCCCAAACTTGCGGACAATCCATGGCCATCCTGACTCCTGAGCATCTGGACATCCCAGCCAGCCATGTCCCGCAAGAGGATGAATGATTATCGCCTGAAAAAACTGACGGCCTTCTTCCTCAAACCAGCACCTAAGGTCAATCACAGCCAAAATGGCACCGGCACGGCCGCACTACATGAGGCTTATACAGATCTCCCTAAGGAGATCCCAGAGGACCATGACTTCCAAAAGCTCCCCTCATCCCCTAAACACAGATCAAAGGGAAACCCCCACACAGACAGCCCAGCAAAAGCCTGCATGCTGATCAATCAGCTGCTGCTGCCAGCACAAATTGAGGCCCAGGCTTTCAACCTCCTCCAATCCTACCAGGCCCTACATACATCCATGGCCTCATTACCCACTACAGGGCAACCAGTGATCGATACCACCCTAAAAGACATACTATTGTCACTCCAAACCTCATTAATGACTGATCTTTCATCATTATTCACCAAGATATCCACTGACATACTTGTCCTTGATGACAGAGTGTCATACATTGAAAATACCATGGAGCAATGTACCACAACTGTTAATGATTTAAATCGACACATACAATGAAGTGAGAGAAGAACAAACCTGGGTAAGGTCCAAGTTAGCTGATTTAGAAGATAGATCCAGAAGAAATAATATAATACTGGGAGGTATTCCTGACTCTATGTTACCGAATGAGCTTCCCAAATATGCCAAAGACCTCATGCACACAATTTTCTTGCTGCCTCACCTAGAGATCTAATCATAGATCGAATCCACAGGATTGCCAGATGAGAACCTTCTCATCTGGCAGCCTTCATCCCTAGAGGTGTACTAATGAGAGTGCACTTCTTCCACATTAAGTAAAAACTCCTCACAACAGCCAGAACCAATTCACAACTTCCTACTCTTTATGATGGAATACTACTTTTCCCAGATCTTTCAAAATATACCCTGCAATTGAAAAAACAACTTAACCCTGTTACCAAAGGCCTCCACAACCAAAAAATGTAATTCAAATGGTGCTACCCAGCAACATTGCTCATAACAAGAAATGCCACATCACACGTGATCAATACCCTCAAAAGCGGCATACAACTACTAAACACATGGGGAATCATTCCTGAGCCTCCTGGAATCATTCCTAAGCAACCTGCCACTTGAACAACGTGGACAACATCCATCATGCCGCACCCAAGGGAAAAATCACACCTGACCAAAATCGAAGTAATGATTTAAAGTTGGTCTATATCTCTTCAAAACTTGAACCTCTCACCAGCTATCAGCTTTCAGGTATATAAATCCATTAAACATTTGACTATTGTTTCCCCCCTATAGTGGTTTAGTTGAAATCCACTTCATCTATCGTTCTGACCGATAGCATACCCACCCCAGTTCAGAGTTCTGCAAGTTCCAATTTTCTCCTTTTTGATATCTCTTCTTTTTGTTATTAACCTTTTTTCACAGCTCTAGCTCCAAACTCCACATGGGTTTGCACGCATTATCCAGGAACCACGGAGACCACAACTAGCAACAGCACCTGACTTCTAGACCACAGACACCATCCTTTCACAACCAAGTGTTTGTGATCTTATGGGTCACCCACACCCCAACAACAATGCCACTTATGTTAATGTCTCTCAATGCCAACGGGCTTAACCACCCGGCAAAAAGACACTCACTTTGGAAAACAGCCCAAGACCTGAAATGCGATATTCTATGTGTACAAGAGACCTATTTCACATCTTCGGCTGTACCTGCATGTTCGAACAAACACTTCCCTCATATTTACACAGCCGCAGACCATGACACTCCCACCACCATGCTTGACTGCTGGCAAGGCACACTTGTCTTTGTACTTCTCACCTGGTTGCCGCCACACACGCTTGACACAATCTGAACCAAATAAGTTTATCTTGGTCTCATCAGACCACAGGACATGGTTCCAGTAATCCATGTCCTTAGTCTGTTTGTCTTCAGCAAACTGTTTTCGGGCTTTCTTGTGCATCATCTTTAGAAGAGGCTTCCTTCTGGGATGACAGTCATACAGAGAGTTCTTTGCCATGAGGTGCCATGTTAAACTTCCAGTGACCAGAGAGTGATAGTGATAACACCAAATTTACCCCTCCTGCTCCCCATTCACACCTGAGACCTTGTAATACTAATGCCCTGTACACACGATCGGACATTGATCGGACATTCCGACAACAAAATCCACTGATTTTTTCAGACGGATGTTGGCTCAAATTTGTCTTGCATACACACGGTCACACAAAGTTGTCAGAAAATCCAATCGTTCCTAACGCGGTGACGTAAACCACATACGTCGGGACTATAAACGGGGCAGTAGCCAATAGCTTTCATCTCTTAATTTATTCTGAGCATGCGTGGCACTTTGTCCGTTGGATTTGTCTACACACGATCGGAATTTAAAGGATCGGATTTTGTTGTCGGAAATTTTTTATAGCCTGCTCTCAAACTTTGTGTGTCGGAAATTCCGATGGAAAAAGTCCGATGGAGCCCACACACGGTCAGAACTTCCGACAACAAGCTCTGATAGCACATACTCCGTCGGAAAGTCCGACCGTGTGTACAGTGCATACTGGTAGGATTTCCAGGTTAAAATAAGAAAAGAAAAATCCTGAATGGAAAAGAAAAGGAAGGAAGTCACCACCTCTAAGGACTAATAAGCGTCAATATACACAGTATTACATGTTTAACCAATTGCCGACTGTATACTATACATATACGACGGCAAGTCAACTTCCCTGTGCAGAATCGTGTACCTGTACGCGATTCTGCACTCCCGAGTCTGGGGCGCGCACGCGTGCAGCCAGCGACCTGCTCCCGCTGTGATTGGGAGCCAATCAGCGGGACTCAAGGGAGACAGAGCGGTGGTCTGCCGATGTAAACAAGGCAGATCACCGTTCTGCGAGAAGGGGAGGTAGAGATCCTGTATTGCCAAACAGGAAAACGGATCTCTGCCTTTTGACAGTCAAAGCAATTCCCTCACACAGTTAGTAATCACTCCCAGAGAACACATTTAACCCTTTGATCACCCCTGATGTTATCCCCTTCCCTGCCAGTGTCATTAGTACAGTGACAGTGCATATTTTTAGCACTGATCACTGTATTGGTGTCACTGGTCCCCAAAAAAGTGTCACTTCGTGTCCAATTTGTCTGCTGCAATATCACAGTCCTGCTATGTCACTGATCACCGACATTAAAAATAAAAATAAAAAATAAAATTCCGAAAATCTATCCCATAGTTTGTAAAAAAAAGTTTTGAAAAAAAAAGTTTTTTACTTTCTGCTATACAACATATGCAATAGAAAAATGGAAAAAAAATCAAATTTCTTCATCAATTTAAGCCAATGTGTATTCTGCTACAAGTTTTTGATAAAAATAAATCACGCTAAGTGCATATTAATTGGTTTGCGCAAAAGTTAGTGTCTACAACTATGGGCTAGATTTTCTGAATTTTTATTACTATACCCTTCAGATGCTCCAAATGTGGCAAGTTCTTCCCAGATCGATGCCATCTTACTGTACACCAGAAAATTCACAGAGGAAAGAAGCCATTTAAATGTCCAGAATGTGGCAAGTGCTTCTCACAACGTCCTCATCTTTCTAAACACCAGAAGACTCACCCAGGAGAGAAGTCATTCAAAGGGTGAGAACGTGGCAAGTGCTTCTCACAAGTAGGGATGAGCTTTGAGTTCGAGTCGAACTCATGTTCGACTTGAACATCGGCTGTTCGCCAGTTCGCTGAACAGCGAACAATTTGGGGTGTTCGCGGCAAATTCGAACGCGGAACACCCTTTAAAAGTCTATGGGAGAAATCAAAAGTGCTAATTTTATTGGCTTATATGCAAGTTATTGTCATAAAAAGTGTTGTGGGGGTCCCCCTAAATTCCATACCAGACCCTTCAGGTCTGGTATGGATATTAAGGGGAACCCCGGCCAAAATTTAAAAAAAAAATGGCGTGGGGTCCCCCTCAAAATCTATACCAGTCCCTTCAGGTCTGGTATGGATTTTAAGGGGAACCCCGCGCCAAAATGAAAAAAAAAAATGGTGTGAGGTCTCCCCAAAAATCCATACCAGACCCTTATCCGAGCACGCAACCTGGCAGGCCGCAGGAAAAGAGTGGGAGACGAGAGAGCGCACCCCCAAACCGTACCAGGCCACATGCCCCCAACATTTAGAGGGTGCTTTCGGGTAGCCCCCCAAAACACCTTGTTCCCTTGTTGATGGGGACAAGGGCCTCATCCCCACAGCCCTTGCCCGGTGGTTGTGGGGGTCTGTGGGCAGGGGGCTTATCAGAATCTGGAAGCCCCCTTTAACAAGGGGACCCCCAGATCCCGGCCCCCTTTGTGAAATGGTAAGGGGGTACAAAAGTACCCCTACCATTTCACAAAAAAAGTGTCAAAAATGTTCAATTTGATTTAAAAATTTTGGCGCGGGGATTTTGAGGGGGACCCCACGCCATTTTTAAAAAAAAATTTGGCCGGGGTTCCCCTTAACATCCATACCAGACCTGAAGGGCCTGGTATGGAATTTAGGGGGACCCCCACATCATTATTTTTTTTAAGTTTGGTTCAGGGTTCCCCTGTGGGGAAATCCCATGCCGTTTTTAGCAATGAACTTTTATGTGTATTGTCGGCCCGGCAATTCATTAATAGCCGCGAGTAGTTTTAAATGACTTTTTTTCCTTTGAAATGTCATTTTGCTGTCAAACTGTTCTAAACACGGGAAACATGCGTCCCTTTACAGGAATACTACAGACACCCCCCAGGTACGAAATTTGAAGGAATATTACACTTTTATTGTTGCACTTTAAGCATTATTAAAATCACTGCTCCCGAAAAAACGGCCGTTTTTAAAACTTTTTTTTGCATTGATCCATGTCCCCTGGGGCAGGACCCAGGTCCCCAAACACTTTTTATGACAATAACTTGCATATAAGCCTTTAAAATTAGCACTTTTGATTATTCATTGTTCGTGTCCCATAGACTTTAACGGTGTACGCATGTTTGAACAAATTTTTTGCCTGTTCGCATGTTCTAGTGCGAACCAAACAGGGGGGTGTTCGGCTCATCCCTACTCACAAGGTTTCCATCATACTCAAGACCAGAAGATTCCCACAGGAGAAAAAGACTTTTAGATGTTTACAATGGGACAAATACCTCTTACAAATTGGACATGTTACTCAATACCATATAATTCACCCAGGAAAGAAGCCATATAAAGTTTGTGACAAGGTTTTCTTATACAAGGCAGTTCTTTATCAACATCAAACTATCTACACTGAAAAGTAGCTTTAATAACCTTTATAATAATAACAATTCCAAAAATCTATCCCATAGTTTGTAGACACTATAACTTTTGCCCAAACCAATTAATATGCGCTTATTGGGATATTTTTTACGAAAAATATGTAGCAGAATACATCTTGGCCTAAATTGATGAAGAAATTCAATTTTTTTTCCATTTTTTTATGTTTTATAGCAGAAAGTATTTTTTTTTTCAAAACTTCTTTTTTTACAAACAATGGGATAGATTTTTGGATTTTTTTTTCTACTAGTAATGGAGGTAATCAGTGACTTATAGCAGCACTAATTGGACACTAAATGACATTACAAAAAACATTTTATTTGGGTACAGCGTCGCAAAGTAACGCAGTGCTGTATTGCAAAAAAATGGCCTAGTCATGAAGGGGGGTAAGTGGTCAAGCCCAAGTAGTTAATTTGACCAATATCAGAATTTAAATCAGACAGAGAGTCAATTATTAAGAGCCTTCTTGTTAGGACTAGAAAATATCAGAGGTGCATGTGCGAGAGCTCCAACATGGCCGCTTAAGCCTGGAGCTCCGCACCACCCCGGACCAACGAACGGCACAACGCCTGCCACAGCTCGAGGAGGACCTTCCCGATCACCCCCCTACACCAGGAACAGCAGGGGATCACGGCGAGATGTTCGGTCCCCAAGCTCGCCGTGACTTAGGCCCGCAGTTCGCTGCGGCAGCGGCGGAGGGGTGTACCAAGATGGCCGCCGGCATCGAATCCACTAGGCCTCATGTAGCCACACAGCCTAAGGCGCCGGAACACAGACCAATACTGACCCCCCCGACCCTGACTTATGCCCAAGCGGCACAGGGAGGCTCCAACATGAACCAGACTAGCCATCAAGGCCCGCCCCAGCACCAAGCCCCCTCCATGGCCCAGAAAGAGCTAAAGACCAGCGGGCAGATAGAGGATGGTGCCCTTTCCTCCTCTATACCCCCCCAACTACCATCTTCAGCAGACACTTCCCCGGATACTCTGTCAATGACATCTCCGCACTCCAAGAAGATCTTTTTACTAAATTCTCGGCCTTATTAGAAAAGGGACTGGCCAATACAGCAATCCAGATCACTAATGCCATTAAAACGGACCTATCTAGCCTGGGCTCCAGAATTGAAGCTATGGAAGACAAAATAGATCACACGGTCGCCAGAACCAACCAAAATGCTGCGCACATCCAGACCGCTCAAGAACAACTGGACACAGCCCTCTCAAGAATAGATGAACTTGAGAACAGGTCCAGGAGGTATAATTTCAGAATTAGAGGCCTCCCGGAATCTTTCACGGATATCCCCCTCACGGTGCAGGACTTTATCGCAGAACTTATCCCTAACATTCCGCCACACAGGCTAGAACTGGATAGGGCACATAGGGCCCTGGGACCCCCAAGGAAAGACGGTACGCCCAGGGACATAATAGTGAAACCGCATTTTTACGCGGTCAAAGAGGAGGTAATGTGACAATCGCGTTTGAAGCCTAAACTACTGCATCAGGGCCACCAAATTCAGGTGTTTGCCGATCTGGCTCAGTCCACCATACAAAGACGACGTGCCCTTAAGCCTCTTCTATCGGTCCTAATGGAACGAGACATTAAATACCGTTGGTCCTTCCCCTTCTCCGTGAAGTTTTCACTACAAGGCAAGACTTACACTTTTTCCAACCTCCCAGAAGGTGAGAGATTGTTCCTGTTCCTTAAACTAATCTCCCAGGAAGCTCCCATGGATTACTCCTCATCATCGTGATCGACTAAACGACCACCTCCAGCTAGCCCCGTCTCCCCCCTCTGGGGCAAGGGTCCCTCTAAGAAGAGCAAAGATGGAAGACCACCATAACGGACCATCGAGACCTTCTCCTCTCCCAGTCCTACCACGGACTTCTCTGTTTGGGAAAAAGTTCCCTCCGTTGTCTGAGGCAGTGCTCAACCTCATTCTCTCCTGACCCAGTTGGGTTCCTAGATCCAGGACACTACTTTGATCCAAAGGCCTCTACACCGCATTTTTCTAAGGCCCAAAGAGGAGAATCGCCTACAGCAGACAGCCCTCATGTTCCCTATATTTTTCAGAAGCAAGAGGACGGTGACTTATGATTCCTCAAGGGGATCTCGACTCCTAAAAATCCTGTTCGACATAGTACCCAGCACTCCCCTCCTATCCAGATCGACGTTCCTGGATTTTGTTCACTAGAGGCTATTTAGTTTTACAGAACATTTATTTGTTTCCTTTTTTTTCTATTTTCTTGGGTCTAAGGTTTTGTTACGTTTTTGTAATTGTCAATTCAGTTACCTTAGAATCAGTTGTGCACAGTTTATGAGTCAGTCATTTGTAGCTGCAAGGGTCTGGGGTGGTACCCTTGCGCCTCCTCTCACTCCTGGTGAACCGAATGTGTTCTCTTTGAGTGAGACTCCGCTCACCCCTACAGGGCGAGCGAAGATTTAAAGTGGAAATTTGGCGGTCTGATATACCGCCGCCTTCCATGGATCTCGTTAGCAGATCCTTGTTCTTGTTTTTGATTTTGTGTTTTTCTGTGTCTCTACCTTTCATCTCTCCCCTCTCAGCTTTTCTTTCTCTTCTAGCCGGTCATCGGGAGTCGCCCCAGGTCCTCTCCCTAACTGAATTAGGACGTTTCCTTTCCTCCACCACCCTCGCTGCCAATACATCTCACCACAAGGTAAGTGGCTGCTGGGCCAGTGATCATCTCTCCCTCTGTTCCAATGCCTGATTCAACAGCGAAGGGAGTAGATCTCAAGGTGGCTTCACATAACGCTCAAGGGCTCAATTCTCCTAGGAAAAGAAGATTGGCTTTTGACCACTATAAATCCCTCAAATTTGACATAGTGCTCCTGCAGGAGATGCATTTTCTGATTCGGTACAGTCCCAAGTTCCTACACCCCTATTATCCATCCTTTTTCCTTGCCAATGCTCCTAACAAAACCAAAGGGGTAGCAATACTATTCTCCAAGAGCAGCAAATTTACCCACATCTCGGATTTTAAAGACCCAGAGGGCAGGTTTATTCTTGTAAAGGGCACTCTGGAGGGAGTACTGTACTCCATAATCTCATACTATGCCCCTAACAAGGGACAAGCAACTTTCTTCCAGAACCTCTTTGCAACTCTCAAATCCCTTCTGGAGGGCAAGGTCATATGGGGGGGAGACTCCAATGTGGCGTTTGACCAGGGTCTAGACAAAACCAAACCCCTTAAAGATAGGCTAACGCGCCCTACAAAACTTAGCACCAGAATAGCCAAAACGATACACTCACAAGGTTTGGTAGACATTTGGAAGGAACTGAACCCCAAACGTAGGGACTTTACACACTTCTCCTCTCCCCACCAGTCCTACGCAAAGATTGACCACATTCTCATTCAGACCAACCTTATCCCCCTGGCTACCAAGGCTTCTATTATAGACATAGCTTGGTCGGACCACTCTCTGGTTCTCCTTACAATGAGAAACGTCCTGATGGGGAACGGGGGCTCTTACTGGAGACTGAACGAGTCTCTCCTGGGTGACCCAGTTAACACTAAGATGATAGCAGACGGTATTAGGGAATATTTCCAACTAAGCGGTGTAGAAAACATCTCTCCAGAAACCCTTTGGGCTGCCCATAAGGCTACAGTTCGGGGCGAGCTCATCAGGCTAGCGACTCAGGTTAAAAAGGAAAGACTGATAGACATTCATAAACTGGAACAAACCTTTATTACTTTGAAAGCCGATCATAAAAAAAATCCATCTAAGGTGCACACTGAGAAATTAGACGCGATTAGACTGGAACTCAATCTGGCATTAACGGCTAAAGCTGAAAAACATATTAGGTGGAGCGGAGCTAAATTTTATTGTCAAAGGGACAAAATTGGAACGATGTTAGCCGCTAAACTCTCCCCCAGATTTCGTCCCCACTCTTTCCCCAAACTACGTATAGCAGGCCAACCACCAACAGCCAATCCAACTAAAA
Organism: Aquarana catesbeiana; assembly: GCF_042186555.1. Lineage (NCBI taxonomy): Eukaryota > Metazoa > Chordata > Amphibia > Anura > Ranidae > Aquarana > Aquarana catesbeiana. The sequence goes on from NC_133326.1 coordinate 657,780,062, forward strand.
TCATGACTGCATTCCACGAATTTTACTCCGAGTTATACAAACCCACACAAACAGCAAGAGATACTTCGAATACCGCATTTTTCTCGAACCTTCAACTGCCCTCTATATCCAAGGACCATAGAGACCTAATGGATGAACCCTTCTCCTCAGAGGAGATAAGAGAGGTCATCAAAAATCTTAAGACTGGCTCAGCTCCGGGTCACATTCGGAGACATATTGGCCCCCCACATGGCGAAATTTTTTAACTCTAAAAAATCAGGTTCCCCCATAGATCCACATTTGAACATGGCTTTTATATCTGTCATTCCCAAACCAAATAAGAATCATGAAGAAGTAGAGAATTATAGGCCCATTTCATGAATTAATAACGATCTCAAAATTCTTACCAAAATTCTCGCTAACCGGCTTGCCTCCTTTATTAAGCTGTATGTCCACAAGGACCAGGTTGGATTTATCCCGGGGAGACAAGGTCCAGACCAAATTAGGAGAGCGGTGGACATTGTCTCCATTCTCCAATCTAATTGGGTAGGGGGCCCCAAGCAAGAAGGAATGCTATTATCCCTGGCTTTACATAAGGCCTTTGATTCTATCGAATGGCCTTACTTATTCTCCCTCCTGGAAAGGTGGGGCTTTGGGACTAGTTTCATAGGGACCCTGAGATCTCTCTACTCCAACCTGAAAGCGGTAATCCGATTACAAGGCCAATACTCCGAACCCCTCAAAATAGCAAGAGGGACAAGACAGGGCTGTCCTCTCTCCCCTCTGATTTTCGCCATGGCGATAGAAACACTAGCGATAGCAATTAAATCGAATCCCAATATCCAAGAGGTATCCTGTGGGAATCAAGTCCACAAATGCGGGCTATTTGCGGACGATATGCTCCTCTTCATTACGTCCCCCACCACATCCTTCCCAAACTTGTGCAAACTCCTGAAGGAGTTCGCTAACATCTCAGGCCTGAAGGTTAACTATTCTATGTCATCGGCTTTAAATATCTCCCTCAAAACAGACACTGTATCCGCACTTCAAAGCTCCTTCGACTTTAAGTGGAACGATCGCTATATCGATTACTTAGGAATTAAACTCGCGGCAAAAACTGAACAATTATATTCTATGAACTTCCCTCAAACGTACCGCAAATTAGAAGCTGACTTGGAAAAATGGTCGAAGGGGGAGGTTTCCTGGCTAGGGAGAATCCACGCAGTGAAGATGACACTTTTACCTAGACTCCTCTACCTGTTCAGGGCTCTTCCGATAAACATTAATAAGGATCACTTGACCAAATTCCAAAGAAAAGTAACCAAATTTATCTGGGGGGGGCAGAGGTCACAGACTTCAGCAACTAATCCTTTTCCTTCCCAGAACACAGGGGGGTTTAGGAGCTCCACAGCTCTTCTGGTATTACCAGGCTGCCAGGTTAGCCCAACTCTCAGCGGTCTATTCTAAGGCAGAAAAAACAGATTAGATTCAGATAGAGAGACGGGCTGCCCCATCCTATACCCTGGACTTTCTTCTCTGGGTTTCCCCAAGACAGAGACCCCCAATACTTTCCCCTTCCCTATCTCAAGCGTTTAAATTATGGGATAATCTTAGAAACAACCACACTCTAATCTCTAGATGTCTCCCACTAGCACACATCTTCAATAACCCAGATTTTGCCCCAGGGTTGGACATCAAAGCCTTCAGATGGTGGCTGGACAAGGGACTGTACCGGATCGGACATTTCTTTACCAGTGAGGCCCCTATCTCCCTTGAGTTCTGTATCAATCATCTTGAAATGCCAAACTCAGAGCGTTATAGATTCCACCAAATAAGACATTTTCTTCGCCACCTCTGGGGAGGAAGAAAATCTCCGCCTAACTAACTCATTCACGCCATATGAATTATGGTGTGGGCGTTCAATGGAACAGAGGGGAGAGATCTCTGTCATCTATCAGTCACTAGCCCTTTATTCCCAAAAGACTCCTTACATACTTGCTTGGGAGACTGATCTTTCCCTCAACTGGGAAGTTGATAAATGGAGAAGCTCCTTTAACAGATCCTTCAAGGGCATTAAGAATATTTCCCTAATTGAATCTAGTCTCAAGGTCATAACAAGATGGTATCTTACCCCTGCCAAATTATCTAAAATGTACCCAACAGCGGATCCCCTGTGCTTCCGAGGGTGCCAGCTTCTGGGTTCAATGGCTCACATATGGTGGGAATGCCCCAGACTGAGGCCCTTCTGGGGCAAGGTATTCTCACTGATTCGTAAAATAACGAAGATTCAAATCCCAAAAACCCCTGCCATAGCTCTACTCAACGACAACTTACCCAAGACTCCTAAACTAATATACTTCATCCTCCTAGGGGCCAAACTAACCATTGCCAAAGCTTGGAAACAGCCCAGGGTTTCCTTTAAGGCAGCCATTCGTAAAGTTTCCTGGATAATGTCCCAAGAGAAACTCTCGAGCATTCGAGACGACAAAAAAGCGCAATTCGAAGCTATCTGGGAGCCCTGGGCTCAGTTTATTAGAATCTCCCTCATACCCGGCGTCCAACCTTAAAATTACGAGTGAGTTTATTAGGGGATGGGGGCCCCTCCTGATGACAGGCTAGATTTCCTCTCTCCCTCTCTTCTCTTTCCCCTATCCTCTCCTCTTCTCTTCGTTTCTTTCACTACTTTTCTGCTATCCACTATAGGGGGACTAGGAATTGCCCTCCCGAATATGGTGTAAATCATTCCCCGCAAGGGGGTTCTTAGTTTGTTAGGCTCAAATGTTTTTTTTTTCTTTGTTCATTTTTATTTTTTTTTCGTCATGAAGGTTAGATATCCAGGCTGCAGCTTTTTCATAAAGTTATCTATGACCCCGAGGCTCCTTGGTAAACATAAGTGCGAGGTGGCTTACGGAGATTCTCCCGTGCAGTTTGATCCCTTTAGGGGTGCCGGCGAGATCCCTTTGGGCCACTCTAAGCTACGGTAACTAAACTTGGTGGTCTACACTTTCCTTGAGGAATGTCAGCAGCTTAGTAGGTACTGTTTATGGTTATAGCGATTTGATAAACTATTATACTTTGTATTGTTAGGATACAAGTCCCCCTCAGGGATAAGTCATGTAACAGTCTGATGTGATTTGTAATATTTTTTTTTTTATTGCTTATGTTTTTCTTTATTTTGTTAAACTAATAAAAGCTTTTGAAAGGACTAGGAAATATCATGCTAATTAGAAACTCGGTTGGTTAGATTTAAAACATTTTTTTATTTAGATGGAATAGTAATTGGATCAGAATAATTTCTCTTGTCTAGTCATTAATTTAAGAAAAGAGCCGATTGATGTCACCATAGTGACAAACCATAGGTGTGCACTTTGAATTACTAATCTAAAAAAAGCAATAGTTATATATCTATATTTTGCAAAGTTATAGATTTTCATTATACAAAATGTGCTGTGTTCAGTGAGGGGATGGTTAAATCACCAAAAACCCAAAAGCACCATATCTGACTTTAGTATTTTGTTAATATTCAGATTCTTTGTTTACATGTATTTTTATTTTTTCACAGATAAATAAATAAATAATTGAGTTGATTTCACCATCTAACACCTACTCTGGAAACAATTTTCAAACAGATCTTTATCAACACAATGAGTAAAGTAGGGGACAAGCTGTATCTGTGATCTGAGTGCCACAAAAGTTTTATTTCTCAGTCAAAGCTTAATGTTTACCAGAGGATTCATACAGGAGTGAAGCCATTTCAGTGTTCAGAATGTGGCAAGTGCTTCTCAGTAGATTATAATCTTACTGTACACCTGAGAATTCACACGGGAGAGAAAACACTCAATTGTTCAGAGTATGACAAACGCTTCCTTAATAGGAGTAGTCTTGTTGCACACCAGAAGACTCACACAGGTGAGAAACCCTTCAGATGCTCCGAATGTGACAAGTTCTTTCCAGATCAAAGTCATCTTACTGTACACCAGAGAATTCACACAGGAGAGAAACCATTTAAATGTTCAGAATGCGGCAAATGCTTCTCACAATGTCCTCATCTTACTAAACACCAGAAGACTCACATAGGAGAGAAGTGATTCAAAGGGTGAGAATGTGGCAAGTGCTTCTCACAAGGATTCCATCTTACTCAAGACTAAAGCCTCGTACACACGATCAGATTTTCCGACGGGAAATGTGTGATGACAGGCTGTTGGCGGGAAATCCAACCGTTTGTACGCTCCATCGGACAATTGTTGACGGATTTTCCACAGACAAATGTTGGATGGCAGGTTTTAAAATTTTCCGGACAAATGTCTGTTGTTGGATTTTCCAAGCGTGTGTACACAAGTTTGTTGGACAAAAGTCCAAAGTACAAAGACGCATGCTCAGAAGCAAGAACGAGCCAGAAGCAGTCTTGTATACTAGCGTTCATAGTGGAGAATTAACATTCGTGATGTGGCAAATTATGAAATCTCGAAAATGCAGCGCACATTCTCTTCTTCTTTAATGGAATAATAATGAAGCTGCTTTGCTTGTTATACTGATGGAGTTATTGCAAACACATTTTCAAAGGCTTTTTTTTTCTAGTGATATCAAGAATATTATTATTAACTATGTTGGTGTCCCTTGTCAATTTTACATTACATTTTTTTTTATGTAACTGCCTACTCCCAAACTGTCATTTGAAGTAAAACACATAGCCAAGTATTATTCTCCACAATTTTTTTATTGTGCATTAAAAAAAGAAAACAAATAAAATTAGACATGCTATCTGCCAATAGAACTTAACCAAAAAGTGCGTTCTATGCATCCAAAAATATAGAAGATATAACAAATCAAATCATTATTATTCAACCAAAAAATAAAATAAAAGCCTCATGCATGTGTCCTGCTTCTTAATATGGGGGTCAACAATGCCAAGAGTTTGGGAAAGCAGGGGTCCCTCATCCAGAGATAATTCTGAAAATCATCTGGATTATTCTCCTGGCGCTCCCGCAGCAAAGGCATATGACATAATTGGTCCCGATTACTAAAGCAACCAATTTTTGGTTTAAGAACTCCTCCTCCTCCAGTTCCTGGACTGGACTTGGGTCAAAGCAATAATAAATAACATGTCATCTCCTCCGATTCTGCAACATGTCTGGTTGAGGAACGGCCGTTCAGAAACTAACTGAAAAGCACAAAATGAAAAGCTCGAAATTAAAAGCGTGAATCAACACTCACCAAATTTCTACTAACACAAAATTAGCAGAAGGAGCCCAAAGGGTGGTGCTAAAGAGCTGAAAAACCATGTAGTAAGGGGAAAAGTAGGGGGTAGTAAAAATATACAAACTTTATTCAAAAATTACATAGAATACATGATTAAAAACAATATGATGAACAGTTCATACAGTTAATCTCCTGCAACATGTAAAAAAGGGCTCTAGGGTGAAAGAACACAATTGAACATGACAGTCAGAATACCCAACATGTTTCGGAATTTTGTTAATACAGTTCCTTCTTCAGGGCTTTTGTGAAGATATACTGTATGGTCTATCGAAGAAAATACATAAATAAAAGATAATCAGAAAATGTGTAAGACAAAATGCAAAAAATCGGGACAATAACTTGGGACATGGCAGGAAAGAGAAAGCAAAGGTTAAAGGACTTACTAGTTCAAAATCAATAACTGTGCCTTAGACGAGTCAATGGTTTAATAGATGACACTCCAAGTTTCAGTCTCCAAAAGGTAGTACCGTTCAAAAACTGATTGTTGAGAAAATAGAATAATGCATCAGCCCCTGTATTAGGGGCCGGAAGCTGGATGGTATGGATAACCTCCCAGGTGTGACTGACAAGGGATAGCATCAAAGTAAGGACCAGTTGGTTGTACCAGGCTATGGAATCCACAAGGAACAGCAGGAGAGAAGGCGCAGGCCCCTAAACATGAATAATGTATAATAGTATGAATATAGTAAAAAAGTGTTTAATGTACATGTATAAAATCTATATTAAACTAAAAATAATAATACATAGTGAGTCGGGGAAGCCAGATAATGTTACCTTTTGCTCTGCTTTGAACTTACTGGCCGCCTTACTAGCTATCTGGCTTCCCCGACTCACTATGTATTATTTTTAGTTTAATATAGATTTTATACATGTACATTAAACACTTTTTTTTACTATATTCATACTATTATCAGTACATTGTGAGAGGAGAGAGGGAGAGATCATTTGCAGTGCTGTGGGCACTACAGATCCAACCCACAGCACTGCTCAGTGCCCATACTCTGCAATACTCTGCCAATACTCTGCCAATACTCGCCAATGCTCTGCAATAAATTTTAATAGAAACAAAGAATTTTTTTTTTAGATTTATAGCGCAAAAAATAAATAAATAATAAACCCAGCGGTGATTAAATATCACCAAAAGAAAGCTCTATTTGTGTGAAAAAAAGGACAAACATTTAAAATGGGTACAGTAATTGTCATTCAAACTGTGAGAGCACCGAAATCTGAAAATTGGTCTGGTTAGGAAGGGGGTTTAAGTGGTTAAATATCGTGCCTGGGGGGTGTCCATAGTATGCCTGTAAAGTGGCTCAGTTATCCCATGTTTAGAACAATACCACAGCAAAATAACATTTCTAAAGGAAAAAAAAGTAATCTAAAACTGATCGCGGCTGTAATGAATTGTTGGGTCCCGGCAATATAGATAAAACTCATTGAAAAAAAAAGGCATGGGTTCACCCCCCAGTCCATTACCAGGCCCTTTGGGTCTGGTATAAATATTAAGGGGAACCCCCGAACCAGAAATGTAAAAAACAAATTGCATGGGGGTCCCCCCAAAATCCATACCAGGCCCTTCAGGTCTGGTATGGATATTAAGGGGAACCATGCCCCAACTTTTAAAAAAATGGCGTAGGGGTCCCCCCAAATCCATACCAGACCCTTATCCGAGCACGCAACCTGCCAGGCTGCAGGAAAAGAGGGGGACGAGAGAGCATCCCCCCTTCTGAACCGTACCAGGCCACATGCCCTCAACATGGGGAGGATGCTTTGGGGTCCCCCAAAACATCTTGTCCCCATGTTGATGGGGACAAAGGCCTCATCCCCACAACCCTTGCCCATTGGTTGTGGGGGTCTGCGAGCGGGGGGGCTTATCGGAATCTGGAAGCCCCCTTTAACAATGGGACCTCCAGATCCCGGCCCCCCTATGCGAATTGGTAACGGGTACATTGTACCCCTACCATTTCACAAAAAAAAGTGTCAAAATAGTAAAAAAGACAGGAGACACTTTGGGACAAGTCCTTTATTAAAAAATAAAAAAATAAAAATGTCCCGCAATGTAAATCCATCTCGCGTTGCCTGACGGACTGAAAAAAGAAAAAAAACGCAATAGCTCCGGCTCCATGGGAGGCTCCTGCCAAGTGACGCGTCTTCTCGGTGAGCTGCCCCACTCTGACGCCACATGACGTCAGAGGAAGGCGGGGTCGCCCGTTTACATCACTGAGTGGCCCCGCCCACAGCTATATAACAGCTGTCATCGAGAAGAAGCGTCACTCGGCGGGAGCCTCCCATGGAGGCAGAGCTTTTTTTTCTTTATATGGTCCATCGGGAGGCGCAAGATGGATTTACATCGTGGGACATTTTTATTCTTTTATTTTTTAATAAAGAACTTGTCCCAAAGTGTCTCCTGTCTTTTTTACTATTTTTGCCACTTTTTTTGTGAAATGGTAGGGGTACAATGTATCCGTTACCAATTCACATGGGGGAGCGGGATCTGGGGGTCCCCTTGTTAAAGAGGGCTTTCAGATTCCGATAAGCCCCCCGTCCGCAGACCCCCACAATCACCGGGCAAGGGTTGTGGGGATGAGGCCCTTGTCCCCATCAACATGGGGACAAGATGCTTTGGGGGGACCCCAAAGCATCCTCCCCATGTTGAGGGCATGTAGCCTGGTACGGTTAAGGAGGGGGGGCACTCTCTCATCCCCCCCCTTTTCCTGCGGCCTGCCAGGTTGCGTGCTCGATGAGGGTCTGGTATGGATTTTAGGGGGACCCCAACGCAATTTTTAAAAAAAAATTTTGGTTCGGGGTTTCACTTAATATTCATACCAGACCCTAAGGGCCTGGTAATGGACTGGGGGGGAAACCCATGCCTTTTTTTTTTTAATGAGTTTTATCTATATTGCCGAGACCCGGCAATTCATTAGCCGTGATCAGTTTTAAATGACTTTTTTTCCTTTAGAAATGTAATTTTGCTGTGTTATTGTTCTAAACACGAGAAAACTGCACCACTTTACAGGCATACTAAGGACACCCCCAGGCACAATATTTAAAAGAATATTTCATTTGTATTGCTTCACTTTAAGCATTATTTAAATCACTGCTCCTGAAAAAATGAACGTTTTTAAAACCAATTTTTCCATTGATACATGTCCCCCGGGGCAGGACCCGGGTCCCCAAACACTTTTTATGACAATAACTTGCATATAAGCCTTTAAAATGAGCACTTTTGGTTTTTCATGTTAGTGTCCTATAGACTTTAATGATCTTCCGCGGCTTTTCGAATTTGCAGCGAACACCGCATAATGTTCGCTGTTCGGCAAACACCCAATGTTCGCGTAGAACTTACATTCCAATTGAACATCTGGCTCATCCCTACTCAAGACCAGAAGACTCACACAAAAAAAGCATTTTAGATGTTTACAATGGGACAAATACCTCTTACAAATTGGACATGTTACTCAATACCAGAGAATTCAGCCAGGAAAGAAGCTATATAAAGTTTGTGACAAGGTTTTCTTATACTAGGCAGTTCTTTATCAACATCAAGCTAGCTACGCTGGAAAGAAGCCTTAATAACCACTTGCTGTCTGTCCGCATTTTAACGGGGGCAGGCGGCACCCCCCCTCCCCACAGGCAAATCATGTACTTGTATGTTGGCAGTGGCTTTTGGGTTCAGGGAGCATGCGTGTGCCCTACGTGACTCCTGCTGATTGGACACAGTAGGATTTTGTCAGCAGGCTTCAGCCAATGAATCAAGTCTGAGACCTGCTGATTGGCTGTGTCCAATCACAACCCAGAGCCTTGTGTTGACAAACACCACAGGGCTCTGTACAGAGGGAGTGATCTGTTTGTTTCTTCTCCCTGAAAGCAGTTATACTTTTGATCACCCCTTCCAAGCCAGTGTCATTAGTACAGTTACAGTGTATATTATCATCACTATCATTATATTATTAGTGAAAAAAAAATCTATACCATAATTTGTAGAAGATAGAACTTTCACACAAACCAATCAAAATACACTTATTGGAATTTTTTTTCAAACCAAAGACTTAGCAGAATACATTTTCGCCTGAATTTATAAAGAAATTCATTTGTTTTTCTATTTTTTATTGGATATGTTTTATAGCAGAAAGGAAAAAAAAAAATTTTTTTTAAATGATCAGTCTTTTCTTTAATAATATATATATATTTATAATATATTTATATAATAAAAAATAAAAGACCCAGTGGTGATCAAATACTACCAAAAGAAAGCTCTATTTTTAGTATCCAGTGTTGCATGACTGCACAATTACCAGTTAAAGTAGTGCAGTGCTAAAAAGCAAAAAATGGCCTGGTCATGTACAGGACAAAACCTTCCAGAGCTCAAGTGGTTAGTGAATGTCATAAATATATGAAATGCAAAAAAAGGGTTCTTTCACAATCAGATTGAACCTGATTGGACTCTCAAGTCTCCTCTATGGAGCGGCAGATGTCAGCAGACACATGTTTGCTGACACCACCATCCGATTCTGTCCGCAAAATCTAGACAGATGGTGGTCCTATTTTCCATCCGTCTGGCGGAACAGATCAGATGAAAATGGACAGGCGCTCCGTTTCCACACGATTTCCCTATCGAGGAGAGTGGGACTGTGTCCGCTCTGCACAGTGAAGTGGACAGGACCTGTCACCCGATCCCCCGCTGAGCAATTGGAATCCGCAAGACAGAGATGCCCATGTGAAAGGGGCCTAAGGCCTGATTCACACCTATACATTTTTAGTGCTTTTTGTATTTTGCAGATTTGCACTACAGAACGTGTTCCATAGGAAATCATGTTAAATGGACTGTAGGACTAAACTGAAAAAAGCACTAAAAATGCATATAAAAGCAAAGGAGAAGGCCTTAAAAAAATACAGGGTTGAGAGATCTTCAGCAGCATTCATACTTCATAAGGAATGCAACAAGAAATGTAAGGGTGCAATTAGGGCGGCTAAGATAGAACACGAAAGATACATAGTGGAGGAAAGCAAAAAAAATCCCAGGAAATTCTTTAAGTATGTAACCAGTAAAAAAGAGGACAGACCATATTTACCCCATAAAGAATGAGGAAGGTCACCTGGTTACAAAGGATGGGGAGATGGCGAAGGTATTGAATTTATTCTCCTCCTCAGTCTTTACGAGGGAATCAGGGGGCTTCAGTAACCAAAACTGCAGTGTTTATTCTCATGACACATCACAGGAAGCACCTCCATGGTTAACAGAGGACAGAATTAAAATTAGACTTGGGAAACTTAACATTATTAAATCACCGGGACCAGATGGCTTGCGCTCAAGGGTACTTCGGAAACTCAGTCAAGTAATTGCCAAGCCATTGTTCCTAATTTTTACTGACAGTCTACTGACTGGAATGGTACCAGCTGATTGGAGAAAAGCCAACATAGCACCAATATTTAAAAAAGGCCCAAAATACATCTCTGGGAATTACAGACCAGTTAGCCTAACATCAATAGTATGCAAGCTCTTGGAGGGGATGATAAAGGACTACAGTATATACATGATTTAAGTAATGAGAACGGTATAATTAGCAGTAATCAGCATGGATTCATGAAGAATTGTTCTTGCCAAACCAATCTATTAACCTTCAATGAGAAGGTGAGTTGCCATCTAGATAAAGGAAGGCCCGTAGATGTGGTGTATCTGGATTTTGCAAAAGCATTTGACACAGTTCCCCATATACGTTTACTGTACAAAATAAGGTTAGTTGGCATGGAACATAGGGCGAGTACATGGATTGAAAACTGGCTACAAGGGCGAGTTCAGAGGGTGGTGATAAATGGGGAGTACTTGGAATGGTCAGGGGTGGGTAGTGGGGTCCCCCAGGGTTCTGTGCTGGGACCAATCCTATTTAATTTGGTCATAAACGACCTGGAGGACAGTTCAATCTCTGTATTTACGGACGATACTAAGCTAAGCAGGGCAATAACTTCTCCGCAGGATGTGGAAATCTTGCAAAAAGATCTGAACAAATTAATGGGGTGGGCAACTACATGGTAAATGTTAATGTGGAAAAATGTAAAATAATGCATTTGGGTGGCAAAATATGAATGCAATCTATACACTGGGGGGAGAACCTCTGGGGGAATCTAGGATGGAAAAGGACCTGGGGGTCCTAGTAGATAATAGGCTCAGCAATGGCATGCAATGCCAAGCTGCTGCTAACAAAGCAAACAGAATATTGGCATGCATTAAAAAGGGGATCAACTCCAGAGATAAAACGATAATTCTCCCACTCTACAAGACTCAGGTCCAGCCGCACCTAGAGTATGCTGTCCAGTTCTGGGCACCAGTCCTCAGGAAAGATGTACTGGAAATGGAGCGAGTACAAAAAAGGGCAACAAAGCTAATAAAGCGTCTGGAGGATATTAGTTATGAAGAAAGGTTGCAAGCACTGAACTTATTCTCTCTGGAGAAGAGACGCTTGAGAGGGGATATGATTTCAATTTACAAATACCATACTGGTGACCCCACAATAGGGATAAAACTTTTTCGCGGAGGGGAGTTTAACAAGACACGTGGCCACACATTACAATTAGAAGAAAAGAGGTTTAACCTTAATCTACGTAGAGGGTTCTTTACTGTAACAGCGGCAAGGATGTGGAATTCCCTTCCACAAGCGGTGGTCTCAGCGGGGAGCATCGATAATACAATGTATACAATGTAATACTGACATATAATCACACACATAGGTTGGACTTGATGGACCTGTGTCTTTTTTTTCAACCTCACCTACTATGTAACTATGTGTGAATCAGGCCTAAATCTGATACAACATCAAAAGCTGTACAAAGAAATAAAGCCTTCTAATAGACTGGCAAATTACAAAAGTGTAATATAAGACTGCACCACTTGCTCTCATGCCAGAAGGATCACTTTGCAAGTGGAGTTACATTTTGCATGGGATCCCCAGAGATTATAAGATAATGTGGTGAAATGTCACAATGCAAAGAATACAAAATCCCGTACAAGGGGAGAAAAAAAAAAAATGTATTTTTGCTTGAACATATCGGATGATGGCAGCCAGTAAAACATCACCTCATTCGCGAAGCTGTGGGGAAAATTACCATGCAAAGTGCAACTACCTGTGTAACAGTCTTTTTGCCTTTAGTAAAATCAACCCCAATATGCAAAGGAGGACAACAACAGACACACACCAATTACTTAAAAAGCCATACAGGATTCATTCTAGGGGCTGTGCTTTAATATTTAAAAGCATTTCATTCTCATGCATGCATGCGGACATAACATTTTCTTTGATGTACCTTTTAACATGTTACACATAAGTGAGGATAGTGTTACCAAAATGTTTTTATTTGAAATTTTTAAATAGGATTTTAGAAGAGTTTTTTTTTAACTTGTAAAAACGTCCAAAAATATAATTAACCGTTTGCCGACCGTCCACCGCAGTTATACCGCGGCAGCATGGCACAGGCAGGTGAATCGCCGTCATGGTACGTTGGTACCATAGACAGTCACTAGGGGGCGAGTGCTTGCACCCCCCGCTCGCCCCCCGAGCAGATGCGAGTGCCCGGCGGTCTCAATCACCCCTGGGCTCCCACGATCGCTGGGGGCACACGGAGAACCGGGATCTGTGTGTGTAAACACACAGTTTCCGGTTCTCTGAGGGGAGAACTGACAGATCCTCTGTTCATACAGAGTATGAACAGGCGATCTGTTAGTTTCCCTGCACAGTCCCCATCCCCCTTCATTAGAACACTTCCTAGGACACACATTAACCCCTTCACTGCCCCCTAGTGTTAACCCCTTCACTGCCAGTGACATTTTTACAGTAATCAATGCATTTTTAATCGCACTGATCGCTGTATTAATGCCAGTGGTCCCAAAAATGTGTCAAAATTGCCCGATGTGTCCGCCATAATGTCGCAGTCATGATAAAAATCGCTGATCACCGCCATTACTAGTAAAAAAAAAAAATTTATAAAAATGCCATAAATTTATCCCCTATTTTGTAGACGCTATAACTTTTGCGCAAACAACCAATATACACTTATTGCGATTTTTTTTACCAAAAATATGTAGATGAATACATATCGGCCTAAACTGAGGACAAAGAATGTTTTTTTATATATTTTTTGGGGATATTTAATATAGCAAAGTTAAAAAATAATGCATTTTTTCAAAATTGTCGCTCTTTTTTTGTTTATAGCGCAAAAAATAAAAATCGCAGAGGTGATCAAATACCACCAAAAGAAAGCTCTATTTGTGGGGAAAAAAAACGTTGATTTAGTTTGGGAGCCACGTCGCACGACCGCACAATTGTCATTTAAAGCGACGCAGTGGTAAATCGCAAAAAGTGCTCTGGTCTTTGGCCAGCCAAATGGTCCGGGGCTGAAGTGGTTAAATGGTTAAGATGTACCTAGATGTGTACAAAATAAACTATGTATACCTAACAAATAAACAAATTACCTGTGCTTTGGTTTCTATTAATTTTCATTTAAAATAAAGATTTTAAACAGCTTGTTGACCGTATATTGTGTATATACCGCAGCAAGGCAGCTCTGTTGAGCAGGATCATGTACCTAGTATGTGATCCTGCGCTTCCAGGTCTGGGGCATGCAGGATTACATACTAGGTACACGATCCTGATTAGACACAGCAGGAGCAGATTCAGTACACAGGCAGAATGGCGGTTTGCCTATGTAAACAAGGCAGATGGCCGTTCTCCCAGTACAGAAAGCATGGATCCTGTGTTTCTGCTAAACAGGGGCACTAATTCATGCCTTCCTTTAGTAAAAACACCTCCCTCAAAGTAGTAAAGCACTGATCAAACACACATTTAACCCTTTGACCACCCCTGATATTGACTCCTTCCCAGCCAGTGTCATTAGTACAGTGACAGTGCATATTTTCAGCACTGATCACAGCATTAGTGTCACTGGTCCCCAAAAAGTGTCAGAAGTGTCAGTCAGTGCCCCCACTGTCCGCAATAATATCGCAGTCCCACTATAAGTCACTGATTGCTGCCATTACTATTAAAAAAATAAAAATAATATTAAAAAAAATATATATCCCATAGTTTGTAGACGCAATAACTTTTGCGCAAACCAATCAATAAACGCTTATTGGGATTTTTTATACCAAAAATATGTAGAAGAATAAATTTTGCCCTAAATTGATAACGAAATTAGTTTTTTTTTTAAACATTTTTACTGGATATGTTTTATAGCAGAAAGTAAAAAATATTGTTTTTTTTTTTTCAAAATTGTTGATCTTTTTTTGTTTATAGCGCAAAAAATAAACACCACAGAGGTGATCAAATACCACCAAAAGAAAGCTCTATTTGTGGGGGAAAAGGACATGAATTTTATTTGGGTACAGCACCGAAAAATTGTCAGTTAAAGTAAATGGACTGGTCACAAAGGGCGGTATAACTTCCAGGGCTGAAGTGGCTAAATTGTAAAAACCCCCCCGTGTTTCCTTTTTCTGTGAATGGAGGAGAGAGATACTCTGTATCTCTCTCTCTCCTTGCAGAGAAAAAAAAAGTGTGTGTAAAAAAATACCTAGATCAATGTTTGATCTAGGTCAGTGCTAGGGTTAGTGTTTTTTTGAGAGGATTTTTTTTTTCTGTTATGCCCCGTACACACGGTCAGATTTTCCGATGGAAAATGTGTGATAGGACCTTGTTGTCGGAAATTCCGACCGTGTGTGGGCTCCATCACGCATTTTCCGTCGGATTTTCCGACACACAAAGTTTGAGAGTAGGCTATAAAATTTTCCGACAACAAAACCGTTGTTGGAATTTCCGATCGTGTGTACACAAATCCGACGCACAAAGTGCCACGCATGCTCAGAATAAATAAAGAGATGAAAGCTATTGGCTACTGCCCCGTTTATGGTCCCGACGTACGTGTTTTACGTCACCGCGTTCAGAATTATTGGATTTTCCGACAACTTTGTGTGACCGTGTGTATGCAAGACAAGTTTGAGCCAACATCCGTCGGAAAAAATCCTAGGATTTTGTTGTCGGAATGTTTGATCAATGTCCGACCGTGTGTACGGGGCATTAGTGTGTTTTAGGCAGGATAAAATATAAATAAAAAAAATAAAGCAAAATAGGCACTATTGTTCTTGGGCTGTACTACGGTACAAACAACAACATACACATATGTGGTATATTTGTAAACGTCAGGAGGAGGAGAATTTAATTTGGGTTTTTCTTTGGTGGAAGGTTATGGTAGTAGTAAGAGATATACAGCTGAATTTTAAAAAAAATACTATTTTGGGCCAGTTTTCCTTTGATAATAGAAAAAAAAAAATCAGGAGATATCCATTACCATTTACCATTTACTGTCCTGAAAAAAAAACACTGCATAATCCACCTGGATGCACAAAGTAGTTGTAATGATATGTATAGTTTTACTAACACATGTCAAAGTTTCAAAATTGTGCTTAGGCATTTCCCTACCTTTTTTGTGTTCAGGTGCTTCTAATTGTATTCTCCATATTAATAATTAAAACAAAAATGCCAGTTTAACCACTTGCTTACTGGGCACATATACCCCCTTCCTGCCCAGGCCAATTTTCAGCTTTTAGCGCTGTTGCACTTTGAATGACAATTGCGCGGTCATGCTACACTGTACCCATATGACATTTTTACCATTTTTTTCACACAATTAGAGCTTTCTTTTGGTGGTATTTAATCACCACTGAGGGTTTTATATTTTTTGCTGAACAAAAAATAACGGAAAATTTTGAAATAAATAAAAATAGCTTGTTATAAAATGTTGCAAACGGGTAATTTTTCTCCTTCTTTGATGTGAAATGATGAGGCTGCACTGATAAGGCAGCACTGATAGGCGACACTGGTGGGCACCAATTAGCAGTACTGATGGGCACTGATTAGCAGTACTGATGGGCACTGATAGGCACCGATTAGCAGTACTGATGGGCACTGATAGGCACCGATTAGCAGTACTGATGGGCACCGATTAGCAGTAATGATGGGCACTGGTTAGCAGCACTGGGGGTTACTGTGTGGAACCGATGTCCCTTTTACAGAAGCCAGTAATCTGCTTTATTTTTTTCTCCTCACGCTGTCAGCGTGAGAAAAAAAAAAAAAAAGCAGATGACCGGCTTCTGTTAACATCATGTGATTATCTGTCTTTGGCTGACAGCAGATCACGTGGTAAAGGCATGTGAGTGGCCCTTTACTCTGATCTGTGATCAGCCGAGTCCCAAGGACTCTGCGTTCACAGAGTGCGCCGCTCGTCTTTTGGCTATAGCGCAGGCGTGAAGTGGTCAAACAGTGGAAACCCTACATAATATGCACAGCAGGTGAAATATTGGGCAGTTTTACTCTTCAGAAAGAAATATCAGATTCAGAGGCACTGACTCCTTTTTTTCTACATAAGGTCTATGTGTACTATTGGTTTTAAATGTCCTGGCACAAAATTTCTAATTTAAACATATTCCTCAATAGCATAAATAGGGTCAAATCACTTTGTGTGCACCAAATGCCTTTGCAAACCTAGTTATTAGTTTATAAATGCAGCATTGACATCATCACTGTGCTGCACAAAACCTGTGCATAGAGCGGAGCTGTGGAAGAGACCCGGAAGGTTATGCACTACAGGGAGGGTTGCCACCTCATCCCTTTAAACCCAAGCACATGTTGATTACACAGGTTCTGTGGCTAATTAAGGTGGTAATTAAACTCACTTGGTGCCTTATCTGCATTAAATTAGTCTCAGAACCTGTGTAATTCATATGTGTTTGGGTTTAAAGGGATGAGGTGGCAACCCTAACTACAGGCTGTCTGCAGAAAAATACAGGAGGGGGTTCTATAAGACCACTCACCTTGCACGAGGAGAAAGAACACCAGAAACTGGTCTTAATATGGAAAGCTCCTGCACAGAGGCAAAGGGGGAGATTTACTAAAACTGGAGCACTCAGAGTCTGGTGCAGCTGCGAATGGTAGCCAATCAGCTTCTATCTTCTGCTGGTTCAACTTGACCATAAAAATTGGATTACTACACAGATCTGGAAGAAATACACAAAGCAGATGAGGATTCAAGTACGTACCTCTTGTATTTGGACAATATTTGCTTACGCCATCAGTTCTGTTTAAACCCCACTTTTTCATGTGTACTTTGTAATAATATATGTTATCTTTCTGGAGGTATATGAATCAGATTGAAAACAGTGTACACTTTGAGATCTCTCTAAAATGCCCATAGAGGAGTCAGTTTTTTTTCATTCCTTGGTTTCAATGAAAGACTGATCCAATCCCCCCCCCCGCTGTGTTCTTGTATTCTGACAGCAAGGAGACTACCCCACCATCAGAATACACTGATCAGCACTGCAACCTATTGTCTTTGGCGCTGATCAAGTGGAAATGATCCAACAGGGCAGTAGATCGATTCCTGTTCAACCACAGTGTCCACTCGTGGATCAAAATTTGACAGGTCCCTGCTGAACCGGACGCATTTTTATCTATGTACAGACAGCTTAATTATGTAAATTACCATCAGGTTTCCCAGTAGCTAAAACTCATGTGATCTTCGCCTAAGATGTACTTTGCGTTGTGAAGTTTAGATGCAGCAGTTTTCCACTTGTGTCAAGCTAGTAGTACTTGATAAAGCGTTTGTTACCCCAGCATTTCAAATTCCTGATATTTGCCTGCTGTACCATGTACTTGTATGAGAGAGTATCCTGTTCTATTTGTATTGCTTACTTTGTGTGAAATCCCTGGTGTTCCTGACAGTCCCTCTGCTTTCCTGTTAAAAACTGACCACACAAGGCAGGAAAGCTCACCGTGATCAGCTGTGTTGGGAACTCAGCCTGCTCTCCTCTAATGATCAGACTTTTCCTGACATGCCTCCCCTGCATAGCCTTTCACTGGAAAGATCAGTGTAATGTTGTTTCTCCTCCCCCAGCTCGTATGCAGCTGAGAACAGAGGGAATGTGATAACTGTTGTAATATGTTGGCCAATATAAAAAAAGGAGAAAAAAGGAGAAAAAATGTATTTTTAGTGTTTTTTTATATCTATACCTAAAATATTTGCCTTTAATTTAAATTTTAACCTGAATAGACTGTTTTTCCTGGGTTCACACTGCCCCTAACTTCAAAGTTGCATAACTTGCATGCAACTTCTTTAACCACTTCAGCCCCGGAAGGTTTTACCCCCTCCCTGACCAGAGCACTTTTTACAATTCGGCACTGCGTCGCTTTAACTGCTAATTGCGCGGTCGTGCAATGCTGTACCTAAACCAAATTTGCGTCCTTTTCTTCCCACAAATAGAGCTTTCTTTTGATGGTATTTGATCACCTCTGCCGTTTTTATTTTTTGCGCTATACACGGAAAAAGACCGAAAATTTTGAAAAAAAAATGATATTTTCTACTTTTTGTTCTAAAAAAAATCCAATAGACTCAATTTTAGTCATACATTTAGGCCAAAATGTATTCAGCCACATGTCTTTGGTAAAAAAAATGTCAATAAGTGTATATTTATTGGTTTGCGCAAAAGTTATAGCGCCTACAAACTAAGGTACATTTTCTGGAATTTACACAGCCTTTAATTTATGACTGCCTATGTCGTTTCTTGAGGTGCTAAAATGGCAGGGCAGTACAAAACCCCCACAAATGACCCCATTTTGGAAAGTAGACACCCCAAGGAAATTGCTGAGAGGCATGTTGAGCCCATTGAATATTCATTTTTTTTGTCCCAAGTGATTGAATAATGACAAAAAAAAAAAAAAAAATTACAAAAAGTTGTCACTAAATGATATATTGCTCACACAGGCCATGGGCATATGTGGAATTGCACCCCAAAATACATTTAGCTACTTCTCCTGAGTACGGGGATACCACATGTGTGGGACTTTTAGGGAGCCTAGCCGCGTACGGGGCCCCGAAAACCAAGCACCGCCTTCAGGATTTCTAAGGGTGTAAATTTTTGATTTCACTCTTCACTGCCTATCACAGTTTCGGAGGCCATGGAATGCCCAGGTGGCACAAACCCCCCCCAAATGACCCCATTTTGGAAAATAGACACCCCAAGCTATTTGCTGAGAGGCATGGTGAGTATTTTGCAGCTCTCATTTGTTTTTGAAAATAAAGACGAGAAAAAACATTTTTTTTTTTTTTTCTTTTTTCAATTTTCAAAACTTTGTCAAAAAGTGAGGTCTGCAAAATACTCACTATACCTCTCATCAAATAGCTTGGGGTGTCTACTTTCCAAAATGGGGTCATTTGGGGGGGTTTTGTGCCACCTGGGCATTCCATGGCCTCCGAAACTGTGATAGGCAGTGAAGAGTGAAATCAAAAATTTACGGCCTTAGAAAGCCTGAAGGCGGTGCTTGGTTTTTGGGGTCCCGTACGCGGCTAGGCTCCCAAAAAGTCCCACACATGTGGTATCCCCATACTCAGGAGAAGCAACAGAATGCATTTTGGGGTGTAATTTCACATATTCCCATGGCATGTTTGAGCAATATATCATTTAGTGACAACTTTGCGCAAAAAAAAATAAAAAAAATAAAAAATTGTCTCTTTCCCGCAACTTGTGTCACAATATAAAATATTCCATGGACTCGACATGCCTCTCAGCAAATAGCTTGGGGTGTCTACTTTCCAAAATGGGGTCATTTGGGGGGGTTTTGAACTGTCCTGGCATTTTATGCACAACATTTAGAAGCTTATGCCACACATCACCCACTCTTCTAACCACTTGAAGACAAAGCCCTTTCTGACACTTTTTGATTACATAAAAAAATATTTTTTTTTTGCAAGAAAATTACTTTGAACCCCCAAACATTATATATTTTTTTAAAGCAAATACCCTACAGATTAAAATGGTGGGTGTTTCATTTTTTTTTTTTCACACAGTATTTGCGCAGCGATTTTTCAAACGCATTTTTTGGGGAAAAAACACACTTTTTTCAATTTCAATGCACTAAAACACACTATATTGCCCAAATGTTTGATGAAATAAAAAAGATGATCTTAGGCCGAGTACATGGATACCAAACATGACATGCTTTAAAATTGCGCACAAACGTGCAGTGGCGACAAACTAAATACATTTTTAAAAGCCTCTACAGGTTACCACTTTAGATTTACAGAGGAGGTCTACTGCTAAAATTACTGCCCTCGATCTGACCTTCGCGGTGATACCTCACATGCATGGTGCAATTGCTGTTTACATTTGACGCCAGACCGACGCTTGCGTTCGCCTTAGCGCGAGAGCAGGGGGGACAGGGGTGCTTTTTTTTTTTTTTTTTTTTTTTTTTTTCTTTATTATTATTATTTTTTTTATCTTATTTTAAAACTGTTCCTTTCATTTTTTTTTTTTTTTTAAATCATTTTTATTGTTATCTCAGGGAATGTAAATATCCCCTATCATAGCAATAGGTAGTGACAGGTACTCTTTTTTGAAAAAATTGGGGTCTATTAGACCCTAGATTTCTCCTCTGCCCTCAAAGCATCTGACCACACCAAGATCGGTGTGATAAAATGCTTTCCCAATTTCCCAATGGCGCTGTTTACATCCGGCGAAATCTAAGTCATAAAATGCTCGTAGCTTCCGGTTTCTTAGGCCATAGAGATGTTTGGAGCCACTCTGGTCTCTGATCAGCTCTAAGGTCAGCTGGCTGAATCACCGGCTGCATTCTCAGGTTCCCTGTTGAGACAGGAGAGCCAGAGAAAAACACGGAAGACGTTGGGGGGGGGGGGCATTCCCTCCCACTGCTTGTAAAAGCAGTCTAGAGGCTAATTAGCCGCTAGGATTGCTTTTACATGAAAGCCGACCGCTGGCTGAAAAGAATGATACCAAGATGATACCTAAACCTGCAGGCATCATTCTGGTATAACCACTCAAAGTCGTGAATGGCGTACCTGAAGACAAAAAAATGGTTAACAATAAAGCACAGTAAACGGTAAAGTATAAAAAATTGCATACCTGAAAAGCAAACATGATAAAACATAATAACAATAAAACATTGCAGAATAGAATACAGTAAAAAAGAGCAGAACAATAGAGAGAGAATAGAGAGAGAGAGAACAATAAAACGACAACTATTATTTTTTATTTTATATTTTTGCTTGTGTTTTTTTTTTTTTTTTTTACACTTTTTTTTTGTAACTAACTTTTATAACTGTAACCGGTTCCAGGTTCGGGTCTCTCAAAATGCGATGGCATCTCAATTAGTGAATGGTAGCGTTCAAAACATTCACCAATGCAAAGACCAGGATTGTCAGGACAGGAGGGACAATAATAGCGGGTGTCACGCCTATATCTGCGCTTGCTGCAGACACGACATCTTTTTTGGGGGGGTTCGTTGGGTAGGGGTACTCGGGAGGACATAAAGAAAATGCCTCTCATGCAGCCGACTGCATTTGGTTGGGGATGTGAATGGGGGAAGTACGGGCGCTGCAGAAGTGGTGGGTTCCCAATTAGGATTGGCGAATGCAGCAGGAAGGGCATTATGGGCACGACGGGCCTGTGTTTGTCTTCTTGGTGGCAGCGGGACACTACTTGTGCTTGCCACCTCACCAGCTTGAACTGCACTTATGGGACTCGCCACGTCACCAAGTGTTACTGCAGTGCGGGTTTGACTACGACCGGGGTGTACTAGGCCGCTGGTGCTTGCCAGTTCACCAAAACGCTACCAAAAAAACTGTTAGCGATCGCAGGGATCAGGCCTGACTCTGCGAACGCTGCAGTTATTTGTTTAGTGTTTTGTAAGTGACAGTGATCGATCGATACTGCACTTGGGTGGGCTGGGCTGGGCCGGGCAGAGGGGAAAAACGCAGGTGCTAGCGGGTATCTGGGCTGATCCCGCTAACACTGCGTTTTTGGGAACCCTAAACTGCTGGGGACGCCAGTATAGATCTGATCGGATCAGATATTGATCCGTTCAGATACTATACCACTAAGGGAGGTGTACGGTGCGTGCGTGGGTGTTAGCAGTACTGGCGCTAACCTGACGCTGCCTGGGGCTGGTGCTTGCCAGTTCACCAAAACGCTACCAAGAAAACTGTTAGCGATCGCAGGGATCAGGCCTGACTCTGCGAACGCTGCAGTTATTTGTTTAGTGTTTTGTAAGTGACAGGGATCGATCGATACTGCACTTGGGTGGGCTGGGCCGGGCAGAGGGGAAAAATGCAGGTGCTAGCAGGTATCTGGGCTGATCCCGCTAACACTGCGTTTTTGGGAACCCTAAACTGCTGGGGACGCTAGTATAGATCTGATCGGATCAGATATTGATCCGTACAGATACTATACCACTAAGGGAGGCGTATGCTGCGTGCGTGGGTGTTAGCGGTACTGGCGCTAATCTGACGCTGCCTGGGGCGACGCATATCGCCGCCGGGCGATCAGGGGGCTAAACCTTTATTCGGTAATAAACGGCGGGTGCCCTGACACTATAAAAAATAAACGAACTAACCAGCGTCACCCGTAACACTTATACGGTGATCAGTGGTGAAAGGGTTAACTAGGGGGCAATCAAGGGGTTAAAACATTTATTAGATAGTATATGGGGGTCCCTGACGCTATAAAACGCTGACGGCGAACCTAACTATTTACGTCCCTAACTAGCGTCACCAGCGACACTAATACAGCGATCAGAAAAATGATCGCTTAGTGACACTGATGACAGGGGGTGATCAAGGGGTTAAAACTTTATTGGGGGGGTTAGGGGGGTACCCTAGACCTAAAGGGGGCTACCACTCACTGCCCTAACACTGTAACTGTCACAAACTGACACCAATCAGTAATCAGAAAAAAAAAAAAAATACTGCTTGGTGTCAGTTTGTGACGGGGGGGGGGGGGGATCGGGGGTGTTTAGTGTGCCTGGCATGTTCTACTGTGTTGTGTGTAGTGTTGTGCACTTACATGTCTTCTCTCCTCGGCGCTGGAACGGAAACTGCCGAGCCGAGGAGAGATGACATCACATCCTCTGCCTGTGTGAAACTACACACAGGCAGGGGAGGATTCCGATTGGCTGGGAGCGATCGCGAGGGGGGGGCCACGATCGGATGGTCTCCCCCTCGCCTCCCAACGCTCCCAGTCACAAGCCGACCGCCGCTGGCACCCGCGGGAGGCAGATCACGTACAGGTACGTGATTCTGCCTGCCCGTGCCATTCTGCTGACGTATATCTACGTTAGGCGGTCGGCAAGTGGTTAACAATGCAAGTCGGACCAAAAAGTAGTGCAAGAACCTTTTTCCAAGTCAGAGCAACTCAAGTCGCACCAATTAGAACATTTCTATTGCATTGAATGGGGTCCAACTTCTAATGCGACAAGTGCTCCAAAGTCGGAGCGATTGTCACATCAGTGTGAACCAGGTCGTACAAAGTGATCGTTTACAATCACTTTAACTCATAATAGCTAAAGATTAAGAGGACAAGTGATCAAGAGGTAATTTAATGATCAAAATTTATAAATATGAAATACAGAGGTAGCCCCATCACATACAAACACCCTAAAATTGCACATAAAGAGGAGCTCCAGGCTCCTTTGGTGGCTGGTTTGGTGGCAGATAAGCAGAGCTCCATTTAAGAGAATAATTTCCGCGCAAAAAAACCCACAATGAATACAAATACACCCCCCGCCATTAGGTGTTTTAGTAATGTAAATGCTTGTAAATGTGAAGTGGTAAACTAAAAAAAGTTGGAACTGAACTCAAAAAGTGAAGGTTTGGTAGGATATAGCAAATAGGTATAAAATGTTAGTTATACTAAAATGTTAGTTCACCTTACTAAAAAAAGAATAATTTAATCAGACATCCTCTCCACCTCCCCGCTCTACTTAACTCTGGGGTTGCCAAGCTCTCAGCACCCCACAGCTCTTCTCTGTCAATGCTTGAAGGATGGACCAGAGGGATTGTGATTGGTCAACAGCATCAAATTGATGGTGCTGACCAATAAGAATCCATTGGGTCTGTCTTGGAAGTATTTCCGGAGAAGAAGAAGAAGAGTGGGGATTTTAAATTTACAGCTGACAGCTTGGCAACCCCAGGAAAAAAGATTAGGTATGGGGGGGTGTGTGAACTAACACTTTAAGCAGAACCTTGAAAATGTCCCTTTTGCCTAAAATTCATCAGCATGAGCAGATCGGGGATGCAATGCCTGGATCCTGCAGATGATCAATAAGCTGTCTGCCCATACCTCTCATGGGCAGCCAGTTAATGTATGGTATAAAGAACCAATGGACAACGGGAGCACCCACCAGCGCTCCCGCAGTTCAGTAAGAATTACAAGCTGTTGGCCATGGAGGCCGACAGTAGATGTAGTGTATTTATTCACAGAACTCTGTGAATGATGTGACCATGTGGGTGGAGCCCCGCACGGTCACACTGTTTTTAAAATTCTAACAGCAGTTGTGGGAAGAAGATCCCCCTCCCATTGTTACAGGGAGTGGGAATTAGGGGGGAGAGGAGGCAAGAGCTGGAACATGTTACATGTACCAACCTAAATTTGGGTGGAACATGGGACATGTAACATGTTCCAAAGGTGAACTTATCCTTTAATAAATAGAGCAAATTTTTTTCCTGCAACCATGGGTGTTGATAAGGGATTCCGTCCCACGGAGCCATTATGTCCTCCTGCCAGGAGAACACAGTGATTATTGCTAGCGGCAAAAAAAAGCAGCTAACAATAATTGCATGTAAATTCTAGCAGGCTGGTTGTACCCCAAGTTAATTGATCGATCAACTTGGGTACATTCAGCCTGCCCATACAGAGACGGCTTAAGGCAACTGTATGTTGAAGTGGTGGAAAACTGTATTTAAGACGAGGCATAGCTCAGTCAGGTACAAGAAGAAAAGTGTGCTGCAAAGGCATTACTACACTACACCATTCCAGGTATCTATTCTTCTGAAACTGTACATTCATGTTATTTCTTATTACAATCTTAGTGTATTTTTATACTCTCATTAGTAATATATTTTTATTTATATATACACACACACACAGTATCTCACAAAAGTGAGTACACCCCTCACGTTTTTGTAAATATTTTATTATATATATTTTCATGTGACAACGCTGAAGAAATTACACTTTGCTGCATTGTAAAAAAGTGAGTGTACAGCTTGTATAACAGTGTAAATTTGCTGTCCCCTCAAAATAACTCAACACACAGCCATTAATGTTTAAACTGCTGGCAACAAAAGTGAGTACACCCCTAAGTAAAAATGTCCAAATTGGGCCCAAAGTGTCAATATTTTGTGTGGCCACCATTATTTTCCAGCACTGCCTTAACCCTCTTGGGCATGGAGTTCACCAGGGCTTCACAGATTGCCACTGGAGTCCTCTTCCACTCCTCCATGATGACATCACGGAGCTGGTGGATGTTGGAGACCTTGCGCTCTTTTACCTTCCATTTAAGGATCCCCACAGATGCCCAATAGGGTTTAGGTCTGGAGACATGCTTCAGCATGTTACAGGACATGTTGGCATTCACGGTTTCCTCAATGAACTGTAGCTCCCCAGTGCCGGCAGCACTCATGCAGCCCCAGACCATGACACTCCCACCAACATGCTTGACTGTAGGCAAGACACACTTGTCTTTGTACTCCTCACCTGGTTGCAACCACACACGCTCGGTTTGTGTTTTGATGGTTTTTGCGCTGACTGTTTGTCTTTTTGAATAACCACACACGCTTGACACCCTCTAAACCAAATAAGTTTATCTTGGCCTCATCAGACAACAGGACATGGTTCCAGTAATCCATGTCCTTAGTCTGCTTGTCTTCAGCAAACTGTTTGCGGGTGGGGGCGTGTCCAAGATGGCGACCGGAGCGGCAGCACACTAGGAGAGCTCCGGCTGTAATAGAGCAAATATCACCCTAATCCCTGCAGCCTCACCCCTGTATTGTGCCGGTGGTGATAGCACTTGAGACCCAACGTGGAATGCGCAAGGGGAAGCGATCCACGATCCCCCGCTGCACCGCAAACAGCAAGAAATCCTCTGGCCGGGTGCCGGCCTCACCTCCTGCCTCGGCAAAATCTAATATGGCGTCACAGATGGAGGGGAACGGCCAAGACCCTGCTATGCTGGAGCAGAGCAATTTCACTGCTCTTATGCAGGCAATTACGGACTGTAAATCTACCCTAACAGGCAAGATTGATTCCCTGCAGCTGGAACTAGCTCTCATCCGCAAAGATGTGGATACTGTCCAATCCAGGATCACTACAGTGGAGCACAGGGTGAGTGACACTGAGGACATGCTGCATGATCATGCGGCCTCGCTACACACACTCAAAGCTAAAGTAAAATGCCTGGAATCTTGCACTGAAGACACAGAGAATAGAAATCGGAGGAACAACCTCTGCATAATGGGGCTTCCGGAAGGGGGCTGAGGGGTCTGACCCAACGACTTTAACGGAGCAGCTGCTCCGCTCACTGCTACCCAAGGCCTCATTCTCGGCGCATTTCATAGTGGAACGAGAGCATAGGATGCCAGCAACCAGACCCTCTGCTGGAAGCCCGCCGCACACATTTATATTAAAGCTTCTAAACTTCAGAGACAGAGACCTGGTGCTCAGGGAGGCCAGGAAAATTGATGTGCTGCGTTATGAAGCCACGAAACTCATGATCTTCCCTGACTACTCAGTGGATACCCAGCACCAGAGAAGATCGTTTGATCACGATGGCGAAACTGTACAGTTCTTTACATCCCCTGAAGATGCCTCCCACTGGCTGGATAGCCTTTCCAGAGCCTAATGTCCTCCAACATCTAGCATCTAGCTTTTCGGCTAAAGGGCCTTCACACCTACGATACTCGAGATATCGTCAACCTGGTAATTTGCAGAGGTGAGGTTTACCCTGAATACATTGCCTGACCATGGGGCTGCTTAACTGTCCTGTAATGCTTTTGTTCCCCAGATGACACATGCAATAGCCATGGCAATGTTTTGCACTGGTACACCTTGCAAGATAGGGGGCATTTGCAGTAAGCTCATCCTCCTTTGCATCCCCACACCAGCCCCCCCTCTATGTGCATGGCTGTGACACATACCGTATTTATCGATGTATAACATGCGCCGATGTATAACACGCACCCCAAGTGTAGGAGGGAATTTTAAGGAAAAAAATGTTTTAAAGAAAAAAAAACTTACATTTAAATGCCCATCAGTGCAGCCCTGCACAGCGTCCATCTGCATGCTTGTCCAGAGTCATTTGCAGCCTTGGTGTCATTTGCAGCCTTGCAGTCATTTGCAGCCTTATCAGTGTCCAATTGCAGCCTTGCAGCCTTGTCAGTGCCCATCTCCTGTTTTATCAGTGTCCATTTGCAACCTTGCCCAGGCTGCAGTTAAACTGCAGTGACTTGCCAGTGTCACTGCAGTTTGAAAATGGTGCCGCCGAGACACACAGAGCCGGTCCTCGGCTCTTCTCAGCGGCTCTCGGCCACTTTCGGCTCCTCTCATAGTCCCACCCGGGATGGGCGTGACTCAGCGGAGCCGAGCGCAGCCCATATACAGATAGCCGAGTGTACTCGGCTAGGTTTGGCTAGCTCCGCTCAGTCACGCCCAGTCCCTGTGTCCATCATAGGGCGGGACTGGGCGTGACTGTGAGCGGAGTAAGCCGAACCTAGCCGAGTACGCTCGGCTATCTATGTATATCGGCAGCCGTCGATCGCTCCGCTCTCAGTCAGCAGGGGATCGCAGGGGATCGGCGTATAACACGCACCCGTGATTTTCCCCTGATTTTAAGGGGAAAAAAGTGCGTGTTATACACTAATACGGTAATTCTTGCTAAGGACTCCGGTCCCCCCCAAGGGATCTCTATACTCTGTTGTTGTTCTTCAGGCCACCCCACCTTTTCTCTCCCCCCCCCTCTTATTTTGTTTTTGTGTACCTGGCCCATATAGCCATTAAGGCTCTAAGGAGAAAGGACTACTAAGTTTGTACCCCCAGGATCCCTGGGCAAAGTTATACCTGCAGGGATGCTTTATCCTGTATTGACAAATTTTTGTTTTTTCTCTTTTTTGCTCTTCTCACTGAACTAGTGGGCTCTCCTGCAGACAGACTGTGCTTGCATTAGAACGCTGCCTACCCTGGTGAGCCACGGTGCGCCATGTTTTGGTTTGGGACTGAGGCGCACTCAAGTTCTGGTGGGTGACGCGGGGTGGGGGGAGGGGAATATGGTGGTTAATGTTTTGGTTAAATATTTTGGTTGGGTGGTTATCACCCCAGGTTTGTATTGCAATAACTATTCACCTGGTACACCTTCTTACACTGAGCTTACTGATACTGGAAAATCACTGCCTCATTGAGCTTGTGAATCAGAGGACTTATGTACTTGTGACTTATACTAAGGCTGCGACGCCTGATGAATGGCAGGTGGAGACTCAGGTTATACTTCGATTTCCAATGCATCATAAATGGCAACTATAAATATAATATCATGGAATGTCTGGGGAATAAATGCTAAAATCAAACGCACACTAGTATTTAATTTTCTAAAGCGCCATCACCCTCAGGCCCCCCCTATGTGGAGGCTGTCGCGCTTCTGGGTCTCCAATGACCGAGTCTCCCCCAAAATACTAGCGGAGGTGGCTGATTTTTGGCCCCCCGAAATGCGGGCACGGCTGTACCTGCAGTTGTCTGGGATGCTTTTTAGGCCCACATTCGTGGCCAATATCAGCTAGTTATTAGTGGGGAGCGGAAAGAGTCATCCCTAACTCTTCATGATGCAGAGGCCCAAGCACAGAACCTCGAGACACAATACACAAATACCGGAGACCGCAAGATTCTTTTTATTTCTTCTATCCCAATCCCAGAGAATCTTTGAGCAGAAGGAGCGCAAGGGTAGATTGCTGGCCTGGCTAGCTAAAAAACGCTCACTGACAGCCCATATTGCTCTTATTAGGGATATAGATGATGACTCCTTGCTCTCAGATCCAAAGTTGATTAATGCCCAGTTCTAGACCTTCTATACTAGATTATACTCCTCCAAAGTGACATATGACACCGACAGCTTACTATCATTCCTGGACATGGTAGACTTTCCGTAGCTCACTCCTGACATCCGCACTAGACTGGATGCCCCTTTAACCTTAAAAGAAGTGCAGACGGCAGTCGCTTCCCTACAGACTGCAAAGACACAGGGCCCAGATGGTCTCCCGGCGGAATTTTACAAGGAGCATGCAGATGCTATAGCCACCCATTTTCATTCCCAACTCCTCACTATGTTAGAGGAGGACCAAATACCGCAATCTATGTCAAAGGCGATCATTGTCGTTGTGCCTAAGCTGGGTGAAAACCCAGAAACTTTGTGGGTCTTGCCGCCCGATTTTACTACTAAATGTACATGCAAAAATCTTTACGAAGATATTATCCAACCATCTAAATTCAGTGATCCTATCTCTGGTCCACAAGGACCAATCTGGCTTCATGCCTGGTAAAGGCACAGACATCAATCTCTGATGACTATACACTAACATTGATCACTCAAGGGACGGCGCCCCCGCCCCCCCCGGGGTGCTGGCGTCCCTTGACGTAGAGAAGGCCTTCGACTCAGTTGAGTGGCCCTTCCTATGGCGAGTTCTGAGCAAGTTTGGCTTTGGCCCAAACTTTATCTCTTGGATACAACTGATATATATCCCCTTCGGCCAGAAAGGAAAAAACTCAGACTGGTTGTACATGTCAGGCTATGAGCAGATAACAGGTAATAGTTCAGGTGTGCTGATACAGGTGATTTAAAGGTGAGCTGGCCAATCACTGTTGTTTCCCAGGCAAAGGCTGTGTCAGGGGGAGTTGTGCTGGGTCCTAAAGGTATCCTGGTACTGACAGTACCCCCCTTTCTCGAGGGGTTGCTCCTGCACCCCCAGGCTTACTTGGATAACGAAGATGGAACTTCTTAAGTCGGTCAGCATGAAGATCACAAGCTGGGACCCAAGATCGATCCTCTGGGCCGAAATCTTTCCAATGAACGAGATATTGTAAGGAATTGCCTACTCGTCTGGAATCAAGAATAAATGCCGCTTCATATTCCTGACTGTCCAACACATCCACAGGTTCTGGTTCATTTACTAGAAGGCTGGAATGAACAGGTTTCAACAATGAAACATGAAAGACATTGGAATGCGCATGGATGGGGGAAGTTTTAATCTATAGGACACAGGATTACCAATCTCCAAAATTTCATAGGGCCCGATGAATTTTGGGCCAAGTTTTTTTAGATGGAACATGCAGGGACAGATTCCTAGATGATCGCTACACTTTGTCACCAACTTTATATCCTGGTGCCTTTGAGCGCCTCTTGTCAGCCATCTTCTTAAAAGCCTGCACAGAGCGAGAAATGGCACGATTATGATTGGACCAGATTGTGGAGAAATTTGCAATCATGCTGTTGGCATCTGGAACATCAGAGGGTGGAAGATCAAAGGAGCACACATGAGAATGCAACCCGTAAACACAGAAGAAAGGAGAGGTCCCTGTAGATATGCTGGCACAATTATTAAAGGCAAACTCTGCCCATGGAAGGATGTTGACCCACTCCACCTCATCATTGGCCATCAGACATCGTACCATCTTCTCTAGAGTCTGATTAGTCCTTTCTGTTTGGCCATCTGTTTTAGGAAGATATGCTGAAGAATACGAAACTTAATCCCCAGCTGAGAGCAAAGGGCCTTCCAAAACTGGGCTATTAACTGAGAGCCACGGTCTGAGACAATGTTAATTGGTGCCCCATGGAGCCTGAAAACATGTTTAATGAATAAAGATGCCAGTTCTTTAGCAGATGGAAGTTTCGGAAGCGGAACAAAGTGAGCCATCTTACTGAACCTGTCTACCACCACCCAGATCATGGAACATCCCTGGGATGGAGGCATGTCAGTGATAAAGTCCATAGATAAATGGGTCCAGGGATAAGTAGGTATTGGTAGAGGACCTAGGGGACCGGGGGGCTTAGAGGTACTGCTCTTGCTTCTGGCACAAACTTCACAGGCCTGGACGAAAGCTAACACATCCTGCCTAATCGATGGCCACCAGAGGTTGCGAGAGATAATCTCAAAAGTTTGTCTAAACCCTGGATGTGCTGCATGTTTTGAAGCATGTACCTGCTGCAATACCTGCAAACGAAGAGCTAGGGGCACAAAAAGCACACCAGAGGGAGTGGAGGGAGGGGCTTCAGCCTGTGCAGGTAACAAGGCCTCAGATGTCAGTCTGGGTGAAAGCCAAAATCCTACCCTCAGATGATGGGTTGTTGAGGAAGCGAAGGAGGAGACTCTGATAAAAAGCTGAGAGACAAGGCGTCAGCCTTAATGTTTTGGCCCTGGTAAATAAGAAATTGTGAAGTCAAATCTGGAGAAGAACAATGACCACCTGGCTTGACGTGAGTTCAGTCTTTTAGCAGAACGGATGTATTCAAGGTTTTTGTGGTCAGTCAGAACTATGAATGGATAGCGAGCTCCCTCCAGCCAATGTCTCCATTCTTCCAAAGCTAGCTTTATGGCTAAAACTTCTCTGTTGCCTATATCATAATTGCGCTCTGCTGGGGAATATTTACGGGACAGGAAGGCACAGGAGTGGATGGCAGCATTTACAGGATCTTTTTGTGACAGAAGTGCCCCCACCCCTACTTCAGATACATCTACCTCCACAATAAAAGGCAGCTCAGGAACAAGATGGCGTAGAATTGGTGCAGAGATAAAGGCTTTCTTCAACTAAGTGAAGGCCGCCTGGGCTTCAGTAGTCCATTTAAACTTAGTCTGAGTCTTCCTGGTGAGAGAGGTGATGGGATGTGCAATGGTGGCAAAGTTCTTAATGAATTTCCGATAGAAATTTGCAAAGCCCAGGAAGTGCTGAATTGCTTTCAGTTCAGAAGGTGGTCCCCAGTCTAAAATGGCTTGAAGCTTGGCTGGATCCATGGTTAGGCCTGTGTCAGAGATTAGGTAGCCCAGGAAAGGTACTTGTTTGACATGGAATAAGCATTTTTCGGGCTTAACAAAAAGGGAATGAGCCTTTAATCGGGCCAGTACTGAGCAGACATGCCCCTGATGCGTTTTCAAGATTGGGAGAGTATATCAAAATATCATTTAAGTATACAAGCATGAAGCGACCCAACAGGTCACGGAAAATGTAATTCATAAAGTTCTGAAAGACAGCTGGTGCATTCCTGACACTCAAAGGCATGACAAGACATTCGTAATGGCTATCCTTGGTGTTAAAGGCCGTCTTCCATTCATCTCCTGCACGGATGCGCACTAAATTATAGGCTCCCCTTAAGTGGAGTTTGGAGAAGATTTTTGCTCCCAGGATTTGGGAGAACAACTCTGAGAGGAAGAGGATACCGATTGGCTCGTGATAATGTCAGGCTAGGAGCAGGTAACAGTTCGGGTGTGCTGATTATGCAAAGAGTTCAAAGAACAAGAGCACATACCATGAGCAGGTCTAAGCAGAGCAGGTCAGCTGGAGATGAAGGTAGATGTTTGCTGGACCTTGTAGTTCACTGCTGCAGATGAGGATAGATGTTAGCTGGTGCTTGTAGTTCACCGCTGCAGATGAAGGTGGATGTTAGCTGGTGCTTGTAGTTCACCGCTGCAGATGAAGGTACTACAGTAGAATCAGGCAAAGCGTAGTCTAGGCAAGCTGGGTCATACACAAGTAGATCAGAGTCCAAGCGGTACCGAATCAGAAGCAAGCAAGCAGGGTCAAACGAGCCGGGTCATACACGAAATACACAGAGCAGATATCAGCTGGATCAAACAGTGGCACACAAAGGTAAGCACTGACTGAATGCTGATACAGGTGATTTAAAGGTGAGCTGGCCAATCACTGTTGTTTCCCAGGCAAAGGCTGTGTCAGGTGAGTTGTGCTGGGTCCTAAAGGGATCCTAGTACTGACAGTACACAAGTCAATCAGTAAATCGACTGTGTCCAACCAAGCAGCCCATATATGGATCAAAATTGGGCCAGTGCCTGCTGAACTGGCCGAATTTTTATCCATGTATGGCCAGCTTAAGAGAAGTTAATAATATGGCTGTTATCACTCACTCACATAAATGTAAAATAAACACTGGAAGAGTATAATCTGTTGTAAAGATACAGGAAAAAAAGTTGCTCAGGGTTGCTCTGAAACATTGAATGAAAATTGCTCTAAAAATATTTCATACAAATTTGGAAATGGTACTTGTCATGGAACGTCCCACACTCCGCTTGAGTGCTTCCGTCATATACCACTTCCTCACAGTCTGTATACAGATATCAGATATTCCAACCTCTCTGAGCAGAAAACAAGGCGACACTTGCTTCACTGCTAACATGGACTGTTTATTATGAATCAAAGTTACAAGACTTTATATGCCATTGGAACCTCCTCTAACAATACAACTGTAACTTAATTAACATGAGCTAATTATCTAATCCTTTATACAGCCTAGGTGACTGAGACATGACCTTTCGCCCAGACTTGTGGTCACCGAGCTTCATACAGTAAATTAACACAATAGCAGTCGTCCCGTCTCCTACATTGTATAGAGGACAATGTCATTAGCTCATTCAATTAACATAAACACAGGTTGATGACACCAGCATCTCCTCACAGGATGTGTCCCAACAGAATGAATCCATTGAAAATCCAGGGCCCATAATCAAAAGGCAACAGGCTTGCATACAGTCCTCTCCAACAGCCTCTGTCCCGGCTAGGTCTGTGACAGTACTGTTTGATAATTTGCATAAAAGGTTGGCATAGACAGGAGACTGTGCCTTTATAGTAATGTTTGGGGAAACATTTTCCTTCCTTGAACATGTCTATTGCACCATTTGTCAAGAGATTTGGCCAGTGAAATGATCAATCCTCATAAGGTCCAGTATTGCCTACACACTTGGTTGTCATGTTGGCCCTCTGGCTTCAATCATTTGTCACAAACCTAGAAAAGGTGGACAGATAAGAACTAATGACTCTCCTGATTTAACACACTTTAAGGTAACATATGTGCTAGACCAGTGTTTCTCAAATCCAGTCCTCAAGGCACCCCAAAAAGGTCTTGTTTTAAGGATTTCCCTCAGAAAAAAACAGTTGTGGTAATTACTAAGCCATTGAAACTGATCAAATCACCTGTGCAAAATAATGGAGAGCCTGAAAACATGACCTGTTGGGGCGCCTTGAGGACTGGAGTTGAGAAACGTTGCGCTAGACAACCAGCATTTTTTCAAAGGTTAGCAATGACCGCCTCTGTGCGTTTTTTTCAAGATAAATTTACTCCCTTGGTATCCTTATAAAGCCTACATCTCATCCATGCTTCATATCAGGCCATGACTGGTTATTTAAAAAGCCATGTATTTTTTTTTTTATGAAGCTATGTACAGGAAAAGAAATTAGCATGATTTGGCTAAAGACCACAAAGTGTCTGTTGGCCATTTCCATTGATATTGACATTTTGTGTCATCTCATTTGGCATCTATTTAGTTCTCATTCAGTTTTAAAATGTGGTTCCTTTCTGGTCTATTCTCTCCCAGTATTAATATGTTAAAGACTGGGATGGTGAAAGAAAACTAAAAAACACATGCCAAACTGGCAATAAGATTTTAGAAAACATATCTTTTGTTATGTAGATTAAATACATTAGCAAATCCAAAGACATCTTATTTTGGTTAGTGATGGTTACTTGTATTTATGTGAGGCAGAGCTCAATCAGTTACAATTACAAGCAGGTCAGGAGAACAAGGTTATGCTGAGACATCTCTATACTACCCCATTAAAAAGGTATGTGTACATTTGTGTTGGATTTTTTTTTTTCTTGGTCAAATGTATTAGTCTGAAAGTTTTTATTTTTTTTATTTTTTTTTTTATATATTTTATCACTCAAATTGACTTCAACATTTGTGGTTGTTTTTATTGACGTTTCTAATTGTTTCTTATGTTAAATTTTAAACTTTGTTAAAAAATTCATTGTCTGATTTTGTTGCTGGCACTCTGGAAACAAATGGGTAATTATTACAATAATTAGGCAATAATCAGGCTAATGTAACATAATGCCATGTTGGTGGCTAAAAAAGGAACAATTTTGTGGCACAAGAACAAGTCAAGGTTGGAAAGTTCCTTCTAAGCCTTCAGGAGCTATTTTAAGCCCATTGCATTCTTAACCACTTCAGTCCCGGAAGGATTTGCCCCCTTCCTGATCAGAGCGTTTTTTGAGATTCGGCACTGCGTCACTTTAACTGACAATTGTGCAGTCATGTGACGTTGTACCCAAACAAAATTGATGTCCTTTTTTTCCCACAAATCAAGCTTTCTTTTGGTGGTATTTGATCACCTCTGCGGTTTTTATTTTTTGCGCTTTAAACAAAAAAAGAGCGACCATTTTGAAAAAAAAGCAATATTTACTTTTTGCTATAATTATCCCCAAAAATATATAAAAAAATAAATTTTTTCCTCAGTTTAGGCCGATGTGTATTCTTCTACATATTTTTGGTAAAAAAAAAAATTGCAATAAGCGTATATTGATTGGGGGGCATAGATTTATGGCATTTTTATTAATTTATTTTTTACTAGTAATGGCGGTGATCTGCGATTTTTATTGGGGACTGCGACATTATGGCGAACTCATCGGACACTTATGACACTATTTTGGGACTATTGTCATTTATACAGTGATCAGTGCTATAAATAGCCACTGATTACTATATAAATGACACTGGCAGGGAAGGGGTTAAACACTAGGGGGCGATCAAGGGGTTAAGTGTGTCCTAGGGAGTGATTCTAAATGTGGGGGGATGGGCTACCACTGACATAACAGCGATCATTGCTCCAGATGGCAGGGAGCAGTAGATCCCTGTCATTTCACTAGGCAGAACAGGGAAATGCTTCAAATGGAAATACAGCACTGAAGAGCCATTCAAAAATATAGTAACAATAAAATGGGTCCTGCTGCAGCTTAAATGTGAGATACAGACAAAGTAATTTCAAAAGGGAAAAACTGTGCAACATGAGACTATAAAAATGTGGTGATAAATATCCACATATATTAGGTATCCTTGTCAAATGGGGGATGTATTTACTCCCAATCTATTTTAAAATTCATAAGCCTATATAATAAAACCATATGCATCACAATGTTTGAGCATGAATGCCTTGAAAATTAGCCACATAATAGATGTCAAAAGTGTCTCCAGAGAAATTCATATTAACAAAAATAACACTGTTATTGATCACGTAGTATTCACAATCTTACGAAATGTCCTTCCTTTACTTGTTGATTCGTGACTTAAAACAGAAAAACACCGCAGAAAAAGTGATTTGGGATAGAAAGATTCTTCCACCTGGGAAATAACTGCCGCTTACCAGCGGCACTGATCTCTTTTTAGGGAGATCGCATCCGCTTTTGGCTTATACCCCAGCCAGAGTCTCTGTATCTATCCACCAAATGCCACCTTTCTTTCGCTTAGAATTGTCTTTGAGTAACTCACGGTCAGCAGTTCACCATATTAAACAGAAAAGCTTCCATAGTGTAAATCTGTAAACATTTTATTAATCATATAAAACAAGATTTGCACTTACAAAATATTCAGAGTAAAAGCGCTTGAAAGTAATTTGAGCCGGCCGGCTCTAGGATAGACGCCCGTTGCTTCCGGGACTTCACGTTGTAACGGTGACGTCAGCACGCCGCTCCTCCCTACGCCGTTTCGTCAAAGATGATGAAGCACATTCAAAGGGGCGTACAGGTACGCCCATTTGCCTGTACGAGCCATTCTGTCGACGTACATGTGTGTGCGGTGGTCGGCAAGTGGTTAAAAGATAACTCCAAATCCAACAAAACTTTACCCTTCCTATTGACACCGATGCATTTTACCACATAGATATTTTGTAAAATTTTTTCAATGACCGAACAAAATTTTCATTCAGTCTCTGAATCAGTGACTTTGGTTTGAAAGGTTAGTTTTGCGGCAAATAGATAAGTGGATCTGAATTCTCATTTCAATCTGTTAATATCAAGACTCCATGTAAAAAAAAATCTTAATTTTCGAAGTAGGTGAATTACAAACATTGTTATTCATCTCCTACTGTGAAAAATAGTCTTAACAGTAATATTTAAGTTAAAAGGTGGAGAACCTGAATTCTTATATTTTTGGTTGGTGAGGGATGGGTACTTGTATTTAAGGTGAGGCAGAGCTCAATCATTTACAAGAATTACAAGCAGGTGAGGAGAACAAGATGCTGCTGAGACCAATCTACAATATAAAAAGTTATGTATACGTTTTGACTGTAAATTTGTTTTAAAATTGGAAATGATTTTTTTTTCTTGGTCAATGTATTAGTTTAGATATTTTATCTTATTTTTTTATTTTTTACATTTTATCACTTTTAGATTGACTTCAACATTTGTGGTTACTTTTACTGATGATTGTTTTCTATGTTTAATTTTAAACTTTGTTCAAAATCCACATTGTCTGATTTTGTTGCTGGCACTCTGGCAACAAATGAGTAATTATTACAATAATCAGGCTAATATAACATAATTGCCATGTTCTTGGCTAAAAAAGGAACAATTTTGTGGCACAAGTCAAGGTTGGAAAGTTCTTTCCAAACACTCAGGAGCAATTTTAAGCCCACTGCAATCTTAAAATATAATTGCAAAAATCAATGTAACTTTACCTTTCCTCTTGATACCAATGCATTTTATCAAAATGGGTACAATTATGTTAAATTTTACCGATGATAGAACAAAACTCTCAGTCTCATCCTCTCATCTGTGAACACCACTAGGGATTTCAGTTTTAAAAGTTGTTTTTTAGATAGATAGGATCTGAATGTCTAGGCTAGTGGTTATGAGGGTCTAATCTCTCATCCCCAGGCCTTACTACATGAAAACAGTTGCATGTCACCATATTAAAAAAAAAACAAAAATGGGAAAATGTAATATTAAAAAGGCATATATCTATACCTTGTAAGAAAATTTCAATCTGTTAATATTATCAAGACTCTATATAAACCTCTTCTCCTTTTTTTATGCCATGTAGGTGAATTTAACAAGTTGCCATCCATCTGCTGCTGAGAAAAACAGAATTTCCTTCTATGAACACAGATTTTTATCAACAAATGATGAGTCAAGTAAGAGAGA
This sequence comes from Aquarana catesbeiana, assembly GCF_042186555.1. Taxonomy (NCBI): domain Eukaryota; kingdom Metazoa; phylum Chordata; class Amphibia; order Anura; family Ranidae; genus Aquarana; species Aquarana catesbeiana. The sequence continues at coordinate 657,818,365 of NC_133326.1, forward strand.
GGCCGTATCAGTGCTTAGAGTGCCAGAAATGTTTTACGTTGAGATCAAGCCTCAGGGATCACAAGAGAATTCACACTGGGGAGAAACCATTTAAATGTTCAGAATGTGACAAGTGCTTTACACAAAAGATTACTCTTACTCAGCACAAGAAGATTCACACAGGAGAAAAGCCATTTTCCTGCTCTGAATGTCATCTGGATTTTTCAAGAAAGGAAACATTAATCATTCATCAGAGAATTCACACCGGAGAGAAACCTTTTAAATGTTTACAATGTGACAAAAGCTTCTCTCATAAACTTAGTCTTGTTGCACACCAGAATACTCACACAGGAGAGAAGCCATTTAAATGTTCAGAATGTGACAAGTTCTTCTTAAGAAAATCTAATCTTACGCAGCACCAAAAGATTCACACAGGAGAAAAGCCATTTAAATGTTCAGAATGTAACCAATGCTTCTCACAAAAGCAACATCTTGCTAAACACCAAAAGATTGGTATAGGGGAAAAGGTGCTTAAATGTTTCTCTCGCAGCTTCAGTCTTTATAAATATCAGAAGAATAACAAAGATGAGAAGCTATTTAGATGTTTAGAATGTGACAAGTGCTTCTCAGAAAAGGCTAATCTTCTTCGACACCAAAGAATTCACACAGGAGAGAAGCCATTTAGTTGTTGTGTGTGTGACAAGAGTTTCTCAAATAAGACAAATCTTGAACATCACCAAATGATCCACACCGGAGAGAAGCCTTATGCATGTCCTCAATGTGACATGAGCTTCTCACAAAAGTCTAATCTTACGCGACATCAGAGGGTCCACACAGGAGAGAAACCATATAGATGTTCAGATTGCGACAAGTGTTTTTCAAACAAGGCAAATCTTATGGTACACCAAAGGTCAATACACAAAACGGAAGGTATTTTTATGTTCTGAAGGTGATATATGATCAAAAGGAACAAATGAAAAATGTAAAAATTTGTGATATGCAAAAAAAAATAAAGAAAAAAAGGAGTGTTTGCGTTGCTGTTAGAAAGTTCCCCTCATTTTGGTGAAAAGCCGATTAGATGTTTAGCTTCTCAAAAATTGGACATCGTATTTGACACCGGAGAATTCACACAGGAGAGAAGTTTTCTGAAGATTGTGACTGAATTTTCTCGTACAATGCAGAATTTAGGAAATTTCAACTTATTCAACCTGGAGAGAAGCCATATTTAATAATGTGATAAAAACTTGAAGTGCAAGATAACTTGGATCCAACATCAAAAACTTTGCCAATGGCTGAAGCCATTTCAAAATGTGGATTTTTACAATTAATTTATAAAAATGTCCCCACATGGACTTACATTGCAAATTTCATGAGCACCATAAAATAATTATAAAGGCTTAATACATTTTTAGAGAAGTTCAATTGTAAAGATGTACACAAATATGATTAAATTGTATGGGTGTACCTAGAAACATAAAAAAGTGACGGCAGAAAAAAGAGTAGTCCATTTAGTATGCCCTTTTTTTTTTTTTTTTTTTTTCTTATCTAAATGGGTACAAAATAAACGGTGTACTTATACAAATCATTAACGCTTTGGTTTCAATTTATTTAAAATTAATGATCTCAAACCTTGTATAAAAAGTTAGAATTTTGATATATATGTAATTTAAGTAGGACCAAAGATTTTAGCTCCTTCCTACTATATCCCAAATTAAAAGATACAACTTAGCAGGAATCCAGCTTTACATGGTTAGTCACAACAATGACACATTACAGATGTAGCTTCTGGCTTCTTAAATTACTTGTATAGTCCAACAGTGAAACATATTCTCTATTTAGACTCTATTCCTGCTTATATGGGATTTTTAGGTGCCCCTTACACTTCTCCATCTTTTTGTATTCCAGGGTTTCCCATTGTAATCCCCATTATATACACAACAAACAAAAAACACGATCTGATAAATGAAGACCCTAAGGTTTGTAGGCACAGAACAAAATAGATTTTTTTCAGCAAAGCTTTTGAGCAGCTAAAGAAATATCAGGGTGTTTAACTCTTCATAATGAAATATCAATTTTGGGGGCACTGGCTCCTATTTTCAACATAAGGTCTATGTGTACTAATGTTTTTAAGCTGAACTTTGACCACAAAAACTTTCATTGAAATATATTCCTCACTAGATACAAAGGAAATAAAGTTTGTGCATCAAATTCCCTTGCAAGCCCAGTTTTTATCTTCTAAAAGTAGTGGTGGGATCACTGTGTGTACATAGCTTGTACTGAGATGCTGAGAGCAGAGGTGTGGGTGGGACCTAGAAGGTCCACCCACTACAGGCTGCCTGCAGAAAACTACAGAACGGCACTGGTCACCCTGCTTTATGCACTTGTACGCAGTCATTTTGGAACAGGAAGGGACCATCCCCCCAAACTGTTACCACAAAGTTGGAAGCATGAAATTGTCCAACATGGTCCCACAAACCCTGACAATAGCTAAACCAAAAAGTCCCCAAACTCTCTAAATACGACCAAATTCTAATCCACTATATTCTCATTGGAGCTAAACTTACTATAGCTCGGGCATGGAAATCTTCTAAGGTCTCCTTCCACTTAACCAAACAAAGTATCCTGGATCATGTACCAAGAAAAAATCTCCAACATCATACTGGATAAAACTGAATAATTTAAACGGATATGGGAACCATGGGCCCGTCACATTGGCGTGTCCCTTTAATCCCTGCCGCAATCATAACTTTATTAGGTCTTTTTACATAGATGCTTCACGCCTCATTCCAGCTCTCCTTGAAGCAAATGCCTTCCTCCCCCTCCTATCGGACCCCCCTTTCCTCTCTTCCTTATTCTATCCCTCTCTTTCTCCTTATTTTCACCTCTATATTCTTCCCTCCCACCCGCTCCGGATGGTGGGCTGTGAGGAAGAATTTGTAACAAAAATCTTTCTTTGCCTTACAAATTGCAATATAACTTTATATAATATAATATTACAAAGTGTAATATAACTTGGTCAACCACCTTTGTTTATGTTCAGAGATATGGAGAACAGATACATGTTCAGATCTGAAGACTTCTCTGCCCTATGTTATCAAAGGGAGCCTATAGGTCTTATCACATTCAATATGAATACACTATGACCTGCTTATCACCCAAAGACCAGAGGCCATTGAAACCCAGACACAGCATGATCCCATATGGGGTGTCGGGCTTTCAAGGCGGATGGTAGTATATGTTTGCATATCACTCATGACTCCCACTATTTCTCCTTTTGTCCTAGATGCAGAGAAGCTTTAGTTATGCATAATACCTTTGCATTGTATCTCTTTTTTTATTTTTGGTTCTTTGTTGTTTCAATGCATAATATCATCTGTCCTTTTGAATCCCTTGCGAGGGAAGAAATTTGTAATATTTCTTATATTCTTTTAATAAATACTTTAAACTTCAAAAAAAAAAAAAAAATTGTCCAACATGTCTTGGTATGCTGATGCTTTAAGAGTTCCCTTCACTGGAACGAAGGGGCCAAGCCCAACCCCTGAAAAACAACCCCACACCATAATCCTCCCTCTACCAAATGATTTGGACCAGTGCACAAAGCAAGGTCCATAAAAGACATGGATGAGTGAGTTTGGGGCAGAGGAACTTGACTTGCCTGCACAGAGTCCTGACCTCAACCCAATAGAACACCTTTGGGGTGAATTATAGTGGAGACTGTGAGCCAGACCTTCTCGTCCAAGTGTACATATTCACCAGCACACCATGGATCATCGTCCAAAGGTTTCTTTATTGTAGAGAGATCACATCACAGAGATAAGTGCAACATTTTCGAGGCCATGCAGGACCCCTTCATCAGGCATCTTAAGGCATTCTCATCCATCATCAGTGTTTGCCCTCACAAATGTGCTTCTGGAGGAATGATCAAACATTCCATATACACACTCCTAAACCTTGTGGGCAGCCTTCCCAGAAGAGTTGAAGCTGTTAAAGTTGCAAAGGGTGGGCCAACTCAATAACAAACCCTATGGACGAAGATTGAGATGCCATTAAAGTTCATGTGCATGTAAAGGCAGGTGCCCCAATACTTTTGACAATATAGTGTATACTGGAATAAATAATAAGGTGATTCTGCGCAGATATTGAAATAGTGCCAAAATAATAAATTAAAATATTTTAGGAGAACATCTAAATTATTTCCATATTGTATAAAACCACGTAATATTTAAGAAAAAATATATAAAATATATACAAAAATATTATATCTCAAATGGGAAATATTCAATCAATAATCTATATAGCAATAATAATGTCCGTATGTGAATTCTCAGTGCTTGGCAAACAGTGGTGTCAATAATAAACAAATAAATATATATCCAAACAAATGGAATTTTATAGATGAAATAAGTATAGTCTGGACTTGATAAATTTCACTTTAAATGTCTCTATGACAGTGGTATGGGGAAATCTATAGGAAGTCCAGCCAGTATTATAGTGGGTAGAGGATAGTAAAGTTCTATGAATATAAGATCAGGTAAGGATGATTGTTCCAAATGTTTCTACTGCGGCTCCTTTATGTATCTGGTCTCCCAGAACTCTTACCTCGAGGTTAGTGATAGCATGCAATTACCGCCGTCACCACTGGGGGGATCCCTTTATTTTCCTAGACAGTGATCATCACTCCTCTGGATGGCATATCGTAATGCTGTTTCCTCTCTCCTAGCCACGTTCAGTCACTCTCTCCTGTTAAATGGGGCGGTACCTCCGTGAAGAGGGGACAGGGAGAGAGATGGGGGGCCTCCAATAGTGCAGTATGTCAAGTTGTAAAAAAAAAAAAAAAAACTTATTTATTAAAAGGCAAATACTCTTACACAAAGCAAAGTTAAAAAACACAGGGAACAAATTAGGCGTTGTTCCTCGCCTTCTCACGTCACTTCCGGTCGCGGCTCTATCCGGCCAATCCCTACGCGTTACGTTGTTTCACACAACTTCATCTGGGGAACCGGATTGTTTATTGGACTATGCTTTTATTATTAAATTCCGGAAGTGGTATGGTGGCCATTTTAGGAATGGGCGATATGGGTACATCGCAGCCATTTTGTTGTAGTCTATTGTAGAGGTATATTGCAGTCATTATTTGATGTTACGTCTACCGTCAGCCATTTTTTATAAGTTTAGTGTCCGCAATGTAGGTATAAAACCCCGGCCATTCATACAATCGCAATCTTAAACTAATCAGGCTGCACTATAAAATTCTGGATTTATTTGAAGCCTGTAAGGTTGAATATACATTTCTTATTAGTGAGTATATACCTCACTAATGGAATTGGTGTCTGATATAGTTGCTTAGCATCTGTTTGGTGAGATAATATATACTGTTCAATATCCATGGTATAAAAAACATTCTTGATTGGACCATCCAATCAATCTAGATCAAATTGTATATCATCAAATATATAATATATCAAGACTTTAAAAAGTATACAACACAACTTAACAAAGACCTAATAACCAAAGATTTGGAAGTTGAACAATGTAAGAGGAAAAAATATCAACGGGATATGTCGGATTACAAAACAGGAAACGTTTTTAAATGGCAGAGCAAAATAGAAGAACCACAACCGAGCTCTACATACTCCACACCAGAAAGGGAAGTTAAAATACAGGATCCCACCACGGCCCAGGTAGAAATCCCCAATAGACGGGAAAAGAGGGAATCACAGTATGAAACCACTAGACCCAACTACAATCAATACAGTAATAACGGACCTCAATATAATCAACAAGAGAGCCACCACCATAGACAATACATGGAACAACAAAATCAACACCAACAAGGTAACTACTATGGTGGACAACAGACACACCAACGCAATTATGAAAATACGGGATACCATACCCCGAAAAATAGAGGAAGGAAACCCTTCAAAAAACATTTCAAGAAACCCTATAATAACCGACAAAATTATGATAGGAATTATGGGGATTATAGGGGACCCCCATATCAACAAAATTATAGAGATTCCCCCTACCAACAGGACCACCAGAGAAGATACCCTCAACAACCAGGGGAATATGGAGGACAAAATAGAACACCAATACCAACTCACAATAGGTATGACCCCATCAGGGACTATCAGGATCAACGAAATGACCAACATTACAATGACTACCAATACAATGAAAATACACAGCTTTCTTTTTTAGACAGGGAGAGGAGAGATTACTCCCCGGGAAGACCAAGACAAGACACATATCGATCACCAAGGAGAAAATCTCAAGACGAAAGAATACCAAGCAGCCCAGAACAAAGAGAGGACATAGAGCGGGCAAGAGAGTCCAAGAGAAAAAGAGAATAATAGGAGGAAATGTTGTCAATTTAAGTGGAAAACCCATCACGACAGATGAATTAGCTGTCCTGGACAAAGGCCTTAAACATGCACCGATTAAGAATTTAAACAAGTTTGATACCTATATAGGTATACAAAAATACATCAGGAAAATCAACATCAAGAAAAGTATTATGAATCATCCGTCAGAAAATACAGGGAAAAATACCACTTTAAACATGACACAGAGTACACTACGTAACAACTCGGTTTTCAATCCACAGATATCAAACAATCAACACATAGAAGTATTTAAACAACTGGTAATACAAGATCTGGAATCTTTGAAATTGAAGAAGTATTCGGACCTGATCCATATAAGAAATGGGATCAAATTACTCCAAGAAAGAAAAGATATAGTAATATGACCGGCCGATAAAGGAGGGGCAGTGGTCCTACAGTCAAAAGAACAATACCTGAGTGAATTAAATCAACAATTATCCAATGAAAAAACCTACATCAAACTGGTGGGTAATCCAACGTCTAAGTACAAGAAAGAGTTGGAATCCCTCGTAAATCTAGGTACAAAAAAAGAGATACTCAACAAAAAAGAATCAAAATATCTTATCCTTGAGTCATGCCGAATACCGGTGATATACACAGTTCCAAAAATCCATAAATCTATAGTAAACCCACCAGGTAGACCCATCGTGAATGGGATAGATTCCCTAACATCAAGAATGGGGCAGTACATAGATTATTTCATCCAGCCAGCAATACAATCAACCCGAGCCTACCTCAAAGATACTAAACACGTCTTACAGTTATTAGAAAACACACCAGTACTAGAAGGAAGAACTATCCTAGCAACAGCGGATGTGACATCGTTATATACGATTGTAGCACACCATGACGCTTGTTCAGCGATTAAATGGCTCCTCAGACACCACAGCACTTTACCATGCATACAAAGGAAATACATTATTAAATGTCTTGATTTCTGCCTGAAATGCAACTACTTCTGGCATGACCAAAACTACTACAAACAAGCAATAGGAATTGCTATGGGTGCAAAGTTTGCACCGGGAGTTGCCAATGCCTTTATGGCGGAATGGGAGGAGACAGCGATTTACACAGACACTCCAAGGGAACTCGCCCTATACAAGAGATTTATAGATGATCGAATAATAAATTGGAATGGAGATAGAGACAAACTGGAAACCTTCTTAACCAAGCTCAATGAAAATAATACAAATATTAAATTGGTGTGGAAGATAGAGGAGAAATTGGTGGATTTCCTAGACCTAAATATCTGCATAGAGGGGGACAAACTAACCACCAAAACGTATTTCAAGAATGTTGATGCTAACAGTTACTTATCTATAAAGAGCTGCCATCACAAACCATGGTTATACAACATACCAAAAGGACAATTCATTCGGTTGAAACGGAACTGCACCAAAAATTAAGACTATTTATCTCAAGCACTAGCAATAGGTGAAAGAGTTAAAGCTAAAGGATACAACGACTCATGGATAAAAGATCAAATACAACATGTTGAAAAGATCGAGAGAACCCAAATGTTACAAGACAAACCAAAAAAGAAAATGTTATCGGAAGCACCAAGCTTAATATTGGACTACAATGCCCAATATAAGGATGTGGCCAGGATCAAGCGCCACTGGCACATCCTCAAAAATGACAAAGATTTAAACAAGATATTACCAGAACGTCAAAACATCATCTATAAAAGAGCCCCCACAATCAAGGATCTGATTGTCAAATCAGTAATAGAACCACCAAGGAAACCAACCTTCACCTTCTTTAATGGCAAAGGATTTTATTCTTGCAAAAATTGTTAAATCTGTCGTCATGCAAAAAAGTTTCAGACCAAAAGAACAGAATTTACAGCTACGAATACGGGCCAAGTACATATGATTCATGACTTTATTAATTGCCATACAGAAGGAGTTGTATATGTTCTCCAGTGCAGCTGTAATTTACAGTATGTTGGAAGGACCAAGAGAGCACTGAAAGTAAGGATAAAGGAACATATACAAAATATACAAAATGGCTATCCAAAACATAACGTATCAAAACATTTCCTATAGAAACATAATAAGGATCCCCCACAACTCCAATTTTGGGGTATTTTGACAAATACCAAAAAGCGTGGAGAGGTAGTCACAAAATTAGAACAATAAGTCAGAAGGAATCCAAATGGATATACACTATGCGCACACTAACACCTGGGGGAATGAATGTAGAGTTTGATTTGAATTGTTTTTTAAGTAACTTTTAATACACGTAATTAATTTTATTCTATCTATTCCAGTTCTACATTCATACCCTATTTACATGAGTAGCTTCACAATAAAATGGATAAATATGCAGCTAGTATTGCTGGAAACATATAGACACCCCTAGGAGGAGATCACGAATTAGATAGTATGTATGTATCATAAATCACAATACCATAGGGTTGCTCTGGGATATATTTATTAATGAATTTTAATTATTTACTAAACATTTTAATAAATTAATTTTAGCACGTAATAACTCACCATTGAGATTTAAAGAATAACAACTTTTATTCGTTTTTATATTAAGAGGTTGGTGTGTAAAATGCATATTATATATTTGATGATATACAATTTGATCAAGATTGATTGGATGGTCCAATCAAGAATGTTTTATACCATGGATATTGAACAGTATATATTATCTCGCCAAACAGACCCTAAGCGACTATATCAGACACCAATTCCATTAGTGAGGTATATACTCACTAATAAGAAATGTATATTCAACCTTACAGGCTTCAAATAAATCCAGAATTTTAAAGTGCAGCCTGATTATTTTAAGATTGCGATTGTATGAATGGCCGGGGTTTTATACCTACATTGCGGACACTAAACTTAGACTACAACAAAATGGCCACAATGTACCCATATCGCCCATTCCTAAAATGGCCGCCATACCACTTCCGGAATTTAATAATAAAAGCATAGTCCAATAAACAATCCGGTTCCCCAGATGAAGTTGTGTGAAACAACGTAACGCGTAGGGATTGCCCGGATAGAGCCGCGACCGGAAGTGACGTGAGAAGGCGAGGAACAACGCCTAATTTGTTCGCTGTGTTTTTTAACTTTGCTTTGTGTAAGAGTATTTGCCTTTTAATAAATACGTTTTTATTAAAAAAACTTGACATACTGCACTATTGGAGGCCCCCCTTCTCTCTCCCTGTCCCCTCTTCACGGAGGTACCGCCCCATTTAACACGAGAGAGTGACTGAACATGGCTAGGAGAGAGGAAACAGCATTACGATATGCCATCCAGAGGAGTGATGATCACTGTCTAGGTCGGATTCCCCCCCAGTGGTGACGGCGGTAATTGCATGCTATCACTAACCTCGAGGTAAGAGTTCTGGGAGACCAGATACATAAAGGAGCCGCAGTAGAAACATTTGGAACAATCATCCTTACCTGATCTTATATTCATAGAACTTTATTATCCTCTACCCACTATAATACTGGTTGGATTTCCTATAGATTGCCCCATACCACTGTCATAGAGACATTTAAAGTGAAATTTATCAAGTCCAGACTATACTTATTTTATCTATAAAATTCCATTTGTTTGGATATATATTTATTTTTTTTATTATTGACACCACTGTTTGCCAAGCACTGAGAATTCACATACGGACATTATTATTGCTATATAGATTATTGATTGAGTATTTCCCATTTGAGATATAATATTTTTGTATATATTTTATATATTTTTTCTTAAATATCATGTGGTTTTATACAATATGGAAATAATTTAGAGGCTCTCCTAAAATATTTTAATTTATTATTTTGGCACTATTTCAATATCTGCGCAGAATCACCTTATTATTTATTCCATTTGATCAGTGGTTTGTGTCACACTAATAGATTTTGCTGCATTTATTTATGCACTTTCACTTTTAAATTGTTTATGAATAATTTGCACCCATCCATAGTAGCGCAAAGGCACTTTTCTTACTTATAGTATATACTGAATTCGGGCAAAAACAACCAAAAAAAAAAAAAATCACCTTCTCTAGGACCATGCTGCATTAAACCAGCTAAAATGTAAAATTCCAGAAACAGTCTAAATAAACATTGCTGCTTTGCTGTGAGTGGATGTTGCCTTCGACTGGCATGTGCTCTAAGCTGCTCACCTATTGAGATTGTCCCACTGCCTTGCACTGTACCTTCAGCCTCTTCTGCACTTTGTCTTCAATAGGGGCTTTCTGTTTGCTTGTCTTCATGGACACATTATAAGTTCATTCTTTTCAGGCTTTATTCCCAAAGAAAGGCTGATTAATTTAGTAGAATTCCTTGTTAGAATAATATACTGTATATGGTGGGCCAATTTATCAGAATTGATAAAAGATCAATGTTATGCAGTATTTTGCCACTAGGCTGGAGTGAATGCCTTGACTGGATTATTGCATTTATGGAGGCTTTGTGCACATAGTGCATTTGATTCAATCCAGGCTTATTATTTTGGGACATATTAAATTGGTCTAAGACAACGTTGTCTTATGTATGGAAAGGTATCAGATGCGGTTTTGCAGTGCAACAAATTTTATATGTGTAATTTAAATAAAATGTATTACTTTTATATAGACCAGTGGTTCTCAACGCCTGTCCTCAGAACCCACTAACAGGCCAGGTTTGCAAGATAACTGTAATACATCACAGGTGATATCATTTGCTGCTCAGTTATCGCAGTATTCTAGTCTGCATTTCCCCAAGATAATACTTAAAATTTGGCCTGTTAGTGGGTCCTGGGGACAGGAGTTGAGAACCACTGATATAGACTGTTTCTGGAATTTAGCATTTTGGCTGGTTAAATGCACCATGGTCCTGGAGATAATGATGCCTTTCTTTAGGGTGTCTTTGCCCTAATAAGTACTTTTGATGAACCCAATCTTGTGGAGGGACATGAAGGATACCAATGCTCAGTGGCGTTGCTATGGGGGCGCAAGGATGGCGGCCCACACCAGGGGACACCCGCTAAACACGATAACATATTGCTTGCAGTGGAGCAGTGCGAGCAGGGTATCCAGCCATGTGGGGGAGGCTGCCTGTAACATTCCCCAGTCAGGTTAAGCTGTCACTCGGGGATCTGCAAGATCAGTCTTGAGGCAGATGGAGTTGGTGGGAGAAGCTAGGGGTGTGGTTGCCTCCTCCACAGACCCCTTCACTCTGGCTAATCCCGCAGCTGAAGGAGATAGAGGTGAGGACATAGCAGCCCCAGCCGGGTCTTCATCTGCAGGCATGAGGCATGCTGTAAGTTACTGCACACTGTCACTACATAGAGTCCTAACCTGCCCTATACCACCTTAACCATTTAAGCCCCGGACCATTTGGCTGGCCAAAGACCAGAGCACTTTTTGCGATTCGGCACTGCGTCGCTTTAACTGACAATTGCGTGGTCATACAACGACGTGGCTCCCAAACAAAATTGACGTCCTTTTTTTCCCACAAATAGAGCTTTCTTTTGGTGGTATTTGATCACCTTTGCGGTTTTTATTTTTCGCGCTATAAACAGAAAAAGAGCGACAATTTAAAAAAAAAAAAGCTATATTTTTTACTTTTTGCCATAATAAATATCACCAAAAAATATATAAAAAAACATTTTTTTCCTCAGTTTAGGCCGATACGTATTCTACATATTTTTGGTAAAAAAAAAAAAAAATCGCAATAAGCGTTTATTGATTGGTTTGTGTAAAAGTTATAGCGTCTACAAAATAGGGGATAGCTTTATGGCATTTTTATTAATAGTTTATTTTTTACTAGTAATGGCGGCGATTTTTTATCGTGACTGCAACATTATTGACGGACAGATCGGACACTTTTGCCGCTATTTTGGGACATTCACATTTATACAGCGATCAGTGCGATTAAAAATGCATTGATTACTGTGTAAATGTGACTTGCAGTGAAGGGGTTAACCACTAGGGGGCGCTGTAGGGGTTAAGTGTGTCCTAGGGAGTGATTCTAACTGTGGGGGGATGGGCTCTGTGTGACACGACACTGATCATGCTCCCGATTACAGGGAGCTGTGATCAGTGTCAATGTCTTTAGGCAGAATGGGGAAATGCTTGTTTACATCATTTCCCCGTTCTTCCTCTCCGTGAGACGATCGCGGGTATCCCAGCGGACATTGAGTCCGCGGGACCTGCAATCACACTCACGGAGCTTGCGGCAGGCACGCGCCCGCAAGCCGCCTCATAAAGCAATGTACAGGTATGTTAATCTGCCTGTACGTGCCCGTCTGCCGCAGTATATCTGCGTGAGGCAGTCAGGAAGCAGTTAACCTGCCTTATACCACCCCAACCTGCCCTGTGCCTCCCCAACCTGCCCCATACCACCCCAACCTGTCAATATACCACCCCAACCTGCCAATATACCACCCCAACCTGTCCTGTGCCACCCCTACCTGCCAATATACCACCCCAACCTGCCAATATATTACCCTAACCTGCCACTATACCACCCTATACTACCCTAACCTGCCACTATACCCACCACCCTATATTATCATTTACTGGGGCTGGTT